>NC_057823.1:106678014-107283014 GCF_910594005.1 Cervus elaphus | reverse complement strand
TCCAACTCTCATATTCATACATGACCACTGGAAAAACCATAGCCTTGACTAGATGGACCTTTGCTGGCAAAGTGATGTCTCTGCTTTTTAAGATGCTGTCTAGGTTGGTCATAACTTTTCCCCCAAAGAGTAAATGTCTTTTAATTTCATGGCTGTGGTCACCATCTGCAGTGATTTTGGAGCCCAAAAAGATAAAGTCTGTCAGTGTTTCCGTTGTTTCCCCATCTATTTGCCATGAAGTGATGGGACCAGATGCCATGATCTTAGCTTTTTGAATGTTGAGCTTTAAGTCAACTTTTTCCACTGTCCTCTTTCACTTTCATTGAGAGGCTCTTTAGTTCTTCTTTGCTTTCTGCCATAAGGGTGGTATATGCTGGTATGCCATATGCTGGTAGCCAGGCCTTAACCACCTAGAGAAGAGATTAAAGGTCTCTGGAAAACTATACCAACTCAACAGGAAGTTCCAAAGATGCTGACATCAAAGTTATTGAGTAAATAGCCCAACCAGATCACCCTAAATGAAATTCACAATCTATAAGGCCTGTTAATACACTCAAAGTGGCCAGTGAACTGTTTAAAATACTACAAAGTATGAAAAGATCATATATGTCAAACATGAGCATAATGTATATGCATATATAATTATTTATAAAATATTAAAACATATGAGAAGACAACAATACTATAAAGTATGGTAAGACAAATGTCATCAGATAC
The DNA here is from genome assembly GCF_910594005.1 of Cervus elaphus. Classification (NCBI taxonomy): domain Eukaryota; kingdom Metazoa; phylum Chordata; class Mammalia; order Artiodactyla; family Cervidae; genus Cervus; species Cervus elaphus. The sequence continues at coordinate 107,282,297 of NC_057823.1, read as the reverse complement.
TGGAAGTCAGCATATAAGTTGAAAGACAGAGACCAAAACAAATAGATTTAAAGCAACTTAGAGACAACAGACTATGCAGGAAAGAGAAAACCTGAAAAATAAGAACAAAACAGCATTAGTATCTACAGAGAGATGAGCGATCATGCAACCAAAAACAAGAACAGGATACTAAAGAAATAAATTGCAAAGAAGAGCGTTTACAAATGAAAAATATTCTAGCTAAAAATGAAAACTCAGAGTTTTCGGGAAGACTCGAGAGAAAATTCAGATAATTGTTGAAGAGTGAGAAGTCAAATGGTGATTATGCAGATAAAAAAATGAAGCAAATGAAAACAATTGTAACTCTAGGTAAAACACAAAGTTGTTCAAGAAAGGAATAGTGAATACTACATGTCTCAGCTAAAAATAGAATTTACATAGTCATAATAATGTGTGACTATGCAATATTACTTTAACCAAAATTACTATATATAAACCTTGGAGAAGGCAATGGCACCCCACTCCAGTACTCTTGCCTGGAAAATCCCATGGACGGAGGAGCCTGGTGGGCTGCAGTCCATGGGGTCACTAAGAGTCGGACACAATTGAGCTACTTCGCTTTCACTTTTCTCTTTCCTGCATTGGAGAAGGAAATGACAACCCACTCCAGTGTTCTTGCCTGGAGAATCCCAGGGATGGGGGAGCCTGGTGGGCTGCCATCTATGGGGTCGCACAGAGTCGGACACTACTGAAGCGACTTAGCAGCAGCAGCAGCACTATATATAAATCTACTGGAAGAAAAGGAAATGGAAAGACTATGCATATGTGGAGAGGGAAGGAAAGAGAGAGGGAGAGATGTGAGTCTGAACTCTATAGTGAGAAGTCCGTGAACAATGTCAGAAACGGGAAAATCAAGAAGTAGCAAGAATGCTACCTAGAGTCACGAAGCTCACTGACCACACAATGAGATGAAAGTGATTAATTCTGGGAGGACAGAAAGTTGACAAGGATTGGTGCAACGCTATATTTCAGAGCAAATCTTGTCAACTACGGGAATCTTTAGATGTTGTATATGATCAACCTTAATAAACATGAAACCTAAAAGGAAAGACCGAAGGCAGAAGGAGAAGAGGGCAACAGAGGATGAGATAGTTGGAGGGCATCGCCGATGCAGTGAACGTGAACTCGGGAAACTCTGGGAGACGGTGAGGGACAGGGAAGTCTGGCGTGCGGCAGTCTGTGGGGTCATGAAGAGTCAGACACGACTTGGCGACTGAACAACAAAAGGGAAAGGGGGAGGAGGCGGTGACGGGCCTCGGGGAACAATTCGTACTCGGGGTGAGGGATGCTCAGCGCATCTCTCTGCCTCCAGCCTGGTCACACTGGGAAGAGAGCAGTTCAATGACCCTGTGGTGAGTGGAGGCACGTGACAGTAGGAGTCACCAGTAGACTGAAGGATTCCTGGCCTCCAGACATGTCTCGTTCGTCAGTTCTACACTCTGCCTCTACATGGAGGGGTGACCTTGGACAAGTCAGCTAAACTCGGCAAGCCCCGACAGCCCAGCTGTTGCTCATTCATTTTGTACTCTTCACCACAGGTAGCAGAGAGATTTCCACAGAACAAGCGCCCATGTGCTTCTTTATAGGTTGTTTCGGACTGCTATTTTCTTTGGGGAAATACTCCCTATATTTAAACAATACGTACAATACATTTTTGTAGAATAATCTGTTTGGAAACTGATAAGACGTGGAGATAGTGCCAAGTAATCATCATCTCATGAAGCTTTTTACATAATAACCCAAATATAGCCAAAACGCTTTTTAAATTTCTCTGTAATCACCTTCAAAAGCCAAAATACTTTTTAAAAAATGTGTTACTAATTTTTGGATTATAAACATCCACACTTTTTACTGAAAACTTTGAAAAATATAGAAACATATACAGAATCAATATTAACCCTGCCACTTAAAAATAATCATAAAAGTTTGGGTATATAACCCAGGTTTTTAAAAATCTGTATATCCCTATACAAGTTTTAAAAATTTGGAAACACTATGTTTTGTAAACTGATTTTTTCAATTAATATTTTATAAATATTTCCCCTTGCCATTAAAATATTATTGTCATTATCATTTTAATGGCTTCATAGTGTTCAACAGATGTACAGCAATTTATTGCCAGGTTTATCTAATGTTTTCCATAGTTTGTTTTTATATGTAACACTGTAATGAATAACCTTGTACATGAATTTTGTGCACTTTTATTACAGTGGAGGTAGAATTTTAATTCCTAGAAGTTATTTTAATTTCCAGAGGTAGAATTTCTGGGAAAAAAAATGAGAATGTGTATTTTTTAAAACTCAATACTACCAAGTTTCTCTTCAATGGACACTTTAACCAGCAGTCCACATTTCATATTTTTGAATGCTCTCAAAATTGACAAAATCTGACCTTTAAAAGTAAACTCCTCACTAGGTATCAGGCTTCCTCCCATAGATTATAAACTCTTTGAGCTTGGAGACCACTTCCTAAAAGTTCATCTTTTATTATATTCTCTGAAACTTCAAGAAAAAGTAGTTTTGTATGTAATACCCAGTGAATAAGGTCAGTCATTAAACTGGGCGATGCTATTTGAGTCAAAGCAATATGACTGTGAAGCAATAGCGCGGACTGTGTGTGTTGCCAACAGGCTTTGAAGCACAGCTACGTCCTCATTCACGAGCGCAGAGGACTCCTGTCACGAAGACAAATGGCAGATACGCGGGTTCATCCATTCTCTCTGATGGATTCTTCCAACTGATGGTTGTTTTCTCAGATTATCCAGAGGTGACACTCATTAAAAGAAATCCCCAAAGAATAGAGCGTACAGATGATGACAGAAGTGCATGCTGGTTAGTGTCGTTTTAGACACTAATGAGACAAAATTGAAGTAAATATATAAACATAGATGAATAAAGTAAACCTCAGTGAACAGCCTCAGGGAAAAATAAGGATTACTTTTGCTGTTGTTTTAAATTCTCCTTTATTGAAAAACAGCCCAATTGGATTCTAAAAGTAGCTTGCAAGAAGAGCTTCCTTCAACTGCTGTCTAAAAGTGCTATTCAAAAATTGTTCTCAAGGCAGAGACGGGTGTTCACAGCGCTGGCACTAGGGCAGGACAAGCAAAGCTTGAGTGACACCTTTCCAGGCCAGGGAGGAGGTGGTCGGAAGTCAGACACAGCTGCCACAGATGACCTACATCAGGTCTCCGTGGAAAAGGCCAATTATCTCCCCAGATTTACTGGAAATAGGGCCCTGCTCCCTAGAAACCTGTGCAGCCTCTGAAATGCCCTGGAGTTTCACCGTGGCAGCCTCTCCAACTAAGGGCATCATTAGTGACTCACCGGGGGCTCTCCCTCTCAACAGGGGAGCACAGAGACTTTCTTCCATTGCTGGTAACTTCTGTCTTTCATCCAACATGACTGCCGCCCTGGTCAAGCCCGCTGAGCGTACTACTGGGAGAACCCAGGATTGCATCTTGGTGGAAAGGAGAGGGCGGCTGTTTTCGTGCCTTCTGCGCCGGCAGAGTGATGCAGCCTGTCCATCCTGAACTATCTCCAAGACAAACATGCAGTTCAGTCGTGTCTGACTCTTTGCGACCCCATTGACTGCAGCACGCCAGGCCTCCCTGTCCATCACCAACTCCTGGAGTTTACTCAAACTCATGTCTGTTGAGTCAGTGATCCCATCCAGCCATCTCATCCTCTGCCATCCACTTCTCTTCCTGCCCCCAATCCCTCCCAGCATCAGGGTCTTTTCCAGTGAGTCAGCTCTTCACATCAGGTGGCCAAAGTATTGGAGTTTCAGCTTCAGCATCAGTCCTTCCAATGAACACTCAGGACTGATCTCCTTTAGGATGGACTGGTTGGATCTCCTTGCAGTCCAAGAGACTTTCAAGAGTCTTCTCCAACGCCACAGTTTGAAAGCATTAATTCTTCGACGCTCAAACATGCAGAGATAGGCTTAAAGGATTTCCCATACCATCTTTAAACCTCTGTGGCTAGTGTTGAGGTCTCTGAATTAACTACAATTTGGTACTGCCATCAAAATTGTGAAGAGAACGAAGTTTCCACCCAGTTATAAAAAAACCCCAAGAGATCCTTCAGTATTTTTTCCAGTTCAGGTGCCACACTAGGCATTTTCCCATTTCTTAGCTCATTTAAATCTGACGGTATTCCGGGGAGGTTTGCTACCTATTCCCACTTTAACAAATGAAGGAAAGGACCTAAAAGATGGGAAGCAATATATCCAAAGTTAACCAACTAGTAAATGGAAAACCCAAAATGTAAGCTTCTGTCTCATTAATTCTTAAACCTCTTTTAATGGTCCCTACCCATTTCTATTTCTTTCTTGGTGTTTCCTCTTTTCTGAGCTCTTCATATTCAAACTGATTTTCAACCCGCTGTCATGTTAGAAGGGATTTAATAATATAATTTTAATATATAGGTAATAATATAATTCTTAGTTTTGGTGGCATTTGAGTAGGAAGAAACCATAGGATGAAATTTCAGTGATGAAATGTTAGGTAAGTGACAGTTTGATACAAGATGTATTTTAAGATTATAGTCTTGGGAAAAGAGGCTGAAGTTTCTAGTGGGACACTTTAAAGTCTCAATTCTGTCAGATCCTGAAGTCAGGGACTATGTGTTTTTGTCCATCTCTGTTACAGTGACATGGACAAAACATGCTTGAAAAATTTCTTCTGAGGAGAATGGTGAAAAACTGCTGGGGTTTCAGGGAAAAATACACCTGAAGGGGATGAGAGCAGAATAAGAATTCTTTTGTATGAATGTCAGTATAATTTGCATCATTTTCCAGTCTCTCAAAGTTATCACTATAAACATAAAACTACATCTATCCCCTTCAACCCTCAACTCATTGACATGAACACTCAGCATAATTGAGTAATGGAAATAAGACATTTTTCTTGTCACTAGTTAAAGAAAATGTGTTATATAGTATTCTTTGAGTATATGCTTTGATGATGCTCAGAGAAATTGTGAGTTAGAAGGAAAATAAAAACTATTTTTTCCCTGAGTTTATATAGAAAAATTGGTAGCTCAAAACTTGTGTTGAATAGGCAATTGAAAAGTCTACAGGGCAGGTATTCAGCGCCCAAAAAAAAGACTTGAGATCTGAGCCAGCAGAGAGCACCGGTTATCATCCTCAACATTCAAAACAAACCTCCACTGAACTTCTAGTATGTATAAAAATATAATCTAGGCAGAGGAAAAATAAAAGGTAGGAGATCTTAAAATCTATTTTGGGTGTCAGACTATGCCTATTCACCCACCTACACGTTAAAAGTGATCAAAGCAAAGTGAATGTCTTTCATAAATGACCTCATTTTATCCTGCATCTCCATGATGTTACATAATTATCCTCACTTATGAAGATTAATCTGTTATATTCTTTCACCTTTTAACTTTCTTTCCTAGCATGGAAATAAAACTAGGGTTTATCACAAATAACTCACTATGTAAATTTTTAAAATCTTTTTATTTTAGGTAATTTTAGGCTTAGAGAAGAGTTGAAAAATAGTACAGATTTCCCACTATTAATTCAACTTCCCTTAATGTTAACACCTTACTTAACCAAAGAGATGCTGTTGGTGGTGGTGGTTTAGTTGCTAAGTCGTGTCTGACTCTTTTGCACCCCATGGACCCCATGGACCCCATGGACTGGAGCCTGGACCCCATGCACCCCATGCACCCTCATGGACCCCATGGACTGTAGCCTGACAGGCTCCTCTGGCCATGGGATTTCCCAGGCAGAAGTACAGAAGTGGGTTGCCATTTCCTTTTCCCAGGGGCCTTCCTCACCCCAAACCTGTGTCTCCTGCAAGTCTTTCCCACTGAGTCACCCAGGAAGCGCAAATGAAGAGAGAGAGTACCGATCTCTAAGCTAAGAAATTACCGTCAGCACAATGCTCTGAAACAAGAAGTGTTGTTCAGATTGCATCAGTTCTCCCACTAGTGTCGTTTTCCGTGTGTCCCAAGGTCTAGTTCAAGATTGCATTTGGTTTGTCATGCATCCTTTGTCCAATCTTTGACAATTCCTTCATCTTTTGTTGTCTTTCATTAAATTTGGGCTTTTGAAGGGTACTGGTCAGTTACCTTGTAGATCGTCCCTAAGGTTTGGGTTTGTTTAATGTTTTCTCATGCTTTGACTGAGTTTATGCATTATTAGAGGGAATATCACAGAAGTGGTGTGGGCATCACTGTGTCATATCAGGAGTAGCTAATCTGGATATGTCTTATTATTACCGAGGTTAATCTTGGTTAAGATTATGTCTGCCCAACTTCCCCACCACAAATCTACTATTTCCCCTTTGTAATTAATAAGTATTTTATATAATAAAATATATTTTGAAATTATTCAAATGTCCCATTTATTCTTAAATTTCACCCACTAAACAACTCACTTTTGAAGAAAAGGCACATGGAATCCATACACAGGAGAACTCTACTAGTGACATCAAAGGCCAGACTAGACTGGTGGCTGTTGTGATTGTCCTAGAGACTCTTAGAAATGCTAAGGCAGAGCATATGAAACAAAAGCACCCAAAACGCATAAGCAGTAAAGCAATTTGCCATTAATACCAAAAAAAAAAAAAGAAACCCTTCTCTTTTCAATAATTCAAGGACAGAGCTAAAATAAAGAGGTAAAATGTGAAGAGAAATAGAAGGAATTCCAGACAGATTCCGTGGTTTTCAGAGGTGCAGTCTTATTTGTATTTCTTAACTCATTTTCAGTAAGTTATATGGTTCACAGATGAAATAAAAATCATATTTCCAGTATTCCTTAGATTAAATTCATAAAGAGCCATGGGCTTTGGGGTTTCTGAGTCTTAAACTTTGGAAGACTATTAAATGCTACTTGTTGTAGAATTATTTTATTAATTTTCCTTCAGCATTCAATTAAAACATTTCAAAATCTATATTCAAGTTACACTGTAAAATATGCCTTCCAAATTATTTCTATACCAACTTTCCTAGCTGTAAGAGGCAAAAAACCTCTTGAATCCTGTCTTTGTAGAATTGATTTGACCCTCCAATAGTTCCAACAGCATTAACTCTAGCATATACAAAGGAATATTACTGTTATATGGTTTATCACACCAGAAAAAAGCAACCTGAAGCTAATTGATGTAAAATACAAAAACACCTATATTATTAATGAAATAATTATGTGTTGTTTTTTTCTGATTCAGTAATAACACCAATGGCCAATATACATTTAGTATTTTTTATGTGCCAGTGACTAATCCAGTTACATGGGTTATCTCATTTAATTGTCACTTCATGAGATGTCAAAAATTATGAAGGATTTGAGATATTTACCCTTTCAGAAATGAACAAAATAGCCTCCATAGTTTTACAGATGCTGGTGGAAGACGTAACACTCTTGGGTCGGAGACAAAGGACTTCATTACCCCCAGAAATAGCAAAAACCAGAGTACCAGCATTTCCCTGGGCCAGTTCCCCAAGCCCCAGTCCCCACAGGACAGCACGACGGATACTCAGCGGGTTACATTATGGAAGAGGAGCCTGAATTTAGGAAATCTGAGTCTTTTAAAATAGACAGCAGGCTACTCTTTGCCCCAGAGGGCGGGACTATCAACTGTCTTTAAAGGGTATTTACTGTACAGACATCCTGGAACAGTTTGTCTAGAACAAAGAAAGGCATTCTGTGCCTATACTTTTGGGACATGTAGAAATGCAGGATACTCATGGGGAATTATCTCACAGCATGATGAAAAATTAAAAAGCAGAGACATTACTTTGCCAACAAAAGTCCATCTAGTCAAAGCTATGGTTTTTCCAGTGGTCAGGTATGGATGTGAGAGTTGGACTATAAAGAAAGCTGAGTGCTGAAGAATTGATGCTTTTGAACTGTGGTGTTGGAGAAGACTCTTGAGAGTCCCTCGGACTGCAAGGAGATCCAACCAGTGCATCCTAAAGGAAATCAGTCCTGAATATTCATTGGAAGGACTGATGCTGAACCTGAAACGCCAATCCTTTGGCCACCTGATGCGAAGAACTGACTCATTTGAAAAGACCCTGATGCTGGGAATGATTGAAGGCAGGAAGAGAAGGGGTTGACAGAGGATGAGACGGTTGGATGGCATCACCGACTCAGTGGAGAATATGAGTTTGAGTAAACTCCAGGAGCTGGTGATGGACAGGGAGGCCTGGCGTGCTGCAGTCCATGGGGTCGCAAAGAGTCAGACACGACTGAGCGACTGAACTGAGCTGAACTGATGATGTAGGTGCTCTCGTCATTCTGCTTACATGTGAAGAACTTGAAGCTTAGAAAGAACTGCACGAATTTAAGGAACCATTCAAAAAGTGGGATTGGAAAAAAAAAAAAGTGGGATTGGGCATAAAGATGCACCCAAGGTAAATTTTCTGGAGGTGTTTCAAAAAATAAATTGTGCTTCCTCTCTGTGATGTCACTCTTAAAAAGTAAATCTTAACTTCCAAATACAATTTCACACCTACTTTGCTCGAGGAAGTACGTCACAATAGAAAACACCTGGAGCCCTGAAGTCAGCTTGTATCAAGCTGGACTTTCAGCTCAATAGTTACTAACCCCTCTGAGGCTGTTTTCTCCTGTGTGAAATAGGAACGCCTTGTAGAGTCATCGTGGCAATTAAGTGAAGTCATGGATGTGAGGTTCCCAGAACCGAATCCTGGCACACATTAAGTGTTCAACAACAGAGAGCGGTAACGATGCCTTGTGAGGTGGTTGTAAGCAAAGTCCTCTTCACCTCTGTTGCTCTCAAAATTGGGAGAATCCAGCCATCACATCAGGAGATGCAAACAGCAGCCTCCTCGGTAGGGCACGCAGCCTGTTGCCTGCACAGGTTGCCTTCAGGGGCCTTGGAGACACCGCTCTCCAGGGGACGTTCGTGACTGGCATGCTGGCCTCAGCCTAGGCTCCAGACAGGCATGCGTGGTGCCCTTGGAAAGCCCCGGGCGCACAGGGGGCAGAGTCCACGTTGGCTAAGTCATCGTGTCCGTCCGCACCGCGCTGCAGGACAGGAGCCCGCGATCGCGGCCCTCCCCGCGGCCAACCTCGAGTTCCCTGACTGCCGAAAGAGCCCAGTCTCCGAGAGCCGGGGGTTTACTAAGTTTAATGTGGATGAACTTGAAAGCATGGTGACAGCAAGGCAGCTCATCCCAGACAGCTGTGGGGTCAAACACCCCCTGATCGCGGCCTCTGGACGAACGACGGCCCTGCACTCGTGAGAGCCGCGGGGCTGACCCTCCTTAATCATGCCCACCAAGGCATCCTACATCCTGTCAAAAAAGAAAAAAATCAGATTTTTAAGTCCTGTTTTTCCATAAAAAAGCTTTTTCAGGCATTGGAGATGTGTCATATTGAATGTAACTTTTTTTTGTTGAAAGATTAAATTTAAACTTGGGGTGAAAACTCTTTAAGCTGTCAAAGCATTAGCTTTCAGCATTAGAATGGATGTTGTTCTTTTAAAAGGTCTCCTAATATTTCTTTAATGACTCGGAGCAGGAAAGCTTGTCATTTCCCCTAAACTGATGTGAATAAAATACCGAGTCAGAGTTGGGCGGAGCTCAGTAATCTACATTTTCCATAATGTGTGCCCTATTGATCAGCTCACAAGGCCCCGTGACTACATAGGGAGCTGGGCTGTGCCAGAGACAGCTCTGTTGATCTTTTATCCATTCACGTGCAGAGGTATTGGAAGATGAAATTGCATTTTACATTCACTTGAAAGTTATGCCACAGCTATTAGATAAAAGCAAGAATAATTGCTTGCTCAGTGGGCAGGCTGCTACAGAGGAGGAAACACACTCATCACACAGTGGTGTTTTCAGCTTTGGCAGATGGAACATCACATTCTTTGGTGAGTTCCTCCACCCTGTAAAATTTAATGATTTCCTCTCCCTGTGGATTGCTGAACAAATTATTGTCCACAATAGTTTGATGTAGATTTGCTTTCAAAAGTCTCTCAACTTTAACTAATAGTTGCAATCCAAATTAACAATAACCAGGAAAGTATGGAAATTACGGGTGTCTTCTGGTAGTTCACTCCAAACTAAGCTTGTTATCTGCATGAAATACAACCATGCCTCCGTGAATAATTCTCAAAATGTTGAATTTAAAATGAGCGCTGGGTAGGATAAACAGTGGTTGAATAATACTTAAACTCCACCATCTGGTATTCCAGTATTTTAGTGTGAGCTGAATTTCTTTTATTAGGTGTTTATTTGTGATTCTTTCAGTATGGATTCTTTTCTTATGCAGAGCAAGCTCCACAAATTGGAGAGTGGTAAGAGTTATGATACAGGACAATTTTCCTTTATAGTAATTCTCTTAAAGAGAAACACAGTCTGAGAATCTCAACCATTTCCCAAAAGGTAAACTAAAAGAACTTTGCCTTAATTCAGAGCCCTTATTTGTCAGACTCCTTCAGTTTGGTGAGTGTAGATGGAGGGAGAGAGTTGTTCAGGTACTAGGAAAAAAAACAGCGTATGGTAAAAAATTAATGATGAGAAACAAAGATGCAACATGATTAGTAGTAGGAGACACAGGGCAGGATAAAAAAATATATATGTAGTAATAATCTTTGGGGGAAAATAAGATAAAGAATTTTTGAAAAATAGAATGGGTATCATGAAAGGAAGATTTAATGGGCTTATTTTGCTGGAAAAAAAAATCAATCAATGTTATTGCCCCAAAAATGTTACACTAAACTATTCCAGTGACTTAAGGTGAAATTTGCAAGAGAATAATTTTTCTCCTTTCTGATGTGAGAAATGCAATAAAAAGGTACACAAAGGATGCAGAAAGCCATAATAATGACGTTTACATAGCTCCTTGCTGTTTACCAAAACACTTTCCCGCACATTCTCCCCTTTGACAGACATGGAGCTCTGTACAAGCCGGGTAAGAACCGCTCTTATCATCACCTTTCTACGCTTCACCAACAGGCTCACCTGAGGAGCGACCGTATCTTGAAGTCAGTTTTATTTTTCAAAGCCATCAACTTTGTTATATTTCTAATTAGCACGAACCAAAGTGGGATATTCTGGGTGTGTTCCAAGTAGTATTCTGGTGTGCTTGAAATGCACCTTCCTTCTAACTCCAAGTTCAGTTCTTACCGACACGGCACCAGCTAAGGAGACCTGAGTCTGCGCCAGCTGAAGAAGCCGCTGTGAAGTAGTCCCTCAGCTTCTCTAAGCAGCGTCTCCTAACCTGACATGGATAGAGCGCTTCACGTTTTACAAAGCCCTTTTGTATCCATTATCTCCCTCAGTGGTCACAGCAACTGTGTGAAGCAAATATTTCTCCTTTTTAAACTAGTGTGTTAGTCACTCAGTCATGTCTGACTCTTTGTGACCTCATAGACTATAACCTGCCAGGCTCCTCCGTCCATGGGATTTTCCAGGCAAGAATGCTGGAGTGGGTTGCCATTTCCTTCTCCAGGGGATCTTCCCAACCTAGGGACTGAACCTGGGTCTCCCACACGGCAGGCAGATTCTTTATCTTCTGAGCCACCAGGGAAGCCCTGGTTACTTCTATCATGATTGCAATAGCTGCAAGATTTTTAAACCAGAGTAAATTTAAATTCGCAGTTGGTAATTGGTCCGCCCTGCAGCATGCCGACAACAAATGTTAGAGATAGGTCTCCACTCAAGGTCTCCAGCTGTGAGAACTGGGGTGGGGGTGGTTGCTCGCTAAGACCTCTTCCACTTCTATCTTCCCTCCGTTCAAAGACTGCCTGGGAGAATCTATTGTTGTTTACATATCAACAGTATTTTACCAGTAAGTTGTATAATGTCTAGAATAAAAAAGAAAGAAAAATCTAGATGTGAAACTACTTCCTGACACCTCCTGTCTATATGTGTTGGGAAGAATAAAAAATGAACCAAAGCCTTTCTCTGCCTTCAGAGTGCATGCTCTGGTTTGGGGCATAATATATAAATATCCACTGCCAGAAAGGCACCAGCGCGCTCTGAGAGTCAGGCTGGGCAGGTGACCTTTAATCTTAAGCCACAGGATGGGCTTCCACACTCAGGGACTAAAGCAGTGAAACAGAAGAAGCATGACCCCGAAAGATCTCACGTGCCGTCTACACTACTAGCATCTCTTCTCCTCCAGGACGGTGTTAGAATGTCTCTTCTCATAAATGATAATGATAATAATAATATTGTCGTCTTTCTCATTACTCAGGGTCAGTATAGCCCTTCTAGCAAAATTAAGTTAGGCAAAATTCATTCAGTACCTGAAATATGATGCGCATGTATTCAAATCCAGAAAGGATCACAAACACAGAGAATACGTAGACTTCAGGCACTAGCTATGCTTCCCGGGGGTGAGGGTGGGAGGAAGGGAGAGTCGGAAGTTTGGGATCAACATGTGTGCACTGCTGTGTTTAAAGTGGGTGACCAGCAGGGCCCCGCTGCGTAGCGCAGGGGACTCTGCTCAGAGTTATGCGACAGTCCGCACGGGCGAGGAGCTGGGGGAGAGCTGACACACGTGTGTGAGTGGCCGAGTCGCTCGGCTGGGCTCCTGGAGCCAGCACAGCGCTGTCAATAAGCTATACCCCAACATAAAACAGAAAGGTAAAAAATAAAAGCAAATTAAAAGACATCTTTGTCTTCAAAGTAATCTCTTCTGTTTTGTTAAGTCTTTATCAAGATCTGCCAAAAAGTCATTCAAGTGACCCGTTCAAATTTTTCTTCCTCTTAACTTTTAAAAGTACTAAAGTGAATCATTGGAATGAATAAAAGGCAAAATAGCAGAATGGAAAAAGAATAGAAACAAAAGATCAAGGCTGTTGGTCCCTAAAGAAGTGAGATCTGACAAAATTTTCTGTTACCCATAATTGTGTGGTGTTACTAAGTTGTACCTTGTGAAGCATTTTCTCAAAGCCAAAACAATCTGCTCATTCCTACTGAGCTTGCAACAATGTACATGGTGCATATTTTCTCCATGAAACGAGTAAGAGAGACGTCCCAGCAGACCTTGAAAGATACTGAAAACTGAACGCCGGGTAGTGGACTGCTCTGACAGCCGATAGTAAGTAATACATGTGCATCAGTTCCAAACGCTCGTTTCATTTAAATTGCAGCCCTGCATCAAACATCAGGCAACAGTGTAAGATGAAGGAGGACCCAAGCAAGAAGGAAATTATAATAATGGAGCTTGCAATACAATTTCATTTCAAATAACATCTTTCATATAAACTGGTATCCAAAGTGCTTTACCAAGTAAAATAGTACAAGAAAGTGGCCAGCATGTGGTATAAATTACAGAAAACAGTGGTGCGAGGGTATTATATGTGGAGCAAATTAAAGCATTCCATCATAAAGCCAAGAGCAGCGGGGCAGAGCGTGAAGAGGTACCCCAAGGTGCGTGATTTTAGAGGAGGTGTCAGAAACATGAACATTGATAAGAAAGCCGCTTTTCTCCCCCACTTGCATTTTTAAAATGAGGTATTAATACTCACCGTTCTCTTTTCCTAATACCATTCTCTCTTTGTGGAATGCTTTCAGCTGTGGATTTGATACAGCTGAATTTGTGGATGTTTAGCTTGACTATGGCAATGAACCAGAAAGAAGGAGGGCTTCGGTGTGAAGAATCAAAGAACCCCCAAAATGGACTGATTGTCTATAAGTGGCAAATCTACGGTGGCAGAAACCCTCTCCCAGGGGTTTGTAGCAGGGTCTAAGTGCTTCGAGGCTCTTATCTTTTCTCCCAAATAAGTCTGAATATGTTTACTGGAAAACATTAACTACCATAACTCAAATCACATGTCTGTACCTGATTGCATAGCGTCTGGCTTGTCATCCTAGTTTTTGAGAAATTAAAAAGAATTTTGCTTATCATCAACAGATGAAGCTTCAGAGGAATGCCAGCCCTGAACTTTCTTTCCTCTGGGTCTTTGCCCTCTGCTCATTCTTGTCCATTTGGAAAGCTTTTCACCTTTCCCCCAAGGATTCATTCTGTTTTCCATGGCCTAACTTCAGGGACAGCTCCTTCAGGAAGCCTCCTCTGACCTTTCGTCCCTGTCTTTTCCAAGCTGCTCTGACATTTCACCTGATTTCTCTCTTCCCACTGTTTACCCTTCAGTGAGTTAGAGGGTACTCGCTGCTACTCATCTGGTAGAACTCTGTAAAGACGCAGGCCCAGAACCGGGTCTGTTGGCGGGCAAGGCACCATGACCGTCACCCCACGGGTTAAAAGATTGCCCAGTCACGGACCTAAAAAAATAACCAGCAATTTCTCAACCGTCATAGAAAGGCTCATGCCTAGGATCCTAGGATAACAAGTTTCTCTTCCTGGAATGAAGGGATGTTTACCTTCCTGCAGGTCTCTGAGTGTCAGAGTGTGTGACCTTTGAAGCTGTTTGCTCAGTGACCTGCGGACTCCCGATCCAGACTTGGCTTCAGCGAGGGGCAGAGCCTCGCAGCGGCCCTGGGGGCCACGGGGTGGGGCTGACCTTGGCTTCCCCAGCCTTTGCCAGCTCAGCACTTCCCAGGCGCTGGAAGGCTGCGCCTTTCTCCTTCTGTGTATTGCTTGTTCTTATCTCTTTTTTAATTTTAAAAACAATGTAACATCTTTCAAGAACATTTGAAAAAAATAATGGGAAAAACAATAATCCCAGTCCCGGACTGCATAGTGAGGAGAGTCTGTGAGTTCTGTCTCTGTATTCTGTGTGTTTACTAAAGGAGTTCAAGTTTCCTAACTTCTTTTCTTAAAACTATGGTGTGTACGTACACACACACACACACACACACACACACACACACACACACACACACACTATCTTAATCTTTTTTCTGTTAAGAACTCTCTGTTCCTCATTCTCTTAGTTTCCTGGACACAGAAATGACCACACAGGACACGTCCTCCCTTCAAGCCTTTGTCCATGAGTGTATAGTTTCAGAGTTGCATCATTGTGTACAGTTTTCTACTCTCCCTCTGACATTTACTTAAAACCACAAGCACTAATTCAGTGTTGCAGCATAGCCTTTGTAATTCAGGGTAGAGAGTTTGGGTGTCAAACAGACCTGGGGGCATATCTTACCTCTGTCATTTAGTAATTGTATTACCTTGGGTGATAAACCTCTCTGAGAATCACTTTGGCCCTAAAATAGGGTTGACAGTATCTGCCTTGTACTGTCAGGAGAAAGAAATGTGTTCTGGGATGCAAAGTCTTAATGCTAGACCTCTATTAAATGTCCAATAAATTTTGACTAAAAATAACCTTCAGAAAATAGAAATGTTTAAGTGGTATAGTATCCCATCAAATAGAAAATGAATGTTGTTTTTGAACTATAACCACTTTAACACATGATCAAATCCTTATTGTGTGCCCATAGTCTCTTTAAATTCCAATTTCACATTTGGTAACATAAATGGATATCAAATCATCGTGTTGTACATCTTAAACTTGCACAAAATTTTATGTCAAATACAGGTCAGTGAAGCTGGAAAAGTAATTCCCGTTTCAGCCACTTGAGTGTGATGCTCACCCCTTGTCCAAGTGCAGTGGCCTCTCTAGCGACAACTTTCATGTGGGAACGTGTTCATGTCAGTGCACCCCTCTGCGCCCCTCCCCTCCATCATGCTGGGTACACACCGCTCCTAACAGACATATTCGCCTGCTGGCATTTATGTTTTACATTGAGAATATTCATGGGCTGATCCCTAGGTGTCCTCATGTGATAGTCACCATTGCATGTGATATGAAGTAGTTTCAGAATGTTTGCATAACAGAGAAATAAGCGGCTAGGCACCCAGTAGATGAATAGGAAGGTTTTTCAGAGATCAAACATGTGTTAATGAGGAAATTGTCAAACTTCACAAGTTCTGTTTGAATCCTCCTGCTATTTGGGAAATGAGGGAAACAGGAAGAGTGAATTTGGCTGATCACTGTAGAGAGGGGAGCTTTGGTCGGAAAGTTATTTCTTTTTAATTACTAATGCTCTGTAAATAAATAAAGAGCCCTGATTTATATGTAAATTTTTTATATTGAGATCTATAAATATGGTTGGTCTTTGTGGCAATTAAACAACGAGCAGTGAAACTTTACCAGGTTAGGCTTTGTTTTGTTCTGTTTTGGAGAGAGGAGTGTTATGGTTGGGGTGATACACTGGGCAAAGAGCTTAAGTGTCATCTCCAGAATCCACTTTTGCAAGTTTGAGTGGAAAGGAGCTGGTGAGAGGGTATTAGATGGTTCACAGGGTGTCGGTGGGGCCACCGAATCCAACTAGAAATCTGAGCATCCACAAACAGTAGCCAATCGCTCCTCTTCTGAGCAGAAATACCAGACACTAGCACTTGGCCCTTGAGATGCTCAGAACAGATTCCAGAAACATTGCCACTCCCCAGCCCCCAGAACTGGATCCTCCCACCTGCTGGCTTGCCAAAAGACTGATATTCCAAGGTGTACCTGCCTCCTCGCCTGCTCCCTCCAGCTCTGGCTAGAGGAAGCTAGATCATGCCTGCCCCCTAATGCAGGGAGTCTGGGAGTGCAGGTTTGCCCGTTTCCTCTGGGGAAGGTGAGACACAGGAAATTATCATAATATGAAGGAAGTGCTTAAACGTGGCAGGGAGCTTAAGTGAGGAGTATACATCACAGGCCCAGTCATTTGAGCATTCTGTATGTACTGACTGCAGATTTCTGTCCCTGGAGAGAAATTCCCTGCTGCCAAGCAGTTTTCAGCTCTCTGGAGATGGACTCCACATCCCTCAGATCCCAGGATGGTTCAGACCCTTTACTGCCACAAACAAAACTTGCCATTTGTGAAACATGCACCCTGCTTCCTCCCCTCACCGGCATGCTCAGCTTTCATGTAGGACATCGTGGTGATGAAGATAAAACTGATTTTAAAAAGTGTGTGTGTGTAGATGTAATGGACATCACACGTTGCCATGTAGTGACTTACGACCTCACCTCTGGTTTATGGTGTATCCAGTGGTTGGATAACTGTGGGTGGATAGTGAAAGTCGCTCAGTCGTGTCTGACTCTTTGCGACCCCAGGGACTCTATAGTCCATGGAATTCTCCAGGCCAGAATACTGGCGTGGGTACCTTTCCACTCTCCAGATGATCTTCCCAACCCAGGGATTGAACCAGGTCTCTCGCATTGCAAGCAGATTCTTTACCAGCTGAGCCAGCAGGGAAGCCCATGGTTGGACAATACAATATCTTTCCAGTTATATGTAATTGTAGCAAAAGAAAAAGGAGTAAATTGTTTCTTAGAAATGTGATGACATAAAAGGGAAACAGGGTGGATGAGTAAGACAACTAAAAACTGCCTTATAATACAAGAAAATGTATAATCCCACCTTTATTAGGCAAGTGATCCTCAGGCAGAATGCTAATTAGTCACTCTAATTGGATAAATAGTGACTGACATGGTCAGTGTTTCCAAATAATAACTACAGAGTAGTTATATGGGAGGAAAACAAATCTGTCCTTCACTAATATATTTAGAAACTTTATCAATCTTTGACATTTGTAGCTAAGAAGGATTCAATCGGTTTTGTTAAGTTTAATTGTAGGCCAAATGATTAGTGTATGTAGAGAATTAATGAAGATATGTCAATATGATATGAACAACAAGAGATGAATAACTGATTTTACTAATGATGAGTTTCTCACTGAACCATCTGTATGTCCTGAAAATGCTCTAATACTGTTTGATATATTTTATAATGTCTTTTAAAATTATAAATATAGTATGTTTATTAGAGAAAATTTAGAAATATAGATAAGCAAAAAAGGGGGGTATCCAGAAAACTTCTCATCTTGTGATTTTATTTGCTTTGTTGTTGTTGAGTCACTAAGTCATGTCTGACTCTCTGCGACCCCATGGACTGCAGCACGCCAGGCCTCCCTGTCCATCACCAACTCCCGGAGTTTACTCAAACTCACATGCATTGAGTTGGTGATGCCATCCAACCATCTCATCCTCTGTCGTCCCCTTCTCCTCCTGCCTTCAATCTTTCCCAGCATCAGGGTCTTTTCCAATGAGTCAGCTCTTCCCATGAGGTGGCCAAAGTATTGGAGTTTCAGCTTCAGCATCAGTCCTTCCAATGAACACCCAGGACTGATTTCCTTCAGGATGGACTGGTTGGATCTCCTTGCAGTCCAAGGGACTCTCAAGAGTCTTCTCCAACACCACAGTTCAAAAGCATCAATTCTTCAGTGCTCAGCTTTCTGTATAGTCCAACTCTCACATCCATACATGACCACTGGAAAAACCACAGCCTTGACTAGACCAACCTTTGTGGGCAAAGTGATGTCTCTGCTTTTTAATATGCTGTCTAGGTGTCACAGCTTTTCTTCCAAGGAGCATCTTTGAATTTCATGGCTACAGAGACCATCCACGGAGATTTTGGAGCCCAAGAAAAGAAATTCTATCACTGTTTCCCCTGTGAAAAATTCTATCACAGTTTCCACTGTTTCCCCATCTATTTCCCATGAAGGGATTGGACTGGATGCCATGATCTTCGTTTTCTGAATGCTGAGTTTTAAGCCAACTTTTTCACTCTCCTCTTTCACCTTCATCAAGAGGCTCCTTAGTTCTTTTTCACTTTCTGCCATTAGAGTGGTGTCATCTGCATATCTGAGGTTGTTGGTATCTGCTTAAGCTATCATAACAAAATAGCAAAGAGTGGGTGACTTAAACAACAGATATTTTCTCGTAGTTCTAGGAGCTGAAAGTCCCAGATCAAGGTGCTGGCCAGTGTAGTTCCCGGCGAGATCGCTCTTCCTGACTTGCGAATGGCTGCTCCTCTCTGAGTCCTCACGTGGTGAGCAGAGAGAGCCGGCGAGCTCTCTGATGCTTCCTCTCACCATCCCGGAGGCTTGCCCTGTGACCTCATCCTACTTTACCTCCCAAAGTTCTCATCTCCAAATATTATCACACTGAGGTTAAGCTTTCAACATATGTAAGGTGGGGGGACACATCACAATTCAGAATATAATTACGGTTGAATATTTAAATTCTGGGGGTTTTTTTCCGTAAGAACAAAAAACTTTGTAGAAAATGAAAATGATTTGTAAGTCTCTGCTTGTCATTTAATACTATTCTGAGAATATCTCCCCTTTTGTGTAATTATATAATTAAATATATAAAAATATTTCAAATATCTTCAAATGTTATTTTGTGGCATTAAGGTTAATAGTAACATAAAATTCTACTTTATGTATATATTCTAATTAGTTTCTCAATTCACCTACTGACATTTATTTTTTATAATGTGAAAATATTTTAAATACTGCTATAAAGAATATTCTTATAATCATTTCTATGTTGTATGCCTATAATTATTCCAGGTAGTATAATTTCTGGGGCAAAGGTTTGTAATAACTTTGCCAAATTTCACTTGAGAAAGTTTATTCCAAATATATTCTCCACTAACAATATAAGGAAAGCCTGTTTTTGATGTTTTCATCTTTAACCAGTATTAACACAGAGAATCATCATTTTAAAGACTTTGCCAGAGATATGACAGTGTTGTTTTCCTTTTTTATTTTTTTATAAAAGGTTTTAATCAACCTTTTCTCTTAGAGGTTCTGTCTATCATTAGAAAGGTCTTCCCCACTTCAAACTTAGTTTTCACAAGTATTTTAATGTTACACTTTAAAAATCTTATTGTGTGTACATTTCCATTTTAAATACATCTTGAATTCATTTGAGTTTAAAATACTTTTTTGAATGATTAGCATGTTGTCCCAGTGTTTTCTGAAATTGAGTACAATTATGCATAAAATTTTGTTATGTCCTACAGAAAGGAAAAATTTTAATTAGTGATATATAAAACTAGGCCTCACTTTAAAGGGTCATTCACTATAAAATAGTCCTTTTATGGGTTGGACTCTGAGGATCAAGTTACTATGAAGGTCATATGGATTGACACTAGCCAGCTGTTGGTAATGTCATTTTTTAAAACATTATGTGAATATTACCTATGATAATTCCCTGAATAGCAATCCTGAAAATTAAATCCCCTCATATACAATTTGGCTCCAGCATGGGAGGTTGTGTATAATTTTCTCTGCAAGCCTACCTCATTCTAATCTTAAAATCAGCGACACAAGGCTACAAGCATAGTTAGTTTTGAGTGTCAAATTAATCTTTGTTATTTCTTGACATTTACAGCAAAGATATTGTTGCTATTATAATTCTTTAAACAAAAATAGCTATCTAATAAAATCTTTAAGTGCTTTTTCCAGTTCACTTAGAATTTCAAACTGCCACTAGATGGGGTCATTAAGTCTTACCAAACTGGGCCCAATATAATGTAATGATCTTGAAGCAAAAAATGTGTAATGTTTTAGCACTCCAATGCAGGTAATTACTAACTCATCTCCAGACAACCATGATTTTAGCTGAATTGGAGTGAATGCAAAACTTACTTCTTTTATAAAAAGTTATGCTAGTAAATGTTACAAGTTGGCTTTAAAATCTTTCTTCCCAAGATGAACATACAAAAACCACTAACATGGGTATATATATATTCACAATAACCGGCTGAAAAACTTAATACATGAGATAATCCCATTCACAGTAGGTACGAAGACTGCAAAGTACTCAGGAATATTGATAAGAACAGATGTGCAAGGCCTTTACACAGAAAATCATCAAGCATTATTAAACAGCATTAAAAAGCCCTTAAAAATGATGTGATATACAATGTTCATGGATGGAGAAACTAAATAAGATAAAGATGTCAGTTTCTGCAGATTGCTCTACGTATTATCAATATATACAGTTTCAATCAAAACACTAACACAATTGCTTGTGTAAGTTAATAAACTGATACAAAATCTGCATATTATAACACATGACCTGATACACAGTCTGTTCAATTTGAAGAAGAACCATATGGGGGGAACTTGCCTTACATGACTAATGGAACAAAATAGAAGTCCAATTTTTAAAAAATCCATGGCGGCATCTAGAAATCAAAGAAGAGAAAATTCATATTGGAAAATATTAAATCTAAATAAAACAAAAATTTTACTTTACATGAGTGAGATAAATTCCAGGACAACTAAGAACCTAGGATAAGGAAGATTCTTTTTAAAATAAGATACAAAAAGCACAAGACAAAATGTGGTAAGTTTTCCCACATTAACTTCTGTGCATTGAAAGATAGCGCGAAGAAAGAGGAAAGAAAGCCCTGAACTATTTGCAAGGCATACACAAATGCATATATTCTTCTTACAGATAAATTTTTAAATAACAATCCTATGTAAGTATGACAACTTACAGAGTAGGAAACCTGAAGGGCCAATTAACTTAGGAAAAGATGTTTAAATTCTCTGTTATTGTGGTTTCATTGCTAAGTTGTGTCCAACTCTTTGCAACTCCATTGACTATAGCCCACCAGGCTCCTCTGTCCATGGGATTTCTCAGACAAAGTACTGGAGTGGGTTGTCATTACCTCCTCCAGGGAATCTTTCCAACCCAGGGATCAAACTCGGGTCACTGTCGTTAAGGAAATGCAATTAAAACTACAGAAAGTCATTTGTCAAACTGGTGAAAGTTTAAAAATCTGTTAGCTGTAAGTTTTGTGATAATGTATAGAAACCGTACTTCCTATGCATTCCATTTACATCCTGGTAGGATGTAAGTTGGTCATCATTTTCTAGGACAACTTGTGAATATCAAGTAAATGTCAAGATTCTCATCTCCTACTACCCAGCAGTTTAACTTCAAAATAAATATTATAAAAGCAACCTATTTCATAAAAACAAAAATTTAGAAAAAACTAAACATACTATTGGTAGGTGAATGGATAAATAAGTGTGGTTTTTATTGTGTTACATTATTTAACAGTTTACATAAAGTTTAGCAATGTGACAAACAAGTTGTTTATGGATAGTTATTTATTTATAAAACTATAAAGAAATTCAGAGCAATAAGTATGAAGCTCATGATCGTGTTATTTCTAGGGAGGGTGGAAAGGGAGACACAAGGAACGTCGACTGTTTCATTCCATTTATAAGAAAAAATTAAAACAAATAGGGAAAATGTTGAGATTTGATAAGACGGGTAACAAATACATGGGTATTGTTCATTTATATATTTAAAATATATCATAATATAAAGAAAGCATTTTCCTTCAACATTCAAGTTTTATTTTTAAGGAAATAAGAAAAGGATTCTGACACGTCAGTTCAGCTGTCTTACAGTTAGAGTTGTTTTTCAATGCGAGCTTATTTTTGTGGTGATGGTGATGCAGTGTGAGGAATCTAAGTCCCCTGATGGGGGTCGGTTTGGGGGAGGGGTCAAACCCCTGCCCCTGCATTGGAAGTCCACATTCTCAATCACTGGACCTCCAGGAAAGTCCTTCTTTGTTTTTTGTTTTTTAATGATTACTTCTAGCACTTTCTCATAAGAACTAGAATTTTCTTTCATTTTGGTTTTCCTTTTTGAGAGGCAGTAACATATCTTTATATTTCTAGAGGCATGCAACCTATTAAAATTTTGTTTCCAGAGCCCTGTAATATCATTGGAAGTTTTTTCCCCATTATATTTTCTGTTATCTGCTTTGTTATAGAGCCACTCATCTTACACCTACTCTGCTGCTGCTGCTGCTGCTGAGTCGCTTCAGTCGTGTCCGACTCTGTGCGACCCCACAGACGGCAGCCCACCAGGCTCCCCCGTCCCTGGGACCTACTCTAGCCCAATCAAAAAAAGAGCCAAGATAAAGAAATTATAATTGTATCCTTTGTACAAAAAACATACAGTTCTGCCGACCAGGTTCCTCCATCTCACGCTTCATTCTTTCTCACACCACTACCTGCCATTTTAATGTAATACCTTTTGAGCCCCATTTACAAATAATCATATGAAATTATACACTGAGTGAGTAGAAAAAAAATTTAACCACAGTTCATCAGGAACTTGGATCAGATGGCAAGAGCTATGTCTCTCACATTGTCATCAGTTTTCACCAAACAAAATTAGTTAGTGTGTAAGAAGCACTTTTTAAAATTTTTTAATTGGTGGAAAATTGCTTTACAATGTTGTATGGATTTCTGCCATACAACAATGCAAATCAGCCACAATCCTATGCATCCCACAGGCTTTGAGTTTGTGTCTTTTCATTGTCATTGGTTTCTAGGTACTTTTTGAATTCCTCTGATTTTCTCAGTGGCCCCTTGGCTGTTTAGAAATGTATTGTTACCCTACACGTGTTTGTGTTTTTTATAGTTTTCCCCCCTGTAATTGATATCTGATCTTACAGCTTTATAGTCAGAAAAACTGCTTGGTACAATTTCAATTTTCTTAAATTTACCAAGGCTTGATTTATGACCCAAGATGTGATCTATCCTGAGAATATTCCTTGTGCACTTAAGAAAATAAAGTGTCTCTGGATGGAATGTCCTAGAGATATCAATTAGGTCTATTTCCTCCAGTGTGTCATTTAAAGCTTGTGTTTCCTTTTTAATTTTCTGTCTGGATGATCTGTTCATTGGTGTCCGTGGGAGTATTAAAGTCTTCCCCTATTACTGCGTTACTGTCAATTTCCCCTTTTACAGTTGTTAGCATTTGCCTTACGTACTGAGGTCCTTCTATGTTAGGTTCACATATGTTATAATTCTATCTTCTTCTTGGATTGAGCCCTTGATCGTTAGGTAGTGTTTTTCCTCGTCTTTTGCTATGGTCTTTAAGTCTGTCTCATCCGATATGAGTGTTGCTTCTCCGGCTTCCTGGTTTCCATTTGCATGGAATGACTTCTTCCAGCTCCTCACTTTCGGTCAGGATGTGTCCCTAAGTCTGAAATGGGTCTCTGGTAGACAGCATATATAGAGGTCTTGTTTTTGTATACATTCAGCCAGTCTATATTTTTTGGTTGGGGCACTTAATAATTTACATTTAAAGATAATTTTTGATAGTAAATATCAACAACCTCAGATACACAGATGATACCCCTCTAATGGCAGAAAGTGAAGAGGAACTAAAGAGCCTCTTTTTTTTTTTTTGTAATGAGAAATAGATACTATTTTATTTTATTTATTTATTTTTTTTAATTTTTTTATTTTATTTTATTTTTTTTTTTTTTAATTTTTTTATTAGTTGGAGGCTAATTACTTCACAACATTTCAGTGGGTTTTGTCATACATTGATATGAATCAGCCATAGATTTACACGTATTCCCCATCCCGATCCCTCCTCCCACCTCCCTCTCCACCCGATTCCTCTGGGTCTTCCCAGTGCACCAGGCCCGAGCACTTGTCTCATGCATCCCACCTGGGCTGGTGATCTGTTTCACCATAGATAGTATACATGCTGTTCTTTTGAAACATCCCACCCTCACCTTCTCCCACAGAGTTCAAAAGTCTGTTCTGTATTTCTGTGTCTCTTTTTCTGTTTTGCATATAGGGTTATCGTTACCATCTTTCTAAATTCCATATATATGTGTTAGTATGCTGTAATGTTCTTTATCTTTCTGGCTTACTTCACTCTGTATAAGGGGCTCCAGTTTCATCCATCTCATTAGGACTGGTTCAAATGAATTCTTTTTGACGGCTGAGTAATATTCCGTGGTGTATATGTACCACAGCTTCCTTATCCATTCGTCTGCTGATGGGCATCTAGGTTGCTTCCATGTCCTGGCTATTATAAACAGTGCTGCGATGAACACTGGGGTGCACATGTTTCTTTCAGATCTTGTTTCCTCAGTGTGTATGCCCAGAAGTGGTATTGCTGGGTCATATGGCAGTTCTATTTCCAGTTTTTTAAGGAATCTCCACACTGTTTTCCATAGCGGCTGTACTAGTTTGCATTCCCACCAACAGTGTAAGAGGGTTCCCTTTTCTCCACACCCTCTCCAGCATTTATTGCTTGTAGACTTTTGGATAGCAGCCATCCTGACTGGCGTGTAATGGTACCTCATTGTGGTTTTGATTTGCATTTCTCTAATAATGAGTGATGTTGAGCACCTTTTCATGTGTTTGTTAGCCATCTGTATGTCTTCTTTGGAGAAATGTCTGTTTAGTTCTCTGGCCCATTTTTTGATTGGGTCATTTATTTTTCTGGAATTGAGCTTAAAGAGCCTCTTGATGAAGGTGAAAGAGGAGAGTGAAAAAGCTGGTTTAAAACTCAACATTCAGAAAACTAAGATCATGGCATCTGGTCCCATCACTTCATGGGAAATAGACGGGGAAACAGTGGAAACAGTGATAGAATTTCTTTTCTTGAGCTCCAAAATCACTGCAGATGGTGACTGCAGCCATGAAATTCAAAGATACTTGCTCCTTGGAAGAAAAGCTATGACCAACCTAGACAGCATATTAAAAAGCAGAGACATTACTTTGCTGACAGAAGTCAATCTAGTCAAAGCTATAGTTTTTCCAGTGGTCATGTATGGATGTGAGAGTTGGACCATAAAGAAGGCTGAGCACCGAAGAATTGATGCTTTTGAACTGTGGTGTTGGAGAAGACTCTTGAGAGTCCCTTGGACTGCAAGGAGATCCAACCAGTCCATCCTAAAGGAGATCAGTCCTGAATATTCACTGGAAGGACTGATGCTGAAGCTGAAACTCCAATACTTTGGCCACCTGGTACAAAGAGCCAACTCATTGGAAAAGACCCTGATGCTGGGAAAGATTGTGGGTAGGCAGAGGAGGGGGCGGCAGAGGATGAGACGGTTGGATGGCATGAGTCTGAGCAAACTTCGGGAGACAGTGAAGGACAGGGAAGCCTCGTGTGCTGCAGTTCATGGTGTTGTAAAGAGTCAGACACGACTTACAGTGACTGAACAATGACAACATGATCTTACTACCATTTGCTTTTTGATTTGGGGTTTTTTTGCAGGTCTATTCTTTCTCTTGTGTTTCCTGTCTAGAGAAGTTCCTTTAGCATTTGTTGTAGAGCTGGTTTGGTGGTGCTGAATTCTCTTAACTTTTGCTTATCTGTGAAGCTTTTGATTTCTCTGTCAGATCTGAATGAGACCCTTGCTGGGTAGAGTAATCTTGACTATAAGTTTTTTCCTTTCATCACTTTCAGCATATCCTGCCCCTGCCTTCTGGCCTGCAGAGTTTCTGCTGAAAGATCAGCGGCTAACCTGATGGGGAGTCCTTTGTGTGTTATTTGTTGCTTTTCCTTTGTGGCTTTTAATATTTTTTCCTTGTGTTTAATATTTGTTAATTTGGTTAATATGTGTCTCGGCATTTTTCTTTTTGCACTTATCCTCTATGGGACCCTCTGGGCTTCCTGGACTTGGGTGGCTGTTTCCTTTCCCAGGTTAGAGAAGGTTTCAGCTGTAATCTCCTCAAATATTTTCTCATACCCTTTCTTTTTCATTTAAGTTCAAGCACGTTCTGAAAGATCTACATTTTTTTACTCCCATACCCCACATTCTGTATTTTTGATGTGACATTTTACATCTTCGTGTTTATCCCCTCACTGTTTATTATAGTTATAGTTGCTGCTACAATTTTTGCATTTTAATTTTCATACTAGCTCATTTCAGTGATGAGCCTAGCCTTTACTATTTATTTGCTTTTCCTGGTGGAATGTTCACATTCCTATAGATTCTTACTTCTTGTTGTAGCCTTTTCTTTTCCACCTATAGAAGACCCTTTAACATTTCCTTTAGGGGAGGTTTAGTATTGATGTAAGGAGATCCAACCAGTCCATCCTAGAGGAGATCAGTCCTGGATGTTCACTGGAAGGACTGATGCTGAAGCTGAAACTCCAGTACTTTGGCCACCTCATGCGAAGAGCTGACTCATTAGAAAAGACCCTGATGCTGGGAGGCATTGAGGGCAGGAGGAGAAGGGGACGACAGAGGATGAGATGGTTGGATGGCATCACGAACTCAATGGACATGGGTTTGAGTAAACTCCGGGAGTTGGTGATGGACAGGGAGGCCTGGCGTGCTGTGGTTCATAGGGTCACAAAGAGTCGGACACGACTGAGCAACTGAACTGAACTGAACTGAGTATTGATGACCTCTTTTAGGTTTTGCTTGCTTGAGGAGTTCTACACCATCTTTCAGTTCTCAGTGATAATCCTGCTGGGTAGAGTGTCCTGAATTGTATGTTCTTCCCTTTAGCACTTTGAATGTCATGACAGTCCGTTTATTCTTGCAAAGTTTCGCAGAAAAATTAGCCTTAAGCGACTTTTTGTTTTTCTCTTGCTGCCTTTAGAATTCTCTCTTTAACTCTTGTCATTTTAATTGTAACATATCTTGCCGTGGGTCTGTTTGTGTTCACCTTATTTGAGATCCTATGTGCTTCTTGTACCTGGAGATACATATTTATCTATATGTAGGTGTATAATCTTTATAGGCTTCCTTGGTGGATCAGATGGTAAAGCATTTACCTGCAGTGCAGGAGACCCAGGTTTGATCCCTGGGTCAGGAAGATCCTCTGGAGAAGGGAATGGCTACCAACTTGGTATTCCAGACTGGAGAATTCCATGGATAGAGGAGCCAGGCAGGTTTTTTTTTATAAATATGTATATACGTGTGTGTGTGTGTGATTCTTCAGATTTGGGGAGTTTTAGCCATAGTTCAACCAAATATATGTTTAATAACCTTCTCCCTCTCTTCTTCTGGGACTTCTATAATGCAAATATTTATGTGTTTGCTATTATCCCAGGGATTGCTTTGAATGCATTTATTTTTAGTTTGTTTTTCTTTTGCTGTTCTGATTCAGTGATCTTCATTATTCCATCTCCCAGATCACGCACATCCTTCTGCATCTCTTGCCCTGCCTGTGTGCTTGGTCATGTCTGACTTTTCACAAGACTTTGGACTGTAGCCCGCCGGGCTCCTCTGTCCACGGATTTTTCAGGCAAGAATACTGGAGTGGGTTGCCCTTTCCTTCTCCGCAGGATCTTTCCAACCCAGGGTCGAACCCACACCTTCTGTGTCTCCTGCATCGCAGGCAGATTCTTTACCTGCTGAACCATCAGGGCAGCCTTAGTCAGCTATTGATACCTTCTAGTTTGTTTCTATTTCAGCTTGTGTTTTTAATTTATTTATTGTACTTTAGCTCTGACTGCTTCTTTTGTCTTTAGTTCTGAAACTAGTTCTTTATATTCTCTTGTTCCCTATTAAAATTCTCACTGTGTTCATCTATCTTTCCTGTAATTTATTTAGCATCCTTATTACTAATGCTTTGATTCTTTATGTAGTAAACTGTGTATTTCTGTTTCATTATTCATTTTTTTTTTAGGAGTTTTCTGTTGAGCTTTCATTTGAGATCAGTTCCTGCATCTTCTCGTTTTGCTTAACTGTCTCTGTCTTTCTGAATTTAGTTGAAACAGTTGCCTGTCATGGCCTTGAGGGGCTCTCTTTATGTGGGAGCATCCTTGTACCCTTCTCATTACCCAGAGCCTTCGGTGGGAGAGCTGGATTTGACTTGAAAATAAGTCAATCTTTGGTCAGGGTTTACTGGCATCCATCCTCTTTGTAGGGGTGAGGCTGGTGATGGGCTAGATCTGAAGCCAAGCACGGATCAGGGTTTGTCCACTGCTCATGGCCATGACTGCTACCCCGGGGGTGGGGTCTGATCCCAACTTGTTGGAACAGAATCTCTGAGGGTCAGGTTTGATCCAGCTCTGTTCCTTTTGTTAGGTAGTTAGAATAGGAAAAAAGGAGTCCAGATGGCAGAGGCTAAAAGATAAGGAAGGGGAAAGCCTGCAAAAATAGAACAAGGGAAGTTCCAAGGACCAGAGTGAGGACTTCAGGTAAAACAAACAGCACTCCCGGCTAGCCCAATTTACCTAGGCCAGGCCCAGGGGGAGAGGGGTGGGACATAAAAAGAGGAGCCAAAGGGCCAGGGCCTCTTTCTTCCCTTCCCGTATTTTGGGTCAGCATGCCCTCACACATCAAGGATGTATTTTCCTTTATTTTTGAAATAAAACTGAGCTGTAACACTGGTCCATCCGAGAGCTGTAGCACTGGTCCGTCCAAGGGCTGTAACACTGGTCCGTCGCTTCAAATTTTCATTGTGATGAGACAGAACTGAGGAAATCACACACTCCCCCGACACTTTCAAATGCGTGTTCTCCCCTCCCCCAGCAGCAGTGCCCTTGCCCCTGAAGAAGCATTATTGGAGCGAGAAGCGTGTGTACAGCCCTTGGCTGGCTAAGGGGTGAGGGCTGTCATGGGCCAACAGCAGACAGAGGTCCAGACCGGCTCCAGTGTTTCACCCATGCAAGTGTCAGCAGTGGCTGCCCCTGCCCTGCCCACACACGGCTTGAGGGCGGAGTCTCCTTTGCTGCTCACGAACGATCACTTCCTCAGGCCTCTGCTGCCCCAGGATGTACTTGATGGACTGCCTGCAGAGAGAGCAGCCATCCGCCCTCCCTGCATCTGCACCAGCAGTGGCCGCCCCCGTCCCCCTCGAAGCCTCCCCGGGTCTCAGCCACCCCTGCGCCCCCTGGCCAAGTGCCCCCCGAGAAGCTGTGGCCCTCAGCCCAGTGGGGAGCTGTGATGTGAAGTAGGCGGGGTTGGAGCACTTGTGGAGCTTAGGAGGGGTGCCCGCCAGGCCAGCCTGGGACACCCGGCAGCCCCTGAAGCAGTCCGCAGTCTGCCTATGTGCCCTGCCTCAAGGACAAGTCAGGGCAGAGTCCAGGCCTCCCCCGGGCCTCCTGTTAGTCCCAGAACCCTCCCAAATACCGAGGGGAGGGTTCCAAATACTCATCTTCCCCCAATGAAACCCCAGGAATCATGTGCCCACTATTTGGCTCAAACTGCTCCCTCCCTGGGCTGGATCTCCTGCTATGTAACTCCCCTTTCCTTCAGAGGTCCTGACGGGATCACCTCTCTTCCCTTCCCACCCTTTTGCTCCTGGCTCTTTCTTACAGCCTTATTTGTACAGGAGCCTTTCGGCCAGTTTCCAGTTTAGATTTCAGTGAGAATTGCTCCACAAGTAGATTTTTTTTTGAGGTGAGTTCCATGTCCTCCTACTCTGCCCTCTTGATCAGTCTCCTTCAATAGGTCTTGATGAAGTTCAGTAATCATTTATTGAGAATTAAGACTCAAATTGTTCTTGCTCTTCCTGTCCTCTCCAATTCTTTCTGTCACAGGACTGAGGAAAACAGTTAGCCCCCTCTAGAGACATAAAGAAAGGGAAGTTAGGGAGCAATGTGTCAAATTCCATGTAGCGCTCTCCCCCAAGTTCTGTTTAGTCTTCCCTGGTCCGGTGCCCTTGTGCATTGTTTGGTTGCAGGGTGCATTTTGATGTTCCCTCAAATGCGTAGTTATATTGTTTTCACTTCCTGGAACAGTACAGACTGTCCTTGTTCCTATCCACAGTGCTTTCCTGGAAACTTTTCCATATAAGGATCTGTGGTAACACAGATCCCTTTCCCTTATAAGATTGGCATCGTTACTGAGGGTCATAGTCCTAAAGGTCTTCCCAGGTGGTGCGAGTGGTAAAGAACCTGCCTGCCATTGCAGGAGCTGTAAGAGACTCAGGTTTGACTCTGAGTTGGAAAGATCCCCTGGAGGAGGGCATGGCAACCCAGTCCAGTATTCCTGCCTGGAGAACCCCATGGACAGAGGAGCCTGGTAGGCTACAGTCTATGGGGTTGCACAGAGTAAGACATGACTGAGTGACTAACACACTTCGGAATAGATTCAGCAGAACTTGGATAAAGACAGGACATGGCAGATAAAAAATATCTTCAAAATCTTTGTTACTCCTTCCATTAAGAGATTCTGTCCTCTCCTTGAATCTCAAAAGTCTTAGTGCCTTGCTTGATCAATGTGGCAAAGGTGTTTTACTGAGACTCATGAGGCCAGCTCATAAAAAAGTCTTGCAGTTTCCTCTTGGGTCTCTTGGAACAATTATTTTCATTACTCAGTGTCTGGGCTGTGATGAAAACCCAGAAACCCTGCAAAGAGATCCACATGGAGGGGAACAAAGGCCCCCCCAACCAACAACCCAGCTAAGCTCTCAGCCACACGGCACTAGCAGTGTGGTTGAATGTTCAGCGTGACTGAGCTATCTTGGGCTACACCAGTTGACACCAGGTGGAGAAGAGAAAAGCTCACACGGTTAGGTCTTGTCCATGTTGCAGATTTGACAGCAATTAATAAAGTAATGATAAATTATTGTTGTTTTATTAAATTATTTTTTGAGGTATAGTTGATTTACAATATTGTGTTAGATTCAGGTATACAGAAAAATGATTTAGTTGTATATTTCTTGTTCTTTTTCATTAAAGGTTAGTTGAATATAATTCCCTGTGCTATACTGTAAGTCTAATCAGTGTTCTGAAGAGGTCATTTTTATGAGAATGTGTAATCCCAAAAATACGTCTCAAGGGAGAATCTTTTATTTCAGGGAAATCAATATATATTATCTATAAACAAGTGATATATCTATTTAAAGTGTTGGCTAGAATAATGCTATATGTAGATTGCATTTAAACACTTTATTTAGTCTTACAATGCAGCATATGAAGGCCTCTTTTTTGTCTAAAAGTAGGTAAACTCCTAAGCAAATTGTCACTTTAATCAATAACTTTGGAGATAAACTATTGCTGGAAAAGCGTGAGCCTAATAGCTGGGTAGAAGTACAACTTTTACACTTACTTTTAGGTAATTATTTACACTGTTAAATAATTTTGAATACATAACTTTTATTAACTCATTCCTTTTGCACTCCATCCATTTTGTTAGGGAGGATTATGGCAACTATTTAAAAAAGATTTCAGTAAATAGACTCTGAAGTTGAAACTGGAATTATTTATGCTTAATCTTTTCATGCATCAAAAAGTTTTGAAGACATAACTCATGGCATTTCTTTAGTGACTCAAGAGTGTGTATTCTTACAGCACTTAACTTTTCTTTTTTTTTTTTTTTGGATATTAATACCTTTTAATGTTTCACATTGTTTTTCTTTTTTTTTCTTCCTGAAGATTTATAACAAAAATACATGGAACTTAATGAGTTTCAATACACCAGGCAATTACAGAGACAAGTCTATAAAGTGGGATTCTTCTTGTGGGGGCAGAATATTCCATTCCATGAAGAAGACAGAATCACAACATGATTAGGCTTGATCACCCTGTACTGCCTGTGTTTTAGTTTCCGAGATTGGCAGAACTGGAAGGGGAAAAAAAGAAATTTTTTTTTAAATAATAAATAAAACTGAACACAGTCAGCTGCCTCAACTCCCCTCTCTTTTTCCTTTGCCCTTCTCTCCACACAACCAGATGGGGCGGGGTGAGGCAGGGCCGTGGGACAGACGAGGTCAGGGGCCCTGCTGACCGACTGCTGGGCGGACACCGAGTTCCCTGAGGTGATCGAGAAATGTCCTTGGAAACAGCCGCTCAGTCTTACAGCACTTAAGTTTTCATGCGATGGCTTTCGTCTTTTCCTGAGTAGCTCAAAATAGAAAAAATACTGGAACCCCTTTTGTCTGCTATCCAGCCAACTGTAAGGGTCCCTTATACGCACAGTGCCTGGCGGGTCTTCAGGAAGCGGGAGAGGCAGGGAGGGCTCCCTTGGAAACCTGCTTCTGCATCACATTAGGGAGCAACGTGACGCTGTTCCGCTCAGTCTCTGACTGTGAGTTACAACATGCAAACTTGTATGTGTAGTACAGTATGTCCCAGACTGGGGAGATGTCGTTCCAGCAGGGAAAACATGGTTTGAACTACAAGCACGTCTCTTCTCCCACTACCATAATGCTGCCTTGGTCCACCACACCAGTCTCCTGGCGTGACTTTTAGTAGCCATCTCCCACTAGCTAGGTCCTACTGCGGAAGATATGACAGAAAAAGGAATACCATTTGCCATTCCGCAACACTGGTGAGCATAGCGCTGGGCAGAGTTTGTCTTCAACTCACTAAGTTATAAAGTTTGGGCTTATATATAGCATTTGTATATTCTGAGCTCTATAAGACAGAACAGCTGATATCAGGAGTGGTCATATTAAGGACCATAGTGACGATCACTTAGTTTTGTTCTTATTCAGTCACTCAGTCGTGTCCGACTCTTTGGGACCCCGTGGAAGGCAGCACACCACTCTTCACTCTTCTTCACCATCTCCCTGAGTTTGCTCAAACTCATGTCTATTGAGTCGGTGGTGCCATCCAACCATCTCATCCTCTGTCATCCCCTTCTCCTGCCTTCAATCCTTCCCAGCATCAGGGTCTTTTCCATTGAGTCAGTTTTTCTCATCAGGTGGCCAAAGTATTGGAGTTTCAGCTTCAGCCTCAGTCCTTTCAATGAACACCCAGGACTGATCTCCTTTAGGATGGACTGGTTGGATCTCCTTGCAGTCCAAGGGACTCTCAAGGGTCTTCTCCAACACCACAGTTCAAAAGCATCAATTCTTCAGCACTCAGCTTTCTTTATAGTCCAACTCTCACATCAGTACATGACTACTGGAAAAAATCACAGCTTTGACTATACGGACCTTTGTCAACAAAATGATGACTTTGATTTTTAATAAACTGCGAGTGACCACAAAGACCATGCACTTGACTAAGCATTTTTTTATTATTGTGCTCAATTTATTACAACAGCCTTGCGTGGTAGTATTGTTCTGCACATTTTGAAGATAAGGAAGTAGAGATTAAATAACTTTGTAAAGAGTGAATCCAGTATTTCAACTCCATCAGTCACCAAAGCTCCTTCTCTTTCCACAACCCCCACACTTATATTCAAAACCACTATGTTTACTGAAATGTTTTTGAGTGGCCAATACTGTAAGTGGTATTTGGTGGGGAGTACATGTGAGTTCCCAAATTTATTTAGAGAGACGTCTCATCAAAGTTTTCCTATGGAAGTCCAAGCCTTAGGACTTATTTCTTCTTTATCAAAGTCAACTTCATGGTATTAAGATTTATGTAACACTATGCAAGATGCCTGAAATTGAAGACTCTAGGAGAAAATGCTGGATCTCAGAATTTCAGGATGGGATTGAATCATTCATTCTACACAGACTGTGTAAGCACTGACTTTGACCTTTAGAATATAGCAGCGATGAAACATAGACAGCCTTGAACTTGATGAGCCCACAGTGGTACCTCTCCTTTCAAATCCAACGAAACAAAATGCAATAATGTTATGAGGGTGGGGAAAGCGTATTAAAGGGAACAAATGAAATTAACCATTTGGAGGCCCCTGAATAGCTAGGTTTGGAAATTGTTGAACTGCTAAATTCAGCACCAGATTATCTTGGAGCAGGTAAAAACATTGATCTCTCCCAGGACTGGCCCTTAGACTCCCTCTTTCAAAACAAACGTCAAAATATCATTCTATTATGAATTCCCAGACAGAAATGGAAGCTCACTGATGCACGTTGAATTCCATCAAAGGATTATAAAGGAGAAAAAATGTAAAGAGAAGTTTTGGACATGGTTGGGTACTATTAGATATGGTTAACACATCTTAATTTTGCTTGCAAACCCTCCTGATATTGAATAACAAGGAGAAATTAAGATGTGGTATAGTGCAGCATGCTTTGCCAGAAGCTGTTTAATCCATAACCTATGACATGGACTTTCTTGTCTAATACTTCTTTTTGAAACCTTTCTCGGCTATACCCCCACATAACTATAATGCATCATACTATTTATTCCTCCTGCTCTCTGCTTCCAACTCACATGTCTCCTTCAAGTTAAGGAAATGGGCTTCCCCTGGAGGAAAGATATTGCTGACAACTCCAAAGT
This sequence comes from Cervus elaphus, assembly GCF_910594005.1. Taxonomy (NCBI): domain Eukaryota; kingdom Metazoa; phylum Chordata; class Mammalia; order Artiodactyla; family Cervidae; genus Cervus; species Cervus elaphus. Next base: position 107,247,616 of record NC_057823.1, on the reverse strand, counting down.
GAAGACAGTTCTAATGGGAAATACCTTGGCACTATTGCAGGGGGCTGCCAATGCGGCTGTTTCTGACGATCAATTAGGAACTGGCAGATGTTAAATTGACATATGTTAGGAAATAGCTTTCAGAGACTCATGTTTCAAAACGTATAAAAGAAAAAACAGATGATACCACTTTTTTTGGCTTAAACTGGATATCTAGAAAATCACACCAGATGTGTTAAGATGTTTCTCTTTAGAAACATTTTCTGTTTCCTGAGAAGGAATGAGCAAAAGGAGAAGTGAGATATAGGCTCCTCAAAGTGAGCTCTGGTCTTCTTTTATAAATTTTAAATTTCAGTTGTGATTAAAATATTTGACCAAAATTAACAGGGGAAGAAAACAATAAATTCAATATTTTTATAATTGGTGTAGATTTTATAAACTGATGAATTATTCAGTTCTTCATATAGATTGGTCAGTGGGGGGAATCTAAATAGAATCTTAAGGGAAAACACTTCTTGGAGAAGCCTGAAATATGAAAAACAATGGGATAAGATAACTTATTCAGTTCAATAATAACTGAGATGTTAGTCTCACCCCTCTGACGTTTTTATCTTAAATGATTCATCCTCACATAGGAGAGGGGTTAACACAGAAAAGCATGCTTGGGAAGTTGGCGTTCTCTCTGTACAGATCGCAGTTTGACGAGGACATTGATTGTTTCTGCCTGTCTTCTCGTTCTTCTGCTTCAGGTGACAGCAAGGGTAACATATATTTGAGGAGCCATCCTTTTCCCAAACTCTATGTAGCTGTTCTCCACAACTGGGCTGGCTGGTCTCCAGGGGTGAGTAGTGATCTTTGACTGGCCAATCAGTGGGTTCTAATCTCATAGCTGCAACAACTAACTTAGTGTTGGGCACACGGCTCAAGTTAGGCCAGTGAGACACGCTCTCGGGAACTCGGGGCGTGTGTGTGTGTGTGTGTGTGTGTGTGTGCGCGCGCGCGCGCGCGCGCGCGAGCTCGGTCGCTCAGGCGTGTCCGACTCTTTGCCACCCCATGCACCGTAGCCTGCCAGGCTCCTCATGGGATTCTCCAGGCAAGGATACTGGAGTGGGTTGCCATTTCCTCCTCCAGGGGACCTACCTGACCCAGGGATCGAACCCACACCTCTGCAACACATGATAGGGTCATGAAAAAAAAATGGACTTCTCTTCCTATTGTAATTCAACTTGTTGGATATAATCGTTGGTCTCATAGAAGACATTCTACCACCATGAAAGCAAGGTCTACTTAAGAATTAAGCCAAAACAGAAGAAAGAAAGGGGTGGAGGTGGGGAGAGACTGGTAGAGACAGGGTCCTGATGGTATCTTTCCAGCCTGTTTCCAGCCAGATGGTATCTTTAACCTGTTCTTAAACTCAGTTAGTTAAGCTAATGCCCCCTCTTTAACACCAGTTTGCACTGTTTCATTCATTTGCCGTCAAGAGAGCATGGCAGCTACATGAGAAACTGCTTCAGACAGGGAATTCGGGGCGTCCCTTGGAAGAAGTAGTATCGGGCACGAACTTGAGGGAAACTAGACTGGAGTGAGCAGAGGTGGAGAGAGGAGCCTTGCCGAGCACAGCGGGCTGGCGGTGACTCTGACACGGGAAGTTGTTTCAGGGTCACCGTCTCGGCATCCACAAAGAACTCCAGGTTGGGTCTCGGTCCCAGTTACCCTGTGTAGACTCCAAACAGCCCTGCTCCATCAGGCTCAGCGTTTCATGAGGCGGGATGTAGTCTGCTTAAAGAAACGGATGTGCTTCCACGTGAGCGGACACAGCCGGGCGCCTGCGTGGACAGAGCCTGTGTGCAGTAGTGATGGAGACACGGACAGAGGGACCAGCCTGGGGGGCGGGGAGCCCACACCCTGGTCTGAAAATCCTGGCCCACCAGCGGGGAACCGCGAGACCTCCCTGCCAGCATCATGGTGCTCAGAAAGAACCGTGGCAATCTAGACTGGCTACGAAAAGGTCACCTCTGAGGACGGTGGCTTTGTAACATTTTTGAACAGAGGAAGAAAGGTATGTTATATCAGAACGCATATACAGAACACACACACCCACACATATACAGATAAAGAAACCCAAAGTTCACAAAACAGGACTTATCTTCGCTGCTGCTTATGAACTCTGAAATTTTTTATTCTGTCATCCTACATTATATTTTTCTATTTTTGAATGCTAGTTGAGCCCACTGAATTGATTTTGTAGCCCACTTTCTAACTAACAGTTTTAAAAACACTGACCTGAAAGAGCTGTGGAAAGGACCAGCCAATGTCCCTGTAGGTGACCACACTGGCTGCAGCAGGCCACAATGGCATCACCTAGCCAGGAAATGTAGCCTCCCGTTTATTGTTATTTATTTTTGTGTAGGCCATGTAGTCATGAGATTCAACATTTAAAAAATGCAAAAGAACGCACAGTGATAACTGTCGTTCCCATTCCTGCCTCTCAGCCACCCAGCTCCCCTCCTCAAGGGCAATCGGTGTTACTACTTTCTTCTGTCATCATCCAAAGATATCCTCTGCATATACAAGTATAAAGACATACTATTTTTCCCCTTATTTTACATACATAATAGTGTAATTACAGCATTGCTCTAGACCTTTCTTATCTCCCCTTAGCATATCTTGGTAATTATTCCACCAAAAAAAAAAAAAAAGAATATTTCACCATATCTTATGCCATTATTTACTGAACCAGACACCCACTGACTACATATTTAGATTGTTTCCAATGTTTTCCTCTTACAGACACTAATGTATTGGATAATTGACTCATCATTTGCTGACTCATCATTTTCCACATACAAGAATACTGATACTAATATCCTTAGAAATAGAATTGCTGAGTTAAAAGGTACCTATGTTTGTAATTCTGATATTGTCAAGTTGCCTTCCAGAAACTGTTGCTCTAGCTTGTACTAGGCTTATACTTGCACGTTCTTAAAAATAGTGATAATAACTTTCCCAGTGTTTGCCAATGATTAGAGGAAAAATGACATCTCAACATGGTTTTCATTTACATTTTTATTATGAAAAAAGATTGAGCATTTTTTCTATATACTTAAGAACCAATGGTATGTTTCCTGTTACTCTTTTTTCACATCCTTTGCATCTGCTTTGAAGAGCAACCATCAACTGCCAAGTCAAGTAAGCACCAGGTACTGGGCTTAGCAGGGCTAAATAGCAAGTAACTGTGTGTGCATTTAACAAAAGTTATACCCTTGCAGAGCGTTGTGCAAAGTACTATCGGATAAAAATGTATCCTAGTTATCATTAATCTATGCGGAGGCAACCTAATTATTTCAGCCACTTTCACAGCTGACACACCCTCAAAGTCCAAACAACCTCTAGTTCAATGTCAATTTAGATTGCAGATGAAATAATTGCAAATAACTGCAGTTGACATACTGCACTGGGTGATGCTGACGCAAAGATGAATAAGACAGAGCTTCGAGGGGAAAAATAAAGCAACAAAATTAAAGTTGTCTACACTGAAAGTTGTCCCTGGTACAACGGAGGATAAAGTTGGAAGTGGCCAGTTCTGCTGGGGTGAAAAATTCACTCAAGGAGTCATGACAGATCAGTTCTCAGAACCCTTTCCCAAGAGGGCTCCTTGACTCCAAAACCCTCTCCACCTCACCATCCTTGCTTGAATTCTTGAAACTTAACCAATTTTCTCACCAGGAATCCTAACTTCGCTCATTTCTTCAGATCACTTGCCCCATTTGCTTTGCATTGGTCACTTTTCGTCCTTCTAAGTTGTAACCATCTGAAAGGCAAGAATTAGATCTTACTTATACCCAAGCCTGTGCAAAGTAGGCTTTCAGTAGGTATTCTTGAGTGGATGAAGGAGAGAATGGATGAGTTCATTCCTTCCAGAATGTCTGGTCTGGTGGCACTCATCCTACTCACCACGTTACTGATCAGCCAGAGTCACTCTCTGCAGGTGCAACGCTCCACAGACACCAAAGCCGGCCCTGAGCTCCGCTCAAGCCACTGAGGGGCCTGTCTCCCCGCAAGGGTGTCTATGGAACAATCCTGACTATGGCATATTGTCAGGACCCTAGATTATCAAAATGAAATGGCTTTATCTGGATAAAGGAGGTATTTTAGTTTTTATAATGTCTCAAGGAGTTATTTAATTCACAGTTTTGGAATGCAGCTAAATAATAAAAATGCTTACTAAACTGCCAGTTTGGGTGTATGGTTATGCATGCGTGTGTGTGTGTGCTCAGTCATGTTCAGCTCTTTGTGGCCCCATGGGCCATGGCCCACCAGGCTCCTCTGCCCATGGATTTCTAGAGTGGGTGCCATTTCCTACTCCAGGGGATCTTTCCGACCCAGGGGTCAAACCCACGCGTCTTGCATCTTCTACATTGGCAGGCGTGTTCTTTACCACTAGTACCACCTGGGAAGTCCCTTGTTTATGTATATATAACTCAAATATTTCCTAGGATTTATTTATGAAAATAATGAACATGTCTAATATAGGTATGGTCTTATTAACCATTAATCTCACCTTACCTGGGAGTGAAATACATATAATTGCATATACATATATAAATATTAGAAGGTAAATGACTGAAACTTCTCCTACACGTGCCTGATCTTCAAAGAGACCACAAGCACGGACCACCATCTAGAAGGTCCATGATTCGGTCTTTAAGCCTTAAGTTTAAGGACTCTTAGAGACTCCCTTACAGACCCAGGGATCGAACCCAGCTCTCCCGCTTTGCAGGCAGATTCTTCATCATCTGAGCCACCATGGAAGCCCTTATATTTCAGTACAGTGCAAAAATTGAGACTAGGAAGAAGAAAACTACTTTCTTATAGAAGAAAGCTAGTTTCTCTGAGTTTTTTCCCTCTTCTCTGTAAACATTCCTTTTAGTTGCCTGATCCAAGTTATGACTTGGTAACTAAGGCTTCCAGCAGGAATTAACAAACAGAAATCTTTATCTTTTGGCTATTTCTGAGTCAACGGGAGCTAAAAATTCAAAATGTGCTTTTTCCCATGTTTCTCATTCACAGTTAGATTTTGCTATCAGTGTTGTTAATGGCAATGTGAGATAAGAAATCTCTTATATGGAAATTTTTAAAGCTTTACATTCTTGCTTCTTTGTTTTCCTATTTATTTATTATTTTGACTAAAGTAAGTTTGCCTCACTTCCAACAATGAAGTTACTTTTCAGAGTTTCACCTGTTACTTATTTGAGACTATAAAGGATCCAGGAACCACACTGAAACTCATAAATATTATACCAATGCTCAGACCTGCCAGGCCAGCTACCATATATAACCCTCATGTTGTACCCAGTAGGTCAACCCACAGACCTCAAATGACAGCTATATGGTCCGTTCCAAGTGCCCTGTGTGGCAAGGAAAAGTCTAGGTATGCTAGATATATGGCCATTGATTCTCTTCTGTACTCAGGATGTCTTCACATTAATAAACCAAACCAACAGCAAATATTTCAACATTCTTTGACTGCACTTCAAAGTTTGGAAGGGAAACTTTTGTTTAAAAAAAATACTCATTCTGGTGAAACTCAAAATAGCCTGAAACCATAAAATTTGGGAAAATTTTGGCTCTTATTTTAGGCTAAAAATGCTCCCAGATGAAAGAGAATCTGGGGTTATAAAAACACCTCATTTATCTCTGTGACATTTATAGAGTATTTTTATTAGATATAATTTCATTTCTGTTAATGTAGGTTCTCAACTCCATCAAATGCTTAATGCAATAAAACTTTTAAGGCCGTATTTATTGTCAGAGGTATGCAAACCATTTTTGATGGCAATATTTTTTAAAGCTTCACTAAAGTCATGATGAGAGATGCTCTCTGCCTGACAATACTAAAAACTGATATACTCTTACATCTGCAGTCCCTCCTCATTTGCAATATCCAATTAAAATAAAACAAATTATGACATTAAATCTTGAAGGCAATAAGACACCAGGGGTGTTCACAAATCCCATGATTGGATAGTCAGTTATATGTGAGTACATGTTTGGTTGAAACATTTCCATCATAAACACAAGGAATCAGAGATGAGTAACAGCTCTAATTTGGTTTCAATCATACAGCTTCTCCTTTTCCAAGAATATTCGGTACTAGAAAAAGTACTTTCAAAGGGTTTATACTTAAAACTGTGGCAAAGGCAATGCTTTGTGTTCACCTAATCTATTTCGTTTTCTCTTCCTGAACGTGACAGAAAATAGCATCTTACAGTGCTCCTTGCGGTCAGCTGTGGCCATGCAGCCAATTCTGGCCACGAGCCCGTAACTGGGGTGGAAGGTGCCTCTGGCACAGCACTTACGGCCACCTACTGAGATGCCAAAACCACGAGATGGGAACTGCCCGAGTCACAACACAGTAGATAGTATTATTCTTGCATTAGGAACAGGAAATAAACTTTCATCGTGTTGAGTCATGGGGATTTCAGGATTAATTTGCCACTGCAAGATAACCTAGACTGTTCTAAGTGTCCTAATCAGAAAAACAAATTTTCAGTATAAATAGTGGAAAAAATTATTTGATTGGGACTAATCTTAAAAAGAAAAATTATGGAAATCAGTTTATTTTCTCTTAATGGTTAATAAAGTATAAATTATAATGTTATATTGGGCTTCCCTGGTGGCTCAGATGGTAAAGAATCCACCTGCAATGAGGGAGACCTGGGTTTGATCCCTGGGTTGGGAAGATCCCCTGGAGAAGGGAAAGCTACCCACTCTAGTATTCTTGCCTGGAGAATCCTCATGGACAGAGGAGCCTGGCAGGCTACAGTCCTTGGGGCTGCAAAGAGTCGGACACGACTGAGCGAGTTTCACACACACAATGTTATATTAATAATTGTGCTTAAAACAGAGAATGAATCAAATGTTGGGTTATTGCCATCTTTCCCTTAAGGACTCATACATGGCTACTAGTCTTCAAAATCTACTCTAAGGATGGAGTTGTGTCCCTTTATAATCTTTTAGGCTTACTAAATTGATATATAATACACATCCTAAGGATTTCTCTTAGGTAAAATGTGAAATTTAACCATTGGAGGAACGTTTTATTTTTTTAAAGTTACAAATATTTAAATTAAGTTCTTGGAAAATTCTTTTGGACGTTTTAGAAAACTTGGTATATAAACAAGTATTTTACATACTTTTTAAAAAGAATAGGTATTATCATTTTTATTGAACTTCAGGGTATTTCCTAATTCCAATTAATTTTAAGTGAATTACAAATAAATTGGAATTTATTTCAGGCTGCTCAGCTAAAAACAGTGAAAAGCAATCTCTTGTTTAGTTACAAATAAGCCCAGAACAGAGGGTCTGACAGGTTAGATTTCATCCCAGGGAGTATGATACAGAAAGAGAAAGCAATTACAGCAAATGGCATAGAGACATTATGAAAGCTTTAATACACAGAAATTATAATATATAACCAATACTTTAAACAAGTATCTCTATAGACAGCACTAAAAACCCATAATGATAGAGTCCTTGTTTATATGTGTTTCATGTTTTATAAAAATGTTCTAGCCTATCTGATGACATATTTTTGATGCTAATACTTTGACAAACATTCTTTGGCAAGTGGAATAATTCTGTCTTTTTCTTTTTTTTTTTTACTTTGCAACATTGCAGTGGGTTTTGTCATACATTGACATGAATCAGCCATAGAGTTACATGTATTCCCCATCCCGATCCCCCCTCCCACCTCCCCCCCACCTGATTCCCCTGGGTCCTCCCAGTGCACCTGGCCCGAGCACCTGTCTCATGCATCCCACCTGGGCTGGTGGTCTGTTTCACCATAGATAATATACATGCTGTTCTCTCGAAACATCCCACCCTCGCCTTCTCCCACAGAGTCCAAAAGTCTGTTCTGTACTTCTGTGTCTCTTTTTCTGTTTTGCATATAGGGTTATCATTACCATCTTTCTAAATTCCATATATATGTGTTAGTATGCTGTAATGTTCTTTATCTTTCTGGCTTACTTCACTCTGTATAATGGGCTCCAGTTTCATCCATCTCATTAGGACTGATTCAAATGAATTCTTTTTAACGGCTGAGTAATATTCCATGATGTACATGTATCACAGCTTCCTTATCCATTCATCTGCTGATGGGCATCTAGGTTGCTTCCATGTCCTGGCTATTATAAACAGTGCTGCAATGAACATTGGGGTGCACATGTTTCTTTCAGATCTGGTTTCCTCAGTGTGTATGCCCAAGAGTGGTATTGCTGGGTCATATGGCAGTTCTATTTCCAGTTTTTTAAGAAATCTCCACACTGTTTTCCATAGCGGCTGTACTAGTTTGCATTCCCACCAACAGTGTAAGAGGGTTCCCTTTTCTCCACACCCTCTCCAGCATTTATTGCTTGTAGACTTTTGGATAGCAGCCATCCTGACTGGTGTGTAATGGTACCTCATTGTAGTTTTGATTTGCATTTCTCTGATAATGAGTGATGTTGAGCATCTTTTCATGTGTTTGTTAGCCATCTGTATGTCTTCTTTGGAGAAATGTCTGTTTAGTTCTTTGGCCCATTTTTTGATTGGGTCATTTATTTTTCTGGAATTGAGCTGCAGGAGTTGCTTGTATATTTTTGAGATTAATCCTTTGTCTGTTGCTTCATTTGCTATTATTTTCTCCCAGTCTGAGGGCTGTCTTTCACCTTACTTATAGTTTCCTTTGTTGTGCAAAAGCTTTTAAGTTTCATTAGGTCCCATTTGTTTACTTTTGCTTTTATTTCCAATATTCTGGGAGGTGGGTCATAGAGGATCCTGCTGTGATTCATGTCGGAGAGTGTTTTGCCTATGTTCTCCTCTAGGAGTTTTATAGTTTCTGGTCTTACATTTAGATCTTTAATCCATTTTGAGTTTGTTTTTGTATATGGTGTTAGAAAGTGTTCTAGTTTCATTCTTTTACAAGTGGTTGACCAGTTTTCCCAGCACCACTTGTTGAAGAGGTTGTCTTTTTTCCATTGTATATCCTTGCCTCCTTTGTCAAAGACAAGATGTCCATAGGTTCGTGGATTTATCTCTGGGCTTTCTATTCTGTTCCATTGGTCTATATTTCTGTCTTTGTGCCAGTACCACACTGTCTTGATGACTGTGGCTTTGTAGTAGAGTCTGAAGTCAGGCAGGTTGATTCCTCCAGTTCAATTCTTCTTTCTCAAGATTACTTTGGCTATTTGAGGTTTTTGTATTTCCATACAAATTGTGAAATTATTTGTTCTAGTTCTGTGAAAAATACCGTTGGTAGCTTGATAGGGATTGCATTGAATCTATAGATTGCTTTGGGTAGAAGAGCCATTTTGACAATATTGATTCTTCCAATCCATGAACACGGTATGTTTCTCCATCTGTTTGTGTCCTCTTTGATTTCTTTCATCAGTGTTTTATAGTTTTCTATGTATAGGTCTTTTGTTTCTTTAGGTAGATGTACTCCTAAGTATTTTATTCTTTTTGTTGCAATGGTGAATGGTATTGTTTCCTTAATTTCTCTTTCTGTTTTTTCATTGTTGGTGTATAGGAATGCAAGGGATTTCTGTGTGTTAATTTTATATCCTGCAACTTTACTATATTCATTGATTAGCTCTAGTAATTTTCTGGTAGAGTCTTTAGGGTTTTCTATGTAGAGGATCATGTCATCTGCAAACAGTGAGAGTTTCACTTCTTCTTTTCCTATCTGGATTCCTTTTACTTCTTTTTCTGCTCTGATTGCTGTGGCCAAAACTTCCAACACTATGTTGAATAGTAGTGGTGAGAGTGGGCACCCTTGTCTTGTTCCTGATTTCAGGGGAAATGCTTTCAATTTTTCACCATTGAGGGTAATGCTTGCTGTGGGTTTGTCATATATGGCTTTTATTATGTTGAGATATGTTCCTTCTATTCCTGCTTTCTGGAGAGTTTTAATCATAAATGGGTGTTGAATTTTGTCAAAGGCTTTCTCTGCATCTATTGAGATAATCATATGGTTTTTATCTTTCAATTTGTTAATGTGGTGTATTACATTGATTGATTTGCAGCTATTAAAGAATCCTTGCATTCCTGGGATAAAGCCCACTTGGTCATGGTATATGATTTTTTTAATATGTTGTTGGATTCTGTTTGCTAGAATTTTGTTAAGGATTTTTGCATCTATGTTCATCAGTGATATTGGCCTGTAGTTTTCTTTTTTTGTGGCATCTTTGTCTGGTTTTGGAATTAGGGTGATGGTGGCCTCATAGAATGAGTTTGGAAGTTTACCTTCTTCTGCAATTTTCTGGAAGAGTTTGAGTAAGATAGGTGTTAGCTCTTTAAATTTTTGGTAGAATTCAGCTGTGAAGCCATCAGGTCCTGGGCTTTTGTTTGCTGGAAGATTTTTGATTACAGTTTCGATTTCCTTGCTTGTGATGGCTCTGTTAAGATCTTCTATTTCTTCCTGGTTCAGTTTTGGAAGGTTATACTTTTCTAAGAATTTGTCCATTTCATCCAAGTTGTCCATTTTATTGGCATAGAGCTGCTGGTAGTAGTCTCTTATGATCCTTTGTATTTCAGTGTTGTCTGTTGTTATCTCTCCATTTTCATTTCTAATTTTGTTAATTTGGTTCTTCTCTCTTTGTTTCTTAATGAGTCTTGCTAATGGTTTGTCAATTTTGTTTATTTTTTAAAAATATGGAACGCTTCACGAATTTGCGTGTCATCCTTGCGCAGGGGCCATGCTAATCTTCTCTGTATCGTTCCAATTTTAGTATATGTGCTGCCGAAGCGAGCACTAATTCTGTCATTTTCATTATTTCATTTCCCCAAAGGAAAGTTCTTTTTTTAAACATTCTTCATTCTTAGATAAACTTCATGATGAACACACAGATTTTATCCTTCACTAGTTATACATAAGTCTTTTATTTCTGGTGCACTTCACTTCCTTTAAAGGATTCCAGAAGTTTTGTGAAATCAAGAAAATGCCTTATACAATTTCAGTATATTTTGATTCTCAACTCAAACGGATTGGAAAACATCCTCTATTTTCCAAAGCAGTATAATTGGCAAATGCAAAAGGATGTATTGTACAAATTTCATGCAAACGTTGATTAGATTATTTGACCCATGAAACTCAATTTTAATTTCACATAAAAATTTTAGAAGTTTGTATATTTTGCTAATTTGTTATGAACATTAATGAGTTACAATTAGTCTAATTACTGTTAATTTAATATATTGAATAAGTATTACATTAACATAATTTAAAAGTCAATAACTTTAGAAGGCATGCAAAATGTGAAAGCCAACCTTCTGTCCATAGTCCTCATCTGCCAAGAGCCTGCTCTCCTCTGTAGGTAACTACTGTTCTTAGATTTTTATGAATCACTCCAGTATACTATACATGCATTGTTGCTGTTTTATTTAGTCGCTAGAGTCGGTCTATTTCGCAACCCCATAGACTGTAGTCTGCCAGCTTCCTCTGTCTATGGGATTCTCCAGGCAAGAATATTGCAGTGGGTTGCCATTTCCTTCTACGGAAGATCTTCCCAACCCAGGGGTCCACCTTGCGTCTCCTGCTCTCCTGCTTTGGCAGGTGGGTTCTTTACCACTGTGCCACCATGTGCGTTGAAGCAGATACGAATATAAACCAATGAAAGTTTCACTTCTTAGTTTACTTGTCTCCTCTGCAGCAGTGAACAAGCCTCACTAGGCTCTGTGTCTGGAAACACTGTTCCTTTGGCGTCTTTCCTGGTTTTCCTGTCTCTCTGGCTACTCTTTTTAATTCTCACCTGCAGATGTGGCTTCCTTTGCATGTCTATTACAAACCACTTTTGTTTTCACATGGCATATTCTTCCCCAGTGAAGATTATCTATACCCATTTGGGTGTAAATGAAAATATTGGCATCAAAGTAATTTGTGGACTAAGTAAGCCTTTTCAGAAGAGATGAGTCTGCAGGATAAGGAGGATTTAGCTAGAAAAGAAAAAGAATACCTGGGTCGGGAAGATCCCCTGGAGGAGGAAATGGCAACCCACTTCCAGTATTCTTGCCTGGAGAATCCCCTCTTGCTAGACAGAGGAGCCTGGCAGGCTACAGTCCATGGGGTTGCAAAGAGTCGGACACGACTGAACACACATGTGCAAGGATATTTCTAGATGGAGGGAAGTAGAAAGAAATACAGATAAAAGAGGGACAAAATTTGCAAATAGTGATCAGCTCAGTGTCTAACAGTAAATATTTGTTGTGAATATTGATTGAAAGGATGAATATTATAAAAGGCATTTTTAACAGAAAATAAGGAATTATTTTGCTAAATCATCCATGCAAATTATACAATCTGAATGAAATTAAATGGAACCTGTAAGAACTGGATCTGTGAGTAAATTGAATGAATGAAGGTGAAACCATTTGAATGTTCTGACTGGTAAACTAGTGTCTCAATCTGCTGGTCACTGTCAACATAGCACCCTGCTTTAGGTCACCTCAATGTGTGGGGAGCTCATCTACAGCTTTGCAGAGTCTATGAGCCTCTCTCCAGATGCTATAGAAGATTTTACAGCAGACCCTTAAAGTATACTTCACCAGAGAGTGGAAGCTGTTCATTTTTAATTGTACCACTTTTTAAGTCTATCAACCATAAGGGCATGTCAAAGTCCAGTTGCTTTCTTTCAGCTGAGAGAATAGAACAGTCTCCCAAAGTTACAAATTCATGGCCAAAAGCCAAAATGAAAAGAAGCCACTCAGCATCTCTGCCTCTGTGAGGACAGTATTCTGACTGCATGAAGGTGAAGTGAAGGTGAAAGTTGCTCAGTCGTGTCTGACTTTTTGCAACCCCATGGTCTATACAGCCCATGGAATTCTTTAGGCCAGAATACTGGAGTGGGCAGCCTTTCCCTTCTCCAGAGGATCTTCCCAACCGAGGGATCAAACCCAGGTCTCCCGCATTGCAGGTGGATTCTTTACTAGCTGAGCCACAAGGGAAACTCAAGAATACTGGAGTGGGTAGCCTATCCCTTCTCCAGCAGATCTTCCCAACCCAGGGATCGAACCAGTCACAGGAATTTTGTCTTTAACTGAATACTTCCAGTTGTTTAATCTTTTTTAAAAAAAACTTAATTTGTTTATTTTAATTGGGGGATAATTACAATATTATGATTGTTTTAGCCATACATCAACATGAATCAGCCACGGGTATATATGTGTTCCCCATCCTGAACCCCACTCCCACCTCCCTCCCCACCCGACCCCTCTGGGTTGTCCCAGAGCACCGGCTTTGGGTGCCCTGCTTCATGCATTAAACTTGCACTGGCCATGTATTTTACATATAGTAATGTGCATGTCTCAGTGCTGTTCTCTCAGATCATTCCCCCCTCGCATTCTCTGTTGTTTAATCTTGATTTTTTTAACTGATTGTCTCCATGTCTGTAAGACCCCTCTAGCTGCATCAGCAATGATTAAGGGCCTGAGGAGCAGGTCCCCGTGCAGAGTCAGCACTATGACCGAGTCCTGTTGCTTCATTTCTCTGGACCCTGTCATCCTCATTTGTGCTAATATCACAGAACTGGTAAGAGAATCATAGAAAAATTGCTTCTTTAAATCATAGAATGCGGTCATAGAGTTGCTGTAGAAGTCTCCTAAACTTGGACGTACCTCCTGTTTGGGTTAAATTTCTTCTTATTGCAATGAGAAAGAATTAACAAGATAACAATAGAGCACTTCATACTGCCTTCGTTCCCTGTGAATTCCCAATTAGGAATAAACAATTAATAATCGTTCCCAGTTCTTTGTCTAATGGTAAGAATCTTGCCTGAGTTGTCCTGAGCCCCAGAGCTGAGGTCTCTTAGTTGGCAACTGGGGAGCATTTTGACAGAGAATGCCTTTTCATAGTTCTAAATCCAAGCCTCTCTGGGGGTCCCCCTCATAAAGAAGGATATATCCTGACCATTTTTATTATTTTCCATGAGGTAAAACTGTGACCTCAATGAAAAATTCAATTATAAATTCATTGCAAGGGATGTACTCACATATCCATACTCCAGACCTACAGTCTTTTATTTTTTCCCCCAGAAGAAGGCTCTGTGACCCTGGCATACTTTGCTGAAAAACAATGGTCATGAGCTAATAATTCCAGGTTCCCATAAGAAAAAGAAAATCATCAGATGGAAATGCCAGAGATCTCAAGCCCATTTGGAAGTTTTAGGAAGCTCTCTCGTAACGAGTAGTATGACATGATTGCCAAAGGTGAGAAGAGCTGAATTCTAGTCTGATCAGCCTCCTTGTACTGTGTAACGCTGACAAGTCACAACCTTTGTAGGATATGTTTCTTTACCAGCAAAACAAGTCCACATGATCTCCAAGACCCCTTACAATGCCAAAACAAACCATGATTTTTCTCGTGACAGCTGTCTTTAAATGTACAAATGTTGATGTCATATATTGGAGGGGATAACAAAATAGAATTTTAATTTCTCAGTCTATCTGTTTCAATGATGTTTAAAATTACAGTTTTTAATCAAAAAGGCAAAATCTTTAGTGGTGCTGATAAAGGACCGATAACAATTTCTCTTCTTCATGCAGATGTATTTAGAAGGATGCTAGCCACATTGAGGCTAATTTTGAGTACCACTGAACCAGAACCGATCCAATGACTAGGCCTGAACGTCCATCTCAGCGAGATTGCAAGGGGCATTGACAGGAGAGGAGGTGAGAGCGGATGAGGCCTCTGTATCAAACAAATTATCATTTGCATCTAAAAGCCATGGTTTCTATTCAAATGCCATGTTTTTGAAAAGGACAATATTTCTTAGCTAGTTCAAAAGCTATGAAGCCATTTTGGGGTTTCTATTCAATAGACTGAAAGGGAAAAACCAAGAATTCTAAGTTCAGTTCAGTATTGAAATACTCCTGAGTGTCAGCAGACTGCTAAATATATGCTAAATGCGTAATTTTCTCAGTTATCAAAGACACAGACAAAACTGACTATGTCTCTCAGTTTTCCATTAACTTTGAAAAATTAATTTGATTCGGCATCAGACATTGTCAACACATTATTTTAAAGTAGTGAGGTCAGGGCTTTTTAGGGGAAAGTCAGCTTAGGAAGGTTGAACTTAACAAAAAATAAACTTTGATTTTCTCCATACAAAGATAATCTTAATAATTCAGATAAATAAAAATTTAAAAAGTAAAACCACTTTCAAACCCATCAGTCCATGAATATTTTCATGTGTTTTCCTATGTATTTTTTTCATATGTATTTGGAGTTGCTTGTTTTTGAACAAAAATAAACTGCATTTTAATTTGCTTTTCTCACCAACACTGCATGTTGAATATCCTCATAGTCCCTGAATTTCACAAGTATGAACAGCTAGTTTCACACTGGTGCTCTGAGGAGACCAGCACTTTTCCTGAGATTCCTGAGGGGTTTTCAGGGTTTGGACTGAAGCCGAGTGGACAGAGGGCCTCTGCACCCTGACCCCGTCCCAAATCCAACCTTCATCAATAGCAGACTTTCAAAAACATGCTTTACTTAAAAAAAAAAAAAAAATTCTGTTTAAAAGATTCTGCTGCTAAAAAGAAAAATTTTAAATCACTGCTGTCTATTTTTTTCGGTTTTGTTTTATTTTCGGTCCTACCGGGTCTTCACTGAACCACGCGGGGTTTCTCCAGCTGCGGCGAGCAGGAGCCACTCTTTGCCGAGGTGCATGGGCTTCTATAAGGCGGCTTCTCTTGTCGCAGAGCACAGGCAGTAGGTGCGCGGGCCTCAGTAGTTGCCGCAGTTCAGTGGGGCTCAGTAGGTGTGGAACATGGGCTTAGTTGCCCCACGGCATGTGGGATCTTCCTGAACCGGGGATGGAACCCACGTCCCTTGCATTGGCAGGCAGATTCTTAGCCACTGGATCACCAGGGAGGCCCTATGTAAGTTTTAATGACTATGATTTTGAGCACATATATATGTATCATCGGGTTTCCCTGGTGGCTTGGATGGTAACGAATCTGCCTGCAATGCAGGAGATGTGAGTTCAATCCCTGGGTCCCCTGGAGGAGGACATGGCAACCCATTCCAGTCTTCTTGTCTGGAGAATTCCATGGACAGTTGAGTCCGGGAGGCTACAGTCCATGGGGTCACAAAGAGCTGGACGTGACTTAGTGACTAAATAGCAGCAGTATATGTATCATATTCCGATTAATAGATGCCTTTGACGTAGTAGGTAAGAGTCACACTTCCTAGATTTGAATCCCAACTCTCTCACTGATGAGCTGTATCACTGTGGTTGTCTTAAAACACCCATAAATTCTTTGACACTCCTGCCACAAATATATATATTAATCAAGAACCTGTATTAATCAGAATTCATTCAGCTTCAGTGACAAAGAATCCAACCCAAAATGATTTTTGCAAAAAGAAAAGAAAAAAAAAAAGGATTTATCTCTTTCCATAGGTATTCACTGGAGAAGGAAATGGCAACACACTCCAGTATTCTTGCCTGGGGAATTTCATGGACAGTGGAGCCTGGCAGGCTGCAGTCCATGGGGTCACAAAGAGTTAGACACGACTGAGCAATTTTCACAATTTTCACATATAGATAGTCATATTAGCTTCAGGCAAGGTGGGATCCAGGTACTCATCAAATCTGTTCTTAACTCTTGACCACTCAGCCATCCTTTCTTTCATGCTAACTTTATTTTCAAATTTACCTTCACATCAGGGGCCCTAAAATTTTCAGATTTATATCTGGAAGTTTTACATTATGATCAGAGTTCTTACTTATACACTCTGACTCTGAGGGTTAAACAGAAAATGAGTTTATTAAAAGACTAGTTTGTAAGCTACAGAATTGTAAAGGCAAGAACCACACCTGCGGCCAAGCCTCCAACAAGAATGGTCTAAAGAAACCGCCACAAAGCTGCCCCTGGCTCTACCAGCACTGGATGCTCTCTCTACACTGGTGCCAGAAGCTCAGATACTGATGGGAGTGAAGCCAGTCCCAGTCCAGAAGCTCACCCACGCGACCACCGCCACCCTCAAAGCCGTTCATCTTGGTCATCATCCTCACCAGCCCAGTAGGACCCCCAGAGCATCCTTCCTTGAGTTGTTGACTTTGCAATCAAAGCTTCACAGGACAGAGTGATTGATGAAGGCACATAGGTCATACGCCGATTTCTTCACTGCTAAAGAGACTGGATTTTCTGTCTTCTACCTTGGTGAGACAGACCTCATAAAGCAGAAATTCTGTGAAACGTGGGGCTTTTGTTCAAATATGCTGGGCCAAAACCATGACAAATATCCCGAACAGCAGCTCCAGGGGAGAGTGACTGGGCAGAAGTTACTGGTTAAATACGTACCCAGTTGCCCTGTTATCCACATGCAGAGCTTAGTTGGACTTCACCGTTGCCTGCCTCCTATCCAGAGTCAGAATATTAGCCTGTAAGAACCAAAACCAGGCTGGAACAGTATGCTCCTTCCCAGAATCCTTCCAGCAGACAAGCTGTTTCATACAACTACCATACTGTGAGCTTTTAAAAATGCTCTAAAATAAGGGCCACTGAGAAAGGACGCTAACTCTGCGAATAGTCAAAACATAAAACTGCAAATAAGTTAATGATATTTTGTAATTTTTAAACTTTGCCTATTTGAAAAATAATTGAGATGTATCACTACCTCATACATGAATAGTTTAAGGAAAGAAGAATAATGTGCAGATGGCAGCATATGAGCAGTTTATAGCTGATAACGTAATTCCCTTGGTATTGTGAACATGTTTCGATCTCTCATTCAAATATGCGCTATGGTCTTCACAAAAGGGTTTTAACATTAATCACTCATTCTAGAAACAAATTTACCCTCATCTGATGCTGATCGCTATTATACAGTTAATAAGATATGAACGCATCAAATATTAAAAATCAATTATGTTACAGAAAACGTGATGAATGATCAGAAAGGACTGAATGCCATTTAGACTAAGAAAAATCTTCTGCTGCGATTATTTTAAGGATACATCTTTTATAACTAATTTAACTTGGTAACTCAACATTTTCGCACCTGTCTATTGCATTTCATAATATAAAGATAAATTTCTAAGCTATTATCTGTCAGTTTCTTGCATGTTTTTCTCCATATGGCAACAAATTGAAAATACTGTGCCTGTCAGAAGCTAGATGTAATGTGAACAGAGAACTATATATAGAGGTGGCCCTCAAGAACTTAGAAATGAAGGAAATGGATTGCTTTATGAGACAAACTGTAAAATGAGTGTAATCACCATATTTTGATGGACATATTTTGATTCTCCTGCAGAAGGGATAACTTTCTAGGTCTTCAGAATGATAAAGTGTAGATGATGTTTATAACCTTACCTGTCAGGCCAGCCAAGAAACCCAGAAAAAGAGGGCCATGGAGGGTGATTTGGGGTCCTTCCCCCCACGCACAAAGGAGTGTTATCAAGGATAACACTGGCCATGTCCATCTCCGCAGATTCTTAATGAGAGAGGGTCTTAGGCATCACGTTTTGAATACTGTCCCTAGGGCAAAACTATACCCATGGAGTTTTGGACACATCAACCCTGTTAGTAACGGACCTTTGATTTATGTAATTCCTGTTATTAAAATCTTTATGTGTAGGTGAACTTTCAGTCACATGATCTTGATTATAAGAAGGGAAAACTCTTCCTTCTGACTGTCTTCTAGTTCTCATGACAGTTATCTTTCATTTTAAGCTAATAAATTTACATTCTGATGCCTCCCAGATCTCCTGGGTAGCTTACCTCTAGTCAGCGTCTCAGGACTTGTAGAAATGGACCATCATCAGTGGCCTCTCCCTAAACCCACTTGCAAGGACTGATCTATCCGGGGATTTTATACTTGATCCTAAACTAGGCTATAGCTGCAATACTAGAAACCAAACCAAGGTCTGTAAACCAAGAAACCACAGGTTGCTAAGAAAAAAGAATTGGCAAGGAGTGATATCTCAAGCTGGATTTCAATAGCCACCACTGTGCAGGTGGTCCAATCAACTGAAAGATGATGCTGCCAATGAGCATCTTTTCAGAGCCCGAGATAGGCGGATGTGGGACAAGACGCCATTGAAGTGAGACGTTCCTCCTTGAATAACTCTTTTTTTAATTCATGGACTTTTAATTGAAGGATAATTTCTTTACAGCATTGTGCTGGTTTCTGCCGCACGTCAGCACGAACCAGCCGTGGCTACACGTGTGGTCCTCCCTCTCGAGGCTCCCTCCCAGCTCACACCGCAGCCCGCCCCTCTCGGTATCACAGAGTGCTGGGTGAGCTCCCTGTGTCAGACAGAGACTGCCCACTGGCTGTTTCACTCAGGGTAACGCCTGCTGCCATTCTACTCTCTCAGCTCGCCCCCCATCCCCTTCCCCGCTACGTCCGTGAGCCTGCTCTCTCTGTCTCCATCTCCATCGTCGTTAGTCGCGGAGTCAGTTCTTTTTGTTCAGTTCTTTGAGACCCCAGGGACTCTAGCCCGCCAGGCTTCTCTGTCCATGGGATTCTTCAGGCAAGAATACTGCCTGAAGTGGGGTTGCCATTTCCTTCTCCAGGGGATCTTCCTGACGCAGGGATTGAACCCAGATCTCCTGCATTGCGGGCAGATTCTTAACCATCTGAGCCACCAGGGAAGCATCTCCATTGCTAGTCTGAAAATAAGTTCATCAGTACCATCTTTCTAGATTCCATAATACCTTCATCACTCTTAATTTTATGGTGAACAACGTGCGTGTGTGTGTCCATGTGCAAGTGTATGAGAGAGAGGCTAAATAGACTTTCCTGATGTCTAGCCT
The DNA here is from genome assembly GCF_910594005.1 of Cervus elaphus. NCBI lineage: Eukaryota > Metazoa > Chordata > Mammalia > Artiodactyla > Cervidae > Cervus > Cervus elaphus. Next base: position 107,227,831 of record NC_057823.1, on the reverse strand, counting down.
AGAAGTCAAACTAACATCAAGTTACAATCGTCACTGTGGTGGCCAGTATGGTAGACATCAACCATCTGAGTGAGGAAGGAGGAGCAGACTCAGAGTGCCTCTTCATGTAACGGTGTGTCCTGGGCCTGACCTAGGAGAGGACCCTGACACATGTATTACTGCCTCCATAATGCCCACTGTGGTCACTATTACCCTCCTTCCAATCTCCAAGGCCTAGGAAGCAACTGTGTTTCGATTTCAAGCTGTCCATGAATGGAAATTTTCTCAAACATGGATTTTGCCAAAAGTCAAATAACAATTTACTAGCTGACATTAATCAACCCACTCCTGTACTCTTGCCTGGAACATCCCATGGACGGAGGAGCCTGGTGGGCTGCAGTCCATGGGGTCGTGAAGAGTCAGACACGACTGAGTGACTTCACTTTCACTTTTCACTCTCATGCATTGGAGAAGGAAATGGCAACCCACTCCAGTGTTCTTGCCAGGAGAATCCCAGGGACGGGGGAGCCTGGTGGGCTGCCGTCTATGGGGTCACACAGAGTTGGACACGACTGAAGTGACTTAGCAGCAACAGCAGCTGACACTAATGGAGTGCTTCGTATGTATCAAGTAGTTGTGACTGACTGGGTTAACTAGAACTGCAGGGATGTAGTGGGGTGGAAGAACACTTTTTCACAAAAGGGAGCACTGTCTCCAAGAGACGAAAGATGTTCTGCAAAAACAAAATAAGAAATGTTTTAATTTGAGTTTCTCAGTCCCTTGGACTGCAAGATCAAGCCAGTCCATCCTAAAGGAAATCAGTTCTGAATATTCATTGAAACGACTGATGCTGAAGCTGAAACTCCAATACTTTGGCCACCTGATGCGAAGAACTGACTCATTGGAAAAGACCCTGATGCTGGGAGGGATTGGGGGCAGAAGGAGAAGGGGACGACAGAGGATGAAATGGCTGGATGGCATCACCGACTTGATGGACATGAGTTTGAGTAAACTCTGGGAGTTGGTGATGGAGGGAGGCCTGGTGTGCTGTGATTCATGGGGTCGCAAAGAGTCGGACACGACTGAGGGACTGAACAGCAACAATATAATATAAGTGAAATTGAACAACTTTTCTCATCTTTCTGGGCAATTTTTATACTTTTCTGGGGAATTACCTGTTTCTGTCTTTCCCTCATTATCCTAATGCTTTTTGCATTTCTCTCCCTCTGTTTTTTTTTTAAATCTTATTTCATTTTTAATACAGACTTTGTTTTAGGGCAGTTGTGGTACTAGCCAGTATTCCACATGATGTCCCACTACTGGCTTCCAGAGGCTACACACATTCGTTGGCTCACAGCCCCTTTTGATCTGTGAAACCAGCAAGGGCAGATCAGGTGTTTCTCAGGATGTCTTCTCTTTCCAATTCTTCTGCTTCCCTCTTCCCCATTTAATGCTGTGTGATTACATTGGGTCAATTGAAATAGTCTCTTTATCCTAAAATCGGCTGATTAGCAATCTTAATTTTTTCTGCAAACCAAATTCCTCCTTGCCATGTAGCAGAATATATTCATGGGTTCTGGTGATTAGGTTGTGAACATCTTTGAGGAGCCATTTTTCTCTCTACAAAGACCATCAGTATTCCTTGTTTACAAGCAATAGAAATTGTCTCTAACTTAAGCAGATAGAGAATTTATTAGGTGAATAAAGGTTTAGCTCATAGAATTACAGAGAAGCTGAGTAACTTTGTGTTGGAATGGATGTGAAACAGAGCAGCTCTGGATATCTAGAAAGTAGGGGATGATTGACAATCTTTTTAATAGACACTACTATCTTGATGAATAGCTCTAACTATGCTTTATTCTTATGCTGCTCGAGATTGAAATTCCAGGGAGAAATAGACTCTGACTGGCTTTTCATAAGTAATGTATCCATTCCTAAGCCAAAATTGGGATGAACACCTTGATTAATGAACCCACAAAGATTGTATGCAACGAGAGGAGGTTCTTCCCCAATGCTGATTCCAGACATTATTACCAGAAGAAGAAGAAATCTATGTTAGGCAGCAAAATAAGAGATGCCTGCTGCAGTATGGGAAGGTATTCTGAGCAGTAATAGCAGAGTCAGCTAGATTGTAGTGGCATCATAATAAAGTGTATATGGTATGAACAAGTTTCATTTGGCTAGCATGGGGCATGTAAATAGCCCTCCCCAGATAACAACAGGAAAGTGGACTCAGCCGGTAGGAGTGTCCCTGAGTGTGCCCGTGAGAGATTTTACCCAATGTCACAAGGCGTAGGCAGCTATCAAATGTTTTAGCACTGAAGAATACTAATAGAATCTGTAGCCAAGGAAACTCAGGTCAATGGCTCTGGGAGCAAACGGAATAGGAAGTTAGATTCAAAATGTAGTTACGCCACTAGTAGGTAAGAACAAATCTTACCTCCGTATTTCCATTCTCTCTTCAGTGAAAGACAAGTCCGATTTCCTAGATATCCATTATTTCTTCAGGTCTTTGGGGGAAGGAGGCAAGACACATGATTTTCTGCACTGCGCTTCATCGCTCGGTCATGTTCAACTCTTGGTGACCCCGTGGACTGTAGCCCACGAGGCTCCTCCGTCCATGGAGATTCTCCAGGCAAGAATACGGGAGTGAGTTGCTATGTCCTCCTCCAGAAGATCTTCCCAACCCAGATACTGAATCCAGGGCTCCCGCATTGCAGGTGAACTCTTTACTTTCTGAGCCCCTAGGGCAGCCCAAGAATACTGGAGTGGGTAACCTAACCCTTCTCCAGTGGATCTTCCCGACCCAGTAATGGCATATCTAAAAACTCCTACAGAGTGACTCAGCATAACCTCTCATAATGACAACCACAGAAGCAAGAATACACAAACCTTCTTTATCCTACTCCATTCGGTTTTGTCTTTCAAACCCCACAATTATCTGCCTCATTGTTCTTTGTACCCAGTAGCCATTCTTTCACAGTTATTCAGTAAAGAAATTTATACATTCATCCTAGCCAAATCCTTGACAAGAATGTGCTCCACATAAAATTGCCAGATGATTTTCAAAGAAGCTAATTTTAAAAATCACACATTTGAAGGTTGATGTTTAGGCTTCACAAAGAGAAATCACTAAAGTAAAATGATGCTCAAAAATACTTGCAACTTACATCTATGACAAAGATAAAAAGGATTCCTGGTCAGAACTACTACTCCTTAGGAATCCTGAAAGCAATATGAGACTCAAGCTGTGAATCTGAAAAGGAATGTAAAGTATTAACAAGTACTATCAATGTACCATCATCATTGCCTAGAAATATTTCCCCCTTGCTTCTGAAACATCATCCATTTTTATCTGGATTATAACAGCTCCTCTTCTGTCTCCCTTGTTTTGCTGGCCAGTGGAATAGATGAGTCATCTCACCATCTGGGCTGGAGGAAAGAGAGATGTATGGCTGAATAAAGCTGAATATTATCTGCATAATGATGGCCCTGCAGTCCAAAATATCTCTCTTTCTCAGTGTCCTCATCTACACTTAGTCTTTCTTCAAAACAAAATTAGGGGGTATTCTACAAAAGCAATTTCTGGCTACTTCTTCCCACCTCTAAGTCAACATTTCCGAACTTTTGGCAGTATAGATCCAGGCAGCACTGAATTTTCAAAGGCTTGTTAATGACTGAAAAGCTTAGATTAAATTAATCTAGCAAAATATTTTAGCACCATATTTTTTGAGATGCCATTCAAAACTCTTCATAACACCATTCCTCAAAAGCAAAGTCAGCACCTGAAGAGATAAATGTCTGTCTTTGCTTTGAGATAAGATTTAGGGTTACACATGTTGCAAGTTTTCAGTTTATCATGTTTGCCTGTCTCTGTGTGTGTGTACGTTTATATATTCTTTGCTAAATACCAGGATACAGTGGAGGAAAAAAAGACATATATCTTGCCTTCATAGCGTTTACAGATGAGTGTGATCAAACATACAGACTATCTGTAGAATACAGATGTATTTCTAAGCGTATAAGACCTGTGTTTAAAACACAAGTAATCAAATTCTGTTTGTGTAAGATTACTTTCTTTTCATAAAGAGTTAATGCAAGCCATATGGTTCATAGCTTTATATTGTTTATATATATAAATATATATATATGCATACATAAGCTCCAAAATCACTGCAGATGGTGACTGCAGCCATGAAATCAGAAGACAATTGCTTCTTGGCAAGAAAGCTATGACAAACCTGGGCAGTGTGTTGAAAAGCAGAGACATTACTCTGCCAAAAAAGGTCTGTATAGTCAAGGCTGTGGTCTTCCCGGTGGTCATGTACAGTTGTGAGAGCTGGACTGTAAAGAAGGCAGAATGCCAAAGAACTGATGCCTTCGAACTGTGGTGCTGGAGAAGACTCCTGAGATCCCTTGGGTAGCGAGGAGATTAAGCCAGTCAATCTTAAGGGAGATCCACCCTGAATATTCACTGGAAGGACTGATGCTGAAGCTGAAGCTCCAGTATTTTGGTCATCTGATGCAGACAGCTGACTCACTGGAAAAGTCCCTGATGCTGGAAAAGATCGAGGGCAGAAGGAGAAGAAGGCGTCAGAGGATGAGATGGCTGGACGGCATCACCAATGCAATGAACAATAACCAGGGCAAACTCTGGGAGATGGTGAGGGACAGGGAGGCCCATCATGCTACAGTCCACGGGGTCACAAAGAGTCAGACATGACTGGGCAACTGATCAACAGCATATGACTTTCCCTGTGGCTCAGCTGGTAAGAGCCTGCCTGCCAGTGCAGGAGACGCAAGAGATGCAGGTTCGATCCCTGGGTCAGGAAGGTTCCCTGGAGGAGGAAATGGCAATCCACTCCAGTGTTCTTGTCTGAAAAATCCCATGGACAGAAGAGCCTGGCAGACTACAGTCCACGGGGTCGCAAAGAGTCAGACATGCTATGTATATGTGTGTGTGTATATATATATATCTTTATTTATTTATCTCCTTATGCTCTCTTTTCAGTTTCTAAAATATGACTAAGAATTTCAGTTATCTGAAGAAACAAGTCTACTAATAAAATAATAGTCTGAGTACTGGCAAGCATTGCTGAGGAAAGGGAACCAAGACTGTGATGAGTCTGTTAACTTATACGAGGTACAGTTGAGGGAACTGGTAATATTCAGCGTAAAAAACAGTTGGCATGTGTAAATAGAATCTCAGAAATTTAGAGCTGAAAGGGATTTTATTAGGATGGCGGTGGTGGTTTAGTTGCTAAGTCATGTCCGACTCTTGCAACCCCATGGACAGTAGCCTTCCAGCCTCCTCTGTCCATGGGGTTTCCCAGGCAAGAATTCTGGAGTGGGTTATTACCATTTCCTTCTCCAAGGGATCTTCCCGACCCAGGGATGGAACCCTGATCTCCTGCATCGCAGGTGGATTCTTTACTGACTGAGCTACCAAGGAAGCCCTTTTATTAGGATAATTTAATCCCAATATTTCATTTTGCAGAAAAAAATGATACAGTAACTTCTTTTAGACTATGAAATTGGCCAGTGAAAAAATAAGGTTTATGACTGGAATCTCACAATAGTTCAATGTTCTTTTTTCGGTTTCATTCTGTATTTGCATGCAGCTGACTTTTAACTTCAGAAATGCTGTCTCCATCATCATCATGATCAGTTAGGCAATCATTGTCATCACTAATATTTGTTGAACGTTCATTCTGTTGGTTACTGATCTACACACTAAATTATTGCCTTATATCTCACAGTAACTCTCTATGGTAGATACTGCTATAGTCCTCATTTTTCAGTTGTAGATAATAAGAATTAGAGTGGTCACCCGGTGAGAAAGAAACAAAGTCTGGAATCAAATATTGGTCTGACTCCACTAGTTAAAATAAAACTTGTACTTCACTCTACTCTGAATAACTAGAGTCATCAGATCTAGGATTCATGAGTGGATGTTATAAGAGAGAAAGTTCATCCTATATAAAGAGGAAACTTTTAACATTACACTACTAACATGTCAGAGTTGGAGTGAAACCCTATTTCAATGAGCTCCTCAAATACTACAAGTATTGAAATGGATCATGGGGAAAGATTTCGGCATTGACTAAGAAGCTGAACCATTGGTATCAACTCTTTCTTCTAAATCCTTGATTTTTTATCTTTCAGAAATCATTTGATATAGTAGTATAGATCTCACAGCCCATTTATCTCTGCATTTTGCTGTTACTGTAGTTCAGTTCAGTTCAGTCGCTCAGTCGTGTCCGACTCTTTGTGACCCCATGAACTGCAGCACGCCAGGCCTCCCTGTCCATCACCAACTCCCGGAGTTCACCCAAACCCATGCCCATTGAGTCGGTGATGCCATCCAACCATCTCAACCTCTGTCGTCCCCTTCTCCTCCTGCCCTCAATCTTTCCCAGCATCAGGGTCTTTTCAAATGAGCCAGCTCTCCGCATCAGGTTGCCAAAAAAGAATCTATTTTCTAAACACATTTAAGCATTCGCATTTCTAAAAGTCATGCTGAACGGTGGTTCTGAATATCAGCTATGTGCTTGGAGGTGGCCATGTATTCTGTCTTTTGACTACCTAGAATGCAAACCTCTTTGCTGTTTGAGGAATTTCCTACCATACAAATCCTAAGTGGAGGCAAAACTTTCCATTTTAGTAGCAGAAAATGCCAGATACCTGCCTTCCTACTCTAGTGGCACATGACTTAGGCTCTGGTAATCAGATGCCCCCTTCAGGGACTTTGACTCAGGAGCTGGTGATGTAAAGCAGCATAGTCAAAGAAGAATTCTTCTGGCAACAAGGGCAATCCATTTTCCAATGCAGAGCTGCCAAGAGCGAAATTCAGCACTAGTGCAGGCTGTCTCATCCAGTGCTCAGTGGGATGGCATAGATACATGACACATCTCTTTATCCATTCGTTTGGTGATGGACACATAAGTTGCTTCCACATCTTGGCTATTGTGAATAATGCATCTCTGAACATTGCGTTGCATGTATTTTTTGGAATTTGTGTTTTCACTCTCTTTGGATACATACCCAGCAGTGGATTTGCTGAATCATATGGTATTTTGAGAAAATCTCTGGTGACTCAGATGTAAAGAATCTGCCTGCACTACGGGAGACCTGAGTTCAATTCCTAGGTCAGGAATATCCCCTGGAGAAGGAAATGGCAACCCACTCTAGTATTCTTGCCTGGAGAACCCCTATGGACAGAGGAGCCTGGTGGGCTGCAGACCATGGGCTTGCAAAGAGTCGGACACGACTGAGTGACTATGCACACAGCGCATGGTATTTCGGGGCTTCCTAGGTGGCACCAGTGGTAAGGAACCCGTCTGCCAATGCAGGAGACATATATATTACCATGTCATCTGCAAAGAGTGACAGTTTTATTTCTACCTTTCAAATTTGGGTGCCTCGTATTTCTTTTTCTTTTCTGATTGCTATGGCTATGACTTCCAGTATAATAAGTCCCCTACATATGAACCATCAAGTTGTGAACTTTCAAAGATATGAGCGTGTATTTGTGTATCCAGTCACATAAGTTAGTTCACATATCTGGCATACATTGCCACGGTATGTGCATCCCCTACAACGGCTGTGGTTTGGTGTACTTTACTGTTCTATAGAGAGTATGGTAGTACAGTATCTTTATTTCAAGCCCAGGATGTCTAGAAGCAAGTGTAAAAGCAGCAGTGATATAGGTGTACTCTAAGAGGTACCAGGCAATAAAGATGGAAACAAAAGTGAAAGTAATTTAGAGTGGAGTGAGGCAAAAAGATGTAGAGGTCGCTCATTCATAACATGAATCATTCAACCATCAGCATGATTCTAATGAAAAAGGACAAGATGTAAAGTCTATTGTGCAGATGATGTTTACAATAGTATCAAAGAGGCATGGAAAAGTGATGGAGGAGATGGAGAAACTTCTCCGTGTGTGGATACGGGATCAGCATAGAATCAAGTTGCACTCAGGTTAATGCAGATTCAAGAGAAATCGAAAAGCTTTTATAAAGATTTGAAAAAGAAACACAGCAAAGAATCAGAGGGCGCATATTTTAATGCTAGTCATGGCTAGTTTCATCAGTTCAAGGCTGAAGCCAACATTTGCAACATAAAGGAAAGTGGTGAGGCAGTGAGTGTTGATACGGTAGCTGCCCAGGAATTTCTTGAAACACTTCCAGAAACTACTCATAAAGGCACATATTTATGCAAGCAGGTTTTTAATGTGGATGAGACAGGACCGTCCTGGAAGAGGATGCCAGACCAAAGTTAACGAGGAAAAGTTGATGCCAGGCTATAAAGCAGCAACGGACAGGTTAGTCCTGTTGTTTGGTGGGAATGCTTCTGGCAATATGAAGCTGAAGCCTACCTTAGTTTATCATTCAGAGAACCCAAGAGCCCTTAAAAACATAGCCAAGGGCTTTCTTCCTGTTATGTGGAAGAGTAACCCCAAAGCCTGGGTTACACAAACCATTTTCCAGGACTGGATTTTCCACCACTTTATTCTGGAGGAAGACAACTATTGCTTAGAGAAGAAAAATTTTCAATATTTTGCTGCTTGACGACCCTCCAGTCCACCCTCCATCCATGGGTGACCTTCATCCAACATCAAAGTAGTGCATCTACCCTCAAATACTGTGTCGCTCATCTAACCTTTGGAACAGGGGGCTATATCATCTTTCAAGAGCTATCATTCACATCACACTTTCTGTCCGGCAGTAAAGGTGAGTGATATCAGAAACAACCCTGCAACAACTCTGAAAGGATTATAACATAATCAAGGCCGTAAAAAAAACATTGAATTTGCTTTGTGTGAGGTTATGACTGTCACCATGACTGAGAGAACCTTTGCCCACAGTTTGTTCACAATTTTCGTGGATTTAAAAAGGTAGATGAGTTACCAAAAGTTATTCAGCAACTCAGGGACACTCAGTGAGAAGATGGAGCTAGATATGCAAGAGGATGAATTCACTGAACTGCTTGCTGCACCACGCAAGGAGTTTACTAATGAAGCCCTTCTGGAATTGGAGTCCCAAAGAAAGGATGAAGAGAGACAAGAGGGAAAAGAAAGTAAGTGGAGAGATTCATGACACAAGAAATGGCAAGGAGAGTTTCTTTATTTGAGGAGGCACTCTTTGCTGCTGAGGCACAGGACCCAAACATAAGATGGTACACAAAGGCTGCAGCAGTCATTCAGAATGCAATTCAGAGCTACCATGTCGTCTATGATGAGGAAAAGAGAGCTACTACCCAGACATCACATCATTTTTTTCAAGAGGGTAGATAGAGTTGAATCCAGCAAGGAACAAGAACCCGTGCCACCAGCGTCAGTCATGACTGAAACTGCAGCTTGCCCTTCATCTCCTGCTGCTGACGACACTTCGGCTCTACCGTCTCTACCTCCTCTCCCTCTTGCAATCCGTAACTCTTCTTTCCTGTCCCTTGATGCCAGCCCCTTTATGCCAACAGTTGTACAGTACCACTGTATTTTTCAAAGTATTATACTATAAGATTAAAGACCTTTATTTCTGTGTGTTTGTTTTTATGTATCAATATTTGCATGAAAAGTATTATAAACCTATTACATTATAGTACTATATAGCCAATTGTGTTACTTTGGTACCTAGGCTGATTTTGTTTAACTTATGAATGAATTGCACTTACAAACACACCCTTAGAATAGAATTCATTCAGATATAGTGAACTTATATTACTATGTTAAATAGATGTGACAAGAGAGGTCATTCTTGTCTTGCATCTGATTTTAAGGGAAAGAGAGCTTCCAGTTTTCACCATTATGATGTTAGCTGTAAGAACCATATAAAAAAGATCTTCACAACCCAGATAATCCCGATGGTGTGATCACTCACCTAGAGCCAGACATCTGGAATATGAAGTCAAGTGGGCCTTAGGTATCATCACTATGAACAAAGCTAGTGGAGGTGATGGAATTCCAGTTGAGCTATTTCCAATCCTAAAAGATGATGCTGTGAAAGTGATGCACTCAATATGCCAACAAATTGGGAAAACTCAGCAGTGGCCACAGGACTGGAAAAGGTCAGTTTGCATTCCAATCCCAAAGAAAGGCAATGCCAAAGAATGCTCAAACTACTGCACAATTGCACTCATCTCACATGCTAGCAAAGTAATGCTCAAAATTCTCCAAGTCAGGCTTCAACAATACATGAACTGTGAACTTCCAGATGTTCAAGCTGGATCTAGATAAGGCAGAGAAACCAGAGATCAAATTGCCAATAGCCGTTGGATCATTGAAAAAGCAAGAAAGTTCCAGAAGTCATCTATTTCTGCTTTATTGACTATGCCAAAGCCTTTGACTGTGTGGATCACCACAAACTGTGGGAAATTCTGAAAGAGATGGGAATACCAGACCACCAGACCTGCCTCCCAAGAAATCTTTATGCAGGTCAGAAAGCAACAGTTAGAACTGGACATGGAACAACAGACTGTCTCCAAATAGGAAAAGGAATAAGTCAAGGTTGTATATTGTCACCCTGCTTATTTAACGTATATGCAGAGTACATCATGAGAAATGCTGGGCTGGATGAAGCACAAGCTGGAATCAAGATTGCTGGGAGAAATACCAATAACCTCAGATATGCAGATGACACCACCCACATGGCAGAAAGTGAAGAGGAACTAAAGAGCCTCTTGATGAAAGTGAAAGAGGAGAGTGAAAAAGTTGGTTTAAAGGTCAGCATTCAGAAAACAAAGATCATGGCATCTCGTCCCATCACTTCGTGGCAAATAGATGGGGAAACAATGAAAACAGTGACAATCTTTATTTTCTTGGGCTCCAAAATCACTGCAGATGGTGACTGCAGCCTTGAAATTAAAAGACATTTGCTCCTTGGAAGAAAAGTCATGACCAACCTAGACAGCATATTAAAAAGCAGAGACATTACTTTGCTGACAAAGGTCCATGCAGTCAAGGCTATGATTTTTCCAGTAGTCATGGATGGCTGTGAGAGTTGGACTATAAAGGAAGCTGAGTGCCAACAAATTGATACTTTTGAACTGTGGTGTTGGAGAAGACTCTTGAGAGTCCCTTGGACTGCAAGGAGATCCAACCAGTCCATCCTAAAGGAAATCAGTCCTGAATATTCATTGGAAGGACTGCTGTTGAAGCTGAAACTCCAATACTTTGAGCACCTGATATGAAGAACTGACTTATTAGAAAAGACCCTGATGCTGGGAAAGATTGAAGGTAGGAGGAGAAGGGGACCACAGAGGATGAGATGGTAGGATGTCATCACCAACTCAATGGACATGGGTTTGAGTAAATTCTGGGAATTGGTGATAGACAGGGAGGCCTGGTGTGCTGCAGTCCATGGGGCTGCAAAGAGTCGGACATGACTGAGCAGCTGAACTGAACTGAACTGAACTATGGGTTTTTCATATATGGCTTTTATTGTGTTCAGATATGTTCCCTCTATACCAACTTTGATGCATTTTATCATAAATGGATTTTGAGTTTTGTCAAAAAAATTTTTCCACTTATTGAGATGATCATATAGTTTTTATTCTTCAGTTTGTTAATGTAGCATATCACACTGATTGATTTGCAGATATTGAAGCATCCATGCTTCCCTGGACTATACCTCATTTGATCACAGTGTACGATCCTTTCCATATATTGTTGAATTCAGTTCATTAGTACTTTGTTGAGGGTTTCTACATGTATATTCATCAGCGATATTAGCTTATAATTTTCTGTGATGCCTTTGTTTACAGTATCACAGTAAATGTGGCCTCATAGTATGAATTGGAAGTGTATCATCCTCTTCAAGTTTTTGGAATCATTTGCGAAAGATAGCATTAGCTCTTATTTATGTGTTCAGTACAATTCCTCTGTGAAGATGTTCAGTCTTGGACCTGTGTTTCCTTGGAATTTTTTAAATCACAAATTCAATTTTACTACCAAAGATTGTTTTATTCAGATTGTCTATTTCTTCCTGATTCAGTCTTGGAATATTGTATGTTTCTAGAAATGTATGTCTTCTATTTTGTCCAATTGCTAACATATAACCATTCATATATTCTCATATTATTATTTTTGGATCTCTGTGATATTGGTTATTTCTCTTCTGTTTAGGTCCTCTTTTCTTCTTGATGAGCTTGGATAAAGATTTATCATTTTGTTAATCTATTTAAAAAAAACAGCAGTTGTTTTCATTGGTACTTCTATTGCTTTTGGGATCTGTTTTATTTATTTCCTCTCTGATTTTTATTATTTCCTTTCTACAACTGATTTTGAGCCATGTTTGTTCTTTTCCTAAATATTTCAGATGATAGGTTAACTTGTTTATTTGAGACTTTTCTTATATCCTTAGGTGCACTTATATCACTATAAATTTCCCTCTTAAAATTGCTTTTGCTATATCCCTTAGACTTTGGAATGCTATGATTTCATTTTCATTTTTCTCAAAGTATATTGATTTCCTCATTGGTTTCTTCATTGACCCATTTGTATCTTAGCAACCTGCTGTTTAATCTCCACATGTTTGTGTTTTCCCATTTTTTCCCCAGTAATTGAATTCTAGTTTCATAATGTTGTGGTCAGTGATCATGCTTGGTATAATTTTTAACCTCTTAAATTCATTGAGACTTATTTTGTGCCCTAGTATGTGATCTATCTCTGAGAACATTTCCCTTGTAGTTGAAAAAAAAAATGTGTATTCTGCTGTGTGGGGATAGAATGTCCTGTAGATATCAAGTCCAACTGATCTTTTGTATTAATTAAGACCACTCTTGCCTTAATGATTTTATGTCTGAATGACTTCTCCTTTGATGTTACTGGGGTGTTGAAGTAACCTACTATTATCATAGTAGGCTTCCCAGCTGGCACCAGTGGTAAAGAACCCACCTGCCAATTCAGGAGACAGAGAGATGTGGGTTTGATCCTTGGGCTGGGAAGATTCCCTGGAGAAAGAAATGGGAAGCCACTCCAGTATTCTTGCCTGGAGAATCCCATGGACAGAGGAGCCTGGTGGGCTACAGTCCATGGGGTTGCAGAGTTAGACATGATTAACCACACATCTAGTAGTATTATTATCATATTACTGGTGATTTTCCCCTTTATGTCCACTAATATTTGCTTTATGTATTTAATTGCTCCTGTATCTGTTACATATGTGTTAATAAATAAAAAATTCTCTTCTTATACTGATCCATTTACCAGGATATAATACCCTTCTTTGTCTTTTTTTAAATAAACTTTGTTTTAGATTCTATTTTATCTTATATGAGTATTGTTAAACCCACCATCCTGTCATATGTTTGCATGAAATATGTTTTTCCATCTCCTCATTTTCAGTCTCTGTATGCTTTTAGTTCAAAATTAAATATCTTAAAAGCAACATATAGGGGAGGTTTTGTTTCATTTTCTTTTATTCAGTTACTCACCGTATGTCCTTTGTTTGGAGCATTTACTCCTTTGACATTTAAAGTGATTATTGGGGACTTCTCTGTGGTCCATGATTAAGAATCCACATTCCAGGCTTCTGGTTCAAGATGGTGAAGTAGGTGGCCATGCACTCATCTACTACTATGAGAGCACCAAAATCATACCTAGCTGTTGAACAACCATCTACAGGAGGACGCTGGAACCTACCAGAAAAGATACCTCACGTCCAAAGACAAAGAAGAAGCCACAGCGAGATGGGAGGAAGGAAACACCATGATAAAATCAAACCCCACAACTGCTGGGTGGGTGACCCATAGATGGGAGGGCGTAACATGAAAGAAGTTCTCCCAAGGCTGTGGTTTTCCCAGGGGTCATGTATGGATGTGAGAGTTGGACTGTGGAGAAAGCTCAGCGCTGAAGAATTGATGCTCTTGAACTGTGGTGTTGGAGAAGACTCTTGAGAGTCCCTTGGATGGCAAGGAGATCCAACCAGTCCATCCTAAAGGAAATCAGCCTGAATATTCATTGGAAGAACTGATGTTGAAGCTGAAACTCCAATCCTTTGGCCACCTGCTGTGAAGAATTGACTCATTTCAAAAAATCCTGATGCTGGGAAGGATTGAGGGCAGGAGGAGAAGGGGACGACAGAGGATGAGATGGTTGGATGGCATCACCGACTCACTGGACATGAGTCTGAGTAAACTCCAGGAGTTGGTGATGGACAGGGAGGCCTGGTGTGCTGCAGTCTATGGGTCTGCAAAGAATCAGACACAACTGAGAGACCGAACCGAACTGAACTGAACTGTTGTGAAGGTTTCGAACCTCATGTCAGGCTTCCCAGCCTGGGGACCCAACAAAGGGACTGGAAATCCCCAGGGAATCTGACCATGAAGGCCAGTGGGATTTTGTTTACAAGACTTCCCACAGGACTGGGGGAAACAGAAACTCCAGTCTTGGGGGATGGTAAAAACAAAACCTAGCATACACCAAAACCCAGAGGAAAGGAGCAATGAGTCCACAGGAAAGTGAACCAAACTTACCTGCTAGTGTTGGAGAGTCTCCTGCGGAGGCGTGGGTAACCAGGGGCTCACCCCAAGGACAAGAGGACTAGCAGCAGCTGTCTGGGAAGGTCCCGTTGCCTCAGGCCAAAAAACTACCCACCCCACCCATCAACAGATAATTGGATTAAAGCTTTTCTGAGCAAAGACCTGCCCACCAGAGTAAGAACCAATTTTTCACACCACCATCAGTCCCTCCTATCAGGAAGTTCACACAAGCCTCTTAGCCTCCTTCATCAGAGGGCAGACAGAAGAAGCAAGAAGAACCACAATCCCACAGTGACTGAAACAAAACCACATTACATTTCATCACCATGAAAAAGCAGATACATCCCAGATGAAGGAACAAGATAAAACCCCAGAAAAACAACTAAATGAAGTGAACTTAGGCAACTATCCAGAAAAAGAATTCAAAATAATGATAGAGAATGTGATTCAGGATCTTTGGACAAGAATGGAGGCATGGATTGAGAAGATACAAGAAATATTTACCAAAGACCTATGAGACTAAAGAACAAATAAACAGAGATGGATAATACACTATAAGGAAGCCAGAGCAGAACAACTGAGGCAGAAGCACAGAAAAATGACCTGCTGGACAGAATGGTGGAAATCAATGCCACAAAAGAGAATGAGAAAAAAAGAATGAAAAGAAATGAAGACAGCCTAAGAGACCTCTGGGACAGCATTAAACACACCAGCATTCTCATTATAGTGGTAGCAGAAGGAGAGGAGAGAGAGGAAGGACCTGAGAAAATATTTGAAGAGATAATAGCTGAAAAATTCCCTAACACGGGAAAGGAAATAATCAACCAAATCCAAGAAGCACAGAGAGTCCCATGCAGGATAAACTCAAGGAGGAACACATCAAAATGCAGAGTGATGAAACTGACAACAATTAAAGACAGAGATAAAGTATTTAAAGTAACAAGGGGGAAAGGACAAATAACTTACAAGGGAACTCCCATCAGGATCCCAGCTGATTTCTCAACAGAAACTCTATAAGCCAGAAGGGAATGGCACGATATACTGATGTAAGGAAGATATACCCATTTGAATGCAGAGTTCCAAAGAATAGCAAGGAGAGATAAGAAAGCCTTCCTCGGTGATCAGTGCAAAGAAATGGAGGCAAACAATAAATGGGAAAGACAAGAGATCTCTTCAAGAAAATTAGAGATACCAAGGAAACATTTCATGCAAAAATGGGCTCAATAAAGGACAGAAATGGAACGGACCTAACAGAAGCAGAAGATATTAAGAAGAGGTGGCAAGAATACACAGAAGAACTATATAAAAAAGATCTTCATGACCCAGACAATCACGATGATATGATCACTCACCTAGAGATAGACATCCTGGAATGAGAACTCAAGTGGGCCTCAGGAAGCATCACTACGAACAAAGTTAGTGGAGGTGATGAAATTCCAGTTGAGCTATTTCCAATCCTAAAAGATGATGCTGTGAAAGTGATGCACTCAATATGCCAGCAAATTGGGAAAACTCAGCAGAGGCCACAGGACTGGAAAAGGTCAGTTTTCATCCCAATCCCAAAGAAAGGCAACGCCAAAGAATGCTCAAACTACTGCACAATTGCACTCATCTCACATGCTAGTAAAGTAATGCTCAAAATTCTCCAGGTCAGGCTTCAACAATGCGTGAACTGTGAACTTCCAGATGTTCAAGCTGGATCTAGATAAGGCAGAGAAACCAGAGATCAAATTGCCAATAGCCGTTGGATCATTGAAAAAGCAAGAGAGTTCCAGAAGTCATCTATTTCTGCTTTATTGACTATGCCAAAGCCTTTGACTGTGTGGATCACCACAAACTGTGGGAAATTCTGAAAGAGATGGGAATACCAGACCACCAGACCTGCCTCCCAAGAAATCTTTATGCAGGTCAGAAAGCAACAGTTAGAACTGGACATGGAACAACAGACTGTCTCCAAATAGGAAAAGGAATAAGTCAAGGCTGTATATTGTCACCCTGCTTATTTAACGTATATGCAGAGTACATCATGAGAAATGCTGGGCTGGATGAAGCACAAGCTGGAATCAAGATTGCTGGGAGAAATACCAATAACCTCAGATATGCAGATGACACCACCCACATGGCAGAAAGTGAAGAGGAACTAAAGAGCCTCTTGATGAAAGTGAAAGAGGAGAGTGAAAAAGTTGGTTTAAAGGTCAGCATTCAGAAAACAAAGATCATGGCATCTCGTCCCATCACTTCGTGGCAAATAGATGGGGAAACAATGAAAACAGTGACAATCTTTATTTTCTTGGGCTCCAAAATCACTGCAGATGGTGACTGCAGCCTTGAAATTAAAAGACATTTGCTCCTTAGAAGAAAAGTTATGACCAACCTGGACAGCATATTAAAAAGCAGAGATATTACTTTGCCAACAAAGGTCCATCTAGTCAAGGCTATGGTTTTTCCAGTAGTCATGTATGGATGTGAGAGTTGGACTATAAAGAAAGCTGAGCACTGAAGAATTGATGCCTTTGAATTGTTGGAGAAGACTCTTGAGAGTCCCTTGGACTGCAAGGAGATCCAACCAGTCCATCCTAAAGGAAATCAGTCCTGAATATTCATTGGAAGGACTGCTGTTGAAGCTGAAAGTCCAATACTTTGACCACCTGATGTGAAGAATTGACTTATTTGAAAACACCCTGATGCTGGAAAGGATTGGGGGCAGGAGGAGAAGGTGATGACAGGGGATGAGATGGTTGAATGGCATCACCGACTCAATGGACATGAGTTTGAGTAAACTCTGGGAATTGGTGATAGGGAGGCCTGGCGTGCTGCAGTCCATGGGGTCACAAAGAGTTGAACACGACTGAGTGAACTGAACTGACTGAAGGGAAGAACCTACAACCAGGAATACTCTACCCAGCAAGACTCTCCTTCAGATTTGTTGGAGAAATCAAAAGCTTTCCAGAAAAACAAATGTTAAGAGAATTCAGCACCACCAAACCAGCCTTACAACAAATGCTAAAGAAACTTCTCTAGGCAGGAAACACAAGAGAAGGAAAAGACCTACAGAAAATAAACCCAAACAATTAAGAAAACAGTAAGAGAATCATACATATCGATAATTACCTTAAATGTAAACGTATTAAATACACCACCAAAAGACATAGACTGAGCAGAAAACATGTGCATGTAGGCACTTCCACTTACCACAAATTCTGCTTGACCCCCCCCATATTGTATATAACTATTTTATATTGTTAAGTTAATCATGTTCCCATTATGGACTGCAGTTGTAATTATCTTTTTTTTTTTTTGTCTGGCTGTTGCTTGTGAAAACTGTTAAACATTTTTTACTATTGTGATTATGTAACTATTACTTAGTACCACTGTATCATTTTTTGGTCAACAGAAAAATTATAGAACTCTATATCACCAAAACTACCATTTAATAGAAAAACCTGTAATCATTTTTTAAAATCCATAAGCATATCAGAATTATTTTGGAATTTTTTGAAAAATACAAATGCCCAGTGCTTTTTTTTTCTTGCTAGAGCTCCAGATATGTTTCTGATGAGCAGCCATGTTTAGAAACAGCTGGGCTATATGAGGACCTTTTAATTTTTTCTGGTTTGTTTCACTTCTTCTATTTCATCTTCAGTGCTCCCGTTTCATTTGTTTTCCAATTTCTCCATCTCTTCTTTTTTTCAAAAATTTTTTCTCAAGCCTTTATCAAGCATAGTAGAAAAACTTTTGTATACATATATATAAATAATATGTATAATATATATATTTTAGAAAACTTATGAATTTTTACCTAACAAAAAAATTTATGACATTTTGATTCCACTTATTTAACTTAGTATGAATAGAATGCTAGATTTTTAATTATAAAGAATAGAAATGTAACAAGCAACAATAGTTTTCTATGTAGCATAGGGAACTGTAGTCAATATGTTGTAATAACTTATAATGAAAAATAATTTTGAAAATATTATATATGTTTATGCATGACTGAATCACACACACAAAAAATAACTTTTTGAAATTTAGTAATGTTTATCCTTTTGCCAGTTTTTCTAAATGTCCTATGGATAATAACATATAAGATACAGAATTTTAAATATATTTGTACAGGATATGATTATATAAATTAATTAAATATAAATCTATCATATTTAAATTATTAATGACATCATCCAAGATGCTCCTATTCTTATTTTTTCTGCACTTGATAAAGTATTCTCAGAGAAATGTTACTATGTCTATGATAATATATTTTTACTTTTCCCTTACATGTCTTCTGATTTTTGCTTTATGTATCTTTGCTTTTTTTTAAGGTGTCTAATGGTTCATGCTGTCTGTCTTCTTTGTGAACTGTAGCCTTTATTAAAAATATTCATCTTTGTTTCACTTTTTAAATAAATAAATAAAATTAAATTTGAATTGAAAAACAAAAAAGAATCCACCATCCAATGCAGGGGACATAGGTTTGCTGGCTGGCTGGGGAACTAAGATCCCCCCTGCCACGAGCGAACCTAGACCACGCCACCCCAGAGAAGGACGGCCCACAGACCAGACTTGGCACAGCCAGACAAGGGCCAGAAAACCACGTGGTTACTGAGAGGTAAACATGCCAACTTCACTTGTCTTCTGGCTATGTTTACAGTCCCCTGTTCATCTCTTTTAGCGTGTTTCCTTGTGGTTTGAGGTTTCTCTTTAGTGGTATGTTTGGTCCTTTTTCTATGGTTTTTGTGTATCTATTGTAAGTTTTTTATTTGTGGTTACCAAAGGATTCAAATATGTTGACCTACAACAATATCTGCTTGTTTTAAACTGGTAGTCATTTAGTGTCAAAAAGAATTGAAAACATCTATTATATCTATATTTTTTACTCCTCTCCCCTACATTGTGTGTTTTTTGATGTCATACTTTGCATCTTCATGTTTATCCCTTCTCTGTTTATTGTAGTTATTGTTGATCTTACTTTTTTGTCTTTTAATCTTTGTATTAATTTATTTAAGTGGTTGATTCATAGCCTTCAGCATACATTTACTTTACTAGCGGGATTTTTCATTCCTGTAGATTCTTACTTCTTCTAGTAGTCATTTTTTTTTCCACTTAGAGAAGACTCTCTGTATCTTTTAGGGTAGGTTTAGTATTGATGAACTCCTTTTATTCTGAGAAATTCATTGTCACTTCTTCAATTCTAAATCATAATCTTGTTGAGAAGAATATCCTGGAGTTCACTGTTGGCAAAAGCAGACTGAGCGGACCATGATAGACCCAGGATTGGGAGAGAATTGGCCCAGAGCCCTGTGAGCATCAGGGCGGAAAGCAGGTTGATTGCAGCCTGATCTCAGTTTGGTTCATTCTGTCCTGTTACAGGAGTTTCTCAACTGTGGAGTTGGAAGGCAAGGCCTCTTGAAAAAAATTGACCCTGTTCTTTACTGAGAAAGCGTGAAGGTTCTGGTTGAATCAATGCAACAAGGTTGTTGTATAACCTGAGTGTCCAGAGCTAAAAACCTTGTGACTGTTGTAAAGAACCAAGTATTGTATTAAATTTTGGTAAAAATTTCAAACTTTTTAGCCTTCCTATTTGTAGAAAGTATAATCCTTTAAATAAAAATATTGTTAATATAGAAATTACATAGAGCTCCTAAAATTCTGTTATGCTGGTAGAATGCTGTTAGTCATATTTCTAGTAATTATCTTAAATTGTAACCCACCTGCCAATGCAGGAGACATAAGAGACACAGGTTCCATCCAGAAGATCTTCTGAAGGAGGCCATGGCAACCCACTCCAGTATTCTTGCATGGAGAATCCCCATGGACAGGAGCTTGGCGAGCTACAGTCCATAGGGTCGCAAAGAGTTGCACACAAGTGACTGAGCATGCACACATGCCATATGTCATAGCAGTAACCAAGTTTCAATTGCACTGTAATTAGATCCTTAAGCTTGATTTTTTAAAAGTCTTTTGCCATTTATTGTTGTACTCTGATGCTTTTGCAAAGTTTTTTTATCTTCAAGAAGATTCATGGAAAGGACTTTGTGACAAGTGCAGGTTTCTGATAATTCTCAGATCATACCACTGAATTGGGTAAGAAATTAAAGAATTCTAATGGAAAATCTGATGACTTCATTAAACTATTAACAGAAGATTAAGATCAGGATTAGTTAAATAGGATTGAGTGAACCTATAAGTATGGTTATAACTTTTTGGTTTCGTCTGAAATAGTACTGTTTTTTAACCTGTGTTTTCCAGATATAAGGAAGGCTTTAAATTACACCTCTACAAGTAGAAATGAAATTATTTTTTCTCTCTACCTGAACTCTCCAGAATTTGGAAACTCTTAGGCTCCCAGAAGCTTTCTCAGATATGCAAGTGTGTGCTAAGTCTCTTTAGCCAGGTCCAACTCTTTGGGACCCTATGGACTGTAGCCCACCAGGCTCCTCTGTCCATGGGATTCTCCAGGCAAGAATACAGGAGAGGGTTGCCATGCCCTCCTCCAGGGGATCTTCCTGACCCAGGGACCAAACCCGTATCTCTTACATCCCCTGCATTGGCAGGCAGGTTCCTTACCAGTAGTGCCACCTGGGAAGCCCCTTCTCTGGTATAAGGAAGGTCAACTTCTAACAGGTCCAGAATCTCAAGGTATTTGAGGACCTTCAGATGAGAAGAATTCACTCGAATCTATCATTCAAATTTATAGCTATCACAGGTGGAACCTGTAACACATCCCTGTTGTCACTTTCCTGGCCCTGAAAGTTTTTTTTTTTTTTTTTAAGTTCAATCTGATTGCTTCTGAAAAGTTTCAACACAACCAGTTAAAAAGCCTATGTGATCAATTAACCACAGACTTACTTCACAAACAGATTAGTCTTAATTTGGCCATATTTGTTAGAAGTAAGGGTAATTTTAAAGAGAAAAAAGATGTTTTAGTGAATATTAAATTCTAGTTTTATCCATGGAGGTTTGTATTTACTGGCTAAGACTCACTTTCTAGACAGCTGCTTGTGAAGTTTAGTTTTTAAACGGACACTCTAAGTTTGTTTCTGAAGTTTATCAAAGTAATCTAACTTTGGATGAAGATCTGATTCACCATGACCTGCAACTGGGAGATAATGCATCCTGGAAAAGAAATCAGGTAAAAGACTCTTTGTAACCACCTTGGAGGCCATGCCAGGCCTCTCCTGGATGAACTGCAACTCCTGTTTCTGACACCTAATTACAACTCAGACAGGCGCACCCACGCCACGATGAGCTGATGGTGACATCTGAAACAGACAGATAACTCAAGATGCGGGACTAGGCCTGTATGCTGACACCTTTGACAGTTGCTCACACTTGTGCTTATGAACCAAATGTATTTGGTCTTTGTGCTCAGTCTTAGGCAAGTTTCAAAAATAAATCAAATTGCTGTTTATGGCCAAATACCTATGTTCATTACTCCTCAATTGCCTTGGTGGATTTTTCCTCTCCAGGGCCCTAACTGGATGGCTCTTGGAAATTTTTATTTTAAAGAAAAGAAACTGTAGCACCACACAAGCTAATGTTATCACCAGCATAACTGAGACTTTCTGATCCAGCCAATTAATAATGCCTATTCTCAACCTGGCCATAAATAACTCCATTTCATTAGGTGTTATATTTTGGGTACTCCTAACAGGCCCCAGTGGATTTTTGCAACAAGTTTATGACATCGAGTCTCCCCAGGTTGTTTAGGGAGATATATAATTGGTTTCCCTTGGGCTCAAGGTCACCTACAGGTAATCTTGGAAACAGCCCCAGCCAATCTGTCAATCTGCGTTTAATACAGGCACACTGGGCTCAATCTGTTTTCCAAAAGTATGATCATTTGATCGCAGTATTTGTTCCTTCACTTGGAACAGAAGATATTATCCATGTAGAGGCTTTAACAAAATTCACTCAGCAAGCTTTGAATGATAGTAATCAACCCATTAGGTTCTCAGTTTGGAAATTTCCATGATGAGAAAAGCAGTCTCACAGAATTTCATGGCCCTCAATATTTTAGCTGTTTCCCAAGGGGGAATTTGGCATGCTGCTGTCCATGGGGCCGCAAACAGTCAGACATAACTGAGCGACTGAACTGAACTGAATGGGGAGTCTGTGCTGTAGCATGTACTGAACGCTGTATCTTTACACCTAATGAGGCTTCAAATGTAACTGATCTGATAACCCAAGTGAAGTGTCACATTTCTGCTCTGAACAATTCTCCTCCCAGCTTAGAGGAAGCTCTAGGAAAGTGCTTTGGTCTAGGAGGCTCTTGGCTTAAGTTTTTACTAATGATGTTGTTGATCCTACAGGCAATTTTAGTTACACTTTGTGGAACTTATAAGGTAATAGTTTCTTTTATTCTATGTGTCACTTGCTTATACTAAGATAGTATATTTATATTTTCAATCAAATGAAAATATAGATTATGCCAATAGTTCTCTATAAAATAATAGGCATACACAATGCACATGGGAGAAAACTTGGTTTAAGCCTTATTTGACAACCTAGAATTGACTGTCAGTCCTTGCCAAACATTCTGCTAGTATTACCCAACAAAAACAGTGAACTAACCTATTAGGACTTGGTATCAAGGGATATGACAGACCCAGGGCAGGAAAGCAACTACCCTAGAAAATATTTGCTCACCTACTGCTTTCTACCAAATGATTAATGATCAAAAGGGGGAAATTGTGAAATAAAATTCGTATTTTATGACAAGACAAGAAACATTTAAATATAAAAATTTTTTTCTTTACCATTTGGTTTCCGCTCTTCCCTCTACAGCACATTACACATTGACCAAACCTCCCCCATCAGCAGAAATACCTGCTCAACCATAAACAGCAACATTTTCCTGGCATCGGTAAGACAGCTCCTTAAAAGATAGCATTGCTTCTAGACTTGTAAGGGACCATGATGATGCTTAGATAATTGGATTAAGTAAACTGTCAATAGTACGTCTCCCAGGGTTTGTTGAGTATCTGGTGTATGTGTTTGGGTCACGGTTCAACACGAGGCCAGGCAGTTGACAGTTTCCCCTTAGTCTCCATTTCTTACTTATGCAAAGCCTCAAGATCAGCCTTTGTTGTTGTTCAGTCGCTCAGTCGTGTCCGACTCCTTGCGACCCCGTGGACTGCAGCATAGCATGCTTCCCTGTCCTTCACCATCTCCTGGAGCTTGCACAAACTCGTGTCCATTGAGTCAGTGATACCATCCAACCATCTCATCCTCTGTCGTCCCCTTCTCCTCCTGTCTTCAGCCTTTCCCGGCATCAGGGTCTTTTCCAATGAGTCAGCTCCTCACCTCAGGTGACCAAAGCATTGGAACTTCGGCTTCAGCATCAGTCCTTCCAATGAGTATTCAGGGTTGATTTCCTTTAGGATTGACTGGTTTGATCTCCCTGCAGTCCCAAGGACTCTCAAGAGTGAATGTTTAGGGCCTTCTGAAGTCTCTGCCAAGTTTATGCACTGTTTAGCACAATCCTCGGCATGTGTGTTGGTTTCTGGATTCTTATGAATGTGTTGGAGCTTACGAAGCTCCTACATTCTCTAGCTTTTCCTTTGAAGCTTTCTGTTTAACCAATTTTGCTGCTCCAAACTGCTGCCACTGCCTAAGGTGTGCAGAGTTAATCAATCGCCTCTCAGTGTGTGTTTGCTTGTTTTTTGACAAACGCTTCTGGGGAAAAAGCTTTCCCAGGCTTGCAAGTGAGATTTTCTGGGGAACCAGCAGATAGTTCAAATGATGACTCTTCCCTTGGAAATAGGCTCTGAAGGCATCCCAGCCTCATTCTGCCTTGTCTGGCATCTGCCACGATTCTCCTTTTCACCATGGTTGTCAGCTATTATTTTTCAGTGCGATAGTGGAACTGGAGTTGAGATTGGATTAGAGTAAGCTGTTTTCTTGAAGAAATGCTTCCTGGGTTGCTGCAAGCCCTTGGTTGATTTCCAGAGTTCTGAAAAAGCTGACTCTGACAATGTTGCCAGCTTTCTCATCGCTTTTATGGAGAAAATAATTTTCAGAGGTGCTTGCATCTCCATTTTTGTGATGTCACTCTAAGGATATAATTCGAACTCAGGGCGTCTCCCTCGTTGACCAATCCTCTACCTATTACATCTGTGGTTCTCAAACTTTACATGCATCAGAATCACCACAAAGGCTTGCTAAAATACAGATTGCTGGACTCCACACCTAGAGTTTCCAATTCAGGTCTGAAGTTGGACCTACCTGAGAATTTGCATATTAGAGACATTAATGCTGATTCTGTTGGTATGGGGATCACACCTCAATAACTACTGCATTACATCCTATAGAAATGAAAAGTGGTGCCTTCATTTCATTGCCGTAGGGAGTGCTTCCCCCCTCTGCAATCAACAACAATACATAAAAATCATATACATATTATTTTTACATACCTGAACTGTGGTGTTCGAGAAGACTCTTGAGAGTCCCTTGGATGGCAAGGAGATCCAACCATCCATCCTAAAGGAAATCAGTCCCGAATATTCACTGGAAGGACTGATGCTGAAGCTGAAACTCCAATCCTTTGGCCACCTGATGCAAAGAACTGACTCATTGGAAAAGACCCTGATGCTGGGAAAGATTGAAGGCAGAAGTAGAAGGGGATGACAGAGGATGAGATGGTTGGATGGCATCCCTGACTGGATGGACATGAGTTTGAATAAACTCCGGGAGTTGGTGATGGACAGGGAGGCCTGGCGTGCTGCAGTCCATGGGGTCACGAAGAGTCAGACACAACTAGGCGACTGAACTGAACTGATATACCTATATCTATCTATCTATCTATATATATACATAAAAAATACACTACCTAAGTGTTTAGTACTTACTACATGCTAGGTATCGAAATGGGGAAGGGGACATGGCACAACCTTTGAAAAAGTGACATAGCCCATATTTACCTGACAGGGGAGATACAATGATCACGAAGGTAGTTTTTCCAAAGTGAGGCTCATCCATTACACTCCAGATGTGCTGGCCCCTGCAATTTCCCTAAATGTGGGAAACTCAACTGCATAATTTGTGGTAGTGGGGAACTTTCCCCTCAGGGGAAAAAGAGAAAAAGGATAACGTAGCCCGAGGACACAATATAAACAGATTATAATCAAATGGGTCCAAGATGTCAGATAAGTCAATTTTGACTAGACCTTAATCCTCAATATATGCTCATTGTAACACATCAACAAGCTAAATGACAAACCCAGAGGCACCATGACAGTTCCACAGGAGCTAGTATATAGTGAGAGTGTAGCCTTTTGATTCTAGAATACATGGAGTGTTTCTCAAAGAGTAACATAGATCAATTCTGATGCCTTGGGACATGCATGCAGGATTAAACAAAAAAAGACTCACATAGTGAGAGTGTGATTCCTATTTTGGTTCTATTTTTCTCTCCTTTGATTATATCATGATAAAAATGCCATTTCCCTGCTTGCTTTTAAAATATGTCTCTAGTGCTTGGTAACCTTCCATTTTTTATAGGCAATAGGCTTTAGGCTTAGAGACTTTAGTAGAAAAAAATGCTCTTTAATCCCCAGAATTTAAAAACTTTGCTTTATGTTCACTTCTCCTTCAGCCGCTTTCAACTTGGGAGAGGTGATACAGGCTTTCAATTTATAGTAATTTACGAAGTCTTCCTCTTAAAGAAACTGAAGGAAAAACACATTTAAAGAAAATAAACACTACTGTGAATGTATACACAGATACTATATGAAAGAGATTAAAATTTGGAAAACCCTGCCCCAACAAACAGATTAGTGTATCCAATTGGATCAGTATACAACATCCTAAAAGGAGACAAGGGAAATGTGACTAAAGTATCAGTTCTCCTTCAAAGAGGAAGAGACGTGGATGGAGAAAGAGCAACACGTGTGAAGCAGAGAAATATCAAGCAGGAAATGGTTTCTTGGTAAGAAATGTACTATATCAGTGGGCTGAGAGTTTTGTTCCACAAACTGCCTAGCCAATTCTCATAGTCCAACTTTTATACTAAAGTTGGGATAATTTTGTTTTCATCAGCAGCAAAAAAATTAGTCTGGGTTCACTGGCAGGAGATTTTGCAGTTGCCAGGGACAGCACAAAAAGTGGGGCTCTTAACTCTTGGCGCAGGTGATAAGATAAATGTGTCCTTGGCATTGGGCATGTGTGTGGTGGGGGTGAAGAGGCTTGCAGTAAGATGGGAGGAGGGCTGGACTGTAATCACAGAAGCAGACAGGTTCGGCATGAAAAGAGGACACGTGCAGGACGAAGAAACTATTCAGCATCACGGACACGACTGACTAAACTGTTACCCATATTTGAATTAATTAAGGTGTCCAAGGGCTACAGCTGTTGTATTTATCTTGGTTGCAAGTGATGGGAGCTGATACTTACCGGCTTGACAACCCATCCGCCCCAAGGTGCAAACTGGAAGCCTCTGGTCAGGCCGTGGCTATACAGAGGAAACGCAAGCACCTCCATATGACCCGCCCCTCCCCCAGGAGAATCAGAAATGAGGGGACAGAGGACTGCCTGCGGGACTGCGGGGTGGGAGGGGAGAAGGTGGGCAGGGAGGGACAGCTGCCCTTCCTCCTCCTGCTATCTTCTCTCGGCCTACCCATGACCCCGGGAGACCTTAATCTTGTTAGGTCTACAGTCAAATTAGGATTGATTTTGCAAACTGTGGTGTTGGAGAAGACTCTTGAGAGTCCCTTGGACTGCAAGGAGATCCAACCAGTCCATCTTAAACGACATTAGTCCTGAATATTCGTTGGAAGGACTGATGCTGAAGCTGAAACTCCAGTACTTTGGCCACCTGACGCGAACAACCGACTCATTGGAAAAGACCCTGATGCTGGGACAGATTGAAGGCGGGAGGAGAAGGGGACGAGAGAGGATGAGATGGTTGGATGGCATCACCGACTAGCAAGCTCAAGGGGGTTGGTGATGGACAGGGAGGCCTGGCGTGCTGCAGTCCATGGGGTCGCAAAGAGTCGGACACGACTGAGCGACTGGACTGACTGAGGATTGATTTTGACACCTCCATCTCGCGTGCTGCACCTTCATTTCTGAAAGCCTAACTGCGCCAGTCCTTCTCCAGTTCTCCGCACGGACTCCGTTCCCCTGAGTCCCCGCCCTTGCCTCCCCGCTCAACCCATTGAAGGCCTTGCGGTCCCTGCCCGGCACGGCGCCCCGCCCCCTCAAACGTCGCAGTGCTGCAGGGAAAGGGGGCGGGGCCGGGCGGGGGTGGGGTTTGTCCTTCCGCTCTAGGGCCAATCGGCGAGGTTCCCCCTTGCCGAGACCTGGGAGCGGGGCGCATAGACAGGACGAGTGTTTTCCCCTGCTCCGCCACGTCCCAACTACTGACGCGCGCCCACTCCTCAGGTTCCGATTGGGCATGCGGCTTACCCCCCGCAGCGGCCTCTTAAGCCTATTGGTGGAGTCCGCTTTGGGGGCGGGGTTTGCTCGCCCCCCGCCCTCGCCTGCGCCGCGGCGCAAGGGGCGGGGCGCGCCGCCGCCGCCCGTGTTTCCGCCGCCGCCGGCTGCTGCGCGTTGGGCGGGGGAGGAGTCGGAGGCGGAGAAGAAGGCGGCGGCGGCGGCTGGAGGACCGGCTCCCGTCCTCGCTCCGGAGCCGCTTCTCAGCTTGGTGAGGGGATTGCTTTCCTTTTCTTTAAATGAGGCTGGTCCCGGTGTCGGGTCACTTTGTCGGCGAGGGCCACGGCGGGGAAGCTGCCGCCTCCGCCGCCGGCGTCTCTCCGTCCCGGCCTTCGAGCGGGGCCCGTCCGCGGCCCGCCGCGCCGGCCATGGTGGGTGGGGTCGCTGACTGGGAGAGGCAGTCTTCGCCGCCTGGGCCCGCTCCTCCAGCGCCGGCCGCGGGGCCTCCGCAGGCCGCTCCTCCTCGCTGCCCTTGGCGGCTGGGCCCGCGAGCGCTGCCTTTCTCCGTCAGCGCGGCTGTGTGAGGAGACCGTCTCCCCCGGCGCGCTCACCGCGCCCCCGTCACCCCGTGTAGAGACCCCCGCGCACCCCGCCCAGTCACCCCGTGTGGAGACCCCCGCTCACCCCGCTCAGTCACCCCGTGTGGAGACCCCCGCGCACCCCACTCGGTCACCCCGTGTGGAGACCCCCGCTCACCCCCATTCAGTCACCGGGTGTGGAGCTCCCCCGCCCACCCACCCCGTGTGGAGACCCCTGTCACCCCCGCTCACACCACTCAGTCATCCCGTGTGGAGACCCCCGCTCACACCGCATGTGAATACCCCCCTCCTCCCGGTCACCCGGTGTGGAGACCCCGCGCACCCCCGTTCAGTCACCCTGTGTGGAGACCCCGCGCACCCCCGGTCAGGCACCCGGTTAGAGCCGAGCCGTCGGACGCCGCGAGCCTGCGGCAGCTCCGCGCCCCCGAAAGCCGCCCATGGCCGTCGCCCCCCTGCCCCGCGGTCGTCCCCGAGACTTGGGCGCGCAGATCCCCGCCAAGGCCGCGGCCATCACGCGCCCGAATAGCAGCCCGGCGCCCCCGTCAGCGCGGCGGGTCAGGGCAGACCCCGACCCCGGCCTGGCTCGGCGTTGACGGCTCGTCAGTGGCTCTGCGCGCGTCCAGGCGCTGAGCGCCGCTCGGACCGAGCCGAACAGGAGAGGGGCAGCCTTCCTCACTGAGAGGAAGAGCTGTTGAGAAGACTTCTCTCTCCAGGCTTTTTTTTTTTTTTTTTGACAGACGCATAGGCACTGCGTTGAGTCGGCTGCTTCCGGGAAAGTTGTTTTTTTTAAATACCTAATACATTATTTTTTATCATGACCTGTTTGGTAAGTTAAATGTCTTTACATTGGTAGCCCCTTTTGGTGAAGACTATAGATCATTTGCCGAGTATGTAAATAAACACGAAGATAAACATTTAAGAGATTTTTAACGAACGTTTGGACTTTTTTTCCCCATGTCTTCTGGAATTTATTATTTTTATATGAAATAATTTTGATTTTTAAAATTCAGTTACAGACATGCAAACTAGATGTAAAATTTCAGCAATACAGAAAATGAACCATTAACTGCAATGTGAACATTCTTTTTTATCCCCCAGTCTCGTTCCAGTGTCTAGCGTTAACAGTACTGTACGTCTTCCTAATGTACACTTTTAAACACATATGCATACATGTAAAGTTGGGAGAGTTTGGTGGGAATATACTAAATACGTTGATATATCACTTGTTTTTTTTGCCAAGTTGTGTATCTTGGCCATCTTCCCTTGTAAATTATAAGTCCCCTTGGTACTTTTTAAAAGTTAAATGATACTTAAATAATTTCAATGGGCTGTAATTTACTTAACCGTTCCTTTCCTTACTGAAAGACATTTAAGTTAGTTTCTTTTTCTTACCACAAATAATACTTTATTTGAAGCCAAGTTTTACAGTTACTTGTTTTTAATAATATCCTTTACATTTTTTTTTAATTTTAAGATTTCAAACAGCATGGAAAGGCTGTAAGGTAAAAAGTGCACCTTCCACTTCCCCTTCTAGTTCTACCTTCATGATAAGAGTCAGCTGTTCAGTGAACTTCCTGTTTATGTGACTATTTCTGGAGCATGGATTCCTAGAAATTGAATTGCTAGATTAAAAACAGTATGCATTTAAATTTTGATAACAGTTTCTCCCTCCTTATTACTCTTTTCGAAGTTAATCTTATGCATTCTACAAATGAACTTTAGACTCAACTTGCAAATTAGATAAAAGATCCTTTAGGTGTTTTGAGTAAGATCATACAGAAATTTTAGATTAATATGGAGCAAATTTACCTTTGTGATACTGAATCTTTCCCCTCTGATAGATATGTATGTATAGCATGCCTCTTAATTCACATCTTGCTTAAGGAAAGTTTTATAGTTTTATTCCATAAAACTCTATGGTATTCCATGTTGGTAGCTCTGGTGGATAGAAACTTTCAGTAACATTGGTCCCCACCCCCCCCCCCCCTCCCAGTTATACCAAAACTTTTGAATTTTTTTCTGCTTATCATGTATCTAACCACTTTACTGAGTTGATTATCTGAAAATATTCACAGTTTTGTGGCTTTTAAATTTTATAATTTGTGTTTTCCTCATTACATTAGGACTTACCTGGTGGCTCAGCTGGTAAAGAATCTGCCTGCAATGCAGGAGAACTGGGTTCGTTCCAAGGGTTCGGACAATATCCTGGAGAAGGGACTGGCAACCCACTCCAGTATTCTTGCCTGGAGAATCCCCAAGGACAGGGGAGCCTCGTGGGCTGCAGTCCTTGGGGTCACAGAGAGTCTGACTGGACTGAACAACTAATACTTTCACTTTTTTTAATCATTACTTTGGCTAGTATATATTTTTACATAATGTTAAATAATAGCAGTGATAGTTCACAACTTGGTGGTGTTTTAGACCTTAAGGGGATTGTTTCTGATGTTTTAGCATCAATTATGATGTTTACTAGAAGGCAATGGCAACCCACTCCAATCCTCTTGCCTGGAAAATCCCATGGACGGAGGAGCCTGGTAGGCTGCAGTCCATGGGGTCGCTAAGAGTCGGACACGACTGAGCGACTTCACTTTCACTTTTCACTTAAATGCATTGGAGAAGGAAATGGCAACCCACTCCAGTGTTCTTGCCTGGAGAATCCCAGGAACAGGGGAGCCTGGTGGGCTGCCGTCTATGGGGTTGCACAGAGTCGGACACGACTGAAGTGACTTAGCAGCAGCATCAGCATGATGTTTACTGAAGCTTTCTGATAAATGGAGAGTATAATAGGTTAAAATATTTTCTTGTATTCTTAACTTTTCAAGTGATTTTATTGTTTTTAATTTCTGGTGACATTCTAAAAAATCATAAATGGGTATTGAATTTTGTTCATGTTTTTGATACCTTTTGAGTATTTGTATAGGGGCATCACCAGTATTCCCTGGTTAATATTTTCCCAAAAGAGCTGTTTACAGAATCAATTTTATTGAGGATAATTTACTTACAATAAAATACATAGATTTAAAATGTACGGCTCGGTGTGTTTTGACAGATGTATACAGTCATGTCACCACTGCCACAATCAAGAGTAGATTTTCATTACTACAGTCAAGATACTGAATATTTCTCTCATACCCCAAAGTTCCCTTCTGCCCTTTTTCAGTAAGTCACTTTTTTACCCTCGGCTCTAGGAAACGGTTTGTTCTCTTTTTCTCACTATAGATGGGTTTCATTTGTTCTAGAATTTTATATAAATAAATTATGTAATTGTATTTTTCTGTGTCCATGTTTTCTTCTTTCACTATGTTGTTTTTGAGGATAATCCATGTGTTTATATGTTTAGCTGGTTCATGGCTTTTGTTGCTGAGTAATAGTTTATGGTGTATTGATTTACCACAATAATTGACCATTTCACCTATGTATGGGTATTTGGACTGTCTCCAGTTTGGGATTCTTATTAATAAAGCTCTACAAACATTCATTCATGAATGTGTGAACATATATTTTCATTTCTCTTGGTTAAATACTTACAAATGGATTTGTTGGGTTGTATTGTAAATGAACGTTTAATTATAAGAACCTGTCAAACTGTTTCCCGTTTTACAGTTCAGTTGCTCTATGTTCTCATCAAACTTGGTTAATTTTAGCCCTTCTAGTGGATATGTAGTAGTATGACACTGTATTTTAAATTTGTATTTATCTGATGTCTAATGATGCTGAGAATTTATCATTTATTTTGGATCATTTGTTTGTCTTCCTTTGTAAAGTATGTGTTCAGATCTTTTGCCATTTTTAAACATTGAATTGCTTGTCTATTGAGTTAGAGGAATTCTTTATACAGTTTTCTGTAGAAGTCCTTTGACTTTGACCCGTACAGATGCATACACACTCAGTGCAGTCTGAAGCTTACCTTTTCATTGTCCCAGAGGAGCTTTTAATTTTGATTAAATTCACTTCATCAATTTTTCCTTTTATAATTTGTGTTTCTGTGTTCTGAGTTTGCTCAGTACAAAGTCAGGCATATTTCCTCTTACATTTCTTCTACAAATGTTATTGTTTTTATGTCAAGGGGTATCAGTCTGTTTTGAGTTATTTTTGTATATGATGTGAAATAAGGATCAAGTTTATTTTCCTGGTTCTAGCACGACTGAAGTGACTTAGCAGCAGCAGCAGCAGCACCACCACCACTTAGTCAAAAGTCAGTTTGACCATGTATGTGAGTGTGTTTCTGAACTATCCCCTTGATCTCTGTTATCTTTCATTTCGCCAGTGCCACTTTGTCATTCATGATTATCGTTGCTTTATAATAAGTTTTAAAATCAGATAATGTAAGTTCTTCAACTTTATTTTCCAAAATCATTCTGGATATTCTAGTTCCCTTTGCTTTTTCGTAAAAATTTTTGGAAGTAACTTGTTGGTTTCTACAAAAAATACTGAGGGGATGTTAATTTAGATTACATTGAGTACATTGATCAATATTAAGAATTGACATCTTAATATTGAATAATCATGTAAGCACATGAGATATCTCTATTTGGTTTTAATCAAAGGTCTTCATTTTCCTTCATTAATATTTTATAATTGCAAGATACATAAGTTGTTGCTTTTGTCAGGTTTATATCCAGGTATTTCATCACTTCTGATAATACTGTAAATGATAATTTTCCAAAGTTTCCATGTCCAGTTGTTCACTGACAGTATGTAGAAATACAGTTGATTTTGTATTCTGACCTTGACCTCACAACCTTGCTAAACTCACCTGTTCTAATAACCTTTTTTTCCTTTGTAAATTCTTTTGGATTTTCTCATGTAGAAAGTTAACATCAATTGTGAATATAGAGCATTTTTGTTTGTTTTCAATTTGTATGTAACCACCTCCCCTGTACCTTTTTTTCCCCCTTATTGCACTGACTAGGACCTCCAGTATGATGTTGAATAGGAGTGGTAAGAACAGATGTCTTATTCATAATCCTAGGGAAAAAAATCTTTCAGTTAAGTCTGCTAGGACTTTTGATCAAGTTTTATTATATACTACATATTATTATAGTTAAGTAAAATAATCCTTTAATCAAGTTAAGGATGTCCCCGTTCTGTTTTTAGATGAGAATTTTTTAATCATGATTGGACATTGAGTGTGCTCAAATGTTTTAACTGTTAACTTATTGAGATGATCTTATGATTTATCTTCCTTGGTGTGTTAATAAGATGAATTACATTGATTTATTTTCAAATGTTGAGTCAGCCTTGCATTATCTAGATATGCCTCACTTGGTTATGATGTATTATCATTTTCATAAGTTAGAAGATTAGATTTGCTAATATTTTGTTGAGTATTTTTTGTATCTGTGTCCATGAAAGATACCTTTTTGTGTAATATTTTTGTATCAGGATAATGCTGGTCTCATAGACTAAAGTGTTTCTTCCTCTGTATTTCCTGAAAAATTCTGGATAGGATTACTATTTCTTTCATAAATGTTTATCAGAGTTTGCAAGGTAACTTTTCTGGGCCTAGGTTCCTTTGTTGAAAACGGATGGATTTAATTACTTTAATAGGTATAGGATGGTAAGGATAACCTAATTTTGTCTTAAAAACTTTCAGGTTTTGATATGTGAGTCAACTAATATATGAGTTTTAGTAGTTTGTGAATTTCAGAGAATTTGTCTCTTTATTAAATTGCCATGAAGTTGTTTCTTATTGTCCCTTTAATCACTATGGCATCCATAGTGATGCTTTTTCTTTCATTAGATGTTGTCAATGTGACCTCTCTTTTGTCTTTATTAGTTCATTTCCAGGTTTATCAATTGTGTTAACTTTTCCAAAGATCCAGCTTTTTATTTTATTATTTTTAAAAAAGTTTTGAGTTATACTGATTTTAACTCTTTACTGTTTCTTCTTATGGGCTTTGGATTTAAATCCACTCAGTTTTTTCAGGTGTAAGCTTAAAAGGCTGTTGATTTGAGACCTTTCTTCTTTTCCTTCTAAGAACTACATAAGATGGTCTCACAAATTTTAATGTTGATATTGTCTGAGTTCTTTTGTGACTTTCACATTGACCCATGGATTATTTAGATGTATATTGTTTAATTCCCAATTATTTGGTGATTTTTGCCTCTCTTTCTATAATTGATTTCTATGCTTAATTTTATTATAGATGGAAAGCATACTTTGTATAATTTTGTTTGACTTCTTTGAAGTTTTATGAATCAGAATATGGTCAGTCTTGGTAAATGTCTGTGTGCAGTTCAAAATAATGTATGTCATGCTGCTTTGGGGCAGGATATTCTATAAAGTCTGCATTCCATTTTAAATAGTAAATTAATCATTTGTATTAAATATTCTGTAATTGTTAGGTCAAGTTGACTTGTGATGCTTGTTAGGT
This sequence comes from Cervus elaphus, assembly GCF_910594005.1. NCBI lineage: Eukaryota > Metazoa > Chordata > Mammalia > Artiodactyla > Cervidae > Cervus > Cervus elaphus. The sequence goes on along the minus strand of NC_057823.1, from coordinate 107,193,024 downwards.
TTTCTGTTTCCTTACTGAGGTTTTGTCTACTTGTTTTGTTGGTCATTGCAAAAAGAGTTGAAGTCTCCAAGTGTAATTGTGGGCTTGTCTATTTCTGCTTCATCTTCCAACTGTTTTTACTTCATGTATTTTGAATCTCTGTTGTTAGATACATACTTGTTTAGGAGTGTTATGTCTTCTAGGTGAATTGACCCCTTTATCATGATGTAGTATCCTTCTTTATCTCTGGTAATATTTCTTCTGCAGACTACTTTTCTGATATTGATAGTGCTACTCCATCTTTCTTTTGATTAGTGATTGCATGATTAAAAAACTTCTAAAGGCATTTATTTAAAAAGACACTTCGAAGACACGCATAATATGAAGATAAAAAGACTGAGTAAGTATTGTTTGCAAGTACTCACCAAAAGAAAACTGATATGCCTGTATGAGTTGTAATATTGTTCAAAATAGACATAAAGGAAGAAATATTGCAAGAAATAAACAGGAAAATATCATAATAAGTAGGTCAATTCATCAAGACACCATAATAATCCTAAGCGTGCATTTACCTGATAACATAGCCTCTGAATATAGAAGTTAATATAATTAGTAAAGATAGGTATACATTCATAACTGGAGATTTTAAATATACATTTGGTTTAAGTGATAGAACAAATATATGAAAATATCAGTAAGGAAATAGGAAATTTGGATGACATGATTAATCAACATGATATAATTGACATTAATAGAACATTTTCTCTAACAACTGAAGGCTATGCTTTTCTTTTCAAGCACATACGGGACATTTGTCAAAATATTGTGGACCTTAAAAAGTATCGTCAGATTTCACAGGATGGAAATTATACAGTACATGTTCTTTGAACCCTGTGGAATTAACTACAATTCAGTCTTGCCTGGGAAATCCCTTAGACAGGAGCCTGGCAGGCTACAGTCCATGGGGTCGAAAAAGAGTTGGACAAGACTTAGTGATTAAACGCTTTAAAGATGCACATGATACAAAAGTAAAAAGCGACTGAACAACAACAGCAACATAAAAATAAGTAGCTAGACCCATGGGGTTGCACAGAGTTGGGCACAACTGAAGTGACTTAGCATACATGGATGCATTGAAGAAGGAAGTGGCAACCCACTGCAGTATTCTTGCCTGGAGAATCCCAGGGACAGAAGAGCCTGGTGGGCTGCCATCTATAGGGTCGCAGAGAGTTGGATACGACTGAAGCAACTTAGCAGTAGCAGCAGTAGGCTCCACATGTTTGAAAATTAACTAAGACATTTCTACATAGTCCATGAATCAAAATGAAGTCATGATGAATATTAGAAAACATTTTTATCTGAAAAATAACAAAAAGATTACATCCGAGCTTGTTGAGTGCAGCTGAAGCAGTGCTCTGAGAGTACTCTACTCTTCATTCAGGCATACTTCAGTTTTTATTGTGCTCTGCTTCGTTGCATTTCATGGATAGTGTGTTTCTTTACAGATTGAAGAGTTTATTAGTGCCACTTGTCCAGTAGCATTTTCTCACTGATACAGTTAGCATATCCTCATCAATTTAGGAATAGAAGAAAACAGTGTTAATTTTCTGTATAGTATCACAACAACAACAAAATGCTACAGCTGATAAAATTACTCAGTGAAAAACCTTGTTTCATGTCACATATCTTTTTCTCTATGTAACTACATTAGAATCCTAACCAGTTAGATTAGAAACCAGTCAGGTTAGAAAAGGTTAATTTTAAAAAACGGAAAAAAATTTTTACAGTGTTTGCCAGTAAAGTTTTTCACATATTCACAGAATATGTGAATTTAACAAGATACAAGGATACAAGGACAGCTTGCAAAAATGTAAGTTATGTACTAGCAACCAAAAAGTATAAAATAAAATTAGAAAAGTACTTTTAGAAAATCATCAAAATATGTAAGATACCTAAGAATAAATCTAATAAAAACTTTGGCAAAACTTCTACACTGAAAATTATAAAACAGTGCTAGGAGACATTTTAAAATACCTAAGTATGTGGAGAAATATTTCATCTTTATATAGTAGGAACTCACTATTGTTAATATGTCAGTTTCCTCGAAGTTGAGCTATAGGTTCAATACGATTTCAGTTAAAATCCCAGAATTTAAAAATTATGATGAAATGGATTGCAAAATTTATATCAAAATTAAATGTCTCAAGACTTGCTATAAATTTACAGTAATTAAAATAGTATTATATTAAAACAAGATGAACAAAAAGACCAGTGGAAGAATATGAGTGTCTAGAAATGGAACCTTCACATATGTAGTTTCTTGGATTATGACAAAAGCTCCACTAAAGTTAAGAAACATGTTTAATAAATTGTGTTAGGTAAATTGGATATTGAATATTTGGGAAAAAAAGAACCTTGATTTCTACCTGATACTGTATTCATTTGAGTTGGATCTGTATATGCTAAAATTATCAAGGTTCTAGAAGCAAACCCAGAATGTCTTGATCATCTTGGATTAGACAAAAATTTCTTAAATAAAACAGTCGGTAAATTAGACTAAGTTATGAATTTCTATTCATGAAGATATCATTAAAGAGAAAAGGCAAGCCACAGACTACAAGAATATACTCACATTAAGTAAATCTGGTGAGAGACTTGTATCCAGAAAGTATAACTCTTAAAAATCAAAAAGAAAAAGGCAAGCAACACACTTTTTAAAGTCTGCAAGAAAGCAGGCAGGTTCTTCACAGAAGATATCCAAAAGGTCAATGTGTGTAGGTAAAGGTACTCTACATTATTACTCATCAGGGAAATGTCACAATGAGGCACCATCCCATCACACCCCTACCAAATGGCTGAAATTAGAGACTGACAATATCAAGTGTTGCCAAGGATATGAATCAATATCAAGTGTTGCCAAGGATATGAAACAACACTCTTATATATTGCTGGTGGGAATGTAAGTTGTTTCAGCCGCTTTACAAAGCTGTCAGGATCTGTTACAGCCAAACATAGCTCTATACTGTGACCCAGTAATTCCAGGTCATGTATACTCAAGAAAAGTTTAAAAAAAAAAAGCCCGTACAAAGATGTTTATAACAACATGAATGAATCTCAGAAACATTGTGTCAAACAAAAGTAAATAGACGCAGAAGAGTTTATGATGCATGATTCTACTTCTATGAAGTTTAAAATCTGAAAAACTTAACTGGGGTAATAGAAGTCAGGAGAGTGGTTGCCTTTGGGTTGAGAGGAGTCAGTGTCTTGGGAGGGATGAGAGAAAACCCTCTGAAGTGATGGTAAATAATTTTGATCTAGGTGAGTAGTTAGAGATACATATATATATTTATATATATATATATATGTAAAAATTCTTTGGATTGTAATGTATCCTTAAGAGTTTTGTATGTGAACACTTCTTCAATAAATGATTGCAAAGAAAGGGGAAATAATTTAAAAGTTTTTATCATGGAAATTTCCAAACATGTCTATAGAGTACAAGGAGCCCCCATGTACATACAATCTTGCTTCAACATTTTGCCTTGCTAGTTTTTTGTGTCTCTTCAACCTTCAGTCATGTTTCTTTCTTTTTTTTTGATAGTGCACACATCTCATTATCTATCACAGATACATTATTCTGAGCATATTTTGTGATTTTTAGCATCAAATGACATTTGTTACCTTTTGGTATGCATAACATTGAGTTTTTTATTTTCCTTGTTTCCTGTACCCTGGTTTTTTGTTTTTCTGGCTTATTGACATGAAAATAAATCTCTACAGCTTTTTTTTTTTTTAATTGAAGTGTAGTTGATTTACAGTGTTAAGTTCTTTCCAGCTTTTCTGCTTAAAGCTGATTAATTTGCGTATCTCAAAAGAGGGTAGGTTGAGCAGCATTCTTGTTATTTGTGACACATGAATCAGGGATCTTCCTATCTAAGTGAGAGGTAAATTTGAGGAATGTTCTTCATCTTTTTTTTTTTAATGAATTGATATTTTATTCTTTGATCTCACTTTTCTTTGACTCTAACCTTTTCCTTATACTTAAGGTAAACCACAAAAATTATTTATTGTTCTAGTGTGTTGAGAGTTATATTTCACTTCTTTCCTCAAAGATTGCTATTGATAGTCTTAAAAAAAATTTTTTTACAAGACTTTTCTGTAACAGAATGAGAAGTTTATAAAAACTTGGTGAGATACAGGCTTTACCAGAACAGAATTTGAAAATACAGTTTTTTGTCTATAAAATTTTTAGATTGTTTCTGATTATGTATGTTTTATGTTTGAGTTACATTTTGTAATGTAATTTTCACTGTATCAGTGCTGAGTTTATTGTTCCTTTTTTATAATACTTTGCAAAAATATCTTCAGAGAAGAGTAATAGTTAAGAGAAAAATAGTAGATAATCAAGGCTAGCCTTCTATCAGGTTATCTCTTGTTACTAAGGATAGCAAAGTCATTTCATCTCAGAAGTTTTTTTTTTTTTTTTTTCTTTTTTTTTTTTTTTTTCGGGCCCCTCTCTCGGGGCGAACCCATTCCAGGGCGCCCTGCCCTTCACAAAGAAAAGAGAACTCATCTCAGAAGTTTTAACAGCTGTCCTTAAAATTTCTCTCTGATTTAGGTATTATCATTTCTAAAGTTATTCATTTGCAGAATTTGCTAGTCATACCTTGGAAGTTTTTATGTGGTGGTGGTGGTCATTCGCTTAGTCATGCCCGACTTGTGAGCCCATGGACTGTAGCACGCCAAGCTTCCCTGTCCTTCACTATCTCCCTGAGTTTGCTCAAACTCATGTCCATCAAGTCAAACTCCTATCCATTTCATCCTGTCATCCCTTCTCCTCTTACCCTCAGTCTTTCCCAGCATCAGGGTCTTTCCCAGTGAGTCAGCTTTTCTCATCAGGTGGGCAAAGTATTGGAGCTTCAACTTCAGCACCATTCCTTCCAATGAATATTCAGGGTTGATTTCATTTAGAATTGACTGATTTGATCTCCCTGCTGTCCAAGGGACTCTCAAGAGTCTTTTCCAGCACCACAGTTCGAAAGTGTAAATTATTTGGTGCTCAGCCTTCTTTATGATCCAAGTCTCACATCCATACATGACTACTAGAAAAACCATAGCTTTAACTATACAGACCTTTGTCAGCAAAGTGATGTCTCTGCTTTTTAATACACTGTCTAGGTTTGTTATAACTTCTCTTCCAAAGAGCAAGTGTCTTTTAATTTGGTGGCTGCAGTCACCATCTGCAGTGACCCTGGAGCTCAAGAAAAATGAAATCCAACACTGTTTCTACATTTTCCCCATCTATTTGCTGTGAAGTGATGGGACTGGATGCCGAGATCTTAGTTTTCTGAGTGTTAAGTTTTAAGCCAGTTTTTTCACCTTTATCAAGAGGCTCTTTAGTTCCTCTCTGCTTTCTGCCATAAGGGTGGTGTCATCTGCATATCTGAGTTTATTGACATTTCTTCCCACAATCTTGATTCCAGCTTGTGCTTCATCTAGCCAGGCATTTCACACGATGTACTCTGCAAATAAGCTAAATGAGCAGGGTGACAATATACAGCCTTGATATATTACTTGGTGAATTTTGAACCAGTTCATTGTTCTTGTTCAGTTCTGACTGTTGCTCCTTGTCCTGTATACAGCTTTCTCAGGAGGCAGGTAATGTGGTCTGGTATTCCCATCTCATTAAGCATTTTCCACAATTTGTTGTGATCCACACAGTTAAAGGCTTTAGCATAGTCAACGAAGCAGAAGCACTTTAAGTCTGTGGTTGGTTGCTTGATTTACTGCAGTTAGTTTTAGTAATAAGACCAGTTGCTTACAGTGATATATGGAGGTTATATCACCTTAGTCCTTACTTACTATGCGTATACTAGTTAGATGTACTGAATATTTTGCAGTTGTAAATACGTATAAGCAATCATTTGTGTTTGTTGAAGGAAAACATGAAAAATATAGAGATACACTAAAAATAATATATAAGTGTCAGACATAATTATAAGCTTAAGTTGCTAATAGTAAATTCTTTATTAATCTCTTGGGATATTTACTTTGCCTTAGCAGCTGAAAAAGGAAGGATGAGATAATGTTAGGAAGCTAGGTTTAAATTTAATTGGTTCCAGCATATATGAAACTGCTTTCTGGTGGCATTTGTCAGAGTTTGTTATAAACGTATTTTGTCATGAAGTTTTTATTTTTGAATTCATAGCTTAAGTGTGGTAATAAGTACAAAGCTTTGTGTGACTAAAGTATTTTACTTAAAGGAAATATGGGCTAGATAATTATAAAAGTTTGTTTTAGGAGAAATTTTAAGAACCATTTATAGGGCACTTTGATATATGTAAAACTAAATATGGGAGAAGACAAAATAAATATTCCAGTGAGCTTGGAAGACTAATTAAGACTCCCCCCCCCTCCCTTAAAATAGTTGGATCAAGCTGTATTTGTTTCTGAACTATTGTTTTGTTCTTTTTTTTTTTTTTTTTAATGTTATCTAAGCTTTGGGTGTTCAACATTGTGATTGAACATTTATGTTCATTACAAAGTGATCATCACCAGAAGTCTGGTAACCATTCATCATCATTTACTTGACCACTTTCACCCCTTGTGCCCACCCCCTTAATTAACTCTTCTGTTTCTAAAAGGACACTTTAAAAGTAGATTATTTCTAGGCAGTCTAATGAGTGGGCTTCCCCAGTGGCTCAGACCGTAAAGAATCTGCCTGTAATGAGGGAGACCTGGATTCGATCCCTAGATTGGGAAGATCTCCTGGAGGAGGGCGTGGCAACCCACTCCAGTATTGTCTGGAGAATCCCATGGACAGAGGAGCCTGGTGGGCTTCGGTGCTTGGGGTCGCAGAGAGTCATTTCTCAAAGTGATCATGACCAAAAGTCTAGTTACCATTCATTGCCATATACTTGACCCCTTTCATCCATTTTGCCTACCCCCTTAATTAACTCTTTTGTTTCTAAAAGAATAGTTTTAAAGTAGATTATTTCTAGGCAGTCTATTGAAAGGAGAAAATATTTGCAAATCATGTATTTGATAAGGGTTTAATACCCAAAATGTATAAATAATTCATGCAACTCAAAAGCAAAAAATAAGGAGACATTTTTCCAGAGAAGATATTCAGATGGATGTCAGACACATGGAAAAATGCAGAGTGTACATGCTAAGCAGCAGTGCGGACATTGTCAACAAGCGAATGACGAGTGTAATTCATTTTACACTGTCATCCCCAACACGGCACCTCCCAGGGTGAGAACAAGTAGATCTCTTACAGGGAGACAATGCACTTTCGTCAGGTGGTACTAGAAAGTCTCTGTGGTGGTAGATGGAAGTATAAGAAAATTCAGAATCTAAACACAGGTAATTTAAATTGGTTGTATTTATTATCTAATACAGGATAGGTTTGTGCAGTAATAGACCTAGCAGCTCAGGATGTGTATGATATCATAGTTTCTGTGGGTCAGAAATTCAGGAACAGCCTGACTGGATGGTTTTGGCTCAAGGCTTCATGAGGGTTACAATCAAGATGGAACTGCAGTCATAAAAAGCCTTGAATGAGGCTGAAGAATCTGCTTCCTAGGTGGTTTATTCTCATGGCTATTTCCAGAAGACCTTGGTTTCTTCTGTCTTTTGGCAGAAACTGCCAGTTCCTCATCACATTCTGTAGGACTATTTGAGTGATCTTACGGTATAGTAGCTTACTTCTCCCAGAGAACGTGAGCCAAGAGAGGGTAAGGAGGAAGCCACAGTATCTTGTGCCTGAGTCTTATACATCACACAGTCACTTTTCTCACTTTGTCTTATTAGAAACAAGTTACTAAGTATAGCCCACACTTAATGGGAACAAATTAGGTTCTGCTTCTTTAAGGAGAAGTATCAGAGGATTTGTGGACATGCTGTAAAACCACTACATTATTCTAACAGGTATGGTGATATTACACAAATGTGTAGCCTACATTGCAAAAATAATAGTAATAAATGTGAACTTTGAATATTATACAGGCTGGAGTATTAATTGACTACTCAGTGGTATGTGTGTGCATGCATGCATACATGCTAAGTCATTTCATTTGTGTCCGGCTTTTTCTGACCCTATGGACTGTAGCCTTTCAGGCTTCTCTGTCCGTGGGATTCTGGACAGAGTTGCCATGTATAGGAGAACTGATTCTGAAGGCAATTAAAGGTGTAGCTTGGTATGTATCAACTTCAGTGTGTATTGTGTTCGTTTAGGTATATGAGCACTCATTATTCTGTTTGCTTAAGTCTTTTGCTTTATTACTATTTTAGATTTTTAGTTTTCTGAATAACTTCTACTGCTAGCTTTCATTTAATGTGTGTGAGTTGGAACTTGAATCTAAGTATTCCCAACTCTTAGCCTCTTTGCACTATATTTCCATATTTTCATCAGAAAGGGGCACAGAATTGTCATGCATTCATTCATCCCTTCATTGACAACTGTCTAAATATGTATCATTATGTTAGACAGTATACCGAAACAGTTCATTTAATAGACATCACCCACTTAAAGCAGGGTCTTTGTCTTTAAATTCACTCTTTCAGCTCTGCCGTGAGAGGGTAGAGCCCGTATTCAGGCTTTTCCTTGTATTCCTTTGAAGATTGTTCCCATTACCTATCTAGAGCTGCTGGCATATTATCCTCGTTAAGGGGTAAAATGATGACACCTAAGTTAATAATTGGAAGATCTAGAATTAATACTTCTCTGGTTAATTCCTTTAATTCTTAGACAACAGCACATTTGTATAATTATTTTGTTTTGTTTTTTGCAATTAGGAAGAAATATGTGAAAACTAAAGAATTTGAAATGAATAATTGTCACAAGTAGAGAGGAATCATATGTTATTATTAGATGAATAGTACTAGCAAAGAAAACACTTCTCTAGAGAAAACTCAAGAGACCAAATGTTCCCAATAACTTTACATACAAATCTGCCTCTGATTAATTAATCATTTTAATCTTGACATATGACTTTGGTTTTTATTGTTCATCCTCTCTCCTCCCTGTTCTACTTTCTTTTCTCTTTTATACTTCAGAGATAGGAATGAGTAGCATTGTTTTTGAACTTATCTATATAGCTGGCCTAGATGAAATAGAGATAATTGATATCTACAGAGAGATTCTAGTTTGCATTTTATTCATAAGACAAGAACCACTATTGAAAATGACAATAATGATAGAAGAAGCAGGGAGCAAGAAATGCAAGAAATCTGAAATAATATAGAGAATACTAGAAAGCCAGAAGTAAAAAAGTACATGAAATCTATCATTCTGTACATTGAAAATGAGAAAGAAAAGTTTAGAGACAAAGAATTAAACTCTGTGGGCCAAATACACAGAAAATAAGGAAAGAAAAAAGATTAACTTTGAGAAAATTTTATGTGAGTCTTTAAAGTGCTATGTGATAGAAATTTTTTAAATGGCCAAAGAAAATCCTTGTGAAATACAGAATGCCATTTCTTGAGAGAAATCCTAGTTATTCAGAGAGAAAAATCGCTTTACTTACAAAAGAATGAGAAATAAACTGACAGGACAGTTTCTTAACAGCAACATGGGACGCTTAGAAAGCAGTGCCTTCAATCAAGCAGAGGTTGGAAAAATGATCTTGTTTTGAACATAAGTCAAGAGTGTGATGGAAAAAGGAAATATTTTGATATGGAAAGACCCAACTTTTACCTACTTACGTAAAATTCCTAAAACAAATGCTTGAGAATCTTCTAATAAAGACAAAATGAACACACCCCTGTTTCTGAAACAAAAGAGGGGAGAACATGGGTTTCAAATCAGGGGACCTCACTCAAAACACAACCACAAGATAGCCCAGAAGTAGTTGGATCTTGAGAGCAAGTAGACTCAGTTTTTATCAGGATGTTGGAGGGCTCCAAAAAGAATCTTTTAGAAAGAAATGGATTTATGTTGAAAAGAAGTATGATTAAGAAACAGGGAGATTTTCATGATTTCTGTACTCTTACCACTTCTCTCTCTCAGTGGCATGCTCTGATGAGGCTTCTGTGTTTGCCGTTTTACCAAAGACGCCACTGTCAAGAGCTCCAGTAACCTTGCCTGTTGCTAGGTCTAGGGTCAGTTACAGATCCTTGCCACACTTTTCTTTTAGCAGCAGTTTGGCCCAGTGGATCAGTTCTCTGGTCTGAAGTGCTTGCTTCATTGGCGTCCACACTCCTAGAGTTTTTCCTTTCTCTCACCTGCCTCTCTCACTGCTTAGTTTTCCAGATACTTCTTTTTCCCTGACCTCTTAATTTTAGAAGCCATCTCTAGCAAACCTTTTTTGAGTATTAATCTATATCCTAATAACTCCCAAATTATACTGGCAGTTCAGAATTCTCCAGTCAACTCCAGCCTCTTATTTAACATTTCTACTTGGATATCTAATAGATATCTCAGATTTAACACATCCAGAAGTAAACTCAGTATACTTTCTCCAAACCTGCTGCTTCCACAAATTTTCTACATCAGGTAGTGGCACATCTGTTTTTCTAGTTGCCTAGGCTGTAAAAGTTAAGAATCAACCTTAGATTCTTACTTTCCTTCATAATCTATATCAGAAAATTTTGTTGCCTCTGCTTTCAGAATATATCCACTATCTGGTAAGTTCTCACTGCCTCTATTTTTACCCTGGTCCAAATCACTGTGATCTCTTGTCAGTATTTTCATAGCTTTCTCACCAGTCTCCCTGCCTTTGACCATGTTCCCCTTCAGTCTAAACACAGTAGCCAGAGTGTTCCTTTTAAAACCAGTTAGGTAATGTCTCTTCTGAGAACTATTTGGTGGTTTTCTGTCTCACTCAGAGTAACACCTACATTTCTTGTATTGGACTTCCCTGATAGCTCAGCTGGTAAAGAATCCGCCTGCAGTCCAGGAGACCTGGGTTCGATCCCTGGGTCGGGAAGATCCCCTGGAGAAGGAAAAGGCTACCCACTCCAGTATTCTGGCCTGGAGTCATAAAGAGTCGAACCCGGCTGAGCGACTTTCACTTTGACTTTTTTGTCTTACCCTGTAAAGACTTACATGATCAGTTCCATTTTACTCCCTCATCTCTAATTTACTTCCTGACCTCGTCTGTTACTTTCTTGCTCATTCCATTCCAGATTTCTTGCCATGGTCACTTCTGGGAATCCTGACTTCAGAGTCTTCCTTTTATACTGCTGAGGATGTTCTTTCCCGCACATGTGGCTCCTTCTCTTACAGGTGTTTGCCCAGTGACCCCTCCTCGGTGAGGCCTTCCCTAACTGTGCTGTTTTAAACGGCACACTCCTCGCAGCCTTGGAGTCCCTGCTCTCTTTTGCTCCAGATGTTGGCTGTGGGCTTCCCAAGTGGCTCAGTGGTAAAGAATCCGCCTGCCAATGCAGGAGATGTAGGAGACACAGGTTCAGTCCCTGAATGGGAAAGATCTCCCTGGAGGAGGAAGTGGCGGCCTACTCCAGTATTCTTGCCTGGAAAAGTCCCATGGACAGAGGAGCCTTGTGGGCTGCAGTTTGTGGGGTTGCCAGAAGACTGGCGCCACTGAGTGACTGAGCACACACACACTTGAATTGTCTAACATTTATTTCTTGTTTGTTATGTTTAGTGTCTGTACCCCGTACTACAATTTTAGGAGGGCTTAAGATGGCAGGAGTATTTGTCTATTTTGTTCATTTTTATATCCTCAGCACTGAAAATAGTGCCTGGAATATTGCCTTGTTTCAGAGAAAAGGCTTTGGATAAAATATCCATGAACTTAAATCCATGGCCATCCTTTAAATCTGCCATGTATTGTACTGTGATTCTGCGAAGATTCAAGTTATTGCAGATTATTTTTCTTATTATTAAAACAATATTAATCAGAGCTTGTATTTTTGCCAGTATGGCAGGATTATTTTTTTTTATATTCCCTTACCTTTTAGCTATTGTGAACAGTCTGACTTGATTCAGCAATATTAGAGCAGTAAACAGCCTATTGCTGGGTTTGTAATTTATATGGGAGAATGTGTATGTATACTTTTATGTGTGTTAATTTATAGCTAAGTGTATGGCTAGACAGATAGCATATAGATTTAAATTAATTTTCAGAGCTGTCATCTTCTAATAACTTTAAGTTGGTTGTGGGCAATTAGCAGTAGCTCAAGTGTTAAGGCATTTAAATAAAAAGCTTAGCTCTTGCCAGACTTTAAAAAAAGGCACAGGTTGTAACTTTTAAAATACTAAATAAGTGGATTAATTTCAAAACATGAAGTTTTCATATGTTAAATGGTAAATTTTTAGTTTTCCTGATTTAGAATAGGTTCTTCTTTGGGATTAAAATATCTGGTCAATTGACTCTTCTAAAAAATAGTCAATATATCATTTTTTACACTTATTGTCATAAGCCATTATACATTCTTTAAATGAAGTTTGTGTTCTTAGGGTTAACTTCTTTTAGCAGTGGCAGGGCTAAGGGAACTTTAGTGTTTGATGGAGAAGCAAAGGTAGCATAGTTTGTAGTAGATGCCCAAAGTACTATATAATGTAAGTTTGGTCACATACCCCAATGTGTGACCTAATACATTTGCTAATATATACTTCTCCTAATATATTTGCTTATGTACTTATAAATTATTCTTCTGTTATCATCATTGTCTTTCTTAAGGATGATACATACTTAAGGCAAGGTTTTCCAAGAGGATATCTAAATGTTTTCAAATAGCCATCTTCATACTTTTCAGATTTTTTTGATTGCCTTATCAAATCCAATGTATATTTCTGTGTTGCTATGGGCAAGCCAAGAACTTCACTAGAACTATTAGTTTTGCCATTTTGTTTTGTGCTTCTGTTTCATTAATGTTGTGTTTAATCTGTGATTTCTTTGTAGGAATCTTCTGCAGCTTATCCATTGTGTGAGTAAAAACTAAATCACATCCATAATTCCACTGAACTGGGCACACGGAAACTGCCATATATGTCACAGTATACTGAAAAAGAGCCAGCAGGTAAGCAAAGTCTGCGTTACTTACTCTAGATTGAGGACTTCATATTTTCCCCTCTGGATTCCTTGAGTACTGTATATGATGTTTAATCTTGGTCTTATTTACGGCCAGTTTCACTCCATGTATTGAATATTTATAAAGCTTAATTTATAATTTTTGATACAAAATGAGTATAACTAGAAATTGTTAATTTTCTTTTCCTACCCCATTAGCATCTATTGTGGTTTACACTTTGGAGACTTTTTTTGGAGGTGTTAAAGGTACTGGTTCTGGAGTCATCAATTCAGTTCAGTTGCTCAGTTGTGTCCAACTCTTTGTGACCCCATGGACTGCAGCACGCTAGGCCTCCCTGTCCATCACCAACTCCTGGAGTTTACTCAAACTCATGTCCATCAAGTCAGTGATGCCATTCAACCATCTCATCCTCTGTCGTCCCCTTCTCCTCCTGCCCTCAATCTTTCCCAGCATCAGGGTCTTTTCAAATGAGTCAGTTCTTCACATCAGGTAGACAAAGTATTGAACCTTCAGCTTCTGCGTCAGTCTTTCCAATGAATATTCTGGAATCATACTGGGTCATTGGACAGGGTACTTAAATAATCCATTTAACCCTAATTTTTTAATTTTTAAAATAAAATACAGTATCCATCTCATCAGGTTTGTGAAGAGATGAAGTAATAATGCAACACTTGGTATTATATGTTGTAAATACATGTGCGTTTTTCTTTGTGCTACAGTTCAGTTCAGTTGCTCAGTCATGTCCGACTCTTTGTGACCCCATGAACCACAGCACGCCAGGCTTCCCTGTCCATCACCAGCTCCCGGAGTTCACCCAAACTCATGTCCATCGAGTCAGTGATGCCATTTAACCATCTCATCCTCTGTCTTCCCCTTCTCCTCCTACCTTCCATCTTTCCCTGCGTCAGGGTTTTTTTAAATAAGTCAGCTCTTTGCATCAGGTGGCCAAAGTATTGGAGTTTCAGCTTCAACATCAGACCTTCCAGTGAACACCCAGGACTGATCTCCTTTAGGATGGACTGGTTGGATCTCCTTGCAGTCCAAGGGACTCTCAAGAGTCTTCTCCAACATCACAGTTGGAAAGCATCAGTTCTTCAGCGCTCAGCTTTCTTTATAGTCCAATTCTCACATCCATACGTGACTACTAGTAAAACCATAACTTTGACTAGACGCACCTTTGTTGGCAAAGTAATGTCTCTACTTTTTAATATGCTGTCTAAGTTGGTCATAGCTTTTCTTCCTAGGAGAGTGTCTTTTAATTTCATGGCTGCAGTCATCATCAGCAGTGATTTTGGAGTCCCCCCAAAATAAAAGTCTGTCACTGTTTCCCCATCTATTTGCCATGAAGTGATGGGACCAGATGCCATGATGTTAGTTTTCTGAATGTTGAGCTTTAAGCCAACTTTTTCACTCTCCTCTTTCACTTTCATCAAGAAGCTCTTTAGTTCTTCTTCACTTTCTGCCATAAGGGTGGTGTCATCTGCATATCTGAGGTCATTGATATTTCTCCTGGCAATCTTGATTCCAGCTTGTGCTTCATCCAGCCCAGCGTTTCTCATGATGTACTCTGCATATAAGTTAAATAAGCAGGATGACAATATTTAGCCTTAATGTACTTCTTTCCCAATTTGGAACCAGTCTATTGTTCCATGTCCAGTTCTAACTGTTGCTTTCTGACCTGCATACAGATTTCTTGGGAGGTAGGTCAGGTGGTCTGGTATTCCCATCTCCTTCAGAATTTTCAACAGTTTGTGATGATCCACACAGACAAAGGCTTTGTCATAGTCAGTTAAGCAGTAGTAGATGTTTTTCTGAAACTCTTCTGGCTTTTTCGATGATCCAGCGGATGTTGGCTATTTGATCTCTGGTTCCTCTGCCTTTTCTAAATCCAGCTTGAACATCTGGAAGTTCATGGTTCACGTATTGCTAAAACCTGGCTTGGAGAATTTTGAGCATTACTTTACTAGCATGTGAGATGAGTGCAATTGTGTGGTAGTTTGAGCGTTCTTTGGCATTGCCTTTCTTTGGGATTAGAATTTGTGCTTAGAAGCAATTATGTTTTTTATTTTAATGCCCTAAAATGGAAATATGTAACTTTCATTTACTGACTATTCCATATACTGTGAGGAAATATTTTGCTTATTAGTTCCTGCATAATATATGTCAAATCCAGTTGACTAAGCAAACTTATTCTATATGTAGATGTGAGATAATGTCCTGTTTAGTAAAAGATGCTAATCTTTGCTGTTACATATCCCTTAGGCATCAGAAGTTAGTACTTACGTTGTTTATATGTTTTTGACTTTTCTTACCATGCGTATAACATTGGTAGTTTTGAAAAGTTTGACTTGGCTCACCACTGTTTTCTTTTGGAGAGTTTTACTTGACCCTAATCTTTGGGATATATTTTATTGTGGTCCAGTTGATTCTTTGTAATAGTACAGATACCATTAAAGAAATTACTTGTGAGAAACCTAGACAGCATATTAAAAAGCAGAGACATTACTTTGCTGACAAAGGTCCATATAGTCAAAGCTGTGGTTTTTCCAGTAATTATGGGTGGATGTGAGAGTTGGACTATAAAGAAGACTGAGCGCCGAAGAATTGGTGCTTTTGAACTGTGGTGTTGGAGAAGACTCTTGAGAGTCCCTTGGACTGCAAGGGGATCCAGCCAGTCCATCCTAAAGGAAATCAGTCCTGAATATTCATTGGAGGCACTGATGCTCAAACTGAATCTCCAATACTTTGGCCAGTTGATGTGAAGAGCCAACTCATTAGAAAAGACCCTGATGCTGGGAAAGATTGAAGGTGGGAGGAGAAGGGGATGATAGAGGACACGATGGTTGGATGACATCACCTACTCAATGGACATGAGTCTGAGCAAACTCTGGGAAATAGTGAAGGACAGGGAAGCCTGGCATGCTGTAGTCCATGGGGTCACAAAGAGTCGTACACAACTGAACAACTGAACAGCAATTTGACTGGAATTTATTCACTTTTAATGTAATTGAAACCATCATATCATATGTGAGTATTTCACTCAACAAATCTGTATTGAGCAGTTGTTCATATGGTACTTAGATAATTTGAAGGATCATTCTCCAATCCTTCAGGAGCTTTTACAGTATAGTAATTTGGCATGTGGAAAAAATTGGGGGTAGGTTATGTTATAAAAATCTGCAGTATCTTAAAGGAACCAAAAAAAGATATTTGAGGGAGGGATGAAGGGGGGTCACATAACTCTCATAAAGTAATATGCTTACTTTTCAAGTATGTTTTGTATTACTAGTAAGGGGCACTTGGTGTTCAGTAGCATATGATTTGACAGATAATAGCAACATATGTTGAAACACTACCCCAAATGTCACAAGAAAGCCATTGCTGTGCCTCTTATTTTTAACTCTGTTTTTTTAGCAATGGATCAAGACTCTACCAAGGCTGCCTGGCCTAAACCAGCAGGAGGATATCAGACAATTACAGGCAGGAGATATGGCAGAAGACATGCATATGTCAGTTTCAAACCGTGTATGACCAGGCACGAAAGAAGCTTAGGTCGGGCTGGTGATGACTATGAAGTGTTGGAACTGGATGATGTTCCAAAAGAAAATTCCTCAGGTATGCGGCCTGGAATTATTTAAAAGCTGTTAATAGCGATGTAAGAATTGATCTTGTGATGCTTGAAATAGTGAGTGGGTTTTATGTGTGTCTTGAGTATAAATGCTGTACATTTCCTAACAATTTCTATTTTAAAATTTTCTATTGAACTTAATAGTATATACACAGAAGATGGTCAGTTGTTAATCTATAACTGCATTGTCATTGCAGTGATTACATTGTCACATCACTTCGCCAGAGAAAATGTTCAAGAAAAACAATTATTTTTTTAATGTGCACTGAGTATATTCTCCCCTGCATATTAAATTTAAATAGCTTTTTTGTTGTTTGGTTTTATTTGTATCTCTAAATAATTTAACTTGGTTAATTTGATATTTTTAGAATCATTATAAAAAATACAAAGGTCAAGTAATAGTTATTTAATTAAAATTCCTTAATTATTCATTACTCAAAAAGTATTTTGCATGTATCCATGTACTATGGCTTCCCACGTGACTCAGTGGTAAAGAATCCACCTGCCAGTGTGGAGAGGCAGGTTCGATCCCTGGGTTGGGAAGATCTGGAGTAGGAAATGGCAACCCACTCCAGTATTCTTGCCTGGAAAATCCCATGGACAGAGGAGCCTGGTAGGCTGCAATCCATGGGGTCGCAAAAGAGTTGGTCACACTTAGCAACTAAACAATAACAACAATCCGTGTACTATAACTACACATTTTTGGACTGGAATGTCAGTTTCCTCTTATTCTGAGCAAACTTGATAATTCTAGGATTTTTTTTTTTTTCTGTCATTTGTGTACAAGAATATGAATTATTAGCTAAGGTCATTTTGCTAAAGAAGCCTTTTTGTGATATGATAAGACTTACCTGTAGTTATTTATAATTTATAAAATTTTGTTTCAACAGGTCTTGGTGTCTTTATTTTTTTTAATTATACATTAGTGTAAAAGATAGTTGTGCTGAAAGTAATTTGTAGGGTATATAGCATTTTACTCTTGTCTCATAGTTCTTAGAAACTGTGACAAAGAGAATCAATATATTGACTTTTTGTTGTTTTTCAGTCATAGCTGTAACATAACTGAAGTTAACTCATTGTAGATATATTATAATAGTTCATTTTGGGGATAGAAATTTAATATTATGTATCTAGTGACTGAGATAATCTACTGAATTGACATAGAACACAATAGAGTCTCATTTCTGTTAGATCTGTTGTCTGTTCTTATAGCTATTATAAACAATTTAAAGAAATCTACATGTAATAAAATAATTTTAAGTTTGAATTGCCCATTCCAACAACTGGAAGAGTAGATTGATTATCCTGTGACTTCTCTCAAGTCTCTCATTAGTCTCTCTTTTAAATATCTTGTATAGAACATTTTAAGTATTAGGATTTAGGTGAAAAACCTACAGAAGATGTCCAGAGAGAGAGGATATTGAGAGGCTATACAATGGCATAAATGAACTCATAGGGTAACCAGTCTTCCCTCTCTGTTAAATTTGGGAGTGTGGAAGCACCAGTCAGAGAAATTCACTCATATTCTCAAATAAGTAATAATTGGTATGGTTTCTAGTTAAAGAGTCATTATTAAATGTTATCTAAATTAGCCCCTCTAAATATGTTTTCTTTTGTTCTCTGTGAAGGTTCCAGTCCACTGGATCAAGTTCATTCTTCTTTACCCAGTGACCCTTCATTTGAAAAAAGTGAAGCAGAAATTCCCATTTGTGATACAGCATTGAATCAAACCATTGAGAGCACTCCATCCTCTGCTGCGGTACCTCACAGCGAGGAAGGCAGGGAGCCCTTAGGAAGCAGTACAGATCTTCACCATCAGTCTGAGGGAGAGTATACTCCAGGAGTTCGTAATGCTTCGAGTGTCCAAAATGGAGTTACATTGGTTCATACTGACTGTTATGATCCAGACAGCAGACATGGAGAAGATGATGACCATCTTCAGCTCTCTGCAGACGTTTTGGAAGGTGGTAGCTATCAGGAAGCACTGGGCAATACAGTATTTGAGTTGGAAAATGGAGAGGTAGAGGCATACACTGGTCTTTCACCAACAGTTCCCTCTTTCAACTGTGAATTAAGAGATGAGTTTGAAGAGGTAGATTCAGCACCTTTAGTGAAAAGTTCTACTGATAATACTGAGTTTGTCAGTGAGAACAATCAGGAGTTTCAGAGGTCCTCTTCTGAAGATGAAGTGGTTAGAAAGAAACAACAAAATAATACTAGCCAGGAGAGACAAAGAGAAAATTCAACTGAAGATTCAGCCTGTGCTCCCAGGCATATTTGCAGTGAACAAAACACCAATGATAGGGGCAAAAACCAGGGAAGTTCTCTTGAGCAGGTGGTGAGGCCCAAAGTTAGGAAAGTGATAAGTTCAAGCCAGGTGGACCAAGAAACAGGTTTTAATAGGCATGAGGCCAAACAAAGAAGTGTTCAGAGGTGGAGAGAGGCTTTGGAAGTTGAAGAAAATGGCTCAGATGACCTCTTAATAAAATGTGATGAGTATGATGGAGAACATGATTGTATGTTCTTGGATCTGCCTTTCACAAGAGTTACACAGAGGGAAACAGAAGATAACCAACTAACAACAGAAAGTGGAGCCACAGTAAGGCCAGAGGTTGTGGATAACACATTTTGGAATGGCTGTGGAGACTATTACCAACTGTATGATAAAGATGAAGATAGGTAAGTTTTGTGCATTGCTTTGTGTGAGATTGTGTAGTGAGCAAAGTGGTTTATTTTCTAGTACCATTTATGTTTGGTGGATGGGCTCTCTGCCATGGTCATGGAATTAGCTATTTTGACTTACCATATATTTTAATTTACCAATTGCTAACCATGCATACTGGTTAGTTTTTCATAGAAACTCTGAGGTGTTTCAGTAGTTTGTGGAACTTATAAGTTCAGGTAATAACTATTCTTTATTAAAAAAAGGATAGTGATACTAATTATTTCAATTCATGGTATTTCAGTTAATACTGATCAAATGCAAGGTAAACATTTGTTGTATTTTAAAAAATTTCTTATGTTAAGCCAGTCTGGGTTTAAAATGTGGTTAAGATCGAGGAAATTTTGGTTGATAATATTGCATTAACTTTGCCAGTATTTATTAATATCACCTGTTTATTCTTCCTGTTGTTCCTATCAGTTTATTTTTTATTTATTTTTATTTAGCATTTAATTTTCATTAGTAACTTTATGTGATACATTTGTTATTTTCCACATTTGTAGATGAAACTGAGGCATAAGAGTATTGACTAACTTCTAAGGTCACAAAGCTAGTAAAACGTGGACCTGGAATTTGATTGTCTCCTTACTAACTAGTCTCTCTGTTCTTCACCACTGTAGTTTACTGTTTTGAAGTTTACTTTTCTTATAAAAAGCATTCTGATTCCTCTTACATAGATTCCTTTTTTCCCATACTATAAGACAACAGAAAGAACGGAGAAATGGAGAATTTCTTTGTCCAGCTGCTGACTTTTTAGTACCCCAGAGTCTAGACTTCTGTTCTTTTAAGCTTGTGGTAACCCTTGCAATGCTCAATTGCAGTGCAATTGCAAGATTTTATCAATGTAAAGAAATAATGGTTTTTTTTTAACTAGAAAGTTCTGCAAAGGAAGAAATTTATCCTTAATGAATATGAATGCATTTTATATATTTTCTTTCACATCATAAGAGTAATAAATTGTTTTGATTTTTTTTGGATGTATGAATTAAGCTTCTGTAATAAAGCATATGTAACTCGTAGAAACAATTGAAATATTTCTACTGTTATCTTGAAGTTAAGAACTTGTTCCTGACTGACTTCTGCTGTTTCAGTTTAGGTGCACAGTCTTTTATCCAAAATCCATAAAGTTCTAAAAACAGAAATTGACCACAAAACCTGACTAGTATTAACTTACTTGGTTGCAGATCTAGATCTGAACTAAAATTAGGCCCTTTTTCAAGTATTCATACATTTTACTGAAGAAATATGAAAACATTTGATTTCTGGGTGCTGACTTAGATTCCACTGGTAATGTTAAGTAGTATTTCTAAATCTTGAGGAGGGGCAGTTGAAATTCTAAATTCTGAAACATACTCAGCCCTTAGGTTTTTGGATTGGATTGTGAACCTCTGTTAGACCTTTAGATTACTATTAAAAATAACATAATCTAGATATCTTATGGTTTGAAAGTATAAGGTTGGTGTACTTTTTTTTACCACATTTTTCCTTCTTTGAAGGAATTCATTTAGCTTGGCTATGCTTTCTCCACTATAGATACATTAATCAAAAATAAAAACCTCCTTAGTTTTTATTTTGTAGTCAAGCCTAATGTCATTTAATGAAGTTGGTGAAATATTTACGCTGTTTGCCAACCACAAGAAAAAGGATAGCTTTGAGTCTCAGGTTTTTGTATTTTCTCTGCTTTATAAAACTTAAAGATGATACACTTGAAGAGTTTTCTCATCATATTAATATTATAATAGCTACAAGTAGAACTCTTTTATCAAGAAAATAAACTAAAATTTACTGTGACATTTTAAGGTATAGGATTTTTTTGGCCACTTAAAAATATATAGTTTATTCTTTATAAGTGGAAAATATTTTAAAGAATGTATGTTCGCTTCCCTGAAAAATTCTAGATGATCATTTAATCACATCTGAAACATTATACTTTATGGGATGAGCATTGCAGCTGGTGGTGTTACTCTGAGCTGTTTGACAGGAACTGAACACCACCTTATTAAATTAGAACTGCAAGGGGAATTTTAATAGGCAGCATATAATTACCAGACTTGGAATTAGACCAAAGAGCTGAGGTTCATACTCGGCTCTTTTGAAATATACCCTGAGAATGTTAATAACTGTTTGAGAACAAGATCTTGAGTTTAAAAGAGCCTTTGGGCTATGGCAGCAGATTTTAACCTTGGGCCTAATTGTTCTGAAAATAGGTGTGCCATCTCCTGACCACTTCTTACAGCACTTAAGTTTTTTTTTTTCAGAGTTTTTCTGTCCCTAGGCCTTACCCTTGCTTAAAAGGTAAGAAACCTTACCTTACCTAATGTAAACATGTCAGGACAACTTTTTGTTGGTGGTGACTTTGGGAGAATGAAAGGAATATGAGTTGATTTTGATTTGATTTATTTAAAAAGAATTTATTGAAATCCTTCTAAAGGTCACATTTTGTTCCAGGTACTCTGTAAATACAAATAATAATGATCCCTGTTGCCTTGATCTTCAGCAGCCTTATGAGAAAGACAGAATATACAGATAGTTACTATGAGGCTGAATGAAGCTCCTTTCCTCTCCTATGTGTTAGTTGGAAGCTGTGAAGAAAGTTCTTCTGATCATACTATCTCCCAACAAGTAAAATATCTGAACAACCAAAGCAAAGATCTGTAAGCACATACTCTAATATTTTAGCAAAACTTTTTATCTTGTTTACAAGTTCATAGTTTAGAAGGAATAAATTGGGGATAAATAACTTTGTTCCTCAGGCTTGCCTAGGGAGTCATAGATAACAATATTTTGATATTAAGGGAAAGACCAGAAAGTTGTAAAAGGCAGACATAATTCAAAAAGAAAAACTAGGGACTTCCTGGCAGTCCAGTGGTTGCGACTCCACACTTTAACTGCCATGGGCCTGGGTTTAATCCCTGGTCAGGAAACTAAGCTCCCACAAGCCATGTGATGAGTCCAAAAAAAGAAAAAAAAAAAAGCATAACTATTTGGGTCTTATTTACTAAATTAAACAGACTTATAGATTAGAACAACTTTTATTGTATCATTTTATCGCAACATAGTTCAATGTTAGTACTAGTAAAAAGCCCGAAAGTGCTTAGATTATGTTTAGTATACTATTTTTGAGAATGCCAGGAATTATATAATCAGTTCAGTGGCTCAGTCATGTCCTTCTCTTTGTGACACCATGGACTGCAGCATGCCAGGCCTCCCTGTCCATCACCAGCTCTTGGAGTTTATTCAAACTCATGTCCATTGAGCTCATGATGCCATCCAAATCCTCTTTCGTCCCCTTCTCCTCCCACCCTCAATCTTTCCCAGCATCAGGGTCTTTTCCAGTGAGTCACCTCTTCGCATGAGGTAGCCAAAGTATTGGAGTTTCAGCTTCAGGACTGAAACTGATTGAGGACTGATTTCCTTTAGGATGGACTGGTTGGATCTCCTTGCAGTCCAAAGGACTCTCTCAAGTCTTCTCCAACACCATACTTTGTAACATAATTTCCTTCCAGAGGATTTTCTATAAAATTCAAAAAGTGTTTTTGATCCACAGCTGGTCAGATAAGAAAACTATCTAAAATTTCATTCTTCCCTAAGCTTCTATATAGTTGAATTTTGGGGGGTGGTATAAATATTTCTGATATTTATATATCTCTGATATATATAAATATATAAATATCAGAGAAGACAGACAGATC
This sequence comes from Cervus elaphus, assembly GCF_910594005.1. Lineage (NCBI taxonomy): Eukaryota > Metazoa > Chordata > Mammalia > Artiodactyla > Cervidae > Cervus > Cervus elaphus. The sequence continues at coordinate 107,170,004 of NC_057823.1, read as the reverse complement.
AATTCCTTGTGAGATTTAAGGAGTCAGAGGTTGATTTTGGCTGATTTTACTTCTTATTTCTAACTAGGATTTGTACATAAAGTATTTTGTCTAGAAACCACATACAATTTTTTTTTTTAATTGGAGGATAGTTGCTTTTAATGTTGTGTTGGTTTCTGCTGTACAACAGATGTGAATCAGCTGTAAGTATACATATATCTCCTCCCTCTTGAGCCTCCTCCCCACCAGCTCCATCCCACCCCTCTAGATGGTCACAGAGCACCAAGCTTAAACTTCCTTTGTTACGCAGCACCTGCCCACTAAGTGTCTGTATGTTTCAGTGCTACTCTCTAAGTTTTTCCCACTTTCTCCTTCCCCCACTATGCCCACAAGTCTGTTCTCTGAGCTTACATCTCTATCCCTGCCCAGCAAAAGGTTCACCAGTGCCAGTTTTCTAGAGTCCATGTGTCTGTGCCTTTATATTTGCTTTTCTCCTTCTGACTTGCTTCACTGTGCTTAATAGGCTCTAGGTTCATCCACCTCAATTCAGCTGGCTCAAATTTGTTCCTTTTTATGGGTAAGTAATATTCCACCATATATATACCACAACTTCTTCATCCATTCACCTGTTGACGGACAACAGGTTGCTCCCATGTCCAGTCTGTTATAAATAGTGCTGCCATGAACATTGGGGTGCATGTATCTTTTTTGAATTGTTATAGAAAAACCACTTACATGCAGAGTACATCACGCCAAATGCCAGGCTGGATGAAGCACAAGCTGGAATCAAGATTGCTGAGAGAATCATCAATAACCTCAGACATGCAGATGACACCACCCCATGGCAGAAAGCAAAGAGGAACTATAGAGCCTCTGGATGAAGGTGGAAGACGAGAGTGGAAAAGCTGACTTAAAACTCAGCATTCAGAAAACTAAGATCATGACATCCGGTCCCATCACTTCATGGCAAATAGATGGGGAAACAGTGGAAGCAGTGAGAGGCTTTTTTTTCTTGGGCTCCAAAATCACTGAGGACAGTGTCTGCAGCCATGAAATTCAAAGATGCTCCTTGGAAGAAAAGCTACGACACACCTAGGCAGTGTTTTAAAAAGCAGAGACATTACTTTGTTGACGAAGGTCCATATAGTAGTCAAAAGTTGTGCTTTTTCCATTAATCATGTACGGATGTAAGAGTTGAACTATAAAGAAAGCTGAGCGTGAAAGAATTGATGCTTTCGAATTGTGGTGCTGGAGAAGACTCTTGAGAGTCCCTTGGACTGCAGGGAAATCCAGCCAGTCAATCCTAAAGGAAATCAACCCTAAATACCCATTGTAAGGACTGATGCTGAAACTGAAGCTCCAGCACTTTGGCCACCTGATGCAAAGAACTGACTCATTGGAAGAGACCATGATGCTGGGAAAGATTGAAGGCAGGAGGAGAAGGGGGCAACAGGCTGAGGTGGTTGGATGGCATCATCAACAATAGACATGAGTTTGAGGAAACTCGGGCAGGTAGTGAAGGACAGGGAAGCCTGGCAGGCTGCAGTCGACTCATGGGGTGGCAAAGAGTCTGACACGACTGAGCACCTGAACAATGAACAGCAACAGAAACCACATTTAATTTTATTTATATGAAAAACGTTTCTTGGTTCACAGTTAAATCTTTAAAGAGCATAGTATTTGAGTAGGTTACAGTTTTCTGCTTTTGAATATAGTTCTAAATGCTAATGGAAGCAGTACTAGTGAAAGACCATGTGAAACTCACAGTGGTATTTTAGTTTTTACTTTGAGGAATTTAAACTGTTTAACTCATGTGCTTTTATAATCAAGAACAAATGAGTCCTCACTAGTCCAAGATTAATTTGTGTCCTATTTGGTTCTGTTGCTTGTTCTTGAAAAATTATTTTAAGATCTTTTTTCTTTTAGTTCTTTATCATCATGTCACTCAGTCGATACACTTATGTCTCTGCTTTCCTGGAGATACTGAAATAGCAGAATGTGATCCATCTTGTTTTCCTCTCCTTAATAAGACTACATACTAGCATACTAACATAATACGTTGGTATTGGTTCCTGTTTTAAATTTCTTCCGAAATTTTTTTCTTTAGTATTTGTGTCTGATACCTTCCTTATTTATTGTCTTTATCCCTATGTTCCTTCGATTTTTCTAAATCCTGGGGGCAACATTCATTGATCTTGCTTTCTCTTTTAATTACTTGCCTGTTTATGTTTTCCACTGCTGAGTTTTCAGAATAAGTGTTTCACATCCACTGCTGCTTTTATTTCACTATCCACTCTTATTAAATGCCTCAGAATCTTAATTCCCTTTATTATTTCTATATTCTCTAGTTTCCATAGCTAATTGATTTTTTACTCTACCCATCTTCTCTGACTTCAGTGCTGCCATTGAGCTGTTTGCTCACACTTTTCTGCTCCACAGTTTCTCTTCTACTGATCTATGTTGGATACTTCTTTACTATGTCTTCTTTGGGGTCTGCAAACTTTTTTTTTTTTTTTAAGATAACCAGATAGTAAATATTTTAAGCTCTGTGGACCAAAAGGCAAAATTGAGGCTATTATGTGAATACTTAATACGAGCATTTTAAAATGCAGAAAACACCCTTAGCTTCCAGGCCACTGAAAAACAGACGGGTGGCCAGGTTTTGCTTACGCACCAGAGCATAATTTGCTGACCTCTGGTATAAAGCTGTCAGGTGGCCAGGAGACTGATAACACTGTCAGTTTGTCTATTCAGCAAGACAAACCAGAAGATACTGAATAGATTTTCTTTGATAGAGAAAGGAGGAAAATGGTGGTGTGCTGGCAGGAAATCCTATTGAAATTTCTAAGCAGTTAGGTTATACAGTGAAAGAAGTAACTACCACTTTTATTAAATGTTTGCCATTTTCTGAAAATTGTGCAAAATATTTTATCTGCTATTCATTTAAACATCACTGTAGACTTGAAAGGTAAACATTAATGTCCTCATTTTACAGATGAGGAAAAGTGAACTCAGGGAAGTCCATGCATTGTCCATGCTTGTACTATAAGTGCTGAGCAGACCCTAAGCTAACTCTGTCAGACTTCAAAACTTGGTCTTGCCATTCCAGTATTCCACCGTCAGGGTGCAAAAGGCTGTCATATATCACAGATGGAACTTCACCTGATGTTAAATATGATATCTTCTTTCTTCAGTAAAGAAATAATTTATGGCAGGTTTTTTGCTTTTCATAGTAAAAAATCTTAATCATAGTTAAATTTCTTTTGACTAGCCCTCTGAAACAGTTTGGATTTTTAGAGCTACAAATTAGTAATAGACATTAAATTGGGAAATTTGTCATAGATAATAATGTTCAGAATGAAATATTAATAGGAAATTATTGATATATTACTTTCTACCATTTATATCATCCATGTGTATTAAATTCTGGAGAATATATGCTAAAGATAATTGTTGGTCCTTTTTAAATAAACTGATATCACTGAAAATTCACTATTTAAAATCATTCGATAATACTGTCTTAGCTCTTAGTAAGAGCTTACAGATACTTCACAATACAAGCAAATCTCCTTGGATGCTTTTCTAATAAAAGGAACTGTGATTTTTGCACATATGAAAAATACCTTTAAATGTAGTGCTAAAGAAGCAGCTACACTTTGGTGGTTCAGATTGAATGAATAAGAAGGCTAGTCTGTGAATTAGTTGAAAAACAAAAGAAACCGTGTTGTAGGGGAAGGTCTTGAAGGAATGATCTGGCCCTGAAATGAAAAAAGAAGGTGAGGTGATTGTGAAAACATTCGTGGTGGTGGGAGCAATAATTGTGATGAAAATTCATATTTGAGGGACATTATTTGGAATAGAGCATATTAGAAGGAAAGTGTTGGATGTGAGAATGTACTCATAACTGGGATCAGATTGTAGTAAATCATCAGTGCCATTCGAGGTTAAAACTTTTTTTTTCTATACACTAGTATTTTTTCGAGTGGTTAAAATACACTGAATGGCACAAAGACAAGTTTTCTTAATTTTTATCATTATATATTTATTTTGATGTGAATCAGAAAAAAAATATGGCTGGCACATCAAATTTGGAACTTTACGAATATTGCTTAGGAGATAAATATATTTAGGTAACACAAAAAAATATTGTTTAAAAAAATGATTTGTTAATAGTTGCTGATGACTTACTATTTACCAGGCCCTGTTAGAATATTTTCTATATATTAACCCGTGTGGAGAAAAGGGAACCCTCTTACGCTGTTGGTGGGAATGCAAACTAATACAGCCACTATGGAGAACAGTGTGGAGATTTCTTAAAAAAACTGGAAATAGAACTGCCATATGACCCAGCAATACCACTCTTGGGCATACACACCAAGGAAACCAGATCTGAAAGAGACACATGCACCCCAATGTTCATCGCAGCACTGCTTATAATAGCCAGGACATGGAAGCAACCTAGATGCCCATCAGCAGACGAATGTATAAGGAAGCTGTGGTACATATACACCATGGAATATTACTCAGCCGTTAAAAAGAATTCATTTGCATCAGTTCTAATGAGATGGATGAAACTGGAGCTCATTTTACAGAGTGAAGTAAGCCAGAAAGATAAACACCAATACAGTATGCTAACGCATATATATGGAATTTAGAAAGATGGTAATGATAACCCTATATGCAAGACAGAAAAAGAGACACAGATGTATAGAACAGACTTTTGGACTCTATGGGAGAAGGCGAGGGTGGGATGATCTGAGAGAACAGCATCAAAACATGTATATTATCAAGTGTGAAACAGATCACCAGCCCAGGTTTGATGCATGAGACAAGTGCTCAGGGCTGGTGCACTGGGAAGACCCAGAGAGATGGGATGGGGAGGGAGGTGGGAGGGGGGTTGGGGAACACATGTAAATCCATGGCTGATTCAGGTCAATGTATGGCAAAAACCACTACAATAGTGGTTTAAGTAATTAGCCTCCAACTAATAAATGAACAAAAACAAAAACTCAGTGTGATGGTGGATACTATTATTATATTCTTCTGATAGGTGATGCAGTGAAGGCACAAAGACATTAAATAATTTTTCCACAGCTAATAACTGGTGAATTCAAATCCAGGCCAACTTACTCCAGAACCTGTGTTCTCAGCTTCATTACCTTAAGGCACAATGTTAATGGACAGCTGTAGCAAGAATTGTGAGGGCTGTATGCAGATGGCTTACCTGTGTGAAATAGAGCCTTAGTGGAGAGGAACTGTTGAAGTTCCTATATTGTTTTAATATAAATTTATTATTTATAGTGTTTTATTATAAAATATATTTTTGGAGTAACATTATAAATGTACTGTTTGATATAAATTGAAGTAATCGGAATATTCAGAATATGTTTTTTAATTGAGTTGAGGGAGTTGGGATTAAATTTAAGGACACCAGTTAATAATTGATTGTCTTAAGTCTAGGTTTGGAGAAAACACTTGAGCCAGAGTTTTTTAGGGGAAATGGAGAAAAGGGCACTAGGATATAAGAGCCATTGAACAGAAAAAATGGGAAGTAAGAGAGGACTTGTGGGGAGTTTGTGAAGAGTCAGAGATCTATCCAGCTTAAGAGCAGGATAATACCATTAGCAGATAGAAAATCAAGAAAGGAACTTAAATAGCAGATGAATTTTGTTAAAAATATATAATTTTTAAAAGGAATGTGAAAATCTAAAAAATATTTGATGGGCAGTTAGTGGTTATGAAAGTTAAGAAAGTAATTTTTCTGAAATTTTTTTGTTAACCCTTTTATCACTTATTTCATTCCTTATTGGTGGTCCTTAGTATGGTGGTCAGGGCTGGGGATATATGTTTAAAAGTTACCTACTTAGAGGTGAATGTTAATACACAATGAGTAGCAGTGATGTAGGCCAGCTGTCTACGAACTTTCTTGAAGGGTCAGATATTAGATATTTTAGGTTTTGCTGACTATGGCAAAATCAAATATAAAAACCATATGTGGCTCACATGCCATTATTTTTTAAAACAGGCAGCATGGCCAGATTTGGCTAACAAGATGCATAGTTTGTCAGTCCTCAACATAAGCGTCTTATTTATATTGACATTTGGAGGTATTCCATCAGTTATTTCATTAATTTATAAAAGTTCAGAAATTTCATATGTTATCTTTCTGGACAGGACCTTACTCTGAGAGAAATGTTTAATAATGAAGTTTACTTTTAAGCAAGTGTGTTAAAAATTGCCACAAACTAATGTAGAAATCTTAGCCTGCTTCTTAAAGACATACCAAAATTGGAGTTGGTAATTTAGCTATAAATTTGAGAAGCTTCATGGTCAAGGAAAGTTAGTTCGGTAAGCTCCTTTAAAACTATTTCTTTTGTGAGATTTTGACATTGATACAAGTCTGAAAATGATTTACTTGATCTTAGATGATTCTTCGGATCACAGAGATTTTACAGACAGAAGCAGTTTTGGCTCATGCCCAGTGAGGGCACACCTGTTGCTTGCTGTGCCAGGGCTTTGTTCTGTTCCTTCTCCAAGATGTTTGTGTCCTGCTGCGCATTGTCTTCTGAAAATTGGAAGTTGATTTTATTTCTTTACTTCTGTTACCTTCTCAGAGCTCAGATTAGTGCTGTTCTTTGTTAACTGCATCTTGATCTCTTGGGTTCATCTGCCTATAGAAGAAGACAGTACCAATTACCACTTCCTTTCAAAAACATAAAGTTTGTTATTTTTTTGTTTTCTTAAAAGTCAATGCAAAAGGTAATCTTTAAGGGAATTCTTGAGCAGAATGATTGATGTGACTGGAAAGAACATTTATGATTTATATTCAACACTGTTAAGTAATATTGTAGCTTTTGGTGATATAAGATGTGGCTTCCCTGGGGGCTTGGTGGTAAAGAACCCACCTACCAGTACAGGAGACACAGGTTCCAACCCGTGGGTCAGAGAGATCCCCTGGAGAAGGCAATGGCAGCTCGCTCCAGTATTCTTTCCTGGGAAAGCCCATGGACAGAGGGGCCTGGCAGGCCACGTCCATGGGGTTGCGAAAGAGTTGGACATGACTTAGTCACTAAACAACAGCAAATATAAGATGACTAATGCTTTGCAAGTTGTTGAATGTAACCAAATTAACCACTTAAATACATATAACTTAAAGTAATTTTTCTGAAATTTTTTCGTTAACCCTTTTATCACTTATTTCATTCCTTATCTAAATATTCTGTTGAGATTTATTTTGTGTTCATTCCTATGAAAGGACTTCAGTAAAGATTTGTCAGTGCTCTTTTGTATGAATTTGAATGTCTCTCCACTGCAAAGTGTTTTTTGTAAAAGGAAGAGAAAAAAATAGGTAAGCTTTTTAAACATGGTAATAGTGAAAATTTCTTCATAGAGGATGTGATATCAGTTGTCAGTAGGTAATGAGAAAGTTGTGGATAGGTCGGGTGAGTAATAACACTTATTATATATTCCAGATAGCATTTAAATTGTGATTACTGAATACATTACTTAGAATTTTGTTTAGAATATGTCTAAAATATAAAGAATCTATGTGTAAACACCATGGAATTAGTTACTTTAATGAAGAAAATAATAAATTGATAATTTCATAACTTTCCATATAATATATTCATTTGAAAATGTTACATTCTGCTGAATATTTGTCTCTGTATTTATTTTAAAATGTGCTAAAATTGAACCAGCTCCTGATGAAACATGTAGAGCATTAGTAGTCCATTCTCTACCTTAATGCCTGGTTAACACTGCAAATGGCAAATACACTTGTCCTGACAGTTTTTTCTGTTCTGAATTTGCAGTTCAGAATGCAGTGATGGAGAATGGTCTGCTTCTCTGCCGCATCGATTTTCTGGTACAGAGAAAGATCAGTCCTCGAGCGACGAGAGCTGGGAGACTCTGCCCGGAAAAGAGGAGAACGAGCCTGAGCTCCGCAGTGACAGCAGCGGCCCGGAAGAGGAGAACCCGGAGCTGTCTCTCCAGGAAGGGTACGCTGGCCGCGCGGCCTGTGACCGCGCGCTGTGGGGCGCTGCGCGTCACCTTCAAGGGGTGCTGTGCTGCTGGTCACGTTTACAAGCCCTGTGTAGGACCACTAGGTCCTGCTGAATTCTGTTAAGCCCTTGGTTATTTTCCAAAGAACAATTAACTTGAAAATACTGGTAATTACAGTGCCGTCAGTTGAAATACAGTTTCCATTTTGCTTTAATTAGAGAAACCATGGACACTTAAACGATCATTTTGGTTAAGTCAGGTAGGAGGGAATCAGAGCTGCCGTTGCCCTTCAGTGGAGATAGTGACAAGGCAGAAGGGACAGCCGTTCTTGGGAACGCAGGCAGCTGTAAACAGTGAAGTTTACTGTTGCTGTCTGATTGCGTTGGGTGGTATGTCCAATTAGTGGCTTGATGTTAAATCTCTTTGTGTTTTCCTCACTTAAACGGGAATGCTCTAGTACAGAGCTTGTCAGGTTTATGCTGTGGCGGGCTGGATAGTGAGTCTTTTCAGCTTTGTGTGCCAGTCTCTATTGGAGCTACTCAGTTCTGTTGTTGCAGTGTAAAAGTAGCCACAGGTAATACGTAAATGAATGGGTGTAGCTGTCTTCCAGTAAAATTGTTTTATAAAAACAGGTGCAGGCTGGAAATAAGCTGTGGGCCATAGTTTACCAGCTCTTGCTCTGCTAGTATTTCCCGGGTAAGAGAGACTCTGGTGTTTAGGTTGATTTCATACATATACACTCATACACAAAGAATTTTTTTTGTTTTAAATCACATTAAAGAAAATTTCCCCATTTTATATTTTATAGGTTTCTGGTAAGAACATTTGTTGAATTTTAAAGTCTTGTTAGCACCAATGGAAATGACATAATGATTTTTTACTTTTGGCCTAGTAATCGTGAGCAGTTATTCTGTTACTCGATTTCCTAATATTCAACTACCCTTACTTCTTCTTATAATTAACCCAGCATGATCACATAGTCATGGTTTATTGTTGTTTTAATGAGCTGCTAGATTCTTTTTGCTGGCATTTTATGTACTATTTTTATATTCAGAGCTGTGTGAATTTTCCCTATTTGTGGTGGTTTTTTTTGGTCTTGATAAGTTTGATACTCAACTTTGCTAAAAGAGTATATAAATATATTTATATACATTGTATCTTTTGGTGTTTAAATAGCTTCTTATTTCTTTAAAGGCTGTTAGTATTTTTTGTGAAACGTTTCAGGCTCGGTATTTTGTTTTGAGGGAGTATTTCTTTGATAATTAAAATTTCTTCATGATGATGATTGGTTGGTTCTAATTTAGTCTGTGAAATCTATTTTGGTAAATATATTTTCTTAGGAAAAAACTATTTCAACTTGTACAGACATCAAATTTTTACTTCTCAAAAAATATAAATTTCCAGCTTGAGATTAATTCTATATGAAAATCTGGAAATAAAAAAACATTAGAAAATTTGTAAAGAAAGGAATTTACAAACAATTGGTTTTGATAGTGGTAGATTGAGGTGGCGTTTTTTTCCCTCTTCCTAACTTTCTGTTTGATCATCTTTAATTATTATTAGTTTCAGTTCAGTTCAGTCGCTCAGTCGTGTCTGACTCTGCGACCCCATGGACTACAGCACGCCAGGCCTCCCTGTCCATCACCAACTCCTGGTGCTTACTCCATTGAGTTGGTGATGCCATCCAACCATCTCACCCTCTGTCGTCCCCTTCTCCTCCTGCCTTCAATTAGTTAGTTTACTAAGTATTAAATTTTTTGTATGTAATTCGTGAAGAATTTCATATGTAATTTTTCGTATGTAACTATCATGCAACAAACATTTACTGAGCATGCAGTACATGCCAAGCGTTGTACTGGATCCTGGGATTGTATCAGTGAACAAGACAAAGTTCCTTCATGAAGTTTATGTGGTGGTGGGAGCAGCAGGTAAGATAGAAATAATTGTAAATCGCAAACTGATAATTAACGGTGAAGGGAGTAAAACGCAGATGTAATAAAGCAGTCGATAGGTGCTTACATTAATTAGAGTAGTCAGGGAGGACTTCTCTTAGGAATTGACTTTTGAACTGAGTTCTAAAAGATGAGAAATAGCAATTAGTTGAGGGAGAGCTTTCTAGGCAGTAGGAGAGAGGAGAGCAGAGGTACGGTGAAAAGGAAAGGGCTTGGCATGTCAGAAAGTAGTGGGGCTGAAGCAGATGAGTGAAAAAGAGTAATATGAGAGGAAGTGGCCAGGAACCAGACTCTGAAGAACATACAGCAGCTGGAATTATTCAGAGAGCAATGAGATTTTAAGTGTGGGGAATTAACTGATTTAACACATTTTTAAAAGATCAAACAGCTTCGTAGAGATTGAATTGGAAAGGGACTAAAGTAAAAAAGAAGATAAGAGTGAGTTAGGCTGTGAGGGGGTATCTGGTAGTGAGAATTTTAAAAGGTAAACAAGTTTGGGACTCTTTTTGAGTTATAAATATTAAAATGAATTGGGTGTGAGATGAGGGAGAAACCAGTCAGTTATGACTGTGTATTCTCTTTGTGCATTAGGTGGACATTCATGTCATTGACTAAGATGAGGAAGCCTGGGGAGAGAATTGGGAAGTAGGAACTCCTTTCCAGAATTCTAAGTGCGTTAGACATGCATTGTGGAGAAGGCAATGGCACCCCACTCCAGTACTCTTGCCTGGACAATCCCATGGATGGAGGAACCTGGTGGGCTGCAGTCCATAGGGTCGCGAAGAGTCAGACACGACTGAGCAACTTCACTTTCACTTTTCACTTTCATGCACTGGAGAAGGAAATGGCAACCCACTCAGTGTTCTTGCCTGGAGAGTCCCAGGGACGGGGGAGCCTGGTGGGCTGCCGTCTGTGGGGTCGCACAGAGTCGGACACGACTGAAGTGACTTAGCGGCAGCAGACATGCATTGTAGATGGCAGGAGGCACGTGAATATTTAGCTTATAACTTTAAGGGAAGTGTCCTGAATTGTAGTTAGATGTACAGATACAGGAGTACAAACAGAAACACATTTGGAAGTCATCTAGTGCTTGCATCAGTATCCTGCAATAAAAGATCCAGAAATTTGATTTAAAAAAATAGAAGTCGGTTGGTGAGAAGGGCAGAACTAATACGCTCTACAGCAGGAGTATTTCAGTTTTGGGGAAAGATCAGAGTTGAAGAGTGTGGTTTGAGAGAAGTCTGAAAGTTAGCTTTTGACATAAGCTAAATTTGTATGGTAAAATTTTAAGGGTAGCCATTATAAGAATAAATACGGAGTATATATGTTAGAAACCTGTAGACAAGGAAAAAAGAAACTTGAGACATGAAAAACTAACATTTAAAGTCAATCCAAATAACAGTAAAGAAAGGGAGAAAAAGCATTAAAACATGGAAGAAAAATAGGGATTAAAAAAAGCAGCACATAAGAAAAAGTTCTGTAATAAACATAAACTGTTTTCTCTCTGCTTGTGAAAGATAAAGCTTCAAATCAGTTAGCTTTTTTAAGTTAAATGTTGTTTACAGAACCCACACTTAAATCATTAGCATACAAAAAGATTGAAAGTTAAAGGACAGAAAATGGTATTTCAGGGAAATACTAACTAAAAGAAAATGCACTAATCATACTAGCATTAGCAAAGTAGACTTAAAGACAGAAAAGCACTGTTGGGGAGGGTGAAGGTAACTACATAATAAGTCCAATTTTCCAGTAAAATGTAGCAGTTTTAAACTTGAATGTACCTAATAAAATAGACTCAAAATATATAAATCAAAATTTAATCAAACTAGAGAATATTGACAGATTTTCTGTCATATTAGAAAAATTTTAAATACCTTTCTGAATTTCTAATTTATGGATACAAAAAATTAATTGCAGATTTGAGCAACTCATTTAAACATGATTTAATGAACACTGCATGCTGTGGAATACAAAAACACAAAAAGTGAATGTGTACTATAGACTGCAAAGCACAGATTAACACATTTCAAAGAATCAATATCCTGTAGACCGTTTTCTCCGACCATAATGCAATTAATTTTATAAATAAATAATACATACATGTGTGTGTGTGTGTGTATATGTATATATATATATATATATATATATAAAACCCCCTTTGCATATGAAAGTATCCATGCTTCTAAAAAAACAGTAGGACAAAGAAGAAATCATACTAGAAGTTTAAAAAGCATACAACTCAATGATAATGAAAATACCACCAGTCAAAAACTGTGGGATTATAGTGAAATTGATATTTACAGGTAAATTTATCTTTATAAATACTTATGTTAGAAAAAAAACAAGCTGAAGATGGAGTAGCTATGCATTTAACTTAAAAAATAGAAAAGGAATGTTAGAATAAATAAACTAAGGTAAGGAGATAAGAATCAGAGTTAGAGAAGATAAGAACAAAAGTCAATAAAATTAGAAAACAATAACAGTAGAGAGAATCAAAGAAGCCAAAAGGTGATACTCTGAAAAAATAAGAACAAGAAGACATTCCACTTAATAGTGAACAGGAAAATAAAGATGACACAGGTGAGTGATGTGGGAAGGGGACAGAGCTGCAAAACCAGTGAAGGTCGTATGGACCAAGAAGAACACTGATCTTAGAATCAGTACATTTGAAAACTTAGAAGTTGACAAATTCCTAGAAAAATGGAATTCATCAACACTCACTACCCTAAATAATATGATAACCGTTACAGATACGTAATCAGTGGTTTATAATCTTTCCATGGAGAAAACAACTGAGCCAAATGGTTTTAGAGCTGAATTCTCTTAAATTCTCTCCAAACTTTCAAAGGTCATATCACACTACTCTTCAAGAGAGTGAGAAAACAACTATTTCTCCAAGTCATTCAAATAAGGCCAGTATAACCCTAGTACCAAAAGAGTATGTTAAGAAAATTATAAGCTTATACTTTAATTCATTAAAGTATACATCAAACTCTTCAACAGAATTATTGGAAATCTGAATTTGTTAAGTGTATTTTTTTAACAGATAAAACTCAGTTACCAATTTGAGTTTATTCCAGGTATGTATAAGTAGTTTTATCTAGAATACCTATAAATGTTACCACCACATTAGCAAAATACAGGAGAAAATTCAAATGACAAATTCTGTAGATTTTTTTTTCTGTGGGGGAAAATAAAATCACTTGTAATGTTCAGCATCTCATCATGATAAAAGTTCAGAAACTAAAATCAGAACAGAATTTCCTTGCCCTCATAAAACCTATCTAAAAAAATAGAAATAATTTTCAATAAAGAAGCATTAAAAAAACTTCCCCCCTTGAGATCAGGAGTAAGACAAGTGTACCGTTTCTGTGGCCATTGAGGAGGAAGTGTTGGCATGGCAGGATGGGAGAGTAATAAAAGATAACAGATAGAAAGAAGAGAACCAAATTAGGAGACTGACTTACAGTATGAAGTCTTAACGTGCAGAGAGCATAGTGAGCTAGAGATTTGTAAGCAAACTTTGTCTGGTTGTGAAATGATCACAACCTTGAGCAGGTAATTCATTGAAGAGGAAATATTAACAGTGAATAAAAATATCAAAAGATGCTTAGATCATTAGTAATCAGGGAGTGTACATTAAGAACGCAAGGAGGGCCCCTCCTGGTGGTGTAGTAGTTAGGACTCTGTGCTTCTAATGCAGGGAGTGCAGGTTCAATCCCTGGTTGGGGAACTAAGATCCCACATGCTATGTGGTGCAGCCAAAAAATAAAAACAACAACAAAAAAAGGATCACAAGGAGGTGTCTTCTTTTAATCACGTGTTGTATTAGCAGTGTCAGGTGTTTTGGAGGATGTGAATCAGTTCTTACACGCTGCTTGTTGAGGTGGATATTACCCAAGTACTAATTAATAAGCAAAGTTAATGTATACATGCATAGAGTATTACACAGCAGTGGTAATGAATGAAGTTACATACAGAAACATGGATGAATCTTAAAGATAGAATGCTGAGTAAGAATAACCATTCCTGGGAAAATGTGTATCATACCTATTTCATAAAGTTTAAAAACAGGCAGTAGTAAATATCTTGTTTAAGTATAGAAAACATCTTTCACAAAGCAGTGGAATGAACACAGCATCACCATGATGGTGCTTTGCTCTGGAGCGTCAGGCCAAGGGGGTAGAAAAAGTGTAGAACACGAGGTGTATCTTAGTCAGTGGTGATAGTCTAGTTCCTGGCTTGGGCGATTGGTCTGTGATTGTTCAGTATAATATACTGTGTAACTAAAATAGGTTGTATATATTTTGCATTGGGGAAAAGAAAGAAATTAAAAAATAAAGGGAATTGAAGATGAGAAAACGGAGATACCCAGTTCTTTACAAAAGGGAAGAGATTCCAAGTGGATTTTGGACCTAGAAAAGGGCTGTCCTCACCCCTAAAAACCTAGAAACATGATTGTTTGCTTATAGAATGTTCAAGGAGAAAGTAACTGACTGATAATTAGAGCGAAGGTAAGTGAGGTTCTTGAGAAGATGATCCAGAGCTCAGGAAGACGGCCTCTAGGATCAGAGAGAGACTCCTCCATTGTAGCTCGTCGGGAGGCAACAGGTGGTCCTGGGTACGTCTGACCCTGTTGTTCAGTAGTGGGGAGGTAACAGGTGGTCCTGGGTACTTCTGTTGTCCTGTTCAAAAAAAATTTTTTTTTTAAGATCAAAATTCCTTTTGTTATACTATCAGGCCAACTCTGGTCCAACCACAGTGCCGCTCTTCTAGCCTGATCAGTTTTGTGGTGAATGATGAATGAACTTTATGTAACACTGTGAGAGCATGTGCCACATCACACTTATTTTCTGTTTCTGCAACTGTGTTATCATGAGTTGTGATAGACAGAAACAAATGTTTAAGCAAAATATGTAGCCAAGGATTATTTATATAGTTGAAAGAGTATTAATGACATTATCGTTTAGATTCAGAATAATTTCTTATTTTACTTTTCTTCTTTGAATTTAAAAAACTCATAAATTAATATTTCTTACACTGAATAATTTTCAACCATGTATTTGAGTTTTATGTTAGATATCTGAATTACAGCATAACAGTCATTTTGATAGCTGTGTAATTTTAAAAAATGTATTTCTTGTAGGTGTACATTGAAATAACAGACATTTCCAAGGACTATTCTAGGCTTAATCTCTAAATTATTTGACTTTTAAAAGATTTTCAAGGGTTTATTATTATATTTGCAACACAGAGAGAACCTATTAAGTGTCAAGCACATGTTACAGGGAGTGAGGCTCTAATGAGTGCACTGGGCTCAGGCGTGTCTGACTCTGGGACCCCATGGACACAAGTCCACCAGGTTCCCCTGTCCATGGGGTTCCCCAGGCAGGAACACTGCGGTGGGTTGCCTTGCCCTGCTCCAGGGTAATGAGGAGAGACAGCGTTTTATGCCCTTGAGAAGTTGCCAGTCTAGGAGGAGGCAAGTGAGTCCCAGGAGAGTTAGAGGACACTGCCAGGTAGCCTCAGAGAGCTGTAAAGAGGGACTGCTGCGCAGGACTTTTAGGTTGATTTGTACTTTAAAATTGTTTGAGGCTTAATTTTACTGGAACTAAATTATGCACAAGAAAGCATCTACTAAAAAAAAAAAAAGAAAGCGTCTACTGTCTTTATGTATTAGACATTAAAAATTTAACAAAATAAGCATATTTTGGTATGCTCATTTCTCTCATTTTATTAGACTAAATCGTATAAACATGTTATTCTGATGTGTACTTGAGCAAAAATTAAACATTTATGGATTTAGGTGTAGAAAGAGATAGTTTCTTTGTATTGAAAATGGGTTGATTCTTGTATGTGGGCATTGTCTACATCTCTTTCATAAATGTTTTTATTCCTAAAGTTAAATTTACACATTAGAATGAATAGAGTTTTAATTAGCTGTTCTTCAAGTTGAGATACATAAATTGTTGTATAACATTATTTCTCATCTTAAACCCAAACTAAAATGAAACTTTGCTGAGACTATCTTATTTAACCTCCTTTTGGTATACTAAAAGGTATATTTTTTTGTCAAATAAGATGAGTAAGAAAATTCTACTAGTATAATTGTCTTATTTGTAAATTTGAAAGTAGCTTTTGTTCAGTGTTTGCAGCCTTGAAATGCCATTTTTTTCTTATGTACTATAATTATTAATTTTTCTCAGTTTGGCCTTCGTGTCCAAGTTTTTGGTATTTTGACTTTTCCATGAGCATTTTCTTTTTTGTGTATGTTGTGAAGTTTAGCAATCAATTTATCTTTGGCTTCAAAATTTTGTATCATGTTTAGAACAACACAGATTTTTGTGAAAATTTCTCTTGTGGTCCTTCTAGTACTTGATTTTCTAGAGGTATTGAAGGCAGACATGCATTTTTATAAAACAGATCTGGAATTTATTTAAGGCTAAATAATGACATCAAAATGTAATGTCCCTTCCTCCCCCCATGTGGATACCCAGTTATCTCAGTGTCATTTATCAAGTGGTCTTTCCCCCTGTTGTTTTGAAATACTTTCATTGTTCTTATTTTCTTTATCTGTGTCATTGATTTGTCTATCCCTGTTTCTGTTAGCTTATTTTCTAGTGGAAGAATGAGTAGCAGTAAACATGAAAATGATAAGTAAAAGGAAGGTCTATAAGGAAAATAAGCAGAATGCTATATCAGCAGTGACTGGTGAGCTGCTTAAAATGAGTGGTCAAGACAGGCTTCCCTTAAAGAAGTGACATTTCCTCTGATCTGAGAACCAGGCAGGGGAGTGGCAGTGTGTAAATCTGGTGAAAGTGCATTTCAGAGGTGGAGGGAGTGTCTGCAAGGTGGGCTGATCTCCACATGCTCCAGGGGGAGAGAGAACAGCAGGAGAGTAATGGGGGGGGGGGGGCGGGCGGGGCGCGGGGCGGCGGTTATTGTAACTGAGGGAAACTACTCAAGATTGGGACCTAATGATTCAGATTACCTAGGGTGAGTTTTTCTTAATTTTCTCCTGCAAAAAGAAAATAGAGTATAGATAATATGTATCAAATAAAAATATTCTTAGGTAATTAGGAGCTATTTCTTTATACATATGACCCAATAACAAATTTGCTTCCCTTTAAAATAATTTTACATCTAAAGAAGGCAGATTTTTTAGAATCATGTAAGTACCAAGAATTTAGAATTCAAATAAAGTATCTACTTGCACTAAAGAGAGCTCTTTAGAGAAAAAATTTATGATGTATTTTAAAATAATAATACTTTTTCTTCCATGAAAATGTTTGTATTAGGGAACAAACATCCTTGGAAGAGGGAGAAATTCCTTGGTTACAGTACAATGAAGTCAATGAAAGCAGCAGTGATGAAGGGAATGAGCCCGCTAACGAATTTGCACAGCCAGAAGCTTTCATGTTGGATGGTAACAATAACCTTGAGGATGACTCCAGTGTGAGTGAAGACTTGGATGTGGACTGGAGGTATGTAGCACAGTGTGCTTACCATGCTCACTGATCACTGAGTAGAATTTGTTCACGAGTCTATAAATTATGAGAACTGGATCTCTGACACCTAAGAAATATTTCCATTTTTCTCATCTGTCAGTCTTCCTCTCCTTCCAAGCTCACTTCAGACACTGCTTCCTACATGAACTCTAGTCATTGACCTATTCCTTCTTTGACCATTAACTCTACGGATGCTTGCCTTACATCCTAGTTATTTACATACTTGTTTCAGGTTTATGACTTTTAAATTTGGTGTTAAAAATTTTTTATGACAAATATATATTTGTGTGTCCTGATCCCCTTAATATAGCACTTGATATAATCCTGTAAAAAATAAAAGTCCATGATGAATACTACTTGAAGAATTTCAAAACCTGTGATTGAATCAGAATCAAGACTGTAGTTTTCCTTCTGTATTTGCAAAATACGGAAAATACAATTGTACCTTCCCAGAGATGTTGAATGAATTAAATTTACTTCATGCTGCAAAGAATAGTGAGCTTCAAATAAAAGTAACATACACATTAAATGGATTATAGAATTGTAACTGTTTGTGATAGAATGAATGCTCAGAATTTATCTGTTTTGGTTTATAAACTTAGAGTTTTTTTTTTTCCCAAGTGTTCAGAGCCCTCTGAAATAATTACTCAGATGTAGAGAGAATGTTTGTTCCAGCTACCCCGTTTTTGTTACTTTTTCTGGAAAAAATTATGGCTTGATGCTACCCTTATTTTCATCTTTGCACAGATATATTTTTAAGAATTTGTCTTGTTTTTCCAGTTAAAATTCCATTACAGAAAATTTAGAAAAATAAAGGTAAGAAAAACTCATTCAGACCCCTGACAATATATCTTTAGGGCCTTCTTTGTGGCTTCAGTTTCTCTTTCTGAATGTTTTTCTTTGTACTTCTCTAAATTGTTCCAGACACAAAACTCGGTGTCTCCATGATTCTCCTTGCTGATCTTTCTCCCTCCCCAGGGGAAGAATCAGAGCAGACCGTAGTGACCCTGCTACAGAAGCAGAAGTGGGGCTTCCTCACAGCCACACAGTTAGCTTGTAACTCATCCTAAAGACTCTCTTCTGAGGCCTGTGTCCTGTCTCGCCAAGCGTAATGGAGTCAGTGACCTGACCTAGTCCTCGTCCGTGACCTTGAGCACCCCCTGGTTTCGTCCCTCCTTCATTCTGCCCACTCCCCTGTCACTGAGCTTGTTCGTCCTGCCATCTTTCCTGATGACATCACGCACAGCCATCTCTGACAGTGCTCAGCAGGGTTGTCTGTTCAGCATCGTCTCTGCATGTTGGGAGACACCGGTTTCATAGGAGAAACACTGTATAAATGCTCCATCCTACAGAGGCACTAACATTTACTTGATGATTTCCTTGTTGAATAGTGCAGTAAATTTGTCACCCGTAAAACGTGGTCTGTACATCAGGTTGTTTCCTTAGGACAGGTTAATAAGAGGTGATATTACTAACATGATATTTTTTTTAAGATCTTGATATATATATTTCTAAATAACCTTCAAAAAAGGTTTCCCATAAAAATTTGAAGAAATGATTGAGGTCTTTATTGAATGAATTTTAACTTAAGTTTGAAAGGTTCTAATTCACTGATGATTGTTCTGGATATGGCTGTTGTGTTAAGATTGTAAAGACATTACTGATTGCTCCCCAAGCTGTGAAGCTTCAAAGTAGTTTGTTTTTTTTTTAATATGGAAAATGATTTAGCATTGATTTTTAAGACAAAATTTTTGAAGTTATTGTTCTGAATTTTGTCTAAATATGGCAACACCTCATTATTTGCTTTGGTGGTATTCTGTTTGATTTATGTGGTAGTAGCTAAATATTGATAAGGTAAAAATATGGTTTGATTTTCACATTAAAGTAGCATGTCATTTTGGCATCTTAAAGGAATAGCCATGGTGAACAGCAGCAATTCTTATGTAACTCCAAAATTCAACGCTTTTTTTTTTTTTTCAGTTTTGCCTCTGCATAGAAAAAAAAAAATTAAAGCCTTTTGGTTTTTTATTTTAAATGCTTAAAGGAAAATAGAAAAAATCCTCTATCAACAGTTTGCTTGTTTGTTTGTTTTCATTAACTCACAGAAATAACCAGAGACTATTTCATGGATTTGTGTGGCAGGAGTTGATGTGGAGAAAACATAGAGTTTAGATTTAGACACATCCCAAATGTACCATCTATTTATTCTTTGATAACAATTTAAGCTTTCTCTTGGTTAGAAATTGGGTTGCAATTATTATTTTTTAATAATCAACCTAATAAGAAGTTGAGGCATAATAATTGACCTAATTAGATTGTGAGAAATTAATTCTTTATGGCTATAATCATGGTTTAAGAGTAGAATTTTTAAAACTCTTGAAATTATTTCAGAGTTACAGAAAAATGGCAAACAACAGTACAGAAAATTCCCATATACCTTTCACTAAGATTCTGTAAATATTAACATTTACCACATTCATGTTGCCATTCTTTGCTTTACTTATATTTTTTTTCTGATGCATTTAGTAAGTTGCAAACATGATTGCCTCTTTACTTATAAATCACCTAGAATGAATTTCATTAAAACGGGAACATTTTCTTATATAATACAGTAAAATTGTAAAAATCAGAAAATCAACACTGATACAAGTACTATTCTAATCTACAGAACTATTCAAATATCTATAATTGCCCCACTAATGCCATTTGAGAAATTTTTTTCTGATGCAGTCCAAGGTATGTTAGTTAACATGTTTTCTTTAGTTTCTTTTAATCTGAAACATTTCCTCAGTCTTTGTTTTTTTATGAATTTGGTATTTTTAAAAGTGCAGGCTGTTTATTTTGTAGAATGACTCTTAGGTTAATTCTGTCTGATGACATAGTTAGATTTGAGTTGTACGATGTTAGCAGGCATACCATAGAAGCAGTGTTCTGTTCTCTGTCTGATGACATAGTTAGATTTGAGTTACACATTGCTAGCAGACACACCATAGAAGCAGTGTTCTGTTTTCAGTGCATTTCAGAAGGCACGTGGTGTTGGATTGTCCCAGGATGATATTAACTCTGATCACTTGGTGAAGGTACTGTCTCTCAGATCTCATCACTGTATGGTTGCCATTTTTACCTTTATAATTAAATAAGCATCCGGTGGGAAGATAACCTGTTTCCTCTCAAACTACTGGTTCTAGTGTCCTTGGTGGTTCTTACTGAGACAGTTATTACCATGGTGTTTACCAAGTGAACAATACTGGAATGTTTAATGTTCGCTGATCATTTCCTCGGTTACCAGATTACAACCAAATTATGCTCTGAGTGTCTAGATTTGTTTAGCTTAGACACGAAAAGAATTATTAGGGGATAGTTGACTCTCATCACTTGAAAGAGGAAAGTGGACATAGTTTGTGTTGCTTCAGCAGGCAGAACTAGAGCACTTAATTCAAACTTCTAATGAGGGTTCTCCTATTCCACATGCACCTGCTTAGAAAGCAGTATGTTTCCTGCATGGAGGAAGTGGTTCTGCTGTTTCTTGAATGCCTCATCTGGTGCCATCTCTGTGCACAGCACCTGTGTGCATTTACTCATTTAATTTGTTTTATAGATAAACAGTAACAACCAAATAAAAATTTCATACTGTTTAACAATAGTTCAGTTAACTGTGACATTAAATTCCTATCTGTCTGACTCCAACATTCTTCCTCTCTGCCCTGTATCTCACTGATAGATGAAGGAGTTAATATTGCAAAGGAGATTGGATTCGGTAATCTTAAGTTTTAATTCTAATTCTAAAATCTGTGATTGTATGAAAATGCCCATTCCTTTTGTACCGTATGATGTCTGCTGATTTCTAGATACTACTAAGCTTTAATATATTCTTCACAGAAATAATTTAGAGCTCTGGGCAGTAGATTTGTAATTTTAATGGAGGCACAGAGGCACATCATAACTATTTTGAGCTAGCATAAGTAACTGGGTGTTACTGACTGTGATACTCAGTTTCTGATAGGAATGCGGAGGTCAACAGAAGCTTGTCTTTAACTAGACAAAATAAACCCAGTTTTGGAAATGTTGAATTCGAGGTAGTAGGAGTTCATTGAGGTAAAGTGCCCCACAGAAAACTAAAAATATAGGTCAAGAACTCAAGAGAGAGTTTGGAAATTAGGTAGAGGCTTAGGAATTATCTGCAGAAAGGATAATTGAAGGGATGGAATTCCAACGGAACAAGATTTAGAAAGATGACTGAGGATATCTTATGTTTTCTGAATCTTGGAGTATTTAGTATTTCCAAGACTGGAGGAAAGGGAGGAATCTGTGTATATATAAAGGTGGAGGGGAGAAGATGAGAACCAGATTAAGACATAATATTGTCTTCAAGTGGCTTACAACCCTTCAGAGTAATAGAAGTGAGCAGTTAGGAGCTCAGATCTTTTTCAAACTGAATAGTAAGGGAGAAACCCTAGTCCTTAGAAAAATAAAAGATAAATTAATGAGAAAAACTTGAGAAAATAAAGTATTCTTAAGCCCAGAGTGATTAAGCAGTACAAGGTAAGAGAAGAAAAAGGCTTTGAACAATGATAGAATTAAAATAGATGGAGTAATTCTTATCATGTTCTCACCAAAATTTAAATTGGAAACCAAACTAAAGGGGGAAGACATGGGAAAGAATTAGTAGAGAAAAAGTATTACCTTTATCCCAGCCATACACAGTTCCCAGAATTAGAACTAGAAACAGGAGAGAATTTTCTTAAAACTTTGTGCAGTGAGTGTGGCAGCCTGTTAGGGATGGGAATGGTATCTTAACTCCTTACACCTAGCATTTAACTTTCTGTTGGGTTCTTCTTAAGGTTTTCTGCTTGTGTGTTTATTGGCTTGTCAGTATGCTAGTATATAATTATGTCTTCACTATAAAGGTTTCCCAAATCATGGTTGTACTTCTTTTCCCCCAGCTTGTTTGATGGCTTCGCAGATGGACTCGGAGTTGCTGAAGCTATTTCTTATGTGGATCCTCAGTTCCTCACTTACATGGCGCTGGAAGAGCGCCTAGCCCAGGCTATGGAGGTATTTTAGTGCTCTGGTACCCATATGTGGTTGGTGGGATGCACAGTGATAAAAATTAAAGATTTTTCTAAACTGCTTTTAAGAAAAGGTGAATAATTTTCTTGCCAATATAATAACAATTACCGAGTGGTGGTTCAGTGTGTGTATATAAATTATACTTGGCATCCTGCCCATTTGCCTAAAATTACAGTATTCTCCAGTATCTACTGCAGAATACAGTATTTGTTTACATTTAGGAAATACACTTCCTCTATTGAATTATACAGGTCTATGAATCTGAAATTTTTTACACAAGTACACACAAGTATATTTGTTAAATGAAATTAAAGATATCTAAAGATATATTTCAAATTATTTCCCTTTTTTGATTCGTATGGCTTCTGAATCTATCTAGCTGCTTAATGCAGTTGGAAAATTTACTCCCCCTCATCCCCACACACGTACACAGGTTCATAAACATGGCACATTTGGTGCCTATTTGTCTTGCCTTCTTTGCTTTGTTTGACCAAAACACGAATAGCTTCTTCAAAATTGTATGTGCCTGTGATCCAAAGCCCAAGCTTTTTCATGTTTGGGCACTGGCATTGCCCCAGTGAATGTCATTGTTAAGAAGTCTTTTAATCAGTCTCCATAGTGATTTCCAGTGGAAGAATAGTAATAACATGAATGAGTCAAAAGTAAAAGAACAAAAAGTTCCTGAGAGAACTTTCAGGAACACTGTAATGGTATCTTGAAATCTCATGAGATTAGATTTGTAAAGTAGGTAACAGAAAGAGACAGACCTGTTTACCTACACATAGCATGCCCACATGCATGTGTACACACAAAAGTTACCTCTCGTGTACTGCTTTGGTGCCACTGAGGCGTGTGTAATCTCCCATGGAGATCATTGCTCTTAGTTACTCTTTGTATTGTTTGTTTTTCTCAAAGTGATCATAGCAGAAATATTATGTATGATGGTGGTCATTTTGAAATGTATAAAAATACCCAATCACTATGTTGGTAGTGTACTAATGAACTAATACACTGTTGTAGGTCAATTATATATTGAAAACAAGCAAACTCAGGAAAAGAGATGAGGTTTGTGGTTACTAGAGGTAAGGGGTTGCAGGGAAGAGGGAATTGGATGAAGGCAGTCAGAAGCATAGACTCCCAGTTACATGATGAATGACTGCTGGAGGTGTGATGTACAACATGGTAAATATAGTTAACACTGCTGTGTATTAACATTATATGTGAAAATTGTTAAGAGGGTAAATCTTATGATTTCTCATTACAAGGAAATAATTTTTTTCTGTTTCTTTTAATTTTTCATCTATTGAGATGATGGGTGTTGACTAGACTTCTTGGGATAATGGTTTCATAATGTAATCTATGTCAAATCATCATGCTATATGCATCAAATTTACATGGTACTGTATATCAATTATATTGCAGTAAAACTTGGAGGGGGGTAAAATACTATATACTAGAAGAAAAGTTAGAACATCATGAGACAGAATTATATATTCTTAGAACTTTTCCCAGGTTATATAACTTGCCTTGCCAAATGCTGACATGAAAACAGTGGCACAGCGTGATAACTTGCATCAGAAATAGAATATATAAAGATTAAAGATTACTGACTTCTTGAGTTAAACAAATTTTAAGTGACCGCATGGAATACATCAGTATTAGAGTCTGGTTTTGCAGTGCTTAGATAGTTTTTTTCCCATTATGCTAGTGGTTTATGATCTCCTACAATGTGGTAATATCTTTAGAAAGAAGTTTTGAAAATTAAAAACTTTATTACTTGTTATTGATGAGAAATGTGACGTTTGGCATCTTGGAAGAAGAGCCAGAGAGGCTTGTCATGAGGGTCATGCTGAGTAAAGGCACTAGCCGCGCGGCAGAGACAGGAGGCAGGAAAGAGCATCCACGTCCAGGAGCTTAGACTCTACTGCCGCCCTCTGCTCTCAGGGGCCCCCGTGGCTGTGCGCATTCAGTCGTTCTTACCGATCTGTGTTTCAGGTTAGCGGCGTCTCCCTTCCTCACAGCATAACCGCGTCTTCAGATTTAGTGCTCAGCTTTATTTTATTTGGATTTGACTGAGACATGTTTCACTCCTAGAGAACCAGTACAGTTCCTTCTTCCTGTCAGCCTCTAGAAATCTTTATTTGTCTAAGTCTAGCGTATACTTATTTAATCATTTTGAAAAATGAACTGAAATAATTTATAATTTAGGATTTTTCCTTTTAGATTTAACACTAACATTTTGTAAATAAGTGAAAAACAAGTGTGAATAATAAGACAAACTGAGCACTTTGTTTTTGTTTTCTTAGCAACACTATCTCTCTTTGGCAGTGGTTGTTTTCATTTCTGTTATTTTTCCAACACTAGACTAACCTTTCTTTTTGCATAGTAGCTATTGGTTAATATATTGGCAATGAACATTTTCCTCATATCTTTCTCAGATTTGAGTGAGAAATAGGGCAAAATACTTAAGATTTTTAACTGTTTGAAACAGTGGTATTAAAACTTTTTACTCAGTCTCCCCAAAATTTAAGTATTCCTTTGTACACCTTGACAGTGACATCTCAAGACTTTTAGCATAAAACCTAAGTAATATTATTTAACCTATTATACCAGTTTGCAGTAAAAATATCTTCAGGAATTTAAATGTAAAAAAAACTGGTGTAGATTGAGTTAAAGTTGTTTGTGGTATCTACTGATCAAGAACAAACTTATATACAAATTTTATATATAATTACTTAAACATAAAGTAAACTTTCATTAGAAATGCATCTCTTAATGACATGGAGGCTTTTTTTATCCTTCCTGATTGAGTGAATTTTACTTATTTATAGAATGAGACATAAGTCAGCATGAACTTTATTTCTACTTTTCATCTTTATGAATGAAGGTTGAGAAACCTTATTCAGATAAATCAGTTGGTAGGGATGGATGGAATTTATCATAGCATTGTCACTGAATTCTTCTGAGGTATTTGCCAAAATCCCCAAAACTTGTTGAGAGCCTCCTTCAGTTTTTTTTTGAAAGTGGAAAATTGGAAGTCATCCACAAAGATTTGTTTTTTGGTCATTATAGTTCAGTTTGACACCACTATTTCAGATTGCCCCTCTGAATGGGAAAGAAGTATGCTTTTATTTATAAAGTGGAAAAAAAGGTGAGTATAAAAAAGGAATGTGGAGTAGGAGAGCCAGCATGATACTGTGATTGGAGGTGCATTGTTAGGCAGATTCCTTTGAAGAAAGATTACATAAGAAAGTTAATTGAAATTTGGTCTCTTAAGACTCTCCATACCCATAAGGCCTGAGGAAAATCTTTACAGTTTTACAGAGCACTTATATACACTGGAGTGTAGGCCTTAGAAAGATAGTAAATGAGATAAACACATAGACTTCTGAGTTAGAGCGATTCTTTTAGGCAGTGTAACCTTGGATAGTTGACTTAACCTCTTTAAGTTGTAGGTCCTCATCTACAAAATGGGAATAACAAAGTTTTGAATGTAGCAAAATACCTGGTGCTGTCACAAGCTCTCAGTAAATGGCTATATTCAAAAATGCCTTCAAATTATCAGTCAGCCAAGTGGTAATCATCCAACAAGTCTGGAATTAGTGGTCATTCAAAGTCCATAATAAATCATTTGGTATGTCTTCATTCTTTAAAAACTAAATTATTTTATTCTTTAGAAACTAGATTCTGTGCTAACAAAGGACTGTGCTGCTTTAAGGCTGTTTAGGCCATCCAGCTGTCTTTCTGACACTTGGACTAATGTTTGAATATATATTGTACTAGGTGTAGACAGATTTTTATGGATTTTCATAGCAGTGGCTATAAAGTGGTCTTTCTTGCCCTTGTTGCTTATAAGTGACCCCAGATCATCTTAAATATATGTAAGTGCCAAGACAATAAATTATTTTTACATATATTGAAATTTACAGATGAGTTCTTGCAGAGTTTACCTTGAGAAGTACATAGGGAATTGAAGGACATTCATGATTGCAGCTGTAGTTATTCATGAGAAAGAAGAGACAAGTAACAGCCTTTCCATTTCCCTATCTCTTTATGGGAAAGTTTTAATATAAAGAGAACTCATCTGTGCTACACATAAACAAAAAGAAGGGATACTATTTATAGGAAGGTCCATTTGGGGAGGTTATTCCAGGCTAACTATGCTTTAATACATGTTTGTGTCAACGGGTTAATTATTCCTCTGATGACTGCATATTTGTAGTACTAATAAATACCTGAGATTTCAATATATGTAAAAATCACTATAAAAAGGGATTATAATGAAAGGGGAGTGTTTAGTAACAAAGATCGTTCTAAAGAATATAGAAAAAGCACACACCAGGAGCAGCCAGCACCCGGGACCACCCACGGAAGAGCTCGCACTTTGCTCGGTGTCTGGCGTCCACACCTTGGTGGGGACGGCACAGCCGTGGCTCAGTGAATAGCAGAGAAGTCACCGTGGTCCTTGGCTGGCAGAACTCGGGGAAGATCAGCCCTGGAGGGTGATGTCTGCCTAGAACGCTCTGTCCGTGGTGGGGGCTGAGGAAGCCTACTGGCCGCATGCCCTGCAAGAGCTGGGTGCCAGAGAAGCTGTGTTCGCTGCAGGAATCTGCTGCTGGAGAAGGCTGTTGGTGCCCCAGAAGCTGGTCGGGCTTCTCACGAGGATCCGGAGCCAAGGCCTTTCCCTGTTCCGCCGGCTCGTC
The DNA here is from genome assembly GCF_910594005.1 of Cervus elaphus. NCBI lineage: Eukaryota > Metazoa > Chordata > Mammalia > Artiodactyla > Cervidae > Cervus > Cervus elaphus. The sequence goes on along the minus strand of NC_057823.1, from coordinate 107,142,788 downwards.
GGCATCCTCATGATAGCTGTCAGGAGGGAAAGTATGTAAACAGCCCAGACCCATCCTCACAGAGCTCGTAGAAGTAATGAATCTAGACCCGAGAAATGATAGTTGGTCATAGGAGCAGTCCATGTATCTTTGACTGCTTGGACTGTGTATACCCCTTTCAACAAACATTTGAACTCCCATCCAATACACAACAGTTATGTTTCTGTCTAACAGGATGCAACAGAAGTTTTCACTCTTTCCCCCGATGAGCGGATGAAGAGCCCCAAGAGTCATTGCATTCATTGCTGGCTATGTTAATGATTCCACAAGTTAAGTCAGTCATACTGAATGTTATTTAATATAAAGATTAAATTGTAAAGTTGATTGTTGTATAAAATAAAAATGGGAAGGATGGAAAAAATGGTTAGTAGATGCAGATAAACATACACATATAACAAGCAGATAGAAAATCTGCAAAGTCACTAGTCCTTCTTTCTGTGTTTGGTCACAGGCTGTAATTGATACAGTGTCCTTTTTCCTTATTTTCCCTTTCTTCAGCAAGGATCTACCTGGTTAGGACTCTTTACTTTGGGGTGGGACCCAAGCCTGCATTTCTCAGGAGTCTCGTGTCCTCAGTCATCTTGCCTTTTCTGGCTGCTGCAGTCTTCTGGTAACTTTATTGTTGGGGGTGAAGTACTGAGAGATGAACGCTCTGTACGCAGTTATCCCCGGATTTTCAAGTAGAGGAAAGTGGTTTGTGGATGGTCAGCTGCTCCTGCTGGTAAAGGACACTCAGAGTGACGTGAGGATTCAAAACCGTTACATCTGATTTCAGCCACATATCCTTGTTCTGAGTTTTAGAATCCTGTTTTTTAACCAGTCAGTGGTACAATTTTTGAGAAACTTGACAAGACTTAGAATTAATTTGAAATATATGTTTGATTTTCAGAAATAAGAGATCTTTTTCCAGGGCCATCATGGGCACACTCTGGTTCTCATACTGTGCTTCCCTTTGAAAGTTAGTGGGCCCAGGTTTGTCCTTTTCTCCTTGTGAGCCTGCAGGGACATTCAGAAGGGTCCATCACACGTCACAGTTTATGTAGTCATTGTTACTGCCATAAGGTCAGGTGGGGCAGACAGCTGGGTTCCCAAGACGTGCCTCGGTTGGCACTTCGTTGCATCGCACCACAGATAGTTTAATTTTGGTGTCACTGCAGCCTGTGCCTTGAGAGCATCCCGCTCCAGTTGGTGAGGAGCTCAGCACTGAGCTCAAGCTGAAAGATGCCGCCACACCAGCCCCATTCTTGCTTCATGGAGTCGTGCCTGACACCAGTTCTGTCAGTCTGGGCTCAGTCACAGGAGAGAAAACAGTAATTTGAACAGGACAAGGCTGCATGTGTGTGTACTTGATTGTTTCTGACTCTGTGTGACCCCGTGGACTGTAGCCCGCCAGGCTCCTCTGTCCATGGGGTTCTCCAGGTAAGAACACTGGAGTGGGTTGCCATTTCCTTATCCACGGGATCTTCCTGACCCAGGGATCGAACGCACTTCTCCTGTGTCTCTTGTGTTGACAGGCACATTCTTTACCACTGTGCCACCTGGGAAGCCCGAGTAAAGTGAATTCTGAAGAATATAGGAATAGTAGGTTGAAGGGATAGCCTTAGGGCTGAGATGAAGCACTCTGCCTCTCTGCCCCCAGGGTTAAGATCCAGACGGTGTTGAAGAGGACGCAACCGTGGTTCTCAGACAAGTGTTTGTACTGCTGGGCTGGCAGAGCTTGCTGGAAATCTGCCCTCTGGTTTTTGGCAAAAATCTGGCTTTGGAGTGCTCGAGAAGCTGTTCCCAGGGAAATGACTAACTGGAAGCACTCCTACTATAAAACCACCCACGACGAGTGCCAGGGGAGGCTGCTGGCCACCTTACCCTGCAGCTGTGAGGCACTGGGGAGAGTGCGTGTGCTTCTGGAGCCAGGTGCTAGGGAAGCCTGTCACTGCAGGAGCCGGGGCAGAAGCCCTGTGGTGCAGATGCCAAGGTAAGGATAGAGACTGGAAGTCTTCCTCTCTGCCCGGGGCAAGCCCACTGGAACTAAGCAGCAGTCCTTTCCTCCTGTCTCTACAGCACCCTCTATTGACTGAGCCTGTGACAAAGGAAGAATATTTAAAAGGCCCAGATCTGTTTTCACAGAATGGAAATGAAAGGTGAATTTGGAGCTGAGAGGCAATAATTCTATTACTGGCACACTGGTTTTCTTTTTGCAGTATCTGCCTGCAAATCCAGAGTCAAACTTGGGGTTCAGTGTCATTAACTGTGTTTATTAACTTTCACAAAAAAGCTTTCTTTGCTTTTTCTTTTTCCAGTCCTGACTTTGCTTTGGCCTTGGCCCTATACTCTGTTGTAACTCTTCTCAAATTCTTTTTGGAAAGATGGTTGCTGAAATACCTAGGCTGGATTATGAGGAGTATACAAAAGACTATGTTTGCCATCCAAGACAACACAGTGTTAACAATCAGGCAGAATCGTATTCCTGCCTAGAAAGCCTAGTTTATTTTGTATTGTGGTAGCAGGCATATAATGTAAAATTTACCATTCTAACCATTTTTAAGTATACAGTTCAGGGGCATTAAGTACATAAACAATAACCACATCCCTCCGATTCTCATTCTGTGGCAGCCTTCGTTCTGCTGTCTGTCCTGTGAATTTTACTACTTTAAGTACCTCATGTCAGGGATACAGTGTTTATCCTTCTGTGATTGACCTATTTCACCTAGCATAATGCCTTCAGTGTTCATTCTTGTTTTAGCATGTATCAGAATTCCTTTATTTTTCAACGCTAAATTGTACTCCACTGTGTGTATGTACCACATTGTTCCAGCTTTATTGGGATATAATTGACATGTAACATTGTGTAGGTCTAAGGTGGGCTGTAGGGCTTCCCAGGTGGTGCTAGTGGTAAAGCCCCTGGGTCGGGATGGTCCCTGGAGGATGGCACGGCAACCCACTCCAGTGTCCTTGCCTGGAGAATCCCATGGACAGAGGAGCCTGGTGGGCTACAGTCCGTGGGGCCGCACAGAGTCCGACGTGACTGAGGCGAGTTGGCACACAGGCACACAAGGCGTGCAGCGTGTGGACTTGATGCACTTACGTACTGTGCAGTGATTATCACAGGAGGGTGGTTAACCTCTGCCACCTCACATAACTGCCGTTTCTGTCCTGTGGTGAGAGCATTTAAAGTTTACTCCCTTACCTTATTTCAGGAATGTAGTACAGTGCTGTCATCTGTGATCAGTTTGCCACCTTGAATCCCCAGGACTGACTGACCTTCTAACTGGAAGTCTGCTGTTTCAGGTCTTAGGTGGAAGTCTTTAGTCCGTGTCAGGTTAACTTTGTGAGTGGTGTAAGGTGCTTGTTGAGTCACCGAGTCATGTCTGACTTTTTACAACCCCGTGGACTGCAGCACACCAGGCTTCTCTGTCTTTTACCATCTCCCAAGGCTTGTTCAAACCCATGTCCGTTGAGCCGATGCCATCCAACCATCTCATCTTCCATTGTCCCCTTCTCCTCCCAGCTTCAGTCTTTCCCAGCATCAGGGTCTTTTCCATTGAGTCGGCGCTTCACATCAGGTGGCCAGAGTACTGGAGCTTCAGCTTCAGCGTCAGTCCTTCCAATGAATATTCAGGGTTGATTTCCTTTAGGATGGACTGGTATGAGTTCCTTGCAGTCCACAGTGCTCTCAAGAGTCTTCTCCAGCACCACAGTTCAAAGGCATCAGTTCTTCTAGGGATTCAGTTTTATGCATGTGATTATCCATCTGCATGTGATTTTTCAGTCTTCCCAGTTCCATTTATTGAAGAGATTGTTCTTTCCCCATTGAGTATTCCTGGCTCCTTTATCAGGTCTTATATTTTCCAGGGTTTATTTTTGGGTTCTTGATTCTGTTCCATTGGTATGTGTGCTGTATTTATACCAGTTCCATACTGTTTTAATCACTATACTTCAATAGTATAGTTTGAAATCAAGAAATGTGATGCCTTCAGCTTTGTTCTTTGCTTTGGCTATTCATGATCAGGGTCTTTTGTGGTTCTATACAAATTTTAATGTGTAAAGTTAGGTTGCCTGAGTAATTCCTTTTTTGTTTTTTTAATGTAGACTTTTTTTGTTATAAACATCCCTTAGATCTGGTTTTGCTTCATCCTGTAAGTTTTGGCATATTGAACATGTGAACAACCCGTTGGTTATTCAGAAGTGTTTTGTTTAATTTCCACATAGTTGTGAATTTCCCAGTTTCTTCCTGTTTTTGATTTTTAATTTCTTGCCATTTTGGTCAGAAATAATAGTTGGTGTGACTTCAGTCTTATCAGATTTGTCAAGACTCGCTTTGAGGTAGGATCTAACCTGAGGAATGCTCCATGTGCATCCAAGAAGAATGTATGTTCTGCTGCTGTTTGTGGAATGTTCTGTATCTGTCTGTTAGGTCTGTTTTACCTAAAGTAGAGTCCAAGTCCAGTGTTTCATTTTTGGTTTTTGTCTGAGTAATGTATCTGAAAGTGAGTTCCTGAACTCCCCTGATACTACCTTACTGTTGTCTAATCTCACTTCAGATCTATTTTTACTTGCTTACTATGCTTAGGTTCTCTATTATTCGGTACATATTTTTTATGATTGTTACATCCTCTTGATGAGTAGATTCTTTATATGGTAATCATCTTTGCCTCTTACTACAGTGTTTGGCTTAAAGTCTCTTTTATCTAATGCAAGTAGAGCTGCCCCTGCTCTCTGGTCTCTCTGGAACAGAATATCTTTTTCCGTCCCGTTACTTTGAGGCTGTGTGTTTCCTGACAGCTGAAGTGAGTCTCTTGTAAGTAGCTTGTGGTGAGTTGGGTCTTCTTTTTCTCCTTTTGCCACTGTATGCCTTTTGATTGGAGAATGGTAAAGTGAAAGTGAAGTCACTCAGTCGTGTCCGACTCTTTGCGACCCCGTGGACTGTAGCCTACCAGGCTCCTCTGTCCATGGGATTCTGCAGGCAAGAATACTGGAGTGGGTTGCCATTTCCTTCTCCAGGGTGGAGAATGGTAAGAAGCTACTAATTCTTCCTTACTCATTATTGTCTGGCTGTTTTGTAGTTCCCTTGTTCCTTTCTCCCTCTCCTGTTGTCTTCTTTGTGACTTGCTTTTCATTATCAAAATTTTGTGTAGATAATGTAGATGTATTATCTACACAAAAATCTAATGTAGATTTTTGCTTTATGATTTATGTGAGGGTTAAATAAGACATCTTAATAACCTTATTTTTTGCTGGTAACAGCTTCAGTTGCATGCAAAAAACTCTGCCCTTTTATTCCCCACTTAGGTTTTTGATGTCCCAGTTTCTCTTTGTATATTGAATGTTCATTAGCAAGTTATTGTAGTATACTTATTTTTAATACTCTTATGCTTTAACCTTCATTTCAGTTCAGTCGCTCAGTCATGTCCACCTCTTTGCGACCCCATGAGCCACAGCATGCCAGGCCTCCCTGTCCATCACCAACTCTGGGAGTCCACCCAAACCCATGTCCATGGAGTCGGTGATACCATCCAACCATCTCATCCTCTGTCATCCCCTTCTCCTCTTGCCCTCAATCTTTCCCAGCATCAGCGTCTTTTCAAATGAGTCAGCTCTTCCCATCAGGTGGCCAAAGTACTGGAGTTTCAGCTTCAGCATCACTCCCTCCAATGAACACCCAGGACTGATCTCCTTTAGGATGGACTGGTTGGATCTCCTTGCAGTCCAAGAGACTCTCCAGAGTCTTCTCCAACACCACAGCTCAAAAGCACCAATTCTTAGGCGCTCAGCTTTCTTTATAGTCCAACTCTCACATCCATACATGACCACATCCTTTAACCTTAATACTCAGTAAAATGGTTAATATACTACCATATTACGGTATCAAAGTATTCTGAATTTGATGATATACTTACCTTTACTAACCAGTTTGTTCTTTCATTCATCAGTAGATATTTGGTTTGTTTCTGCCTTTTAGATCTTGTGAGTGTAGGTCCCGTCTACAGTTCTAACTTAATTGTAGTCAAAAGGGCTAATCAAGCCACAAAAGGATGAGGCTGACTCCTACTAGATGGTCATATGATCTGCTGGTCTTCCTGTCTTTCTTAGAATAGTGAGTTTTTCCAGACATTTGAGTCCCTAGATAAAGTTCACAACCCAGATAACTGGGAGTTACGGGCATGTCTCAGTGAGGTTACAGATTTAGTCCAAGAGCACTACAGTGAAGTGAGCCACATGAATTTGGGGTCTCTCAGTGCATATAAAAGTTAGGTTTATATTATACTGTATTCAGTATGCAGTAGCAGTATGTCTAAAGAAATGTTTATACTTGAATTTAAGAACACTACATTGCTGAAAAATACTAACCATTATCTTAGCCTTCAGTGAGTCACAGTAGTAACAGCAAAGTTCACTGATCTCAGATCATCGTAACAAATATAATAATAATCAAAAAGTTTGAAATGTGAGAATTACTAAAATGTGACACAGGGACATGAAATGAGAAATGCTGTTGGAAAAAGTGGCACTATAGATATGTTTGAGGCAGGGCTGCCGGAAATCTTCGGTTCGTAAAAACAGCAGTATCTGCCAAGTGCAGTAAAACAGGTTGTGCCAGTGCTGGTGAACTGGTAACGTGGGCGCACGGACTCTGTGCCAGGAGTAGATGTTGCCATTCAGGAGCGCGTCATTCGCCTCCCTACCTTGAACATCTTGTAACCTTGGCCACGTTTTACTTTCACCAGTTGAATCTGTCCAAAATGTTGCTTTCTTTCATGTGATTGATCTCACACAGAAACTCACAAGTTAGAAGAGGTAACCACTGTTTTGAAAATATAAGTATGATGGTCAAATAAATTGTTATTGAGACAAAATAGGTTTTTGTTGTACTTGTGAGAAATAGGTTTGTTTATTTGTTTTTTCCCCTATGTTTATGATATTTTTGGTTCAGTGCAGGAACCGCAGCAAAAGAAACCAACAGGATGAGGGGTAATGCTGGATGTGATTTTAGATGACACCTTTAAACATGGTTTTCATTGCTGCTTAAAAAGTATATCTAACAAAGTGATATGACTTTCCATTTTCAGACTGCCCTGGCACACTTAGAGTCTCTTGCAGTGGATGTTGAAGTGGCCAATCCACCAGCCAGTAAGGAGAGCATTGATGGTCTTCCAGAGACGCTTGTTCTTGAAGATCACACTGGTAAGAGCAAAGTTTATGTCTAATAAATGTGCCAAATGACATGTTGCATATTCAAGTATGTTACCAGTGCACATAGAAGATAAAAATACTGTCAGAAACTTTCATTAGATTTCCTATGAAACTTAGTTCTGACAAACTTACCTAATGGAATTTTTAAATTTATCAAGTGATAGGTTGGGACAAATGTTCTCTAGTCAACTTTTCTACAAAAGCAATGTTTATTAAATTCCAAATTGTCATGCATTAAGCAGAAATACATTTGCCAATTAATTGATCAAATTCTGGTTCTTTCATCTTCTGTAGTTATCATTTATGAGTTAATGTGTTGGATTTCAGTTTTATTAAAATTGAACTTTGTGGGATTGATAAATCACATTATTTGTTTTCAGCTATTGGTCAGGAGCAGTGCTGTCCAATCTGTTGCAGTGAGTATATTAAGGATGACATAGCAACAGAGTTACCCTGTCACCATTTCTTTCACAAACCTTGTGTCTCAATTTGGCTACAAAAGGTGAGTTGCAGATTTACTTTTTTAGAATTAATATTTTAATGGTTTCTTCTATAAGTTAATGACAATAGTAGTGTTTTTTAAGCCTGTTATACTTAGCTGCATACTCAAAATATTTTTTAACTTAGTGTTTAAAATTGGCTACCTGTTAATGATTACAGATTAATGGTAATGTCAAGCTATTTCACCTTACTAAGTGTGAAAGTGTGAGTCACTCAGGGGTATTCATCTCTCTCTGACCTCATGGACTGTAGCTGCCAGGCGCCTCTGTCCATAGGATTGCCCAGGCAAGAATACCGGAGCGGGTTGCCATTTTCTTCTCCAGGGGATCTTCCTACCCACGGATTGAACCTGGTTCTCCTGCACTGCAGGCAGATTCTTCACTACCTGAGCCATCAGGGAATCCCTTTAACGTACTAAAATTTTCTAGAAAACAATATAAGAAAATGACGTTAGGATAAAACTAGTTAGATCTTGATTATATCTCTGAAATTTGATGTTTTCAAAAATATCTTAAGCCAGGAAGTCTTTGGGACTACTCAGAGTACTGTAACATTGTACAGATATCCTGCTAATACGAGACGGTATCTGCAACAATGAGGATAAACAACAAGGTCGTACTGTATAGCACAGGCCATATAGTCAATATCCTGTGATAAACCATAATGGAAAAGAATAGGAGAAAGAATACATATATAGCTGAATCATTTCACCATACAGTAGAAATTAACAAACATTCTAAATCAACTGTACTTCAATAAAATATTTAAAATGTAAAGTAAAAATGTGTATGATATTTAATAACCTACCAAGTACCTCTGATGCAAATTTTTATATACTGTTTTTTTAATGTTTACCCAATAATTTTTAAGTATATTTGAATTACTTTAAAAAGTATTCTTTAAATCTCAGTGAACTCTATTCTTGCATAAAGGATATTTACATGCAGTTCAGTAGAAGCTCCCAGATCGCTTTCCCAGCTTGATTACTTACAGATACGGCTCTCTGTCTCCTCCATAACCGCTTCCTTTCATCTCCCCTCTCTCACTTCCACCCTCTCCTTCCTCCCTTTTCTTTCCCTTCTTTTGCTTTGGTTTTGCTCCCCTTCTACTGCCACTTCATCTCTGTCAAAATTCTGGTTAATATCTCTCAAATCCAGTGTAGAAGTGTTCATTATTCCTTTATAATATCTAAAGTTTCTGTCTAGGCTTTCAAGGCCTTCTGGGATCTAGTCTGTCCTTCAGATTTACTCCTCTGTACCTTTACTCATGTCTGCCTAGCCTGGTGTGATCATCCCCTTACTGTAAAAATAGATGTTCTAGGAAGTCCAGCTTAAATCCCACCTTTTCTACTCTTAGCATCCCCTCTCTTTAAACTTCCGCAATAGTATCAGAACCTCGCGAGGGGCTCGTGTTGCCGTGCCTGCTGTGTGTCACGCCTGAATGATTCACGTGCGTTTTCCCACTTGGTCCTGATAACCACTCTGGAACATACTGGTGTCCTTACTCATTTCCTAGTGGTTGTCACTCATGCAAGGTTCCACGCCTGGAATGTGCTTGGTTGAGACTGGACTCCTCTATTTGACTCTCAGATGTTGCTCTTTTGGTTCAATCTCTATGGCAGGTGCACTGTACCTGTTTGCTGAATTAAATTCTTGAATTGTCAATATTACTTACGTTGTACAGTCTTGAATTGTCAATGATTTTGCCTTAACCCAAAGTCGTACTTTCTTTAGTCTCTCTCCTGTCAGGAAGCAGCATAGTGTGAAGCCTTTCCTCTGGGGCGAAGGTTCCCAAGATACATATCTTTGTCACCTTCAGCAGCATGATTTCTTCAACCTGTTTTCTATCAGGGAGATCTCTGGGAAAAAGAAGATTTGTGAGGGGATTATCTATCACCAGATGGCAATCTCTGTAATCTGCCATTGGTCCTAAAATCATGTACTCCAGTCTTAACTGCCTTCCCTGTCCCACCTTCCCTCATTGATTTGTTTTATTTTTCAGAAGGCACCTAACTCTTCTTAACTTTCTGAAAAGGAAGTGTATGGCTTATAAAGAAGGGCTGCAGTCCATCTGCTTTGATGTATCTGTACCACACCAGAGTGAGGCTTTACTATGTATGTGGAAGATCCTAGGGGGATGATTTGACCTAATAAATATGTGAATTAACTAGGTCTCTGCTTTCTCTTAATACATACATTATAGATTCATAATAATTCACTTCAGGGGAGGACATGCCCTGCGACTCCCAGCTCACCCTTGTAGTACTAGTCTGAAGTGGAGAGTATAGTAGGTGCTCAGTTAATACTCACTGAAGAAAAGATGAGTGACCTATAACATACAAAACTGATGCGGAGACATTGTTCCCCTCGAAGAAATTAAGAGTCTAATTGGGACGAGGGGAAATCCCCTCAGAATTCTACTTCTCTGTATTTTGTAGGCTGATGTTCATTTTTTTTTACATTATTTGACTTGTTTAGGATAATGCTACTGTTCTGATACTTGGTAGCAATTCAGACCTTTCCGTCTGTTGGCTACAAACTTGCTTTTTTCCTCCTTCGGTTTTTCTCCCTCCAGTCCGGGACCTGCCCTGTGTGCCGCCGGCACTTCCCGCCTGCTGTGATGGAAACGCCTGCAGCCGCTTCCTCTGAGCCTGATCGTGACGCCCCCCCTGCAAATGACAGTGCTGCAGAAGCCCCCTAAACCTTCCCACTTGAATGAGATCGGTCTATCAAAGTAAATCTGCAGATTCCTTCTAAATCTGATGTGCAAATAATTATATATAAATATATTAAAAATGCTATATATAGTCTATGCCATAGTTTAGAAAGAGAATATTAACCTTTCTAAACTTAAGTTAGATTTGCAGAAAGTACTAAATGTTTTCAAGCTGAATGTTGAAGTAGTGCATCCATTTTCTTTAGTTTAACATGTTATTAATTGTAAAGTCAAGCTTATCAGTTAATTCTCTCCAGAAGAAGTAATCATCTATGTGGCACACATTATTGGTTTTGTCTGGAGTACTGCCACTAAGTGATTATAATTAAGCTTTCCTATTTGCATCAAATGTGAAGATTGTGATCACAACAGTAGTAAAATTTGGTTTCGTTGGAAATAAAAAGGAATTCTAAAGCATGCTTTTTCTTTGGTCCCTTTGGTGTTGCTTCATCAAAACCTCTTGGTTCGTAATACTGAGTGGTTTTGTAAGAAGGTATCTACTCTTTCAAATTAAGACTTTTTAGAATGCCAAACAAAACTTCTGGCTAGAGCATCACAAAATGTTTATATCTTAATTGTAGTCTTGAAATGGTTAGGTAGAAAATTAATTATTATATTTGAACTGGTGGATGTGCATAAAGTCAAGTCAGTAAAGAATATGAACAATCACCTGGACTCGGTGCTTGGTGCAGTGAGATGAATTAGATGGCCTTATGAGATCCTTTCTATTTGTCTAAAGTTATACTTGAAGGTCCAGAACACTCATGGCACATTTGTATAACAAATATTGGATACAGTTAAAGGTAATTTTGACTCCGTAATATTTTGGAAAGTCTGAAAAAAAAAAGCATGAAGTGTTTTAAAACACTCATTCTGTTATATCCCAAAGGAAAATCTGAATCCTTAAAAAAACTAGAAAGTTAATTGTACTATCTTATATAAAGCATCAAACTGATGAAGTACAGGACAGATTTGACCATACCTTTTTACAGCATGTCTAAACCTTCCTTTGTTGTAATTTATTATTCTAAAGTATTGCTGGACAGAGATTATTCATATTACATTATCAGCCTTTGTTTCTTTGCACTAATATATTTTGGTAAAACTATTCACCCAGAATGGAAATAGTGTCAAATGAAGCTGTGAATGAAAAAGGAATAGATTGTATGATTCCCTAGTAACTGTGTGAACAGAATTGAACAAGTAACACAGCTCTGGTGTTAATTTCCTGTCTATAAAAGAGAAAAGATGCTGACCTCAAATTTATCCTCTGAAAGAGACCTGTTCACAAGCTTTTACACAAGAGAGGAAATCGGCTTTCCTTACAGTTTTTTGTTTTTTTTTTAAAGGGAAACGTGACCACAGAGTCATCTCTGTAATTATGTGACCAAACTAAGACTGCACAGCTCTCTGTTTAGGTGGTCCCACCCAGTAGGCAAGTATATATCAACATGGACATGATATTTAACTTACAGGTTTTTTAAATACCAAGACCGGAGAATGATGATGGGTCTTAGAATGCCACATTTGAGCAAGTAAAATAGTAAAGCACATAATGAGTATACATCCATCCAAGTATTACATTGATAATTTAGTTTGGACACAAAAAGGAATGGTTTATATGGTTTCCCAAATGCAAAGTTTACGTTTTATTTGTGTAATTTCTCTGAGTATTTATATTCCATCTCTTTTCTCCATTCTTAAAAATAAATGAATTTTCACTGTTGGCACATTTGAGGCTTAAATATAAGGAACATAAAACTTGCATTCTAATTTTTGCATATATTGTAAATGTGTCTGGTATTTACAGCAAAATACTGTGTATCCTTTTATGGGTAAAACAAAACTGAACATTGCATGCATGTAATGTGGTGACTTTGTAATTTAGAGGTTCTTTGGGGCATCTGTGACTTGGAAATGCTTACATTCAGGCCTTAATGTTGCATTAGGTAGCATGTTTTCCTTCTGATGTATATAGTCACTGTTGTATAAACTAATCTTTGCTTGTTTTCTACTCTGTGATCTTTCCATACCGTATTTCATTGATAATCAGTTAGTGTCAAGGGGTCAAATCAGATTAAAGTTAATTCTCATGTGTATATTGTGGAAATTTGTGGTTAGTGTGATTTTTGTTGTTGTTGTTGTTTGTTTCCTTTAAGTAATAATGATCAGTTGTGACACTTACTGGTTAAACTGACATTGTTACAGGTTTCTCTATAATAAGCCACACATTATATTTAGGCAGTATAACGGGACCTTGGTTTTCTTCTAGATAGCAGCTGTCAGAAAGAAAGTATTTCTTCTTTGCCTATTAAGATTTAGCTATTATCTGCCAGTTGTTAAGAGGTTTTGGTTCCAAATTAAACCAGCAGTGTTGAGAGCTGAACTTAAGATAGCTGTTGTACTTTTTGCTTTCCATCTGTTTCCGCCCTTCATTCTTGGCTCCCTACTATCTATAAACAGCTGCTGTTGAAGGAGAAAAGTTCAATAAGAGCTGGCTTAAAAATTCTGTAAAAAAGAAAATTGAGATTTTAGAATTGTCATTGTAACAAGCTGATATAATCTGAGGCTGACAAGTTAAGGCAACTAAAGTTTGAAAAAGTAAAGAATATATGATGGTAAATTAGAAGTATTAGTATTAATTAAAATATTGTTTCTCATTTCTCTATTATATGTTAAGTGACTTGACCTAATTTTATTTTTTTTAAATGTTCTTTCTTGTAATATGAATGCTGATATTTAAAGGTAAATCTGTGTGGTTTTCTTTTGTGTTTCTTGTTTATCTCTAAGCTAACTAACTCTTTAAGATTATTTGTGATCTGGATTTATATATAAGCTGTTAAATATATGTGAACTGTTAAAATGGAATGCAAGCCTTTCAAAAGCCCAGGTCTAAATGTAATGATTGGTTTATTGTTCTACAACCCCAGACCATCAATTTTCATGTAAATCATAAACAATAAACAGGATATACCCAGTGGTCACTTCTAATATTTAATTGTGTAGTCATATCACTTCTATAACGTAACCTCCTCGAGCATTTAGTGTTAATAGCAAAGAACACAGGTCTTAACAGGAAGTCTGGAATAGGCTCCTGAGCACATGATTTTATAGTCCTTCCACTGGGATCTAAGAAGGAAGAGACTAAAAGAGAACTCAGCTATACAGAAGTGGTTGTTGGCCTTCCAGAGGTTGAGCCATTCAGCACCCCTACAAGGGTTGGGTTTCATTATTACAGAAGTGTCACCCACACGTTCCTGTAAATAGCACACATGTGAAGCTAGGCAGAAAGGTCTTGTTCCTTCTACATGGCCACCTCTTCATGTCTCCCCTCAGGCTTCATAGTTTTCTCAGATCGTGCATGATACCTATTCTAGACCGGCTGGCATTGACTATTTCAGTCTCTCATGTACAATGCATTGCTTAGAACTAAACACAGTTCTGTGGTCTGACTAAAGCAGGATCCAGAAGCATTATTGGCATCATCGAGGTGATTCTCATAGGACTGTTACAACTAGTATATGTTGACAGTGTTATTATCATTACCGTCATTTTTAGGCACATGTATCACATTATTGTCTTTTGCTAAACCTCAAGGTATTGCTGGTAAGCCAGGCTGGTTCCTAATAATTACTTACACAATTTCCTGTTAACCTAATTGAAGGACTACATTCATCCTTACTAAAATTAACTTGTCACGGTCTGTGGCAACTCTTGATTCTTCTCCCAGCCTGTGTCAGTCCCAATTTTGATGAAGCACGTCTTTGGTGTTTAGAGGCTTTCTCCAGGTTACTGATAAATACTGAACAAAACAGGATACAGGCCCTCTTCAGAATGCCACTGTAGACGGCCCTCTAGATTACCTTAACCCACCAATCAGTGCTTTGGGTACAGTTGTTGAAGCAACTACTAGTCGCTTGGATGCTTATGTTTCCTAAAAGGACATTGTAAGAATAAGAAATATTGTCCGGTGTGGTTGATAAGCACTATGGAAGTAGCCTAATCTTGCTAGTATATTAAATCAGGAAAGCAAATGAAGTTACCTGGAAATGCTTCACTCTTGGTGAAGGCATGCTACCTCCTTCCTAACTGCTCACATGCCATTTGTTAACCTTCTCTAGAATTTGATGAGTGACCAATGTCAACCTCATTTTTGTAATTTTGGGAATCTACCTTTTTTCTCTCAAAAATTAATGATATTTGAATTAATGTGACCTTAACAAGTCACTTAATCACTCTGTTTCTGTTTTCTCTATAAAGTAAGGACTCTGAATTAAAGGTTCATTACTACTGTTTGTGCATGGGTAGAGGTTTCAAAAAAATGTTCTTTGTTGGTGTGCAGAATGAGGGGGAAATACAGTTGCTTTCTATCATTGTTTGATGTTACCACTGCCTTTTAGGATTGATGAACATTTTAGCTAAAAATCTTAAAAGCATCTTAATCACTTCTTAGGAGCTAAAAGAGTTCGACATGGGAACTTTATTAAATCAAAAGAAAGAAAATTATTAATGTCAGTTTTACTAAAAGGCTACATTCCTAAATCTGGGGTTGCAAAGAGTTGGACATGACTGAGCGACTGAACTGAACTGAACATGCCTAGATATGGCAATTTATTCCATTTTCTTTTTAATTTATAATCACATGCAGTTCTTTAGTGAATATTAGAGGGAGGAGGTCTAATGCAGGGAAAAATACTACATCTTAGCCCTTCACTGTCAAGACATTCAGTAAGTCACCATGATTTCTTTTTCTTTGATTATAAAACAGCAATTCTTCTTCAGATTAGTTGAGAAAAGTGTGTTTTTACATTGTAAGAATAGCTCCAATGAAGTATTTATGAAGTATTAAATATTAGACATTGTTTTAGGCTCTGTTTTAGCTAATCTTCATAATGTGTCTGCAGAGTAGTTTATGTTGTCACAACTTTCACAAATGAAAAAATTGAGTCCTGGTTCTGAAGCAGAAACCCCAGGGTTCTGGGTGGTTCATGCCACCTTCCTGTGTAGGAACAGTGTGATTGGTGTGAGTATTTAACCAAGTTGTTTGATGTCTGAGTTTTTAAAATGGGAGAGGTGGCCTGTTTAAAATTCTGAAAAATACTCGTTAGTTTTTCCTTTTCATATTACTTTGCTAAATTGTTACAGAGAGACATTCTTGCCTTAGGTAATGTACTGCTGACCAAAGTTGTGATGTCCTACTTGGTGAAGTTTCTTAGTCACCATTAACATCTATGAGAATGCCCTCCCTTTGTCTAATCTGGAGGAGTCCTGAAGTTATTCTGCGGATGCTGTCTCTAGCCTGAGAGGTATTGTAGCATCCTCTTGTCTCTTCAGCCAGTGAGACCTCACTAGTGCAGACATCTGCATATAAGTGACAAGCCCTGCTCTTTTCAGGCCTCTGGAGTCCTTGCCTCAGAAGCCGTGGGCGTTTGCCCCCACACCTGTAGTCAGTAGGAACAAACATATGACACAGGGTTTCCTTTTGATTTTAGTCCTTAGGTGATATTTTAAGTTCTTTACAGGCATTTAATCTGTGCCCTAGTTCTCCTGTCTATTTTATTCCTGTTTTCTTGTTAAAAGACCTCAGATGTTAAAACTATTACAAGGGGCCTCCCTACGTACCATCACCTCCTCTTGGTCTGGACCAAGGAGCCTTCATTCCCAGTATAGCAGTACCTTCAGTTTGGAGCCACGGAAGAATGTCAGAGTTTTCATTTTAGTTTAAGTTCACGTTTCAGGCAGATGAGGATAGACATGGGGTCCTTACAAAATCAACCTTGTCTGGAAAGCAAGCGCTCCCTAAATTGGATGAAGAATTACAAATGAACTGTGATTGTGGCCCACATCTACTTGAGTAAATAGCACCTGAAAGAAGACGTTTAAGTTTTTTAGTAAAAATTAGTTGCCTTGTAAAAATAATATATTAGACATAGCCTGACAACTTCCCTGAATCTGTGGAAACAACACTTTCATCAGATCCAACAAATGAACTCTTTATCTTGACCTGCTCTCTTTAATAAATGTTTACCAGGTGCCTCCTCTAGCACTACTGTGAACAAGATCGCCAGCCTCCTTGGCCGCCTCGAGTGTCTCGTGTTGAGGAGACTCGACTACATATTTCTCCCAAAGCAGCTGAACTCACCATATGGGAAGGGGTTCATCTTGGCCTGGGGTGTGCCTGGCGCTCAGGGCTTTTCCATGATTATCCAGCCAAAGCAGGGGGAAAGACTAACACGTGCTGAGCCCTGCAAGGGGACCGGCTACCAGCAGCTCCCTTCATTCCCCAGTGACTTGTAGCTCTGTCACTGTGTTTATAAGTTGAAGATCTTTCAGGAGGGTATATGCCTGATGGCCCCCGGAAGGTCATGATGTCTCACAATCCAGGAAGCTGGGAAGAGCTTTTTTCCAGAGATAGATGGGGCTGGCTGTAATGGAAGCACCTTTCCCCATGCTGTGTTTTATTGCCTTCCCCTCCTCCTCCCTGTGCTCCGGGGCATTTACACAAAGGCATCCAGTTTGTTGTCCCTCAGAAAACTCAACAGAAAGCGGGCAGTTCTGAGTCGCTGGCTTCCTGCTGGCTGAGTAACCTCCGGTACATAATACTGCGTAAGTTTTGGTCACGATGCTGGAGGACCAACAATTGTTAGATGTAGACTTAAATCCCCAAAGGCATCGAAAGGCTAAGTAGTGGCCGACGGTCACATGGCTGGTGAGGAAGCAAGTCAGGACTCCAGCCCAGTGCCCATCAGGGCCTTGTTCTGCTGCTTCCTGCACAGGCCAGCAAGCTAACACTCAAGGTGAGCATAAAGTAAATTTCAGCTGATGTGAGGGGGGTATCAAAATCTCTTAGACTCTGAATAGACTAACCTGCAAGTTCAATAGCCTAACCTAGCATTTGGAGGAAAAAAACTACTCAAGTTGGTAATTATCGTTAATAATCACATAGAATAAGCCCAAAGAGACTAAGGAGAGGAGCCTAAACATATTAAATCGATTTATTGTCTTCTGCCTGAAATGGTAGGAGGGGCGAAATCACATTTAGAATCAAACCCCATTCCCACCAGACGCTCAGAGGGCTCAAACATACCTTGTGAGCACCGGGACCCAGAGACCCCACAGAGACTGACAGAGCTGGGTTTGGGTGTCTCCCGAGGAGCGGGTCTGCAGTGGACTGGGGGTGGCATAAGCCCTCTTGGAGGAGGTCACCAGTAACCCCACCACAGAGCCGCCAGAACTTACACAGGAGTGCGGAAGCAGATTCTTGACACAAACAGAACCTTGTGCACCAGGGCCCAGGAGAAAGGAGCAGTGGCCTCACAGGAGACTGACCCAGACTTGCTGGGAGTATCTAGGAGTCTCCCGCAGAGGCACGGGTCGGCAGTGGCCTGCTGCAGGGCTGGGGGCACTGAGTGCAGCCGTGTGCTGGGACCTTTTGAAGGAGGTTGCCATTATCTTCATTACCTCCACCACAGTTTGGCCTCAGGTCAAATAGGGAGGGAACACAGCCCTGCCCAGCAACAGAAAACTGGATTAAAGATGTACTGAACATGGCCCCGCCCATAAGAACAAGACCCAGCTTCCCTCTCAGTCAGCCTCTCCCCTCGGGAAGCTACCATAAGCCCCTTATACTTCTCCATCAGAGGGTAGACAGAATAAAAACCACAATCACAGAAAACTAACCAATCTGATCACACGGACCACAGCCTTGTCTAACTCAATGAAACTAGGAGCCACACCATGTAGGGCCGCCCAAGGCAGACAGGTGATGATGGTGAGTTGTGACAAAACGTGATCCACTGGGGAAGGGAATGGCAAACCACTTCAGTATTCTTGCCTTGAGAACCCCATGAACAGTGTGAGAAGGCAAAAAGATAGGACAATGAATGATGAACTCCCCAGGTCGGTAACTGCCCAACATGCTACTGGAGATCAGTGGAAAAATAACTCCCGAAAGAATGAAAAGACGGAGCCAAGGCAAAAACAACACCCAGTTATGGATGTGATGTAATGGAAGCAAGGTCCGATGCTGTAAAGAGCAATATTGCATAGGAACCTGGAATGTTAGGTCCATGAACCAAGGTAAATTGGAAGTGGTCAAATAGGAGATGGCAAGAGTGAATGTCGACATTTTAGGAATTGACGAGGAAAATGGACTGGAATGGGTGAATTTAACTCAGATGACCATTATATCTACTACTGTGGGCAAGATTCCCTTAGAAGAAATGGAGTGGCCATCACAGTCAACAAAAGAGTCCAAAATGCAGTGCTTGGATATGCAATTTCAAAAGCAACAGAATGATCTCTGTTTCCAAGGCAAACCATTCAATATCACAGTAATCCAAGTCTATGCCCTGACCAGTAATGCTGAAGAAGCTGAAGTTGAATGATTCTATGAAGACCTACAAGACCTTCTAGAACTAACACCCAAAAAAAAGATGTCCTTTTCATCATAGGGGACTGGAATGCAAAAGTAGAAAGTCAAGAAACACCTGGAGTAACAGGAAAATTTGGCCTTGGAGTACAGAATGAAGCAGGGCAAAGGCTAATAGAGTTTTGCCAAGAGAACGCACTGGTCATAGCAAACACCCTCCTCCAATAACACAAGAGAAGACTCTACACATGGACATCACCAGATGGCCAACACTGAAATAAGATTGATTATATTCTTTGCAGCCAAAGATGGAGAAGCTGTACAGTCAACAAAAACAAGACTGGGAGCTGACTGTGGCTCAGATAATGAACTCCTTATTACCAAATTCAGACTTAAATTGAAGAAAGTAGGGAAAACTACTAGACCATTCAGGTATAACCTAAATCAAATCCCTTATGATTATACAGTGGAAGTGAGAAATAGATTCAAGGGATTAGATCTCAGAGACAGAGTACCTGAAGAACTATGGACAGAGGTTTGTGACACTGTACAGGAGACAGGGATCAAGACCATCCCAAAGAAAAAGAAATGCGAAAAGGCAAAATGGTTGTCTGAGGAGGACTCACAAATAGTTATGAAGAGAAGCAAAAGGCAAAGGAGAAAAGGAAAGATATACCCATTTGAATGCAGAGTTCCAAAGAATAGCAAGGAGAGATAAGAAAGCCTCTCTAAGTGGCCAGTGCAGAAAAACAGGGGAAGACAATAGAATGGGAAAGACTAGAGATCTCTTCAAGAAAATTAGAGATACCAAGGGAACATTTCATGCAAAGATGGGCTCAATAAAGGACAGAAATGGTATGAACCTAAAAGAAGCAAAAGATATTAAGAAGAGGTGGCAAGAATACACAGCTATACAAAAAGATCTTCACGACCCAGATAATCACGATGGTATGATCACTCACCTAGAGCCAGACATACAGGAATGCAAAGTCAAGTGGGCCTTAGGAAGAAGCATCACTATGAACAAAGCTGGTGGAGATGATGGAATTCCAGTTGAACTATTTCAAATCCTAAAAGATGATGCTCTGAAAGCGCTACACTCAGTTCAGTTCAGTTGCTCAGTCGTGTCCAACTCTTTGCAACCCCATGAACTGCAGCATGCCAGGTCTCCCTGTCCATCATCAATTTCCAGAGTTTACTCAAACTCATGTCCATTGAGTCAGTGATGCCATCCAACCATCTCATCCTCTGTCGTCCCCTTCTCCTGCCCTCAATCTTTCCCAGCATCAATATGCCAGCAAATTTGGAAAACTATGCAATGGCCACAGGACTGGAAAAGGTCAGTTTTCATTCCAATCCCAAAGAAAGGCAATGCCAAAGAATATTCTAACTACCACACAATTGCACTCATCTCACATGCTAGCAAAGTAATGCTCCAAATTCTCCAAGCCAGGCTTCAGCAATGTGTGAACCGTGAACTTCCAGACGTTCAAGCTGGTTTTAGGAAAGGCAGGGGAACCACAGATCAAATTGCCAACATCTACTGGATCATCGAAAAAGCGAGAGAGTTCCAGAAAAACATCAATTTCTGCTTTATTGCCTATGCCAAAGCCTTTGACTGCATGGATCACAATAAACTGGAAAATTCTGAAAGAGATGGGAATAGCAGACCACCTGACCTTCCTCTTGAGAAACCTATATGCAGGTCAGGAAGCAGCAGTTAGAACTGGACATGGACCAACAGACTGGTTCCAAAGAGGAAAAGGAATACGTTAAGGCTGTATATTGTCACCCTGCTTATTTAACTTACATGCAGGATACATCATGAGAAACGCTGGGCTGGAAGAAGCACAAGCTGTAATCAAGATTGCTTGGAGAAATATCAATAACCTCAGATATGCAGATAATACCACCCTTACGGCAGAAAGTGAAGAACTAAAGAACCTCTTGATGAAAGTGAAAGAGGAAAGTGAAAAAGTTGGCTTTAAAGCTCAACATTCAGAAAACTAAGATCATGGCATCTGGTCCCATCACTTCATGGCAAATAGATGGGGAAACAGTGGAAACAGTGGCTGACTTTATTTTGGGGGGCTCCAAAATCATTGCAGATGGTGATTGCAGCCATGAGTTTGGGTGAACTCCGGGAGTTGGTGATGGACAGGGAGGCCTCGCATGCTGTGGTTCCTGGGGTCGCAAAGAGTCAGACACGACCGAGCAACTGAACTGAACTGAAAATCACTGCAGATGGTGACTCTGCAGTCATGAAATTAAAAGACGCTTACTCCTTGGAAGAAAAGTTATGACCAACATAGACAGCATATTAAAAAGCAGAGACATTACTTTGCCAACAAAGTTCCGTCTAGTCAAGGCTATGGTTTTTCCAGTAGTCATGTATGGATGTCAGAGTTGGGCCACAAAGAAACCTGACTGTAGAAGAATTGATGCTTTTGAACTGTGGTGTTGGAGAAGACTCTTGAGAGTCCCTTGGACTGCAAGGAGATCCAACCAGTCCATCCTAAAGGAGATCAGTCCTGGGTGTTCATTGGAAGGACTGACACTGAAGCTGAAACTCCAATACTGTGGCCACCTGATGCAAAGAACTGACTCATTAGAAAAGACCCTGATGCTGGGAAAGATTGAAGGCGGGAGGAGAAGGAGACGACAGAGGATGAGATAGCTGGACGGCATTCCCGACTCAATGGACATGAGTTTGAGTAAAGTCTGGGAGTTGATGCTGGACAGGGAGGCCTGGCGTGGTGCAGTCCATGGGGTCGCAAAAGAGTCAGACACGACTGAGCAACTGAACTGAACTGAGGTAAACTGAACCTGAAAGATCTCAGCAGATATAGACGTTTATGTATGTTTCCAATCCACTGCAGACAGAATTGTGCCTCCACCGTCCTCTTGTCATTCTCTGTGGTTCCCGCAGTGCCACTGGCCAGTATCCAACTCTCTGAGTAAGCAAGAGCAACACTGTGGTCAAAGGAAGCCTGCTGTTTGCCCACTGACCAGGCCAGGGTGGAAAGCGGGCTGTGACTGAATGGGGCTGCGTGTGAGGCCTCTGCTGTCCCTCGCCCTGAATGCATGGTCTCCTGTCCTAACTAGTCTCTGTGCCAGATAGCCAGCCCCTCGGTTAATGAATACCCACGGCCTCATTGTCTACAGAAACAGGAGGCTGGGAGAGCATTGCCCAAGCGACTTGGCAGGAGGTGCCTTGCCTATCCATAGATTGCTTTGTACTTGGATCAATGAAAAATGAACAATTAAATTACAAATATATTACCTCACCTAAGGAGGAGGCTGTGGCTTGGCCATGATCATACAAGCAGAATGCTGGAGCTAAGACTTGGAGGAGGTTTTCTGACCATGCCCAAGACTCTGCTTCCCCTTTCTTGCCCAGAGTCCTCCTCCGGTGAGTCAGAGCAGGAGCAAGCTCAGGTTGTATTTGCCTTTAAACCTGCTTTGTGCCCAGGTCCTCAGGTGCCTGCAGGCCAAGTAGGGAGATTATGACAGATAAGCAGATCAAGATTTTGCTTATGAATTTCTATGTTTATTCTTCCATTCTGGGCCCGTTTTGAGTTAGGAAAGGCTTGGGGTGAAGAGGTAGAACGAAGTGGCAGAGAAAGGAGCTAGAATGAGACAGGACGGAAAAGCAGCGTCAGTGGCTCTAGAACCTGAGGAATTTCTCAGCAGGGGTCAGGTGCTCTTGCGGCACAAACGCTGAACTTCTGAAGAGTTCTAAAATGCATGTCATGGGTGTCAGAAGACACTTTAATAACATTTCAAAAGATAGCTGAGAAATAAAGGACATATAGCATGCACATGCTGTATGCCTGTTATCGATCTGCAGTGGACTTGATAGCTACACATTTTACCACGTTGACAAAAGAATGCTCACATGTATGTTTGTGTGTAACAGTGACCCCTGTTCCTCAGAAAGGGCCGTGTCCCAGGACAGTTGTCTGGCTTCGACCTCCCCTACCTGACTCATTCTCAGAGGCCCTCCTGAAACCGCGTGGGTCTCCCGCCGTTGAGGGTCACAAACAGGCTTTGCCCGACTTGACCTTGAAGCTGGAAGGGGTGGGGCGCAGAATCCCGGCTCCAGGGGACAGGGCGGGAAGGCCCCTCCGCCCTCGGTGTGGGGCCGCGGCCCGCCCCCTGCCGGCCCCGCGTGCACCTGCCCCCAGCCCTCTGTCCGCTGCAGGATGGTCCACACTCAGCGCAGCGCTGTGTACGCCCCCTTCCCTGGCGGCTACCAGACCCTGCTGCGGGGTGCTCTGCCTCCGGTCCCCGTAAAAGCTGAGCCGCTCTGGTTCAGGAAGATACTCTGCAATTCGTGTCCTAAAGGAGCTCGTTTCTTCTCCCCTGGTTGAACTTCCTCTGCAGAAAATTCTACCTCTCACCTTGGGCCCGTTTTCCCCATGGTTCCTCCCTGGAAACTGGGGAAAGCCTCCTGGGAAACTGTTTCTCCAGCTCCAGGCAGAAGATGAGGAGTACTTCATTTATTCCAGACTAGAGCTTCGCCTGCCTTTGCATTTCTGAGAGCTTGCTTTTTACAAAAGGCCCTTTATGAAGATGAAAGTACAGGGTGAAATTTCTGAGCTTTTTAAGGATAATGCTGATTAGTCATCCCTGGGAGATGGTGATTGCTTCGTGGTCCTGAAGGAGGGAACCTGCTAGGTTAAAAAAAAAAAAAAAATCACATTTGAAGGGAACACTTTGTCTTGTAAATTGAGTAATGGCCTTCTCTAGTAATCTGTTAAAAGTAAGAGATGATGTTCCCAAAAGTGAGGATAAGCTTCACTGCGCCCAAGGAGAGCATCTTTTTCTTTTCAAAGGGAAATACAAACTTAAGGCTGTTTTGGGCAGACTTTCTTGAGCCTGGGAATAGGGAAGCTGAGATAATACCTACACACTCGATACAAGGGAAGAAAAGTACCCCTCAATCCTGGTGACTGCACAAGTAAGAGGCACCGGCCATTTCTCTACATCTCTCCCCTCTCCTCTCCTCCCCACGTTCACTTCTCTCCTTCGTCAGCCTGACGAGCTTAGTTTAAACCCAGACCCCTTATGACCAACCTAGACAGCATATTAAAAAGCAGAGACATTACTTTGCCAACAAAGGTCCGTCTAGTCAAGGCTATGGTTTTTCCAGTGGTCACGTATGGATGTGAGAGTTGGACTGTGAAGAAAGCTGGCATCGAAGAATTGATGCAAAGAGTTGACTCATTGGAAAAGACCCTGATGCTGGGAATGATTGAGGGCAGGAGGAGAAAGGGAGGACAGAGGATGAGATGGCTGGATGGCATCACCGACTCGATGGACATCTAGAGGATGAATTTTTGTTCACGTTTTCCTGCCTACTCTGGAGAGGACCTGCAGGTGTGATCGTCATCCGTGAAGCACAGTAGCAACCTTTGATGGAGCCACTTGAAGCTGGTGCCCACAGTCCAGCAGCATCAGGAGTAATGATGTAGCCAGCATCAAGTAAATGGAAGGAGGAGCCTGCAGAGGCAAGAAGACCTATGCTGTGTCAGTGCAGACAGGCTCTGAAAGCTGTGGCATCCTGAGTTATGCTGTTGCTAACATTTCCTCATGGTGGGAAATACGAAATTAGCCAGGAACATTGCATATGATAATAAAGAACATGAATAAATGGTTCCTGGATCTGGACAGGAAGAAATCGTTCCTGCATAGTATGAAAAACCTTCACGTGTGCTGTTGGATCATAAACAAATATGTAAGTACACCTTCATTTCTCATTATTGGTGCTAAATCATTATTGATGAATCACGATACCTCACATGGGCCCTTGAGTTTTATAATGTATTTTTAATCAGTTATTTATATAGACAAGGGTCCAACAAAGGTATTTTCAGAGACTTGCACGCCTTAGGAAATGCCTTGGAGAGAAGCATTTGCTCAAAGAATAAAGCCATTCTCCCATCTTACCTTTATTAGTAACAAAGGTGCTGTTTTGACCACTTATCTGCCACCCTTCTGTCTTATTCCTCAGTTTCTTTAGAATTTGATCAGGGAAGACGGGTGCTATTTATTCAAACACTTTCAAAGTCCCCAATAGTAAGCATTCTAGGTTAGTTTTTGGCTTCCCTGATGGCTAAGCAGTAAAGAATGCCTGCCAATGCAGGAGATGCAGGTTCAATCCCTGGGTCGGGAAGATCCCCTGGAGGAGGGCACAGCAACCCACTCCAGTATTCTTGCCTGGGAAATCCCGTGGACAGAGGAGCCTGGCGGGCTACAGTCTCTTGCGAGTTGAACTCGAAAAGAGTTGAACACACAGAGTGACTAAAAACAACAACACATGTTAAATATTATCATTTTATAAGCTTTCAGGTTACATTTTTTTTTTTTTTTTACTGTTGAGGTATAATTGACATATTATGTTAGTTTCAGGTATACAAGATAAGGACTCACTATTGGTATATATTGCAAAGTGATCACCACTATAAGTCTAGTTAACATCCATCATCATACATAGTTACAAATTTTATTCCTTATGATATGAGAACTGCTAAGGTTTGTAAATATTTTCTCCCATTCAGTACATTGTCTTTTCATTTTGTTGATGATTTCCTTTATGCAGAGGATTTGGGATTTGATGTAATCCCACTTGTCTATTTCTGCTTTTGGAGTCAGATCCAAAGAAATCATGGTTAAAACTGAGTCAGGGAGCTTACTGCTTATGTTTCTTCTAAGAGTTTTATGGTTTCAGTTCTTACACTCAAGTCTTTAAATCCATTTTGAGTTAATTTTTGTGTATAGTGAAGGTGGCGCTCGCTAGTGGTAAAGAACCCGCTGCCACTGCAGGTGAAGTAAGAGACATGGATTCAATCCCTGGGTTGGAAAGATCCCCTGGAGAAGGGAACGGCAACCCACTCCAGTATTCTTGCCTGGAGAATCCAGACAGAGGAGCCTGGGAGGCTATAGCCCACGGGGTCACAGAGTCAGACATGACTTAGCACACACACATACATGCTTTTGAACTGTGGCGTTGGAGAAGACTCTTGAGAGTCCCCTGGACTCAAGGAGATCCAACCAGTCCATCCTAAAGGAGATCAGTCCTGGGTGTTCATTGGAAGGACTGATGCTGAAGCTGAAACTCCAATACCTTGGCCACCTGATGCGAAGAGCTGACTCATTAGAAAAAACCCTGATGCTGGGAAAGATTGAGGGCAGGAGGAGAAGGGGACGACAGAGGATGAGATGGTTGGATGGCATCACCGATTCAATGGACATGGGTTTGTATGGACTCTGGGAGTTGGTGATGGACAGGGAGGCCTGGCGTGCTGCAGTTCATGGGTCACAGAGTCAGACACGACTGAAGTGACTTAGCACGCACACGTACATAGTGTCAGCTGATGGTCCAGTTTCATCCTTTTGCATGTGGCTGTCCTGTGTTCCCAACACCATTTATTGAAAAGACTGTCCTTTCCCAACCGTATCTGTTTGACTCTTTTATCGTAAATTTATTGACCATACATGCATGGCTTTGTTTCCGGGCTCTATTCTGCTCCATCGACCTATTTATGTGCTTGTGTGCCTACCAGACCCAGTTTTTATTCTATTTTGTTGTATTTTATGTTTATCACGGCTGTGCTGGGCCTCCGTTGCTGCGTGCGGGTTTTCCTCTCCTGCGGCAGTGAGGGCTGCTCTCTATCTGCTGTGCGTGGGCTCCTCGCTGCGGGGCGGCTCTGGTTGTGGCGCGCGGGCTCGGGGGCTCCGGGTCTTCAGGAGCTGCGCGCCCAGGCTCCGCAGCACAGGCTCAGGAGTTGGGCTGCGCGCGTTTAGTTGCTCCACAGCAGGTGGGATCTTCCCGAACCCGGGACTGAACCCGCGTCTCCTGCACGGGCAGGCAGATTCTTTACCACTGAGCCTCCAGGGATGCCCCAAGTACTATTTTGATTGCTACAGCTTTGTAATATGGTTTGAAATTAGGGAGCATATGCTGCCTCCTTCGCTTTCCTTAAGATTATTATAGCTATTCAGGGTCTTTTGTGGTTCCATACAAATTTTAGTATTGTTTGTTCTATTTCTATGAAAAATGTCACTGGAATTTATTCACAGAGTTTGCTATTGCATCTCTAGATTTCATTGAGTAGTATGGACATTTAACATTGTTAATTCTTATGAGCATAGATGTCTTTTCATTTATTTGTGTCTTTTTCAATTTTTTTCATCAATGTCATACTTTTTAGTGTACAGATCTCTCACCTCCTTGGTTAAATTTATTTCTAGGCATTTTTTTCTTTTTGATGCAATTCTAGATGGGATTATTTCCTCCATTTTTCTTTCTGAGAGTTTATTATTAGATTATAGAAGCACAGCAGATTTTTGTATATTGCTTTTCTATCCTTCAACTGTACTATATTCATTGATTAGTTCAAGCAGTTTTTTTGGTCTAATAGGATTTTCTATATATAGAAGTCTAATAGGGTTTTCTGTATATATTATCATGTAATCTACCAATAATGACAGTTTTAATTTTTCCTTTCTGATTTGTATGGCTTTATTTATTTATTTTTGCCTAAATGCTCTGGCAAGGACTTTCAGTACTATGGTGAATAAAAGTGGCAAGAAAGGGCATCCTTTTCTTATTTCAGATCTTAGAGGAAAAGCTTGCGGGTTTTCAATGTTGACTATGATGTTAGCTATGGACTTGTCATTTATGGCCTTTATTATGTTGAGATACATTCCTTCTATAAATTCCCACTTTGTTGAGACTTTTTATCATAAGTCGATATTGAACTTTGTCACATGCTTTTTCTGCACATACTGAGATGATAATATGGGTGTTTGTACTTCATTGTGTTAATATGGTTTATCATGTTGATTGATTTATCAATGTTACATCATTCTTCTATCCCTGGAATAAATATCATTTGATCATGGTGTATGACTCTTTTAGTGAACTGTTGAATTTAATTTGTTAATATTTTATTGAAGATATTTTAATCTATGTTCATTAGTGATATTGGCGATAATTTTCTCTTTCGTGTTCTTTTCTGGTTTTGGTATCAGGCTAATGCTGGCATTATCAAATGAGTTTGAAAGTGTTTTCTTTTTTGTTGTTGTTGTTTGTTTCTTGAAAGAATTTGAGAAGGATTGGTATTCATTCTATGAATGTTTGGTAGAAGTCTCCAGTGAAGCCATCAGGCTCTGGACTTTGGTTTATTAGATGGTTTTCAATTATCGATTCAATTTTGTTGCTAGTAATTATTTTGTTTGTCACCAAAAGATGAACTCCCCAGGTGGGCACGTGCCCAATATGCTACTGAAGAAGAATGGAGAAACAGCTACAGAAAGAATGAAGAGGCTGAGCCAAAACAAAAACAATGCCCAGTTGTGGATGTGACTGGTGATGGAAGTAAAGTCTGATGCTGTAAAGAACAATAGTGAATAAGAACCTGGAATGTTAGGTCCATGAATCAAGGTAAATTGCAAGTGGTCAAACAGGAAATGGCAAGAGTGACCATGGACGTTTTGGGAATCAGTGAACTAAGATGGACTGGAATGGGTGAATTTAACTCAGATGACCATTATATCTACTACTGTGGGCAAGATTCCCTTAGAAGAAATGGAGTAGCCATCATAGTCAACAAAAGAGTCCAAAATGCAGTACTTGGGTGCAATCTCAAAAGTGACAGAATGACCTCTGTTTGTTTCCAAGGCGAACCATTCAATATCACAGTAATCCAAGTCTATGTCCCAACTAGTAATGCTGAAGAAGCTGAAGTTGAATGGTTTTATGAAGACCTACAAGACCTTCTAGAACTAACACCCAAAAAAAGATGTCCTTTTCATCATAGGGGACTGGAATGCAAAAGTAGAAAGTCAAGAAACACCTGGAGTAACAGGAAAATTTGGCCTTGGAGTACAGAATGAAGCAGGGCAAAGGCTAATAGAGTTTTGCCAAGAGAACGCACTGGTCATAGCAAACACCCTCTTCCAATAACACAAGAGAAGACTCTACACATGGACATCACCAGATGGCCAACACTGAAATAAGATTGATTATATTCTTTGCAGCCAAAGATGGAGAAGCTGTACAGTCAACAAAAACAAGACTGGGAGCTGACTGTGGCTCAGATAATGAACTCCTTATTACCAAATTCAGACTTAAATTGAAGAAAGTAGGGAAAACTACTAGACCATTCAGGTATGACCTAAATCAAATCCCTTATGATTATACAGTGGAAGTGAGAAATAGATTCAAGGGATTAGATCTGATACAGTGCCTAAAGAACTATGAATGGAGGTGCATAACACTGAACTGGAGGCAGTGATCAAAACCATCCCAGGAATAAGAAATGCAAAAAGTCAAAATGCTTGGCTTAGGAGGCCTTACAAATAGCTGAGAAAAGAAGAGAAGTGAAAAGTAAAGGTGAAAAGGACAAATATACCTATCTGAATGCAGAGTTACCAAGCACAACAAGGAGAGATAAGAAAGCCTTCCTCAGTGATCAATGCAAAGAAATAGAGGAAAACAGTAGAACTGGAAAGGCTGGAGATCTCTTCAAGAAAATTAGAGATACCAAGGGAACATTTCACTCAAAAATGGGCACAATAAAGGACATAAAGGCTATGAACCTAACTGAAGCAGAATATAATAATAAGAGGTGGCAAGAATACACAGAAGAACTGTACAAAACAGGGCCTAATGACCCAGGTAACCACGATGGTGTGATCACTCACCTAGCGCCAGACATGCTGGAGTGTGAAGTCAAGTGGGCCTTAGAAAGCATCACTACAAACAAAGCTAGTGGAGGTGATAGAATTCCAGCTAAACTATTTCAAGTCCCAAAAGATGATGCTATGAAAGTGCTGCACTCAATATGCCAGCAAATCTGGAGAACTCAGCAGTGGCCACAGGAATGGAAAAGGTCAATTTTCATTCCAATCCCAAAGAAAGGCAATGCCAAAGAATGTTCAAACTACTGCACAATTGCACTCATCTCATACACTAGCAAAATAATGCTCAAAATTCTCCAAGTCAGGCTTCAACACTTTGTGAACCAAGAACTTCCAGATGTTCAAGCTGGATTTAGAAAAGGCAGAGGAACTAGAGATGAAATTGCCAACATGCATTGGATCATAGAACAAGCAAGGGAATTCCAGAAAGCATCTATTTCTGCTTCATTGACTTCGCTAAAGCCTTTGACTGTGTGGATCACAATAAACTGTGGAAAATTCTTCAACAGATGGGAGTACCAGACCACCTAACCTGCCTCCTGAGAAATCTGTATGTAGGTCAAGAAGCAACAGTTAGAACCAGACTTGAAACATCAGACTGGTTCCAAATCAGGAAAGGAGTACATCAAGGTTGTATATTGTCACCCTGCTTATTTAACTTATATGCAGAGTATATCATAAGAAGCTCTGGGCTGGATGAAGCACAAGCTGGAATCAAGATTGCAGGGAGAAATATCAATAACCTCAGATATGCAGATGACACCACCCTTATGGCAGAAATTGAAGAGTAACTTAAGACCTCCTTGAAGAAGGTGAAAGAGAAGAGTGAAAATTCTGTTTTAAAATTCAACATTCAAAACACTAAGATCATGGTACCTGATTCCATCACATCATGGCAAACAGATGGAGAAACAATAGAAACAGTGAGAGACTTTATTTTCTTGGGCTCCAAAAATCACTGCAGATGGTGACTGCAGCCATGAAATTAAAGATGCTTGCTCCTTGGAAGAAAAGTTATGACCAACCTGGACAGTATATCAAAAAGCAGAGACATTACTTTGCCAACAAAAGTCTGTCTAGTCAAAGCTATGGTTTTTCCAGTGATCATGTATGGATGTGAGAGTTGGACAGTGAAGAGAGCTGAGCGCTGAAGAATTGATGCTTTTGAACTGTGGTGTTGGAGAAGACTCTTGAGAGTCCCTTGGACTGCAAGGAGATCCAACCAGTCCATCCCAAAGGAGATCAGTCCTGGGTGTTCATTGGAAGGATTGATGCTGAAGCTGAAACTCCAATACTTTGCCCCCCCCCCCGCCCCCCCCCGCCATACGAAGAGCTGACTCATTGGAAAAGACCCTGATGCTGGGAGGGATTGGGGGCAGGAGGAGAAGGGGACAACAGAGGATGAGATGGCTGGATGGCATCACCGACTCGATGGACACGAGTTTGAGCAAACTCCAGAGTTGGTGATGGACAGGGAGGCCTGGCGTGCTGCAGTCCATGGGGTCACAAAGAGTCAGACATGACTGAGTGACTGAACTGAATTATTCTGTTTAGGTTTTCCATTTTTTCATAATTCAGTCTGGTAGATTACATGTTTCTGTGAAGTTGTCCATTTCTTCTATGTTGTCAAATCTGTTGGCATATAATTACTTGTAGATATCTGTTTATGATCCTGTGCATATCTGTGGTGTCTGTTGTAACATCTCTTATTTCATATGTGACTTTATTTGAATCCTCTTTTTTTTCTTTTGATGAGTCCAGCTAAAATTTTGTATCTTTCAAAGAACCAGTTCTTAATTTAATTCATCTTTTCTTTTCTCTATTTAGTCCTTATTTCATTTATTTTCACTATTATTTCCTTCCTTCTACTATTTTGTTCTTTTTTGTTTTTTTTCCTGGTTACTTGAGATGTGAAGTTTAAGATTACTTTTATTTTTGAGGTGCATACTTACCAGTATGAACTCTTTTAGAACTGCTTTTGCTGCATCCCATAAATTTTGTTATGTTGTGTTTCTGTTTTCATTTTTCTGAAGGTGTTTTTTGACCTCTCTTTTGATTTCTTCTTTGACACACTAGTTGCTCAGTATCATGTTGTTTAATCTCCACATGTTTGTGGAATTTCCAGTTTTGTCTTGTTTGATTTCTGGTGTCATATCATTGTGATCAGAAAAGATGTTTGTTATGATTTTACCCTTCTTAAATATATTAAGATTTGTTTTGTGACCAAAAGTATGCTCTATCCTGGAGAATGTCTCATGTGCACTTGAGAAGAATGTGTATTCTGCTTCTTTTGGATGAAATGTTCTGTATCTATCTATTAAGTCTACTCTGTCATTTAAGGCTGATACCTATTCATTGATGTAAGTGGGGTATTAAAGTCCCTTACTATTATTGTATTGCTGTCTATTTCTCCCTTTAGGTCTATTAATATTTGCTTTATATGTTTAAGTGCTCCTATGTTGGAGGCATAAATATTTTCAAATGTCATATCGTTTTCAAATATTTTTAAATGTCAATCATTGTTGGCTTAACCCCTTTATAATACGTGATGCCCACCTTTGTCTGTGATTACAGTCTTTGTTTTAAAGTCTATTTTGTAAATATAAGTATGCCGCCTCAGCTTTCTGTTGCTTTCCATTTTCATGGAATATCTTTTTCTATCTCTTCACTTTTAGTCTGTGTATGTCCTTACATTTGATATGAGTCTCTTATAGGCAGTATATAGATGGGTTTTATTTTTTAAATCTATGCACCACTCTATGTCTTTTGATTGAAGAATGTAATGCATTTTAAAATGTAATTATTGACAGACACAAACTTGGGTTTAAAGTTGTTTTCTGGTTGTGTTGCGGCTCCTCTCTGGCCCTTTATTCTTACCTTGCTCTCTTCCTCTTCGGTTTGATGACTCTCTTTAGTGCTATGCTTAGCTTCCTTTCTCATTATGTTTTGTGCATTTACTATATATTTTTGCTTTTTGTTACCATGAAGCTTACATATAACAACCTGTATTTATAACGGAATATTTTAAGTTGGTAACAACTTAAGTTTGAACATGTTCTAAAGCTCTACATTGTTCTTTTCCCCTACCACATTTTGTATTTTTGATGTCAGATTTTTACCATTTTATATATCCCTTAAATAACTACTGTGTGTGCATGTATGCTATCACTTCAGTTGTGTCCAACTCTTTGTGACCCTATGGCCTATAGCCCGACAGTCTCCTCTGGCCATGGGATTCTCCAGGCAGAAGTACTGGAGTGAGTTGCCATGCCCTCCTGCAGGGGATCTTCCCGGCCCAGGGATCAAACCTGCAGCTCCCGCATTACAGGCGGATTCTTTATCACTGAGCCACTGGGGAAGTCATAGTTTTACTTATTTTTGTTACTTTGTCTTTAATTTTTATACTAGCTTTATTAGTGATTAATCTACTACCTTCACTATATATTTACTCTTACCAGTCAGATTTATACTCTCACATGTTTTCTAGTTATTAATTTCTTCTCAGCTTAGAGAAGTACTTTAACATTTCTTTTAAGGTCAGTTTAGTGAGGATGAACTTTTGCTTATCTGAAACCCTTTATCTGGCCTTCAGTTCTGAATAATAACTTTGCAAGACTGAGTATTCTTGGTTGGGAGTGTTTTCCTTTTAGCCCTTTAAATATATTAATATTATGCCTCTGGCCTGCAAAGTTTCTGCTGAAAAACGTGCTAATAGTCTTATGAGAATTCCCTTGCACATAACAAGTTGCTTTCTTCTTGCAGATTTAAGATTCTCTTCTTGTCTTTAACCTTTGACATGTTAACTATAATGTGTCTTGGACCTCTTTGGGTTCATCTTATTTGGGTCTCTAGGCTTTCTGGATCTGGATGTCTGTTTCCTTCCCCAGATTAGGGAGCTCTTCAGCCACTATTTCTTCAGGTGATTTTTTTACACCTTTCTCTCTTCTCTTTCTGGGAGTCCTATAAAGCAAATGTTTGATGTTGTTCCAGCATCATCTGCTTGATGTTGTTCCATAAATCCTTTAAGTTATCTTCACTTTTTAAAAATTCTTTGCTCTTCTGAATGGGGGAGTTCCATTGCCTGTCTTCAAGTTGACTGATCCTTTGTTCTGCCTCATCTGGTCTTCTGTTGAACCCTTCTCTGTTGTATTTCTCAGCCCAGTTATTGTATTCTTCAGGTCTATGATGTCTGTTTGGTACTTTCATATATTTTCTGTCTCTCAGTTGAAGTTCTCACTGTGTTCATCCACTCTTGTTTCAAGTTTAGTGAACAGCTTTATGACCATGACTTAGAACTTTTTATCAGGCAGATGGCTTGCTCCTTTTAATTTTTTTCCCTGAGATTTTATCTTACTCCTCCTCTGGAACACGTTCCTGTGCTTTCTCATTTTTCTTGGCTCTCTGTGTTTGCTTCTGTGTAGCAGATGAAACCGCCGCCTTTCCCAGTCATGACGGAGTGGCCTTGTGTCAGAGGTGGACCTTATTCAACCTCGTCCTAGCTCTTGGTTGTCCCTTGAGCCTTTGAGATGGTCCAAGTAGACCATCTACTACTGTTTTTTACTAGCTCTCAGCTTTTGAAGGTGTTCCAAGACCCGTCAGGGTCCCGAGAGGTAGAATCACAGCACCTAGATTCAGGCTGATTGGATTCAGGCTGCACACCTTCAGGCAGCAATTTTAAAGTATGCAAATATATTATGCAAATCTGAGTCCTGTGGAACTGCAGTGGTTTAGCCCTACTGGCCACCAGAACAGGTATTCTGGCGTGTCTCACCTCATGGTGAGTTTGTTGTCTCAGCCTCTCTGACCCACCTCAGTGTGGCCTTTTTCTCATTTTCCACACGTGTAGGAGTTGCTCAGCTAGTTTTCAGACCTTTTTCAGAGGAAATTGTTGCATGCGTAGCTGTAGATTCGGTATGTCCGTGGGAGGAGGTGAGTTCAGGATCTTGGTGAATTGCCATCTTGAGCCACCTCCTCAGGTTGCACTTTATGTTTCATTTTTCTCCTTCTTTTCCATTCCCAAAAGCTTATAAGCTCTTCTCTAAGCCCCGCAAGATGCCTGGAATTTTTTTGTTTTGTTTTTATGATTGCTCCAGAAACTTGGACAATAGCACAGAAAGAAACCCCTTTCCTTCTTAATGTCCTTCAGTAGAGTTTGAAAGTTCTTGGCTTCCTAGCCCTCAGCCGCTGTGCTCTGAAGGCCCACAGGCTGAACCTGAGGGGAAGATGATAGGAGAGGTATATTCACGGGCTAAAAATCAAGATGCCCAGAAAGAAGGGCATTAATTCAAAATGTCAAGGGTTATAGGAACGGAGGTATTCAACACAGCAAAACTGGAAGCAAACTACATGTTCACTGAACATAAGAAGGACATGATACAGTGAATCATCATTAAACCAATTAATAAACCGAGATGGAGCACTCTGCCATTGTGTCAGGGATGCCAGCTGGAGACATGGAATCAGACTTCTGTGAAATAAAATAGAGAGGAGGGGAGGCAACACTATTTTATACATGTGTATCTTGAGGTAATAACAGGAAAATTTGGATCTGAAGAAAGAATGGGAATAAAGTGACAATAAATAATATGTTATAATAATTGGATTGTTATATTTCTTGTTGCTTTTTGAAAGAACGAATGTACTGTAGTGATATTACTTTAATATGATTTACTAAGTGCTTTATCTCCAAGGGAGGCTCAGCCATTGCCTTTCTCCCAGCAATCTGCAGCCTGAGTCACGGCTGAGTCACGGCTGAGTTACGACTGAGTCACAGCTGAGTCACACCAAGCATCTTGTCTCCTGTGACACCCTAGTTCTTTTTTCTCTAACTTGTTGTTTCTCAAAGTATGCTTTTTGTATCATTTAAAACAGCCTTTGGGGATGGAGCTATGGAATTTGCATTGTAAGCAAATTCCTCATACTCCCTAAAGTTCAGAGCAAAATAATTTTTTAGGCAAAAACCCTCAAGGAAAAGCACACAGGGATTTCTGTGATCTCTATTATCTCTTAAAGCAAAATGAATCCCCTGGAATTAGGCTGTGCAAGCGTGTGTGTGTGTGTGTTTGTGTGTTTAAAGACTCAGTGAACACAGTGTTGTTATCCTCAGACTTTTCTTTAGAAATTTTTATTTATAATTTAATAATTTTCCCTTGGAATATTGTCTTCTAAGCAAGCGGTCCTGTCACAGTATTGCTGTTTGCTTTCCCTCCAGTGGTTTGAGGCCCGCCTTCCATAGTTAGGACTGACCCCTGAAGACACACTTCACTTTGATTCTTGATCTCAAGAAAACAGAAAGCATAAGACTCAAGTCCTAAGGCTGGCCAAGTGGTTTTAGTATTCCTTATTTCTCTATTTTGCTACAGTGCCCAGAAGTACTCAGTCATGAGCCCACGGCTTCCAGGCCTCAGACTAAGGATGCAGTCAGTCTGCTGTCCCACCCGTCCCAGCAGGGAGCCCCCGAGAGGAGCAGGACTGGAGCGGCCGCCACACTGCTGGCAGGCGACTGCTCTGACGAAGGGTGCGCGCTTGCCCTCGAGAGACTCACCCAAGAGCAACTTTCCTGCAAGGCAGGAGCTGACAGCCAGAGGTTTTGCCCAGTCACAGCAATCCAGTTCAGTCCAGACGCTCAGTCGTGTCTGACTCTTTGCAACCCCATGGACCGCAGCACGCCAGGCCTCCCTGTCCATCACCAACTCCCAGAGTTTACCCAAAGCCATGTCCATTGAATCGGTGATGCCATCCAACCATCTCATCCTCTGTCGTCCCCTTCTCCTTCTGCCCTCAGTCTTTCCCAGCATCAGGGTCTTTTCCAGTGAGTCAGCTCTTCACATCAGGTGGCCAAAATATTGGAGTTTCAGCTTCAGTCCTTCCAATGAATAGTCAGGACTGATCTCCCTTACGATGAACTGGTTGGATCTCCTTGCAGTCCAAGGGACTCTCAAGAGTCTTTTCAAAAGCATCAGTTCTTCAGGGCTCAGCTTTCTTTATAGTCCAACTCTCACATTCATACATGACTACTGGAAAAACCACAGCTTTGACTAGACTGACCTTTGTTGGCAAGATAATCTCTGCTTTTTAATATGCTGTCTAGGTTGGTTTCACCTAAGAATGGGAAGGTGTCTTCCGTAGGGGCAAGAATTTTCCCAGTCTTTCCCAGAAATGTAAAACATGAGCAGGCATGTTTTCTAAGACCGACGAGACCTTTCCTGGGGATTCGGGGCTGTTGCATGAACTCCCTCCTCACTGCTGTTTCTTGGGCGGGCTCCATGATGTCCTCTCGAGGAGCAGGGCCCAGCACACAGGCTGGGGTCTACGAGGCCTCTAGCCCTGCTGAACCACAGCCCCCCAGCGCATGAATACAAGCGTCCCTCTCCTCCGGTGTGTGTGAACATTCATGCTTTCCCTTAAAATCATTTGTAATTCCTGTCCAGGATAAAATGATCATCCGGATTTTCATAGAATTCATGAATAATAATCAAATCACTAATAACCCACTCTCCTAAACAGTAGGGGTTCCATTAAGTAGCACACTGTATACAAGGCCCAAATTTATTTTCAAAGCTTTGAAGGTAAATTATGAAGCCTCCCAGACCATGATCTCTCCTGTAGCAAAGGAAAAGTATGTTTGAGGGCCCAGTTGCCAGGGCAACCCAGGAGGCCAGAGCCGTGGGCCGGGAGGCCCTCTGCAGGTTCCTCTATGAGGTACATTTAGCTCAAGAACCAAGCTGAGGCTCCCCCAAGGCTGAGCCGGGGATGGTCGTTGCCTAGGCCTGTTGTCTCCCTTGCCCGTGAAGGGGAAAAGAACTTTATGCTGGGATCTGCTTCTTTAGGAATGCATGCTCAGTCCCGTCTGAGTCTTTGCTTCCTATTGGACTGTAGCCCCCCAGGCTCCTCTGTCCATGGGATTTCCCAGGCAAGAGTACTGGAGTAGGTTGCCATTTCCTTCTCCAGGGGTTCTTCCCGACCCAGGGATCGAACCCGGTCTCTTGTGTCTCCTGCCCTGGCAGGAGGGTTCCCTACCACTGAGCCATAGATGTACCTATTGCTTCTTTAAAGCCATCCATCATCCCTTCATCCATTACCTTCAGCAAAAAGCCTAAGAGAGGACCAGACCACTACTGGACACCCTCAAAACTTCCTTCTCTTTCTTTCTTTCCAGTCAAAAAGAATGGTTCACTTTTCAGCACGGAAGCGATTGTTTAAAGCACGAAAAGTTTCCTTTAAAACATCGAAAGCTCAGGTCTTCCTCTTTCCTCCCTGCACTGCAGTGTGTATGCAGAATGAGGAAGGTCCGGGCGCCGGGGTGGGGGGAGCCCTGAGGCCCATGTGGGCGCGGCGTCAGGGGAGGCGCGGAGGCATCTCAGCGCGGAGCCTGGTGCGCCAAACCAGGGGGGGCCCCCAGGAGTGAAGGGGGGCACTCCAGCTGAGCAGGGCGTGCCAAACCAAGGCGGGGGTCCCCAGGACTGAAGGGGGTCATCTCCGGCTGAGCAGGGCGCGCCAAACCAGGGCAGGGGTTCCCAGGAGTGGAGGGCCCTGCAGAGAAGGGCAGTGGGATCCCAGGTTGAGGGGTGTCTGCCGGGGAGCGCTGGGCCAAGCTGGGTGAGGAGGGCATCCACGCGGGAGCAGCCCTGTGTCAGAGCAGAGCCCAGGAAGAGATGGCAGGGTGTCCCCGTTGTGGGCAGAGACCGGTGACCCCTTACATCCAGGGAAGCTATGCAATAGCTGCATATACCAGTGGTGTGGAATCCAGATATTTTTCCTCTCGGGGAAGGGAGTTGCAAATGGGGAGCGGAAGAAAAGTAGAATCAACTCTCTGGTACTGATTGGATTTGGATAGGTCAGTGTGTATCCGTGGTTTTCTGTATACACAGATACAGAAATACAGATGTCAGTGCATTTGTGTGTGTGCGCATACACACATACATGGCCTGCCTTCGTCCAGTGAGATGCCAGAAGCAATGATGATCCTGATACCCAGATCTTGGTCTGGAAAAGCCATCTGCCACTAAAAGAGACCAGGGCTTACTGGAGAAATGGCTGATCCTAGGGCTGGGATAGGGAAAGTACTCAAGATGAGCCTGAAACACCTTGAGTCGGAAAAGGAAGTGATAGTGATCAGAGATTGATGGTGACAGGTCACAAAGAAGCAAAAAGGGGCTCCCACTCACAGATGGAGGATGATTTGTGCATCAGAATAAATAACGCTGGTGAAAGGCTATAACACATTAAAGGAAATGGGAAACTATAAATCAGAGAAACAAAGAAGCGAAAATTTGATTAAAAATAGTGTGATTACATAATTTCAGAGTTCTTCTCCATAAAAGGCTTACTGCAGGAGGGAGAACTTTGCAGTGGAAACACCCGGCAGATACCACCTCATCCATGGGCCAAAGTGAACAGACATCATCCGTCATGAGACAAATCGAGATCCTGTGCCACCTGATAAGAGGCCTTCAGAAGAACTGCTGTGATGGCCCGACTGGAAATGCATAACGTGAACCCAACTACAAAGCAACATCTGCAGAACCCACGTTGAGAAACCCTCCAAAGACAGCTGACCTGTCATCTTCCAAAGGGTCAAGGTCAGGAAAGTCAGAGAAAGATGGGAAACAGTTCCAGACAAGACAGGGTCTTAGAGACATGATCACAGAATACCGCGTGCGGTTCAGAGTGTGGGCTGGGGAAACGGTTCCAGACTAGGACAGGATCGCTGGATGCCGTGTGCAGTTCAGGGTGAGGTCTGGGGAAACGGTTCCAGACTAGGACAGGATCGCTGGATGCCGTGTGCAGTTCAGGGTGAGGTCTGGGGAAACGGTTCCAGACTAGGACAGGATCGCTGGATGCCGTGTGCGGTTCAGAGTGCGGTCTGGGGCTGGGATGGGGCGTGTCTCGCCCTCTGGCTCCTCGAGGCGGTGCCTGACACAGTCGTAGCTAGCTCCTATATTTGTCGGAATCTGGAGAGGTCTTCTCAGTAACCTCCTACAGCCCGGAGGTTCGATCTTCCCGCAGCCAGCTTGGTGATACCCGTTACTCTCCCCGTCACTGTGGCCTGAAGGACGTGGTGCTGGAACTGACCAGCCTTGATCTGGGGTCTGAGCGCAGGGCCGCGACTGGGGCCCCGACGGAGCTGCGCAGACGGAGCGTGGGGAGAGGCGGGCCTCCGTGGAGAACCGGCGAGCACAAGAAGGAGGGGAGGTGAACGCTAGAGAGACGGGTGTCCGAAAGGTCCCCTTAGCATGCCGCGTGCACGTGAGGCTGTAGAAACCCGCACATCTCTTCTGAAACTCTTGATTTACTTTCACCATGGTGCAATGTTTGAAAATCTGTGATCTGAATAAGCTCTTGGCAGTTTGGCGGTGGAAAAGTAATTCCTTCCTATTGTCCCTTCCCCAATATTTCTATCCAATTTGAATGTAAGTCCTGGCATGTATTTGAATTAGTAAGCAATGCTTCGTTTCCCCATACACGTTCAACTGTTTTGTTCATATGTATTCTCTTATCTGTAAGGAAGCATGGTTTGGTTTGGAGTCCAACATATTTGTTTTCCAAGAGCCCTTTAAAAATTGAAATTTTTCTATGGCTGAGAAAGTAGATGGTAAATCGCTTTCGCAGTTTCTGTGTCCTAGCCTCTCATTATAACTGACTCAGTCCTTATAACCTCTTTCAGGTTTCTCATAAATTTTTCTTACACTGAGACTCGATTTGCTTATGGATGCTAAATAAAAATATGTAAGCTATTTTCCTACAATCCTGGGCCTTAGCCTATCCACTGTTATCATTTAAGATTTTATGAGTTCAAGTTTACACTATTTCAGTAGTATCATACCAAATTTCCCCATCCTGAGTCCCTTTTATTTCTGATGAATAGATAAATGAGATACAGATTCTTTGAGTCCAACAAAGGAGATTCTAAAGAGCTTTAAGAGCGAAACTGATGTTGTCAAAGCAGTTTCCTGTTTTCCCCTTGTATTTGCTGTTACAGGAATATCATGTTGAGATCATCTGTATAGAGTTTTAAATATAAAGTTAGCACTTAGTAAGTAACAAAGTTTTAGCTATGATGATGTCAAGGTTTGGAATAACTGTATTAAAGGCCAGTTCAGAAACCTTACTTGCTCTGTCCACATCAGATGTTATGTGTCATGTTCTATCTGTCTGGTTCTGGTACTTGCAGTGATTTTAGTCATAATTAGTAATACATGAAGATAGTTATTAATGATGTTTCAAATCCTTAGACATAGACTCAGCTGAGTGCCCAGTATTTCTCTGATGACTTGCACAAGCATTATTACATCTTCTATACAGCGTTCTGCCTCTCCTGAAACAGCAAACTTAAAAATATTTAGCTTATCAAAATAAGTTTCCAGAGGTTGCTGGGAGGTAGACTGGTTGGAACAGATGGGTTACCTACCCACATTTCAGTCCTGATTACAGATAACAGGTCCCCTCACCCCCCA
The DNA here is from genome assembly GCF_910594005.1 of Cervus elaphus. Taxonomy (NCBI): domain Eukaryota; kingdom Metazoa; phylum Chordata; class Mammalia; order Artiodactyla; family Cervidae; genus Cervus; species Cervus elaphus. The sequence goes on along the minus strand of NC_057823.1, from coordinate 107,101,808 downwards.
CCCTCTGGCTTAATTGTATTCCCCACAGATAGTCTGGCCCAGAGAAAGTCAGAAATCAGAGGTTGTGAGTGCTGGCAGCAGCTTTGGAGAGCATGCGAGAAACCTCGCGAGTGACGGTTTGAGTGTTTTTGAGGAAACATCTGAGCGGAGCCCCTGAGAACATGCACATCAGAACACGTGTGCAGGGCTCCTGGGATCCCCAAAAGTGGACCTGGGCTTCTTGGGCTTGGAGGGTCCTTGACACAAAGCGACTTGCTCCAGACCGTGGCACAGGTGGATGGACTCGGGACCTGGACCTGAAGTTCTGGGGAGTCCTGGCCACCCCGGAGCCCATCGTCTGAGGCCTGCTGCTGCACGGTTGGCGTGGGGCTCCAAAGAGAACTACTGCCTGCCGGGCCTAACGGTCGTGAGGTCACCCTCCGTTCAACATGGACTTTCAGAGAGGCTCTTCCCAGTTAACCAAAACTTACTGTTTGTAGCATGACAGTTTTATTCCCCAGAGGTCATCACCGACTCTCCATATCTCTAACCTGACCAGAAAATCCCCATTCAAACATTCTGCTACATTTAATCTTGGTTCCCGCCAATCATATAAATGTCTGTTTCTCAGACTCCAGAATACAGAACATCCAACAATGTGCTGTTCATACAGTGCACGTAGATTGCAGAGTAAAAATGCACATTTTATGAAAGATGCAAGATTTCAGGAGGCTGACAGAAGTGAGAATTTCTCAAAGTCACGGGTGCTAACAAGACTTTGATAAATGACGCCCTGTTGGAGTCAGACTGATCGACATTGAGAGGAGAGGAAGCCCAGAAGGCTGACCAGCTAATAAGCCCCCAAGTAAATATTTGGATGTGAAAGGGTGTAAGGAACCCCAGAGAGGCCATTTACCACATTTTTGTTAAATGACCCTCTCTGCACTGATAATGTGAAAAATCAAGAATCAAATGAAATACAGTGTATGCTAAAGTACAGTTTTGCTGGCAAGTTATACCGAAATCTGCACTGTTCTTAATTTCCCTGAATCCTGTGGGAACTTGCTTTGTTTTCATAATTTACTATGAAATGTTGGTCCCAATTTTATGTGAATTCATTTTAAATTGCTGTTTTCTTTCTCTTATTCGTTATCCTTCGATTATGAACATATCCTGCATTTCATTCTAACCTCACGAAGCAGAAGCTTCTTTTATGTCTTGATCTTTACATCTGTCTGATTCCAAGTCACAGAGTTCCTTGAGAACTGTCATTCTGCAACTCTCCTTCTAAGATTTTTTGGTCAGGTTCATAGATATGGAGTGTCACTGGTGACCTCTGGGTAATAAAATTGTTCTGATACAAATTGAGTAAATTTTGATTAACTGGGAAGAACTTTTCTGAAACTCCATGTGCAGTGTAACTCAATATTGTTTTGAAAAATGGGAATGTCATTGAAACCAAAGGGCATGGACATGAAATAGATGAATTCTGGATTATTTATTGAATGCCTCTCCTAGATAGAATTTCATAAAGTCCTATGTGGTTTCAGTAATTTGTAACTATGCATGTTTCTGTTCCTAGACCTTTCAATCATTAATGATTCTGTAGCATAAAATATCCTCCAAGACCTTTTTGCTCAGTTCAGTAATTAATCTAAGAAGGAATTATAAAATTAACCTTTATAATTAGATTGTTTGGGTTTATCGAGCAGCATGGAATTACTGTTAATTTGAACAGTTGATCAATTTCTTATCAGGATGTAACCATGGCTATTAAATTTAGGACTCATATTAGGCATCTCTCCTCTGTGTTAGCTGTTCCTGGTTTCTCCCCTGACACTTTAAGGCTGAGTACCTGTGGTAAACTAGGGCTGTTGGTATGGTAACTATATAATTTACCTGAAGTGTTCGTCGCTCAGTTGTGTCCAACTTTTTGCGACCCCATGGACTGTAACCCACCAGGCTCCTCTGTCCATGGGATTCTTCAGGCAAGAATAGTGGAGTGGATTCCCTACTCCAGGGGATCTTCCGGACCCAGGGATAGAACCCGGGTCTCCTGCACTGCAGGCAGAGTCTTTACCGTCTAAGCCTCCAGGAAAGCCCATGGTGTATCCAAACTGGGGCACTCGTGAGAGGGGTGCCTCTGATACAGACACCAGGACAGCGGCTGTGCGCAGCGGTTATCCCAGTCCACAGGGACGGGTGGCCCGGGCCTGCCGCGCCTGTTTGCTCCTGATGCTCAGGAACCAGGGCCCCGCCCCTTGTTCTCACAGAGCTCCCGGCGCTCGCCCAGCCCCTCCACCGGGACCCGGGACCGGCGCATCAGTGCACGCTGCCTGCAGGGACTGCTTCTCCAGGAGGCAGGCTTTGCTGTCCGAGGCTGGACAGGCTCCCGGGCCCCCAGACACTCACCTTTCTTCCTTCCTCATTGGTCGAGGTCTTTCTAAGAGACCAAAGCTGCAGGACATTCCAAGTGTGAGAACGGACACCCCTCATCGAAGCATGGGACACTTAGCTCTGGGTGTGGGTGTGCGTGAGAGAGATTTAGATGTAGAAGAGGACTTAGAAAAAGCAGAGGAACCAGAGATCAAATTGCCAGCATCCGCTGGATCATCGAAAAAGCAAGAGAGTTTCAGAAAAACATCTATATCTGCTTTATTGACTATGCCAAAGCCTTTGACTTTTGGATTACAGCCAAATTCTTAGGGATGGGAAAATTCTTAGGGATGGGAATACCAGACCACCTCACTTGCCTATATAGGTCAGGAAGCAACAGTTAGAACTGGATATGGGACAACAGACTGGTTCCAAATCAGGAAAAGGAGTACGTCAAGGCTGTATATCATCACCCTGCTTATTTAACTTATATGCAGAGTGCATCATGAGAAACGCTGGGCTGGAAGAAGCACAAGCTAGAATCAAGATTGCCAGGAGAAATACCAATAACCTCAGATATGCAGATGACACCACCCTTATGGCAGAAAGTGAAGAAGAACTAAAGAGCCTCTTGATGAAAGTGAAAGAGGAGAGTGAAAAAGTTGACTTCAAGCTCAACATTCAGAAAACTAAGGTCGTGGCATCTGGTCCCATCACTTCATGGCAAATAGATGGAGAAACAGTGGAAACAGTGACAGACTTTATTTTGGGGGGGCTCCAAAATCATTGCAGACGGTGACTGCAGCCATGAAATTAAAAGACGCTTACTCCTTGGAAGAAAAGTTATGACCAACCTAGACAGCATATTAAAAAGCAGAGACATTGCTTTACGAACAAAGGTCCATCTAGTCAAGGCTATGGTTTTTCCAGTGGTCATGTATGGATGTGAGAGTTGGACTATAAAGAAAGCTGAGTGCTGAAGAATTGATGCTTTTGAACTGTGGTGTTGCAGAAGACTCTTGAGAGTCCCTTGGACTGCAAGGAGATCCAACCAGTCCATCCTAAAGGAGACCAGTCCTGGGTGTTCATTGGAGGGACTGATGCTGAAGCTGAAACTCCGAAACTTTGGCCACCTGATGTGAGGAACTGACTCACTGGAAAAGACCCTGATGCTGGGAAAGATTGAGGGCAGGAGGAGAAGGGGACGACAGAGGATGAGATGGTTGGATGGCATCACCGACTCAATGGACATGAGTCTGAGTAAACTCTGGGAGTTGGTGATGGACAGGGAGGCCTGGCGTGCTACAGTCCATGGGGTAGCAGAGAGTCGGACACGACTGAGCGCCTGAGCTGAGCTGAACTGAGAGACAGAAGGCGAGAGACAGACCAAATGTTCAGCAGGGAACTAGAATGGAATCTTGCGGTGAGTCCTGCCCTTTTGCGGACTAACGGTGTGATCTCTGACCTCTTTAGGCCCCAGTTTCTCCATCAGTAAAAGGAAACGATGCTAATCTCTGTCTACCAAGATAGTTCTAAGGCCTGGAAGTCTGCTTATCGTCCCCTGCATCTAGCTCTCCCTCCTTCCTCTGGTCACGGAACTCCCCAAGGGCTGAGCGGGCACCCCCCGCAGCCGTCCCGGTGCGTCTCACTCCACTCCCCTCCCCACCAGCTCAGAGAAGGCCAGGACTGGAAGGGGCAGCCTGGACCCACGGATGGAAGCTGCACCTTCCACCTGGCAGAGACACTGAGCTCCACGAGAAGGTGGAGAAAACCCGGTTTTTCTTAAGCCACTGCCCTTGGGGGCCTCACACCCAGAGCCGTGACTTGCACAAACAGCAGTGGCGGTTTGAAAGGTCAGTGGGCTTGGAGTCAGAAGATCTGTGTGTGGTCCTGCTCTGTGGCTGGCAAGTCTTGGGCATCCCTAAAGCCTACTCTTCTCATCTCGAAATTTAAGGAGAAACTATACCTGAAAGATAGGTGGCTGTTAAAGGATAAATAAATCAATGCACCAGGCTGATTGTCTTTCTTTCTGAGTCGCGGTTCATCACCATGAATTCATTCATTGATTTATCTGGCAGACATTTAAGGAGCCCAGCGATATCCGTGGTGGGGGTGACTTATTAACAGCGTTGCATAAGATGCTGAAAGCTTGTAGCCCTCGTGAGGGTGGAGAGTAAATAGACAGGAGATGATGTGTAGTGATGAGTGTTATATAAGACAAGGTGGTGTTTTATTTATTTTAAAAAATTTAAAAAAATATTGCAGAGATTTCTTTTTTAATTTCTGTTTTATATCCCTGGTGGCTCAGTGGTAAAGAGTCCGCCTACAGTGCAGGAGACATGGGTTTGATCCCCGGGTCGGGAAATGCCCTGGAGCTGGGCGTGGCCACCCACTCCAATATTCCTGCCTGGAGAACCCCGTGGACAGAGGAGCCTGGTGGGCTGCAGTCCTCGGGGTCACAGAGCCGGACACGACTGAGCCACTGAGCATGCCTGCCTCTACACTGCAGCATGGTGGATTAGCAGGGTTGTGTTCGTCTCGGACGGGCAGTGAAGTGACTCAGTTATGCATATACACATGCCTGTTCTTTCACAGACACTTTTCCAGATACGTTCTCAGATACAGATGATTTAGGTTATTACGGAGTATTGAGTAAGCTCCCTGTGCTGTAGAGTAGATCCTTGTTATCTATTTTAAATGTAGTTGTGTGTGTACGTTCATCTCAAACTCCTAATTTATGCCCCCGCCCCAACCTTTCCCATTTGGTAAACATGCGTTTGTTTTCTAAGTCTGTGAGTCTGTGTTTCTGCTTTGTATTTTTTTAAAGAGTCTGCAAATGAGTGATGTCGAATATTTGTCTCTATCTGACTTACTTAATAGGATCATCTCTGGATTCATCCATGTTTTTGCAAATGGCATCGCTTCATTCTCTTTAGTGGATGAGAAATATTCTAGTGTATAGGTGCCACGTCTGCTGTGTCCGCTCTGCCGTCAGCGGACGTTCAGGACGCGTCCTTGTCTTAGCTATTGTAACCACGGGGTGGTTGTGCGGTGAACACGGGGTTGCGGTGTATCCTTTTGAGTCGTGGTTTTCTCCAGATACATGCCGGGGAGGGGTGTTGCTAGATCATATGGCAGCCCTGTTTTTAGTGTTTTAAAGAACTCCTGTACTGTACTCCGGAGTGGCTACACCAGTTTCCACTCCTGCAAACAGTGTAAGAGGGTTACCTGGTTCCCTCTTCTCCCCACCATCTCCAGCACCTATTGTTTGTGAACTTTCTGATGATGGCCATTCTAACTGGTGTGAGGTGATCTCTCTTTGTGGTTTTGATTTCATTTCACTTTCCTTTCATTTCTCTAAATAATTAGCGATGCTGAGCAGCTTTTCAAGTGCCTCCTGGCCATCTGTGTCCTCTTTGGAGAAATGTCTATTTAAGTCTTCTGCCCATTTTTTGATTGGATTGTTTATTCGATATTGAGTCACATGAGCTGTTCGTATACTTTGGAGATTCATCCTTTGTTGCTGGCATTATTTGCAAATATTTCCTCCCATTCTGGGGGTTGTCTTTTCATTTTGTTTATGGTTTCCTTTCCTGTGCAAAAGCTTTTGCGTTTATTGGGTCTCATCAGTTTATTTTTGTTTTTATTTCCATTACTCTAGGAGAAGGGTGATGTTTCAGAGGTTGATTGGGGGCCGTTTATGGGACATGGTCAGAAAGGACTCTTGGACATTTCTGTTGAGACTGAGTAAGAAAAGAAACTTGTTGGTGAGGACTTGTGGGGCAAGGATTCTAGACAGAGGGAAGGTTTAGAACAGCAACCGTGGTGGGAATTGCATGACTGACCCAAAGACCAGAAGGAAAGCCAGGGTGGCTGGAGCGGGGTGAGAAGAGGGTGGTTAGTCAGAGATCCAGTCAGACGCGGGAGAGGCTGGACCGTTGTTCACACAGCTTGTGGAGTTAGTTCCAGGCACAGAGCAGTGTCATCAGAGGTTTTAAACAGGTGATGCCCAGATCACGCCTCTGTGCACCAGGGCACAACGAAATGCAGGCAGCTCACACTGGTTTACAAGTCAACTGGCTTCTTCAAATAGGGCAGCGGCGCTGGCTGCTAGTCATCTGAGAACACCTGGGGCTGTTATCAAGAGAAATATTTAAACCCAGGTCAGACATGATTGCTAAATCCTTTTCTGTCATTAGTCTTTAAGGGTAGCAGCTTAGAGTTTGGTGTCAGAAATACTTGGCTTTGATTCCCATCTTCTCTAGCATTAGATGTGTTATCTTAGGACACCTACCTCTTGGAGCTTCATTTATCATCATCCATCAAATGTGGAAAATAACATCCATCTCAGCAACGCCATCATAAGGCTTCAGTGAGATATTGTATGTAAAATGCCTAACACAGTACAAGTACTCAATAAACAGTATATGGACTTGGTTTTACATAGTCCTGGGATTCACTGAGACGTTGCTAGGTCAGCTTGTTACTCCAGAGGTGCTGAAGTGGGGACTGAGGGCTTCAGGACAACCCCCTCCCCGCCCAGCCCAAGTCCTGGTGGTGTTCAGTCACTCAATCATGCCCAGCTCCGCGGCCCCATGGACTGCAGCCCGCCAGGCTCCCTGTCCTTCACTATCTCCTGGAGCTTGCTCAAACTCATCTCCATCCAGTCGGTGATGCCATCCAGCCATCTCATCCTTTGTCGTCCCCTTCTCCTCCTGCTCTCAGTCTTTTCCAGCATCTGGGTCTTTTCCCATGAGTTGGCTCTTTGTATCAGGTGGCCAAAGAATTGGAGCTTCAGCTTCAGCATCAGTCCTTCCAGTGAACACCCAGGACTGATCTCCTTTAGGATGGACTGGTTGGATCTCCTCGCAGTCCAAGGGACTCTCAAGAGTCTTCTCCAACACCACAGTTCAAAAGCATCAATTCTTCAGCACTCAGCCTTCTTTTTGGTCCAACTCCTACATCTGTACGTGACTACTGGAGAAGGCCTATTAAAACCCTCTTATCCTCCCACCTTGGAGAAGGAAATGGCAACCCACTCCAGTACTCTTGCCTGGGAAATCCCATGGACAGAGGAGCCTGGTGGCCTACAGTCCACAGAGTTGCAAAAAGTCAGACACGACTGAGCGACTTCACTTCATCCTCCCACCTACGCCCTTCCCTCAGGGCCTCTGCTGACCATCCCTCCTCTAACTCTTTTCAGTGCTACTGTTTGGAGCTGAGCTCCTGAGAGAAGGAAGTATTTATCACTCTTCACCAGTGTTGCCAAGGTGCTTGGGAATCTACAGAGTGTGCTTAGCAATGCATGCCTGATGAATGAAAGAATGAACCAAGAGATAAACCAGAGCATTTGGTTGGTCACCTCTGCCTCTCTCATCCCCATTTCCTGCATTTCTTTCCTTTGCTCTGGAATCTCTTGTCCATCTTTCTCCATCCTGCTCTGAGACCCAGGAGGCTAAACCAACAGGGTCCCTGTCATCCGGCCTCTGACGAGTTTAGCTGGTGGGCGCCACTGGAGGAAAGCAGTGAGGTCTGGGCTAGGGAGTTCTTTTTGCCCAGCTGCTCCTCCTGGGGCCCTGTGGCTGCTCCATCCGTCTAAGGCCTAGGAGTGCCTCCCTGCTGTTGCTGGTCCTGCAAATGTCTCTACCGGCTCCCATCACCCTGCCCACACCGTTGGGAGCAGTCCTTTAAAAAAAAAAAAAAAAAAAAACCGCTCAAATTATCAGCTCTGTGTCTGCCATTTCTTCCCCAAGGACACTGATACCACGTCAGATAGATCTGAACATGTGCTATTCTAGAGCAGGACTTGGGCTCTTTTTGGTTTTGGGAGAGCAGATCCTACCACTTCCCTTGGTAAACCTCCACTGTTTCACAATCACACCAAATGGCTCTGCGCCTGCTGTAACTTGGGCAAGCAAGTTATGATAAAGCTGTCCATTGTCTTGAAGAACTAAGCAGGTTGTTTAGAGAAATTGCAGAATTTAGCAGACATGAGCCATCGCTGACAGTTAAATGTTTTTAAGAAGAGTAAGATAAAATGTCACTTCACGGAAGAAAAAAAAAAGTGTGTATTGTACATGATTTTTTTCCTATTCTGAGTTGCCAGGCTGTGGGTGTTGAAAACTCTTGAGAAGATTTGGTCTGTCATGTTTAGGTGGTGGGTGGCAAAAGAAATTCTAGGTTAAAAAATTATAAGACATCCACTCCATTGTTTCTTGCTTAAGTGTGAACTGCAGATGGTCAGATCCAGATACTATGAGCTGGCGCTGTCAAGGCCAGTTGGCAGCTCCCCAGGGGGACAGGTTACCTGTGGAAATGCCTGTCCAAACCATCCCCTCCTGGCTTTCAGGAATCACTTTGCACTAATTCTAAAGAAGACAGGGTTTTCTCTATCAAATACAGTCCTAGAAATGGCCAAGGTAGCCTTAATAAATCAGAACTCCTATAGGAAGGAGCAGGAAAATATTTTTCATCAATGTGTCCAAAGAGGAGAGTGTTACCGATAAAGATAAAAGAAAAAGCAAAATGAGGAGATGAAAAGACGTCTTATTGGTTGACCTGGGAAATTGTTTTCCACTGACCCTAGCTCAGTAAACACTTGCCTGATTTCCAGCCTGGGGCTTCTCGGACACTCCCATGGAGAACCCAGATATTTTGCACAGTGAACAGGCCTTCCTCACTTTGCACACCACTCACGTTTCCCTGCCACCTTCCCGGCTTCCTGCAGGATGGTATTCAGTGTCCTTTGGCTAATGACCTCCACCAAGTGACTGCTCCCCAAACAAGTACAGCTCACAGACCCCAGCTCTAGGGCGCTCCTCACTCTGGGAGGGTCAGGGTTCCAGGGGGTCACTCCCCAGAGGGGAGGGGGCCTTGTGCTTGGCCAGGTGGACCTGGTGCAATCAGAGTCTCTGTGAGAAAAGTAAGAAGCGCCCGTAAGTTGGCCACTGATCTCCCAACTTTCAAATGAATTATTTTGCTGATTTGTTCATTCAGCCAAGGTTCTAGGCATTGATGATAAGATGCTTGAACCAATCAAATTTAACTCTCTCATCATGAAAAAGAGAGTTAAGATAATAAATGAATAAACACAGCAATTACAGAAGTCCAATCACCTTCTTGTGCCCTGGTTTCAAAGAGAAACAGGGAAAGTAAAGCCAGGCCCTGGGCCCCGCCACTGGTTACAGCCCCCCTCAGATGCAGACTCACTTCTCCCAGAAAGACTCTGAAGTTATACCTGAGAATGCAACCAAAGCTGCAGGTGCATCTGGGGGCTTAAAGTTAACTCATGGTTTAGGGCTGCAAGAGCGTCTGATTGTAGACAAAACACAGTCCTCTTAGGCACATAGGAACCCGCATGGTTTCCAGAAATTCCTACAAGGTATGCGTGAACTCTCAGAAACATATTCCAGGTGTGAGGACCTTCAGTGAAAAAGGTGCTTGCCTTCGTGTCTAAGGCAAACTTGGTCGTCTTGCACTGTTCCCAGGAGGAACTGAGGCCGGCTGTTTACCTTCATTAAGAAAATAAATTTTCAGATGACAGTAGGTTAACAGTGCACAATTCCCTAAAAATATCTTCCTGCTTCATTTTATGCCTTTATTCATGTTATGGAAAATACAAGATTTTTTGGCAAACAAGTATTACTTCTGAGCATTTCTGGCAGGTATAGGATTTGATTCTAAACACAATTTTGCCCCTCCTACCCTGACACTGGGAAAGATGGAAGGCGGGAGAAGGGGACAACAGGATGAGATGGTTGGATGGCATCACCAACTCAATGGGCATGAGTCTGAGTAAACTCTGGGAGTTGGTGATGGACAGGGAGGCCTGGCGAGCTGCAGTTCATGGGGTCTCAAAGAGTCGGACATGACTGAGCGACTGAATTGAACTGAAGTATTACTTGGAAGGGGGTATGTGCACACTGTCAGTCTGCCACCCCTTGAACAGATCCTGACTGATCCACGACCAAGGAAAGCAAGATGTAGGCAGGGAAAGAGAAGCAGGTATCTGATGACAAAGCTATTATTATTGTCACTGCTATCTCAGTGTTGTGGATATCTGAGTAGAAGTTTGGTTTGGAATGGCATCTTAGTGTTGTGACAAGTAGCTCCCAATGTTAGCTGCACATCTGAACTACCTGGGGAGTTTGTGAAAGGATAAATATTTAGGGCCTGGCCCTTAGGAATTCTGATTAGTAAGTCTGGCTTAGGGCCAAGGAATCTTTAGTTTGAAACAGTGTCTTTAAATGATTCTAAAGTAGGTCAGCACCAAGAACCACTGGTCTGAGCCGACCTCAGCCTCCAGCAGAGAAAAATGTCTGGGCTTCCCCATGGAAATGTCAGTGCCGCAGAGCTCCCTCCAGAGGACAGATCCGGGTGCAGGTTACATCCTAACATCCTAACGTCGGAAGGCGAGCATCAGCCCCGCCTGCCTCTCCCACGCTGATCCTGACTCTGTTCCCAGGAGCAGCTCAAGACCAGTTTCTCCCCGTTTCCCACTGGCCATTGTGATGGGGGCGGAGAGCAGAGAAGGCCCCTCAGTACCTACTTTATTCTTCACGTGCCGGAGTTTCTAGGCTCTTCGGACACTGCCTGGAGTGGTGAGAATGTTTGGAACGTGGTTCCCTGGGGGCCACGCTTGCTGGGGCTGCAAGTTTCTTCCGTGATATTCCCAGTGACACGAACACCTCGGATGGCCTGAGCGCCTTCGTTCCTTCTCCTCCCCTGGAACCTCAGCGCCTACCTCCCTCTCCTCCAGGACACACCGTTGATTGGATTCATCATGCCACAGGAATGGCTGTTCAAAACCCACAGCACAAAGGGGGCTCAGCAAATGCATGAAAGGTCAGACAAGGTGGAGGAGAAGCAGGGAAGGGTCACCCTTAACTGCAGGGTACATTACACCTCGTCAGCGGTGTTTATGCTAAAAGGAAAATAAAACTATGATTGAATGTAAACAGAGAACCCCCAGTGTAAGCTAATAAATGCTTTAATGCTACCTGATGAGCCTGAATCCCATAACACATTGTAAAATATTTCCTCCACATTGTGGAGAGGTCAAGTTGTCAAACCAGGTCTATAAATTTTCAACAGTAGATGTATCCTGTGCTTCTGCCTGGTAATTGTATTAAAACAATACAGCTTTTTAGCTTTGCTTTTCAACTAATGGAAAATACTCCGCAGACGTACTGTAAAAAGACAAAGATGTGTGTGAGTGGAACTGAGTGGAGTTACTGAAACAAATGTGAAGACTGACTGAAGGCGCGCTGAAACTGGATTTTACCTCAAGCCCTGGGATGGTTCTGGGAACTGAAGCTGAATATCTTAAAGGAAGAGGCAATCTCAGCATCCTCGTGTGTGTTTGTGTATAATTAAGAATGAAGCATTTCTGCACATTCAAATTGGATTCCTGCCTCTAGTACTGGGCTGGTGCTGTGAATTTTAGGTAAAAATCTTTAAGCAAAAGGCAATCTCAACATCCTAGTGTGTGTGTGTGTGTCTGAGCATGCCAACATGCACAGACACACACAATATTTTATTTTTAATTAAGAATGAAGGTATTTCCGCACATGTTTGTTAATCAAAATCTATAGAATAAAATAAAGATGCCTTTTAAGATGCCTTCTGTTTCACAGAAGAGGGAACAAAAGAGTTAAGGAGGCCAAGCAAAGCTACTATGCCTTCTCTATAGGCTAACTGGTTGTATCTCCCCCAGACTCACAAGTTCAAACCTCATCCTCTTGTTGGTACTTGGAGATGGGGGCTTTGGGAGGTGCGGAGGCCAGGAGGTGGGGCCCTTGCAAGTGGAGTCGGTGCCCTTATAAAAGAATCCCACCGAGCTCTCTTCCCCGCTTCCACTCTGTGAGGACACGGCGATACGAGGCTGCTTACGAGCCAGGAAATGGGCTCCCTCCAGTCTCAAACCTGCCAGAGCCCTGACCTCAGGCTCTGCAGCCTCCGGGAATGGTGAGGACATTCCTCCTGCTTACACGCCGCTGGCTTGTGCTGTTCTGTTATAGCGCTGAACTGACAGCCTTCCTGGCTTCACACCCAGCCGCACGGCCGCTGCCCTCGGGCCATGCAGAAAGTCATGGCTGGCGCTTAGCTCCGGCTCCTCGGAGAGCAGCCTCGGTTGCTCAACAGGAGACAGTATGATCACGGAATAGCTAAATCCAATCTGTTAAATTTTTCCAAAAGCAGCAGAAACGGGAGCATCTGTCGCAGTGTCTGTGATTAATAGTGAGGTACGTCGAGGCGTGGAGGTGCGTAGGAAGGGATGGGCATACCGACACACGGCAGGGAGCCAGAAGGCACGCTCCTCTCGGCGTGTTTTCTTGTCAACATCAGGAGAACAAATGCTTCTGCTATACTTTAATTTGTAAAGTATATATTTATCTTTAAGAATGTCTACCACATAAAGAAAAAAATGTAATAGTAGCTCAATGTTCCTTAGAAATGATTTATCTCCTGTGCAGTACTTTCTGAGCCAAGTAGCCAGTTTTATTTGGAAATTGAAAAATGACAGCGAGTTATTTTTAAAGCCGTTTTCTACTCGTGCCCTGTAACCCCTGAAGAAGTCAGGCCCACGATGGCATACACAGAGAGTCACAATACCGTCATCATCTAGATTTATTTCTCAAAGAGGACAGTCTAATCAGACGTTCGATGATGCCTTTGTGACCAGGACTCTGAAATGGATGTGACTGTTCCATCTTACTACTTTTAGAAATATGATTTACAGCTCCCTTCTGGTTATTTTTCACTCTGTGTGTCTATTATGTTTCCTTTTAAAGATTGTATTTAAAAAAAAAAAAAAAGAAGCAACAATTTGACTTAATGTAAAGCCAGAAAAAGAAAGGGGTCTGGCAGAAACAATTGGAGGTAGAAAATCTATTTAGGGAAGATAAATTTCAGATCCATGAGGGCCACTTCTGCAGGGCCTAGAGGTACTTTCTGCATCCCTGTGACCTGTGGCCGCCTGCCTAGGGAGGGCGGAGGAAGGCCTGGGGCTTTGTGATCCTGGGGCAGGGGGCGGGAGGGGGCTTTGTGACCCTGGGGCAGGGGGCGGGAGGGGGCTTTGTGACCCTGGGGCAGGAGGGCGGGAGGAAGGACCGGGGCTTTGTGACCCTGGGGCAGGGGGCGGTCTCCTGGGCTTCTGTGATGTTCGCTCTTGCCTTCTGATCTCTGACATCTGTCGTGGTGGCCGGAGCCGGGAACAGTCCAGAATGGCGCAGCCTCCTTCCCAGCGGGTTCCTCTCCTTCTTCCTTCTCAGGATCTAAGGCAGGACGGCCTCTGTCCACTTAAGCCCCTGCTGAGAAACAGCCCGTGACTCGTCAGAGCTGCCAGAACAAAGCTCAGCCCTGAGCCTGGACTGCGGATCTTCCCCAGTTTAAACGTGGCTCTCCTCCCTGTCCTTCTTCCCCTGTTTGGCTCCTGAGGATGCCGCGTATCTTACTGTAATGGAAGGTCTGCCTTAGTTTCCCTTCCCAGTGACTCCTCTGCGGGAAGGGACTCCCCGGGGACCCTAAGATCCTGCCTCCTCTCCTGTTCCAGCGCGGCCTGGCCGCCTCTGCGAAAGCGCCCCTGGTTCTCCCAGCCCGAGCCTGCTAGCGCGTGTGGCGGGCTTCGCTGGTCTTCTGGGCACGCCTGTCCCCTCCCCCAGGGAGAAGCGCCCGGAGGCAACTGCTGCGTCTCCTGTTTCCCACGACCCGCCACGGCCTGGCGCAGCCGCGCCGCCGCGGGAAGGCTGGCCCACGCCCCTGCCCAGCGCGGCTGCGGCGCTCAGCGCGGGGCAGCTGAGGCCGGGGCTGCAGCCCAGAGCACTGAGGGCCGAGGGCAGGCCTTGCGTGCGCGCTTGTCGAGACCGTAGCGCAGGCTCGCTTCCGGGGAGCACGCCCTCCCCGGGACTGGCTGTCCTCCGGACGGAGGGCGTCGGCAAGGTCTCCTCGCCTTCCTGCCCACTCGGCGAGCGGGAGTGAAGCCCACCGCAGCTCAAGGCAAAGGCCGCAGCCCCAGAGAACGTCCCCGAGGGGGCCTTTCTAGCAGGAAACCAGGGTCCATTTGAATGGGTCACCTCCTGTGTGGCCCCGTGTGTGAGGCTGGGCCTGCCCGCTGCGCCATCTCCTGACCCCCGACCCTCCAACTCCTCCTTCCCAGGCCCACCCCGCCACCGGGTCGTTTGTCAGCGTTATGGCTGCTGGGTATCGACCTCTTAAATCTGTTTCCTAAGGGCAAATTCCCCACTGAGATACGGAAAGCATGAAGATGGTAAATAGAGCTCTGGACATTTTCTCTGAAAAAGCAAAGACAAGCAGCTGAAACTTGCTGATAATTAATGCATTTTTACTTCTTTATAATCATCTCACTTTCATTAATTTATTCATGAAATTCATAGTCAAAGCTACGGTTTTTCCAGTGGTCATGTGTGGATGTGAGAATTGGACTATAAAGAAAGCTGAGCACCAAAGAATTGATGCTTTTGAACTGTGGTGTTGGAGAAGACTCTTGAGAGTCCGTTGGACTGTGAGGAGATCCAACCAGTCCATCCTAAAGGAGACCAGTCCTGGGTGTTCATTGGAGGGACTGATGCTGAAGCTGAAATTCCAATATCTTGGCCACCTCATGGGAAGAGCTGACTCATTGGAAAAGACCCTGATGCTGGAAGGGATTGGGGGCAGGAGGAGAAGGGGACGACAGAGGATGAGATGGCTGGATGGCATCACCGAATCGATGGGCATGAGTTTGAGTAAACTCCAGGAGTTGGTGATGGACAGGGAGGCCTGGCGTGCTGCAGCCCATGGGGTTGCAGAGTTGGACACGACTGAGCGACTGAACAACAATGTACTTGGCATTTTCTCAGTAGTTGGCAGAGACATGAAGAGGCAAGTACCCCTGCCCTCGCGGTGAGGCTTGGGGGTTGATGGACAATAAGCCGTGGACTTAGTAAATAAGTAAATCACGTTATTTGTGATAGACCAAAGGCTGGAGCAAGAATCCAGGGCATCGAGAACCCTGCGACACAGTGTGTGAGTAGTGAGGGCTCGGGTCGTGTCTGAGTAGATTGGGGGAGGTGACCGGGGGCCCCGGGGGAAGCGGGCAGCAGCACAAGCAGGGGGAATGGAGCTCAGGGGCGCCGGGTGGGGCGGGGAGCGTCCGCAAGTGTCTGCGGAGCAGCAGGGAGGCCAAGAGCGGGGCGGAGAGCTGGAGGTCTGCATGACGACAGCACTGTTGTAAAGACTTCAGATTTTATTTTTATCAGAGTAAAAGCCATTTTCCTTCACCCTAAGAGAAAAGATGGGGTGCTTTGAGGTGCCTGCCCTCACTGAAGACTGGGCATCTACCTTCACTCACTTTAACAACTATCAAGGGGAACAGTCAGCTCTGTAAACACTCTGTGTTCTAGCCCAGTACGCAGATGTTCTCAGGAAGCACAGAAACCAGACACAGGAAAAAAGAGCAAGGGCTCCTGGAGGCAGAGAGAGCCTTTGCAGCTCTAGCAAAGCATTTCTTGAGCACCACGACGTGCAAACAGGGGCTTTCTAGCGGAGAGAGCTGTTCAACAAGAGACATTGCACAAAAAAAGGCACACTCACAAAGTGGCTTAGGAGGGGATGCAAAGGTCATGAAGACTGGCGTTTATGGCCTCATGTGCCCAAGCGTTGTATAGGACATAAAAAAAAAAAAAGCAAATTGTAAAGAAAACAAATTCATGGGTGTCATTCCAGGCACTGCAGAAAGCTCCTTGCATAGAAGTCATGGCCACAGAATCATGTACAGAGAATATATTGGCAAGGGTGACAGTGTGGTTTGTAAATCTAGAAAGTATGACTGTTTGTAGAAATTCATGAAGCTGACAGTGGGGTGAGTAGAGGAAGGCCGTGTGACTAACGGTAAAAGGAGGGGCGAACGCAGATGGCCGCTAACCTGCCCGGTTCCATCCGTTAAAAAGAAACAGTGTTTGATCACACTTTAGCATATTACGTTTGATAAACTAACCAGAAACTCAGAGAGAAGGCTGAGGCCCTGATTTTTGCGTGTTGCTGGGAAACTGTCATCCTTACTCGAATGGGTGGATTTTAAGGAGGAAAAGTGCTGCAAGGCCAGTCTTGCTTCTTCCGCCCTGCAGCAGACAGCACCGGGTGCCCATCAGTGTGGGCAGACCTGTGAAGGGGGCGATGCGTGTCCCGTGACTCTGAACCCTGAGACGCTCCTCGTCCCCACTTCCCTCGCCCTCCCGCCTCCTGCGACCCCACTTGGCATCGCAGGGCGCTGCCTCCTCCGTGTGTCAGACTCTGCTCCATCCTGGTGGAATCCCCGGGAGGGCACCCGCAGGAGAAGTTGACGGAGGTCAAGGGAGACGTGGACTGAAAGGTGTCCGCTGGCCTCAGTGACGAGGAGGCCACTCCTGATCTGGCAACAGCAGTGTTCGTGGAAACCACGTGCAGCCACGTGTGGGTTGCAGGGTGAGTGAGCGGTAAGGATCAAAGCCAGTGGGTATAAGAAACCCGATTGCGCAAAGAAAGGGCCAAGAGGAGGCGTTTAAATTTTAAGACAAGGACACAGGGAACATGTTTAAATGTTAGATGTTAATGGAAAGGAGCCAGTCGCAAGGAACAGTTGATGGTGCAGGAGAGGAAGGGAACAGTCCATAGCACAGGCCCTGAGCCCTGCTGGGGTTTTAAGACCAGATGGTAAGTGGTTCTGGCCTGTCGCTGAGGTCCAGCAAACAAGTGCAAGGAAAGTTTACTGTCTGCTCCATCTCATTCAAGAAGCTCAAGCATCACCTTTAAGTAGAATCTTGAATGCTGGAGCCATTAAACAAATCAGGGAGAAATGGCCCATCATCTAACGTCCCATGACTGAGAAAAGATTCCCTCTGCTCTAACACATGAGTAACATTTTCTTAATGTTCTCAGAGTTTCCATGAGTAATATTATGATAAACCACTCTAACCATTTCTGAAAGCCATTTCCACATTAGCAATATCCAATTGATTTTCATTATCCTGGGTACATTTTTTTTTTCTTCTAAAGATCTATTGCACCTGCTTTACCTTTAATTGTTTTAAAAACAAACCGTGTCCAAGCAAGACATTTACAGAAACATAAACTAGTCTGACCCAAACTCAGAGCTCTGTGATTTCAGGAGACCTCAGTGCTAACCAACGAAGGCCTGAGCTAGAGCGATATACGGGTCAGCATTGCTATTTAGTTACGTCAGGGTTCACAGTTTAATTTTCAAAGAGAAGTGCAGAAAATGCAGGTGGGACAGGATCTCCTGGAACCATCCAAATTGGGGCTCTAATTAGTCCTGGGATTCATATTCCCACACGTTGTTTAGGTCTTGTGAGCTTTGGATGCTCCTTGCATACACACATGCTAAGTCGCTTCAGTCGTGTCTAAATCTTTGCGACCCCGTGGACTGTAGCCCGCCAGGCTCCTCTGTCCATGGGATGTTCCAGGCAAGAACACCGGAGTGGGTTGTCATGGCCTCCTCCAGGGGATCTTCCCGACCCAGAGGTGGAACCCACATGTCTTGCATCTCCTGCATTGGCAGGCAGGTTCTTTACCACCAGCACCACCTGGGAAGCCCTTGGATGCGTCTCACCTCCCCCCTAAAAGTAAGCACGTGCAATAAATAGCCCTCCCTCCATGCAGCCTGGACAGCTGCCCGGGGCCTCAGACTCAGAGCCCTGAGCGTCAGTGTGGTTCTCACGGCGCTGTGGGTGCAGCCTTCCCAGCTGTCCTGTTAGGGGCTGGCTTCAGCTGTCGTGTGGAGCAACAGGCTTGGATTGCCTGCACTCAAGCTTCTTGTTTCCGGGAAGCTTCTGTCACTTGTATATAATCTGCCTTATTTCTCAGAGTGTTATGTGTTCCATCAGACATTGATTTCCATTTTTCAAGAGAAGACTTTCCTCCTAAAACTCAGCGAAGCTTTCCTAATTCTTTTAAGAACACCATGTTTTTATACCTACAAATAATGTCAGAGCTGGGTCCTGTTGCTTTATGGATTCAAACATGATATAGGCCAGTAGAGAGGACAGTTCAGTTCAGTCCCTCAGTCGTGTCTGACTCTTTGCAACCCCATGAACCGCAGCTCGCCAGGCCTCCCTGTACATCACCAGCTCCCGGAGTTTACTCAAACCCATGCCCATTCAGTCAGTGATGCCATCCAGCCATCTCATCCTCTGTCGTCCCCTTCTCCTCCTGCCCTCAGTCTTTCCCAGCATCAGGGTCTTTTCAAATGAGTCAGCTCTTCCCATCAGGTGGCCAAGGTATTGGAGTTTCAGCTTCAGCATCAGTCCTTCCAATGAACACCCAGGACTGATCTCCTTTAGGATGGACTGGTTGGATCTCCTTGCAGTCCAAGGGACTCCCAAGAGTCTTCTCTAACACCACAGTTCAAAAGCATCAATTCTTCGGTGCTCAGCTTTCTTCACAGTCCAATTCTCACATCCATACATGACCATTGGAAAAACCATAGCCTTGACTAGACCGACCTTTGTTGGCAAAGTAATGTCTCTCCTTTTTAATATGCTATCTATTGGTCATAACTTTTCTTCCAAGGAGTAAGCGTCTTTTAATTTCATGGCTGCAATCACCATTGGCAGTGATTTTGGAGCCCAGAAAAATAAAGTCAGCCACTGTTTCCCCATCTATTTGCCATGAAGTGATGGGACCAGATGCCATGATCTTAGTTTTCTGAATGTTGAGTTTTAAGCCAACTTTTTCACTCTCCTCTTTCACTTTCATCAAGAGGCTCTTTAGTTCTTCTTCGCTTTCTGCCATGAGGGTGGTATCATCTGCATATCTGAGATTATTGATATTTCTCCTGGCAATCTTGATCCCAGCTTGTGAGAGGGCAGTTTTGCTGTGTTAAAAGTGCCCTGGGCTCCTAAAGAGGATCCTTCAGAGTAAGTTTGATCTGATATTAGACTGACTCTCATTGTGAGACTTCTAATTTTCTTAAAGCATTCCTCCAGTCCGTTAGGCAAAGTATTCCCAGCTATCGGGTTTAGGAAAGTACTTGGGTGAATCCCGCTTATGTAAACTGTTGCTTTGGTTTGCGCTGTGGTGAAGGTCATTGATGGCTTGATCTAAATGTGGTCTGTCCGTAGCCACTCAGGTTGGAGACCGAGAAGCTACCTGGCTTGGTGTGAACACATCATACCAGACCCAGCAAATGCTCTTAAGCACAATTATATTTAGCTGTGAATTTTAGAAATGAGCAGACCTGGAGTCTCCTGGAGGTGTGGTGGATGGAGGCAGTCCAGAGGGGTCGGCATGGATGGCTTAGAGGAGCCTAGTTCCAGGCCGCCAGAGTCTGTCTTTTGCTCATGGTGTCGGCCGGGGCCTCCTCTGAGAAGGACTTGGCTTGCGCTGTAGACATACGGGCAAGGCTGTCCCGAAGAATGCAAACAGAAAAGCTGTCTTCATTTGGGTTCCTCCTGTAGCTGACCCAAATGCAGTCCAGGTTTGATGCGTGAGACAGGGCGCTCAGGGCTGGTGCACTGGGACGACCCTGAAGGATGGGATGGGATGGGGAGGGAGGTGGGAGGGGGATCCAGGATGGGGGACACGTGTACACCCATGGCGGATTCATGTCAGTGTATGGCAAAACCACTACAACATTGTAAAGGAATTAGCCTCCAATTAAGATAATTAATTTTAAAGATAAATAAATGCAAGGAGGCTATCTGATGGCTGGAACAGGAGGCAGCAGGAAGTGGGGATGTGGGAAGAAAGGAGAAAGAAGCCTGAAGGGTGTGCCGCATGCCCGTTAGCAGCGGGGAGCCAAGGCTCAGCCCTGCCGGGATCCTGGGGACAGCATGGCACACCCGTCAGGCGCCCGCCTCGGCGGAGGACAGTGAGGACGCCGTGCTGCGGTCCACTGGCTCTCCGTCTGTCCCTGGCTGCGGGCTGCTTCCTCTGCTCGGGCACCAGTGGCAAGGAGAGGAAGTGCTCGGGCTGACAGAGGCCGGGGCAGCAGGACAGCAGGGGAGATGCCAGCGGTGTGGGCAGAGTGTGTCTGCATCTTGGGCCCCCGGAGCGGTGGGAACCAGGTCCCCAGGTGGAGAGAAAAGAGCCTGTTTCACTCCATTCAGGCTGCTGTGACAAAATCACTGTACTCTGGGTGGCTTATGGGGCCTCCCTGGGGGCTCAGATGGTAAAGAATCCGCCTACCATGCGGGAGACCTGGGTTCTGGGCCGGGAAGATCCCCTGGAGAAGGGCATGGCAGCCCACTCCAGGATTCTTGCCTGGAGAATCCCGTGGACAGAGGAGCCTGGCAGGCTACTGTCCATGGGCTTGCAAAGCGTTGGGCATGAACCGGGTGGCTTATAAACACCAAGCATTTATTTCTTGCAGTTTTGGAGGTCGGGGGTCCGAGATCGTGGCACCGATACCCCGAGAGCCTGGTGAGGTTCCGCTTGCAGGCTGCAGACGGCCAGCTTCTCACTGGGTCTCCAGGGCAGGGGGCCTGCAGGGCTGTGTGGGGTCTCGTTTATACGACACCGTGTCCATTCCTGGGGGCTCTACCTCTCAACACCACCTCCTAATACCATCAAACTGGGCATTAAGATTTCAGTACGTAGACTGTGGGAGAACTCAAACGTGCAGACCGCAGCACAGAGACGCCGAGGAAGCTGCCTCAGCTGGAGGAAGCTAAGGAGATGGTGTTTGCCCTCCTCACTTCTCTGTGCCCCGGGACACACACTAACATGCCTGAACCTGATTGAATGAACATACTTTGCTCTGGCAGCTATGTGAGGTGACCAGGGCCCTCATGTTGCGATGGGAACGCGTACTGGTCCGGCCACTTGGGAAGCCAATGAGCAAGTTCTTGCAAAATTAACATGACCCAGGAGCTCTACCCCTGAGTTATTACCCAAGAGAAAGAACTAAACACGCATGTCCCCAAAAAAGACCTGCAAGGCAGCGTTAGTCACAGTGTCCCCACGCTGGGAAGAACCAAACTGCTCATCAACTACAAACTAAGAAACCGTGGAATGTCCATTCAGTGAAACACGTCTCCACAGTCAGAAGGCACGGAATACCCACAAGGGCGCTAGCAGGGATGAGTCTTCCCAGCGCTCTGTCCAGTGAAGGGACCCAGATACAAAGTGGCGTTCTGAGAAAGGCAAAACCATGGGAGCCCAAGGCAGATCAGAACATTGCAGGTGCTGGGGGTGGACGTGGCCTGAATGTTCCTGTGGGCAGATGAGACCTCCGTAACCTCGCCCTAACACACACGAGGACTTCAGGGCGGGTGAGGCGCCAGACGGTGGCGGGAGAGTCACCAGATCGGGTCCCACCTCGGGGGAGTCAGAGAGACGGAAAGGGGCCCCTTTTCTAGAGTGGGTGTGGGGTCCTCTCTCCTCTGTCTCTCTGGACAGTCCCCGCCTTACAGAGCCAGGACGGGAGCGCCCTCTGCTCGTGAGACTCCTGAGGCCGTGTGTCCACAAAGCCTCCGACGGGCAGCAGAGCCGGTCTGCCCACCGGGGCCCAGCGCCAGCTCTGCCCTCCCAACTGCCGGTCCCTTCCCCCCTCACCCCGGGAGCCTGCGTCCTCGTGGAGACACGCTCATTCAGTAACAGATGACGGCTGTCAGGGTGATTCCGCGTCGGCTGTGAACAACGCGGAAACCGGCTTGTTTCAGGTTCTTTGCGGTGACTTCCACTCAAGGTCATTCACGGCCCAGACTGAAAACGCTGGGGAAACAAGATGGATGGAAAGGGAGGTCTCTGGTCAAGAGTGCAGGTCGTTTTTTAGGCTCACAGATCGTCTCAGGTTGCTGTGAGCCAGGAAGCTCGGCCAGAAATTTCTGTCTTCGGTGGCTGTGTCCCTTGTCTCCGGCCTTCCTCTTGACCTGGACTCATCCGTCTCAGCAAGTGCCCGTGAAACATGGTCGGCAGAGGGGTGCGTCGTCACCGGGGACGGGCAGGGGAGGAAAGACTTTCCACAGTACGACAGAGGCTTGCTCTCAAGGACGGGGAGAAGGAGGAGAGAGAAGAGGAGGGAGAAGGCAGAACAAACCTCGAGGGAGCTGAGGCCCGAACGTCTGATGCGTGCCCCAGGTACAGTTTGTTTGGGTCGCAGCTTCGGGAGCAGCCTTCCTGCCCCTAGTCGCCTGTGCTGGAGCATGGGGCTCCGTCGTCTCTGACTCGGCAGCCCCCTTCTGCAGCAGGAACACTGGGGTGGGCTGCCATTCCCTTCTCCGGTGCCTGAGTATAATTACATCAAAATCTCCCGCTGCATATGTGTTCATTAAAAAGCAAAAAATCTCCCACTCTTACCCCTCGTGGAGCAGAGTGAACACAGTCTATGTTAAGACCCACTGTGGGGCCGGTTCCTGCCGAGTAGAGAGGCACCGCCTTCAGGATTGGGGGCCAGAAATAGTCCTGGGAATTAAGAGGCTGAGGGTGTTGCAGTGGTTGAGAAGTCTGACAGCTGAGGAATTGGGGGAGACTAATTAATGCCTTCTCAGAAGGAGGAGGATAAATAAGCCTCGGTTGTTTGCTTGCATTTTTTTCTCCCTTCATAATGACAGTCAACAGAGTCACTCCCAAGATAATGAGTCACTTCAAAGAAAGAAGCAGATATCTGAGTTTGCAGCTGAATCACCAAAGACGCCAAAGAACCCTCAGAGAAGATGAAACAGCGCTGTATTCTCTGGAGAAGGCAGCCGATTCTGAGGCTTTGAGGGTGTCAGACTTTACGGAAATGCTGCGACATATGCAAAGACTACATGGGGCTGACTTGTCTCAGACGAGTGTCTCGTTGTATTAAAAACACAAGCACACTTTATTTTTGTTTCCATTTAGGTTTATTCGGTAGGGCCAGCTCCTTCCCTGGAGCAGGACATCACATGACTTTCCTGGACATGCTTATGTCAGACAAGTCCCCCCGCAGTCTACATTTCTGCACAGGAGTTACGTAGAGACTATGAGCCTAGGCCCTGAACAATCGAAACTACGACCTTGGTTTAAAATCGAGGTGGCCCCCCAACAGGACGCTCTGAGCAGAGAGCAGAAGGGTCGTGACGGGCCCCTCCTCCCTGAAAGAGCTCTTCTCTGCGTCCCCCCTTCTCAGGAAGGAGAGATCTGCCCTGTGGCTCTGTGGTGAGGGTCACCGTCTCACACGTGGCCCGGCGCGTATTACTGCTGACTCTTTCAGGGGCTAGAGACCCTCCCTCCCAGACGCCTGCGTCTGGAGCTGTCCCTCACGGTCCCCGGAAGGTGGGTGACCTCCTCTCGTGATGTGTCTTGAACGTCGGTGGTTCTATAGTTCTTTATCCTGAGGGAGCTCTGCCCCTCCAGTCCAGTTCAGGTCAGTCAGTTCAGTTCAGTCGCTCAGTCGTGTCCAACTCTCTGCGACCCCACGGACTGCAGCACGCCAGGCCTCCCTGTCCATCACCATCTCCCAGAGTTTCCTCAAACTCATGTCCATCGAGTCAGTGATGCCATCCAGCCATCTCGTCCTTCTCCTCCAGGTGGCCCTCTCGGGCGGCGCGGAAGGGGCCTCTGCCCACTGATCACAGCTGACCCCTGGGAGGTCGGGGGGGAGGCACCATGGGGTTACACCTTTCCTTTGCAGCTGCCCCTTCCCGCTCCTTCCCCCCGTGGAGAAGTCTATTTTGCCCTTTAAATGGAACAGGCAGAGTTGAGTACCAGTCCACCGTGACTCCCTCCAGCCCCCAAGCTGCAGGGGAAAGTGTTGCCCTCTCTGATGAAAGCCCAGCACTCTTGCTTTCAGTTGAGCCTGGGCAGCTACAGCTGAATCGGGGCTCAGAAGCTTCCTTCAAATCTTACCTCCAACAAAATGCTTCACATGCGCAGCCGCGGAAGACTTTGCTTTTAAACCCATCCAGCTTTTCCAAGGAAGAAGGCAATGGCAACCCACTCCAGTACTCTTGCCTGGAAAATCCCATGGATGGAGGAGCCTGGTAGGCTACAGTCCATGGGGTCACTAAGAGTCGGACATGACTGAGTGATTTCACTTTCATTTTTCACTTTCTCGCATTGGAGAAGGAAATGGCAACCCACTCCAGTGTTCTTGCCTGGAGAATCCCAGGGAAGTGGGAGCCTGGTGGGCTGACGTCTATGGGGTCGCACAGAGTCGGACACGACTGAAGCGGCTTAGCAGCAGCAGCAGCTTTTCCAAGACAGTCTCCTTCACCAAAGTCAGCTGATTACAGAATTTAATTAAATCTCCACATGTCTTCATAGCAGCACCTAGATTAGCGTTTGACTGTCTGATGCTTGACTGTACCCTAGTCGAGTTGACAGAGCACGGGCCCTGCATCGCGGGTCGCTGTAAAGCTGAAGTGACGGCTGTGAATCAGGTAACAGGGTCTGGCGCACGGGAGTCAAGTACTGACTATCACACACATTACTCACCAGCTCTGTGGCTTTGGGCAAATCGTGTGATTGTCTGAGCCTTGATTTCCTCATGGCAAAATGAAATCCCTGGAATAGAAAATCACAAAGGTTTCTCTCTTTAAAAAAAATATACATATATTTTTTTAATTGGAGAATAATTGCTTTACAGTGCTGTGCTGGTTTCTGCCGACATCAGCACGAATCGGCCGTGGGTGTGCACGCGTCCCTCCCTCTGAGGCCTCCCTCCCGCCTCCCGCCCCACCCACCCCTGGGCTGTCACGGATTGCTGGTGTGAGCTCCCCGAGGCACACGGCAGACCCCCACTGTCTGCCTGTTTTACATGTGGCAGTGTGCGAGTTTCCGAGTACTGTCTCCATTCAGCCACCTTCTCCTTCCTACGCCTCCCGTGTCCACGAGTCTGTTCTCTGCATCTCCACGGCTGCCCTGCAGACAGGGTCATCAATACCGTCCTTCTAGATTCTATATATATATATGCGTTAATATGCAATATTTGTGTTTCTTTTTCTGACTTACTTTGCTACATATAATAAGCCCCAGGTTCATCCACCTCATTAGCACTGACTCAAATGCATTCCTTTTTATGGCTGAGTGATATTCCATTGTGTATATGTACCACAACTTCTTCATCCATTCGTCTGTCGATGGACATCTAGGTTGCTTCCATGTCCGAGCTATTGTAAATAGTGCTGCGATGAATATTGGGGTACACGTGTCTTTCTGAATTGTGCTTTGCTTGGGGCATACGTCCCACATTGGGATTGTTGGGTCATATGGTAGTTTTTGGCTTCCCAAGTTACTCTAGTGATAAAGAACCTGCCTGCCAATGCAGGAGATGTGAGATGCAGGTTGGACCCGTGGGTCAGGAAGATCCCCTGGAGAAGGGCATGGCAACCCAGTCCAGTATTCCCGCCTGGAGGATCCCATGGACAGAGGAGCCTGGTGGGCTACAGTCCATGGGGTCACAAAGAGTTGGACACGACTGAGTGACTCAGCACACACATGGTAGTTTTTTAAGGACTCTCTGCACTGTTTTCCACAGTGGAGAGTCTGCCCTGGAGGCCTTGGGTCTGCCCCGGGTGGTGGGGGGCGGGTGTGGAGGTAGCACTGCTGTGTGGATCATGGGGCCTGGGCAGCACCAGCTACGCAGGGGAGCTGGTGGCCGCGGGCACAGGATGCCATCTCTGAGGGTTTTCTCGGGCCCCTGGCAGCTCTGGCCCGTGGGGTCGAGCGCGGGGGTGGCACGGCCACTTGCATCACAGGAACCCTGGCCGCCCCGGGCCCGGGAGCGTGGCACTGTTAGAGTCCTCTCTCGGCTCCGCCAGCTGGCGTGCAGAAGGCCTCGGGCTGGCCCTCTATTTGTCGGCGCAGCAGCGCTCAATCCCACCCCGGGCTGGGGTCCACAAGCACTTGCAGACCCCTCTGGGGCCCCGCTGCTCGGCTGCCGCCTGGCGTTGACAGACAGGGCTGTGGGCATGCTCCACCCTCTGCGCGTGACTCAGCCTGTGGCCTTGCCTCCAAGGCTGCCCGGCTCTGCTCCACAGACGTTCCCCCCGAGACCTCCCCTCACGTCCCCTCGGGCCGTCTCCCTCTTCCCGTCTATGGTCGGCAGCAGACCTCACCCCGGGGTTGCGCTGCAGCTCCCCGCCGCCGCGCCTCCCGGGGGTGGGTGGCCCTGTCTTGGGTGCGCAGGGCTGAGGCAAGGACTGCCCGTGTGGTTCTCAGTCCCCTGAGGGTCACAGGGCCCCGGTGCCCAGGCGTCTGTTCTGACCCTGAGACTCTTGTCAGACGTGGCAGTAAAGGCCAGCTCTTCCGCACAGTAGACTCACCCAGGCCACACTCTTCGAGCACCTGCTAGAGCCAGGCCTGGGCACCCACTCCGTGACGTGACAAACGCAGGGGAAGCTGGCCCCAATTCCTCCTTACCAGGGAACTCTTCAACAATCACCTTACTCTTCCTTAGCGTCATCTCCACAAAAAGGGCTGTTTCCATCTGAGGGCCCTGAGTTAAATGCCAGCCTGGGGGACTCGGGGCAGTTCAGGCAAGTGCTCAAATGTCCCCTCCCCTCCCGGCTTGGCGGTGCTTTCAACCTTGAAACAGCACCTCCTGGGACCTCATCCCAGAGACGCGGAAGGACAAGGCGATGCTGCTCCTTCAGAAAGCGATGTGTCCCCTGAGAAAAGCTGAGGGGCTTGGCCCTAGAGATCTACGTCTTCAAGCAAATGCCCTTGTCAGAAGGAAAGCTGAAACCGGGGCTAAGGCAATCGTGAAGGGCCAGGAAGGAAGGAAAAGCAGGGTGTCTCATGCACAGACCCTGGAGACCGTCTATTAAAGACGATGCCATCCGAGAATGTTCTTCATACCCCATCCAAGCAGGACAGGGTGGATTTCTGATACTTGAAAAGTAGCTGCAAGACTGTGTCAGTTCCTGTTCTGTGATGCTCCGGGTTCCGACGTCTATTGTTTTAGGGTAGTTTATCTCAGAGCAGTGTGACTGACTCAGAAGGTAGAGTCTAGGAATTGCACGATTTAATTTCTCAGTATTCTTTCCATCCACTGCCTTTACTGGCTTCCCTGGTGGCTCAGTCAGTAAAGAACCCACCTGTGATGCAGGAGACCTGGGTTCAATCCCTGGGTTAGGAACATCCCCTGGAGGGGGGCATGGCAACCCACTCCAGTGTTCTCGCCTGGAGAACCCCATGGACAGCGGATGTGACTCAGTGACTTAGCACAAATATAAATATTTGCCTCTATGTTGTTGCATAGCACTGACTTACAGAAAGAAAATTGTAACTGTTACTCAATTTGGGGGTAAACAATATTGTAGCATTGTAATTTTATAAATATTCATGGTGTGTTATTATTTCTAGTTTCCGATAAGGAAGTGTAGGCATTTCATCTGACTCCAACTCAAATATTGCTTAAATAAGACTTAAAGCGTGATTCCACAACAGTGGACCTGTTTCTCTTCTCTGGAGTGAGAGAGCAGATTTTAAAAAGTATTTTTATATGTTTAAATATTTTGTATTTCACCATTTTTGAGCATGTATTTTGGGTCTGAGCTCCCTTTGCACAGCTTCCTAGGTAGTTTATGTGGAGTCAAGGCAGAAATCCTGACACCAACCTTCCCCCTTGGCTTCTAAGACGTCTTACGCTCCAGTTCCCCCCTTCCTTATTTTCGTGGTCCTGGACAAGGAGTTCAGTGTTCTTCACTGCAAATACAATGCAGTCCACTTATAAATAATTTATATTTACATTGTACACACTTACACACTATAAAATATTGGATATATTTTTGGCTTTCTACTTAGAATTTCAGGATTCTTATTGCAAATGAATTAATTGCATTTTCTCCTTTTGCAAGGTTGAGGTGGAAACTAATGACAGAGATAACAGTTTTTTTTTTCCCCTTGGTAATTAGAAAGCCTTTAGCGTCATCATTTAATCCCCAAGGACAGGAAAAATGATTACTCTCTATGAATGAATTGCAGTCTACAGTTCCATTTTAATTAAACATTTTTTTTTACAATATGAGAGATTCATTAAGTAAATTTTAGGAACACAAATGCTTGAAGACATAGGAATTGTTTTAAAGGTTCCTATAAAATTACTATGGAATCACATCATGATTCCTAAGAAATTTACCATTTAGGAAATCAATTTACAAAGGGAACTCAGTATTTTCCCATTGTTATTTTTTGGTGATATTTATATTCTGATTTTTGTTGTTGTTGTTCTGCAATCGACAAATCATCCGATGTGTAAGGAACTACCCCTTTCACCTGAGAAGTGTGCTTCTAGAAATGTTTCTCAAGGAGGTGAGGCCCGGGAATTTGGTGTTTCTGGGACACATTTGTCCCGTCGTGCACGTGGGAGTCTCCGAGGACTGGAGAGAGGACTTGAGGCGTCCACTCCCCCCGCAGGGCCTTGCCACCTGCCGGCCGCGTGGTCCTGAGGGCCCGGAAGTGACAGAGGCACTGCTGGCCCCGGCTTTGCTGAGGGCTTTGAATCACGTGCAGGCCGGATTACATCTGTTCTGCAGGAGCCCACACGCCGTGATAGCTGCTACCTGATCAGTGAGACAAGCTGGATCGTTACAGGACGCGGAGGCTGTGACTGGAGGCGGGTGACTGGGTAACTGTCCGTCCTCAGGGTGAGCCACATCTGTATTGACCAAGAAAGGAAAAATCCTGACTTGATTAACAAGTCTTCTCAGCATCCATAAGCTCATGGTTGGTTCTACAATGTAATTTTGCTTCTGGTCCTCAGCAAGTGGCCAGAAACAGTTCAGGGAGGGGCTGCAGAGAAGAGACGGTGTTTGTAAATCCGGAGCTTCTGCCGTCACTTGGGGAAACCCGGGAACCTGAAAGCGGCGGAATTTCTGCTCCGGGCAAAGGGAGCCTCCGCCCTCTGAACGCGGTATGGCAGAACTCCACGCGGCGTTCCACCGAGGCCGCGGCGGCGCGTTCAGCTCTGAAGTGAGTCCCGCTGGAGGCAGCTGAGTCAGGAAGGAGAAAGCGTCCTTGTTCGGAGAAACCTCTCGCCGCAGCACGCCACGTCCCACAGGCCCCCTCGGGGACCCGAGGCGCCTCTTCTGCTGCCAGGATTGGCGCCCTGGGAATTGTCTCCTCCTTCTGGAAGCAAAGGAAACCCAGGCCTGCGCACCTCTGCCCTGGGGACAGGGCGCCTCACCGCAAGCTGGGTGGACAGAGGCAGCGTCTGGGAAGGCCCTCCCGGCACCTCTGGGGCAGACATCGTCACCACACCACTCGTTTATGTCCCCGTGAAAGAACAGGGCACGTGAGCCGCCCTCAGCTTCCCAGAGGGTGTCAGAGCCGAGCCTGCGTGTGCACGGGGGTCCACGGCTGAGACCGGAGGGCGCCAGGGAACGCTGGCCCCCCGCCCGCCGCCTGCGCAGAGCCCCTGCGGTGAACCGGCCTCAGCGGGCAGCCCCGCTCTGTCCCTCCACGGCCACCCGCTGCCGCAGCCCCCGTCCTGGGGGCCTGACGGTGAGGGCAGGACGCCGGGGCCCTGCAGACACTCACCTGGCAGAGTGAAGGCGGAGAGCACCCTGACCGCACCCGTCCGTGTCCTGTGACTTCCAGCTCATCTTGGGAAGATCAGGATCAGCTGAGTCTGGTCCAGAGAACAGAGGCAGGTCCCAGGTTGATAAGACAGAAAACAATACCATTTTAATAGAAGGATTAGGGTGGGTATGGCAAAAAATGAACAGGTAAATCTGGGCTCGAAAATCACTGCAGATGGTGATTGCAGCCATGAAATTAAAAGATGTTTGCTCCTTGGAACAATAGCTATGACCAACCTAGACAACTTATTAAAGAACAGAGACATTACTTTGTCGAGAAAGGTCTGTCTAGTCAAGGCTATGGTTTTTCCAGTGGTCATGTATGGATGTGAGAGTTGGACTGTGAAGAAAGCTGAGTGCTGAAGAATTGATGCTTTTGAACTG
Organism: Cervus elaphus; assembly: GCF_910594005.1. Taxonomy (NCBI): domain Eukaryota; kingdom Metazoa; phylum Chordata; class Mammalia; order Artiodactyla; family Cervidae; genus Cervus; species Cervus elaphus. The sequence continues at coordinate 107,071,584 of NC_057823.1, read as the reverse complement.
TGGTGTTGGAGAAGACTCTTAAGAGTCCCTTGGACTGCAAGGAGATCCAACCAGTCCATCCTAAAGGAGATCAGTCCTGGGTGTTCATTGGAGGGACTGATGCTGAAGCTGAAGCTCCAATACTTTGGCCACCTGATGGGAAGAGCTGACTCATCGGAAAAGACCCTGATGCTACGAGGGATGGGGGGCAGGAGGAGAAGGGGACAACAGAGGATGAGATGGCTGGATGGCATCACCGACTCGATGGGCGTGAGTTTGAGTAAACTCTGGGAGTTGGTGATGTACAGGGAGGCCTGGCGTGCTGCAGTTCATGGGGTCGCAAAGAGTCAGAAACGGCTGAGCGACTGAACTGAACTGAAGTCTGGGGCAACATTACTAGGTTGTTTCTCTGTGGGTTTCACTCCAGCCACAACCAAATGTATTGCATGCAGAGCCCTTGGTTCCACAAAGGACCTGCTTATTTGAATGTAGCTGGAAGACAGGCTTGAAAATTCCTGGACCGGAAAGTTCTGCGTCTTCTTGAGTTCTGAGTCGGCAGTCACCATCTCCCCTCCCCCCAGCACGGCATGTCCCGTCTTCACTGACTCCAGACACGCGGGGACCTCGCCTGAGCTCGGGGGGCGTCCTCGGGCACTGGCCGCATTTGCAGCTTTGCCCAGCACGGCCTGTGGGCACGTTTCTCTCTGAGGCCAGGACACAGCACCCACGCCCCCACCTCTGCCCACCGCGGTCACCCCCCACCCCCACAGCTGCATGGAGGAGTGAGACGCAGGAGGGCCGAGCGGTCACCTCCCAACCTGCAGCAAAAAGCAGGAGCCCCGAGGCATCTCCGCTGACGCTGAGGGGCCTGGCCGTGAGCCCTGAGCCTTGCCAAGCGTTTCCGGTGCCCGTGAAGGAGCCTCTGCCTTCTACGGGGTCAGCCTCCCCAGCCCCCGACAACGAGCATATTGGATGCGGGTGTCCCAGCACGGGGTGTGAGCAGCGCCTGTCTGTCTCTTGTTTGGGCTGCTGCTGTTTTGCTTTCAGCACACTCAGGATTCCCAAGAGTGTGAGACAAAATTTTGTGGGAAGAATGTGTATGAAACACAGGGAGATGCCTGTGGTAAGGACGGATCGGTGTTTCCACTCCCAACACCGCATCCTCCCCTCTCCTGGCGTGAGCGTCCCTCCACCCCGTGACGAGACCCCGGGTGTCTCCTCCAGCTGTTGTCAGGAGGCAGGCAGCTGCGTGAGTGCCTCCGCCGCAGGCTCCTGGAGATGGATGAGCTCTGTCACTCAGCAGACAGGCGTGAGAGGAAATGGACGGCTGGGAGCAGCAGAGAGGAGCCAGGGGCAGAAGCCAGCTTGCTGGGCTGCTGGCGATGAGCACAGTCAGGCAGGCACACCCTTGAAAGGAGGCTACAACCTCCTGGAGGACCAAGGCGGTCCACTGGACCCGGGGCTGGGGTAGGGAGGGCGTGACATCAGTCAGGATGCAGAGCCAAAGGTGCTGGCCCCACAGAGCCCTCGGGAAGCTCGTCTGGCCATCGAACTGGAACTCAGCCTGTGAGAGGATGGAGAGGAAGGGAGGCAGCGATGGGGGTTTGGGGGACGCACTGTGGGGCATCTGTCCAGACAAGGCTGAGAGTCAATTCCTAGGCAGCTTGAGAGGGAGTCTGGGATCCCTGAGAAGGAGAAAGGGGTCTGGGGTTCTCGAAGCGGAGGTAGGGATCTGGAATTCTCAAGGAGGAGGAAAGGACAAACATTTTTTTTTCTCTACATTTCTTAGTCATAGTCACATAAAACATTTTTTTCTTTAAGCCCGGAACTGATGATTACACAACAAACAGCTCAGTTTAAACTCGGTCAGTTCAGTTCAGTTCAGTTCAGTCGCTCAGTCGTGTCCGACTCTTTGTGACCCCATGAATCGCAGCACACCAGGCCTCCCTGTCCATCACCAACTCCCAGAGTTTACTCAAACTCATGTCCATCGAGTTGGTGATGCCATCCAGCCATCTCATCCTCTGTCGTCCCCTTCTCCTCCTGCCCCCAATCCCTCCCAGCATCAGGGTCTTTTCCAATGAGTCAACTCTTTGCATGAGGTGGCCGAAGTATTGGAGTTTCAGCTTCAGCATCAGTCCTTCCAATGAACACCCAGGACTGATCTCTCCTAGGATGGACTGGTTGGATCTCCTTGCAGTCCAAGGGACTCTCAAGAGTCTTCTCCAACACCACAGTTCAAAAGCATCAATTCTTTGGCACTCAGCTTTCTTCACAGTCCAATTCTCACATCCATACATGACCACTGGAAAAACCACAGTTTTGACTAGATGGACCTTTGTTGGCAAAGTAATGTCTCTGCTTTTTAATATGCTGTCTAGGTTGGTCATAACTTTTCTTTCAAGGAGTAAGCGTCTTTTAATTTCATGGCTGCAGTCACCATCTGCAGTGATTCTGGAGCCCAAAATAATAAAGTCTGACACTGTTTCCACTGTCTCCCCATCTATTTCCCATGAGGTGATGGGACCAGATGCCATGATCTTAGTTTTCTGAATGTTGAGCTTTAAGCCAACTTTTTCACTCTCCTCTTTCACTTTCATCAAGAGGCTCTTTAATTCCTCTTCTCTTTCTGCCACATGGTTGGTGTCATCTGCATATCTGAGGTTATTGATATTTCTCCTGGCAATCTCGATTCCAGCTTGTGCTTCTTCCAGCCCAGCGTCTGTCATGATGCACTCTGCGTATAAGTTAAATAATCAGGGTGACAATATACAGCCTTGACGTACTCCTTTTCCTATTTGGAACCAGTCTGTTGGTTCATGTCCAGTTCTAACTGTTGCTTCCTGACCTGCATACAGGTTTCTCAAGGGGCAGGTCAGGTGGTCTGGTATTCCCACCTCCTTCAGGATTTTCCACAGTTTATTGTGGTCCACACAGTCAAAGGCTTTGGCATAGTCAATAAAGCAGAACTAGATGTTTTTCTGAAACTCTCTTGCTTTTTTCAATGATCCAGGGAATGTTGGCAATTTGATCTCTGGTTCTTCTGCCTTTTCTAAAACCAGCTTGAACATCTGGAAGTTCATGGTTCACGTATTGCCTGGCTTGGAGAATTTTCCACAGTTTGTTTTAACCCACACAGAGGCTTTAGTGTAGTTAATGAAGCAGATGTTTTTCGGAACTTTCTTGCTTATTCTATGATCCAGTAATAGTAGTAGTTTAGTCGCTTAGTCGTGTCTGACTCTTTGTGACCCCATGGACTGTAGCCCACCAGGCTCCTCTGTCCATGGGATTCTCCAGGCAAGAATACTGGAGTGGGTTGTCATTTACTTCTTGAGAGGACCTTTCCAACCCGGGTCTCCTGCATTGAGGCAGATTCTTTATCAAGTGAGCCCTATGATTCAATGGATGTTTGATCTCTGGTTCCTGTGCCTTTTCTAAATCCAGCTTGAACATCTGCAAGTCCACGGTTCACATACTCCTGAAGCCTGACTTGGAGGATTTTGAGCATGACCTCGCTAGCACGTGAAATTAGTGCAATTGTGCAGTAGTTTGAACATTCTTTGGCATTGCCCTTCTTTGGGTTTGGAATGAAAACTGGCCTTTCCAGTATGGCCTACCAGTCAGAATGTGAGGTCAACTGAAGTGGTGTTTTGGTACAAGTTCACATTTCGGCCCATGTCCACCTCACAATGTATATGATGGCTCCATTGTACTTCCAAGGCCCTTGGCGGTGTGATTAGAAAAGATGAAATTAGCAACTGGCAGCATCTCCCTGTCGGCTCTCTGTCCTGTGGAGCCAGAGCATAGGAGCCCTTAAAACAGTCCCCATTTTACCAAAACAGAAAACCAGGAGCAGGAATCCTCAAAGGCCAGCTGCTCACATGCATCATCTCACCTAGCGTGCTGACCGCCCGTGAGACTGGCCTCTTTAGATCGTCTTCCAGGTGAGAGGTGAGCGGCAGAGACATTGAAGAACGTGTTCCGAGAAAGATCTTCGGCTCTCAGTTCCAGGCCTTCGCTACCCTGGGTTGTGGTCTGGCCAACTGTGGCCTCCTTTCCCGCTCCCCCATATTATAAACGTTCAAGCGTCTGGATCTGGGTTTTAGACGTGGTGGGGGCTTCAGCGACGTGCTGGCCGCCTGTGCCCTCTGTGTCTGGACACAGACTAGCAAGGGGGCCTTGAAACAAGATGGGAATGCCCGGGGACCTTGTTAACCCTAGCACGTGGGCTCTTGCCTTCTGCTTCAGCTCAAGCAATCTCAGAAACTCTGAGAATGAGGAAGCCTCCAGAGAAAACTGCTTGCATGTGGCAGACTTCCTGCCATAGACGGAATCATATTCCCAGCAAAATTCATAATCTGCAGCATTAACCCCAATGTAACTGCACAAAAGTAAGTCCCCTACGTATGCACCTTCAAGTTGCAGATGCTCAAAGGTGTGAGCGTGTGATCCATCAGCGTCAGGAGTGGGTGAGATTGCACTTGCCCTGTCTCCCGGCGCTGACGATCCTGCAGCGCTTCTGTCTCCCACCTGCTCTAATCCAGGCAGTAGGTCTTCTTGCCTCTTTGCTGGAGGCCAGCCCTTCTGCACCAGCTGTTGTGCTGCACTGACTGGACATTTCGGTCTTACTATACTGCAAGATTAAACATTTTTTGTGCTCGTTTTTGTATTATTTATTTGAAAAGTATTATAGACCTATTACAGTACAGTACTACACAGCTGATTGCGTTAGTTGGATACCGAGGCTAACTTGGTTGGCGGGCTGTCGCCTCAGTCGTGTCCGACTCTTTTCAACCCTATAGACTGCAGGCCACCAGGCTCCCCTGTCCACGGGATTCTCCAGGCAAGAATACTGGAATGGGTTGCCATTTCCTCCTCCGGGGGATCTTCCCAACCCAGGGATTGAACCTGAGTCTCTTACGTGTCCTGTACTGAAGTCGGTTGGCCATTTCCCCCTCCAGGGGATCCTCCCAACTCAGGGATCGAGCCCAGGTCTCCCACATTGCAGGCGGATTCTTTACCAGCTGAGAGAAGCCAAGACACTTGCGTGTGTAGCCATTCCCTTCTCCAGTGGATCCTCCCAGCCCAGGAATCCAACTGGGGTCTCCCGCATCAGAGGTGGATTCTTCACCAGCTGAGCTACCAGGGAATCCCAAATTTGGTTGGACTCACAGACAAACTGAACTTATGACTGTGTTCTTGGTACAGAACTTGTTCGTAGGTATGGAACTTAATGGACTTGGAGATGGGGCTGTAGGAGTTAATAAAGGGGAAGCGTGGGGCTGTAATCCAATAGAACTGCTGTCTTCATAAGAGGAAGGGCCGCTGGCGCTCTCTCCCCTCACAAGGCCCCAGAACAAAGAGGAAGTCCATTTTGTCAAGGCCCCGATGTGTGGCGCTTTGTGACTGCATCCCCAAACACTCAGCGCCCCTGGCCCACCCTGGAGCATCGCCACGCGGTTCCGCCACAGAGGCCGCCTGTTTGTCAGCCCCCGGCCGACGGTGCATCTAGTACTTCACGCCCGATTATATTCCTAGCAAGAGCGGTGCTGAAGATTCTTCTTTAATATTATTATTATCATGAAAGATTATATTCTACACTTGCCTTCTGCTAGAAGATGGATTGTGGGGACCGCAATGCATTGTGGAATAATCTTCACTAATGCATAATTGATACACAGCAATTCAATTCGCCAACTCCCCGCTCCCCTTTTTCTTGCGAGAAGAATTTACATTTATCTTAGAAAGGCGGGGCGTGTGAGAAAGGGAACAAAACCGCCCCCAGCACTTTGGAGGTCCTTTCCTCTTTGTTTCATCAGATGTGTTCTCTCAGGCCCCTGACGTTTTTCAGCTTCAAAATAGCCCAGGGAGCAAGGAGTGGTCCGTCCACTGCGACTTCGCTAAGGGGTGCCGGTTCCCAAGTCAGACGCCAGCCCATCGGCCTCCACGCACCCTCATCGCGCGCTCACCTCCCTCTGCTTCCTAAACGTCTGTGCCGTGACCTCTCCTCCGGCCCACAGGCATCCTCGGCCCGCCCTGGACGTGACCCGGCTTCCCGGCCCCTCTCTCTGGCCGCCCCTCTCTGCTGGGCCCGCAGTCAGCATCTGAAAGCCCAGCAGGACTGCCCCGTGGAGGAGAGACGCCCTTCGCCTCTGCGCATCGCCTAGGTCCAGCCTAGGCGGCGGGCACAGGGCCCGGGGCCACCCAGGAGACCCTCCCCGCTGACCGCGTCCTGGGCGCCCTGCCACCCTCAGCGGGGCTGGTCCAGCCTCCTTCCCCTTCTCCCCCGCTGGGGACTCTGCTGGAGCTGGAGGACAGTGGCATCCACTTCTTTCTACACTCACTACACCCCAGAGACCCATCCCCTGAGGACTGCCTGCCTGAGAGTGACTGCGGGCAAGGGAATCTGAGCCCCGGGTGCGTGAGCGGGGAGGGGGGGGTAGGAAAGAAGGCGGGATGGGAGCGAAGGAGGGGGACGGGGTCTGCCGTCTGCAGCCCCGGGTCCTGACGCGCTCCGCCTCATCCTGGGACGCAGCATCCCGAGGAGCCGGCCCCCTCCACCCCGGCCTCCACTTCTCTCTCTCTGCTCTCGTCCGAGCCCACGGCTCTGCTTCAGGTGTTTCCCAGGTGCAGGGCTTGATTTCAGGCCTCCACGTGTTTGCGCTGCGGAAATTATGTAAAGCTAATACTGGGCTTCCCTGGTGGCTCAGAGGGTAAGGCGTCAGCCTGCAATGAGGGAGACCCGGGTTGCATCCCTGGGTCAGGAAGATCCCCTGGAGAAGGAAATGGCAACCTACTGCAATATTCATGCCTGGAGAATCCCATGGACAGAGGAGCCTGGTGGGCTACAGTCCGTGGGGTCGCAGAGTCGGACATGACTGAGCGACGTCACTTTCTTTCTTTCACTGTTCACCCTGCCAGGAGCAGGGTGTCCCAGCCTCGGCCTGGCTCACCCCCATCTTCTTTCAGCTCCCTGACCTCTGGCTGCACCGCGGATGCAGCCCTCCTCTGTGCTCCAACACCCGTGATGCGTTCTCCCATCACACTTATTCAGCCACAGTTGCACACCCTGGGTCGGGGGCAGGGACGCTGTCAAACGTCCCACAATGTTTAGGGCTCACCCCGCCACTTAGCACTATTGGACCCAAGATGTCAGCAGTGCTGAGGCTGAGAAACCCGGCTATAAAGTGAGTGCCCAGGACCAAAGGGAAGAGAGTCTGAGTGTCATCCGAGATTTCAGCACCAGTGTGAGATCTGTCCTTCAGACTATCTTCGGAGGGGAAAGGAATCTAAAAGGAATTTAGTCCTAGAGCTCGTTTTCAGCTAAACTGTCAATCATGGCGGTGTGTGTGTGTGTGTAGGTTGGAGTGCATTTTTTAACCTGAAAGCACTCATAAAGTTTGCCTGCTCTCCCCCATACATTCATTTGAAAAAGTAATTTGAGGTAGGATTCCAGAAAAACGCAAGTCAGGAGTCCAGAAGGTTAGTGGCATCATAAACAAGAGACAGTGCGTTGAGCCGAGGATGTGAAGAAAGCGGAGCAAGTAAATAAAAATGGATCCATTAGAACTTGATGCACACAGAAGCCTCGCTCAAGAGGGCAATAAAAATTCAGGAGTCACCAGCTCCTAGGTATAAATATTTAAAGCCACATAAATACTGTTTAAAGTTGCGTTGGAAGGTCACCAGAAGAATAACAACAGAAACACAGCCCTGGGGGGTGGGCGAGTGCCCGGCAAGGGGAGAAATGCTTAATGCCCAGCTCTCTGGTTGGTTTTTTTTTTTAATGTGAATTTGTATTCTTTGTGTAATAAAACCACACTACCTTTAAATATCTATTAAAAAGTAAGATTCTGAATCCCCATGACTCTGAATATGAATCTTTGTAAGAGTTCTTACTGTTAGCTCAAGGAAAGAAAGAGGGTTGGGTGCAACCTACATGCCCACGACAGGGAGCAGCTACATAAGTCATATCTATCTATCTATCTATCTATTCCATTATGTAATTATTTGAAATAATGGGCTTATTGGAAACTAAGGTAGAGATATGAAAAATGTTAGGGAATAATGTCAGGGGGGATCGGGATGGGGAATACGTGTAAATCTATGGCTGATTCATATCAATGTATGACAAAAATAAATAAATAAATAAATAAATAAAAGAAAAAAAAAAAGATGTATGTGTGTATTTTATACAATTCTGCCCATTTGAAAAAAGGCTGGAAGGAAATTGCCCTGGGACAGCAGAGCCTGTGTGAGACTAATGAGGTTATAGATGATACACAGTTTTTCTTTCACCCGTTTCCCCACGTTCCATCTATAATGCTACTGTTATGGTTAAAAGCAGTTCCCCCTGAAACAGCATGAAACTGCTGTTAGATGGTCTAAGATATCAAGGCCACGGCTCTGGTGACTCCTGTTTGAAGGGAGACCCTCTGTCTCTTCTTAAGCAAGAGGTTAGAAAATCACCACCATTTGGTTGCAGAAGAAAGCCACAGGAGTTCGATCAACACGCAACATCTGTGGTTATAATTTCTCCCGGGATGAATGGAAAAATAAGAATTTGGGATCCTCAGTGTGTGTGTGTGTGTGTGTTTCTGAGGTGGGAATCAAGAAGTTAAGGATGCTAGTACGATTGCACGATTAAGGAAGGCATGCGGGTTTTCAGTAGGAAATGCAAAGTAGCCACTGGAGGAAGTTCCAAGAGATTTTGATCCAAATTAGTCTGAAGTTTTGGAGCCTGTTGGCAACCTCTGGGGTGGATTTGAGTGCAGAGTAAGACCAAAGACGGGTTTCCCCGGTGGCTCAGTGGTAAAGAATCTGCCTGCAAGGCGGGAGATGCAGGAGACATGAGTATGCTCCCCGGGTCGGAAGATCCCCGGGAGAAGGGAATGGCAACCCACTCCACTCCAGTATTCTTGCTGAGAAATCCCATGGAGAGAGGAGCCTGGCCGGCTACAGTCCACGGGCCGCAAAGAGTCAGACGCAGTCATCACAGCAAGATGAAAAGCAATTGAATGTGGTAAGCTAAAAACACGTGTGTGGAGGGGGACGGAAGAGAGGCTGGGTGGCAGACCCTGCTGGCTGCTCTCAAAGTATCCATTCCTTTCTTCTATAATAATAGAAGCCCCATTTTGTAGCGAGGCATGGGGTTTCCAGAAACAAACTGAAAAGGACTGTGAAGGTGGTGTGAGAATGTGCCAGCTCTAGTGGATGAGACGGCAGCAGCAATGGTATGTGGCACTTCCGAGAGGCATCTTTACAGGAAGAGAGCCTGCCCTCGTCCTCACTTTCCTTCCTTCTCTCTGACTGGAGGGTGAGCGTGACAGCTGGAGCTGGGGCAGCCACCTTAGCCACAGGAGGCAGCCTGGGGACGGGAGCGCCACGCTGTCCCCCTAGTTCTGGATGCGCTTGCGGGAGAGAAATGAACTTCTGTCTTGTTGAAACCGCTGCACTGGGGGCTTTGGAAACTATATCTTAATCATAATAAAGGAGATGACAGCATGAGACAGTAATGCTTTGGGGTGGTCATGGTCTGCCCGATGTCAGGTACCCTTTTACCAACAAAATCAGGAAGTTGCTTAAACAAAAAAAGCAAAGGCCCCACAAAATCAAAAACTGAATAGTCACACAGAATCTCACAGCCACAGAGAGGAGAAACAGCGCTGAGACCCGGCATGTCTGGCCAGCCTGTGTCCCTGGCAGGGCTCTTAGGTTTATGGAAACCTGAGAATGTGTGTATGGGGGGGTGGTGCAGAGCCTGCCTTGAAGTTGGCACTTGGGGGACTCACATGCATTTGGAGTCAGCGTGCATTTCACGCGCAGGGGGACCTGATGCAAAACCACATCGTTCCTGTAAGTCTCAGTCCCAAGTCTGGGTGTAGGCCGCGTCTGCCTTCATAAAGCCTCGGATTATCACAGGCGCTCAGTGAGTCGGATTAGGTAAACGACTTTCCTTAGCAAATGCCACCTTTACAAAATAAAGCTACTGATTATAAAGGCTCCCTAAATTCTCCTACTAATAAAATCGAGGTGATCAGAGCTTGCTCACAATGAAGGAAAAAAATAGTGCCAGACTCAGTAACGATTGTAACATCTAGTCACCAGATAAAAAGCGCCAAGTGGCGGCACTCATTTGTTTTCTGATATCTTAAGTCCTCCCGAGCCTGGAAGAAGAGATGACAAGCATTGAGAGAACAAATCCCAGTGCCTAGAAGAGGCTAAGTCAGTCTATTGAAAGTGCAGACACTTCATGGAAACCGAAGAACGTTGTTGAGTCCAATGTGGCAGCACTCGGCCCCGAGGCCCTTACTTTCCCTGACAAGTCTGCCTGGCGCAAGGTGGCTGGGTCTTCAAAGCTGATGGAAGGGAAGGGGCTGCTGGGGAAGAGGAGGAAGCTACAAAGAAGGTTCTAGCCCCTTCTGGAAGCTTCTAGGTGCGTCTGGGAGGATTAAAGGAAACCAGGAAGTCTGGAGCGATACTGCAGTACTTATTAAGTGATTAGCAAGACTTAAGTAGGTTAAGCTCAGTTCCATCAGTAATTTTTATTTGAGTGGGAGGATCCAGCGTCCTCTCAGGATCGCCCGGCCCCTGGCTGACACGTGGTCCGTGGCTGTGACGCCGTCCTCGAGCCGCTGGATCAGCCCCTGGGGGGCAGGCCGGAGGCTGTGTGTGGGAGCAGAACTTCTGAGGGCTCTCTGCCCCCGACCCCGCCCGCTGAGCACTAACCCGTCAACAGGAGCACCGCAAGGGAGAGGGCGGCGGAGGGGGAAGAAAAGGAGGCACCAGGGACAAAAGCCATGAGCGGGACCCTTCACCCCAGCAGAACGCGGGAGGCCTGGCCGGCCACCACGGCTCACAGAAACCTCACGGCAGACTGGGGAGAATCTCCTTCATCCGACTGTCGGAGGCGACTTTGGGGCCAGAGCTGAACGGGTGGAGTCTCCCGAGCTTCAGGGTTGGCAGGCCTTCAGAAAAGGCAGGCCTCCGCTCCCTGAAGGTTCACCTGCCATCTCATCGCTCAGCCGGTCAGAACCTTTCCTGAGCGTTTTGAGAACCAGTTCCCTGAGGCCTGGTCTCCCCTCAATTAATTCCCAAGACCTAGTATCCTCAGTCATTGGGAGGACTGATGCTGACACTGAAACTCCAGTACTTTGGCCATCTGACGCGAAGAGCTAGTCAGCTCATTGGAAAAGACCCTGATGCTGGGAAAGACTGAAGGCAGGAGGAGAAGCGGACGCCAGAGGATGAGATGGTTGGATGGCATCACCCACTCAATGGACATGAGTTTGAGTAAACTCTGGGAGTTGGTGATGGACAAGGAGGCCTGGCGTGCTGCGGTCCATGGGGTCACAGAGAGTCAGACACGACTGAGCGACTGAACTGAACTGAACTGAGTATCCTTCATGGCCCCTGACTTCCCTTGTTCTTTAGTATTCGTAAAACTCGAAGCAGGAGAAACGCCTGAAATCACTGGTTTACGTGGGAGGCTTGGATAATTTGTGCCTTTCCCGAACCACATTTGGCTCTTGGAAATTGAAACCCTCTTCCCATCTGCAGCTTATTTCTTCCCTGCTGGTCCTGAGTTCACCGTCTCAGGCCAGGTACCCCGGCGGCTGGGGAAAGAATCCTCAGCCTCCACCTGTGTGACGGATGAGGCCGCAGGGTCTTCGGGCACCTCTCGCTTCCATCCCCCCTGAAACCTCAGGCATATTTCCAGCTCCTCTCCTCCCTGCCAGTTCTTGGGTTGCCCACACCCCTCTGCAGGGATACAACTGACTCTCCCTTTCCTGGAAAAGCAACTTGACTTTGGAAAAGAAAGCCTACATGTTGCTGGCCGCTTGGGTGAGGTGCCATTCCACAGCCATGCGAGTCCCCTGACACTTTCTGGGCTGAGATTATACTACCATTTCCCAAAGGACAAGGAGAACGGCCTCCCAGGAGTGCTGTCGAGATCGCCTTGGGCAAGACCGCCCAGGTTAAGGTAGCTCAGCAATTCCAGAAGAGGCCTAGACAGCAGCGATCCAGCGCAAACTGTCGGTGTAGGCCAGAGTAAGCGTGAGACCCTCAAATCCTGGCCTGATTTGGCGCTGTCAGAGGAGAAATCCTATCCAGAGAGCTGGCTGTTCATGCATTCATCTAAGGTCGGTGGAGCACCTTCAGCTACTTCAGTTCAGTCACTCAGTCATGTCCGACTCTGTGACCCCATGGACTGCAGCACGCCAGGCCTCCCTGTCCATCACCAACTCCCAGAGTTTACTCAAACTCATGTCCATTGAGTGGGTGATGCCATCCAACCATCTCATCCTCTATCATCCCCTTCGCCTCCTGCCCTCAATCTTTCTGAGCATCAGGGTCTTTTCTAATGAGTCAGTTCTTCCAATCAGCTGGAGAAAGTATTGGAGCTTCAGCCTCAGCATCCCAGAGCAATCTGACCCACTGAGAGAAATCAAACCGTCTTTTAAAAGGTTAGTGTCTAAGAGGAGGTGGCAGCATCAGACTCAAAGCCAATAAACTGAGCAAGGGGAGGAAGGCAGAGCCGCTGCGGTCAGCACTTGTTTTATGCGTCCCCGGAGACTTCTGAGAGCCGGCAAAAGGGTTTCAAAACGCAGAAGGAAAGCGGCCAGGCTGAGCTGAGCTGAACCGAGACCCCTGTCCCAGGCGTGGCTGACACCGGGTAACACAGCCTCCGGAGTCCTGACGCCTGCGAGTTCTGCAAGGCACGGCCCGCGGGCGGGGGGCTCCTGGGTCAGGTGTGCGGCTGGGCCTCCGGACAGCTGGGCCCCCGAGCGCTCCTCCCAGAGCTGTTTGCTGATGGGCAGGGTGTGGGTGGGCCCCGCATCTGGCAGGCCCGGGTCAGTGTACACCTCTGTTTCGGGGCCCCGGGCTCCAGCCAGCGTTCCTGAAAGCTGCCCGGGAGAAGGCGGCCGCTGCAGGACGAGGGCGCGTGTTGCGGGCCCGGCCTGACGGCTGCGTGTCCGTGACTCCCTTGGCGAGCGCCTGCGCGGGCCCCCTGTTCCCGGGCGCCTTCCCGAGCCAGTTCCGAGCCGGTTGCGCTTGCCGCTGGCGGCTACCCCGCTGGTGAACCCCCCGCCGGCGTTGAGGAGGACCCCGCTTGCTGCCCAGCCCCTCGTCTTCTCACTCACGGGCGCCCGGGGTGAGCGGAGGCTGATGGCAGGGTCTCTACCGCGCGGGCCGGGGCGGTCGGGCAGGAAGGCCCCCTCCGCACGGGCTCCTGTCCTCGCGCTTGGGCTTTGGGTTGGTTTTTGATTTTTTTTTTTAAATTGGAGGATAATTGCTTTACAATGTTGGTTTCTGTCCTACAACAGCAATGATCAGTCCTCAGGGCACACTTATCCCCTCCCACTAAAGCCTCCCTCCCACCCCACACTTGGGCTTTGGACATGTGGAGTGAAGTGAAATGTGCAAGTCGCCGAGTCCTGTCCAACTCTTTTTGACCCCATGACCTACACAGTCCATGGGATTCTCCAGGCCAGAATACTGGAGGGGGAGCCTTTCCCGTCTCCAGGGGATCTTCCCAACCCAGGGATCAAACCCAGGTCTCCCTCATTGCAGGCGGATTCTTTACCAGCTGAGCCACAAGACAAAGCCTAGACTGCTGGCTGACTCGTCTCATCTGCAGAATACAGGGCACCTGAAAGGTGTCTTCTCAAAGTTCAAGGCCACTGTGGCGGGGGCAGTCCGGGGCTGACCCAGCTCCCACTAGCTCACCCTCTCGCAGTCTTGCAGGGGGACGGGTCCTCACCGTCCCTGGGGTCGGGGTCAGGAGCCCGTCTCCCGGCTCTGGGTAGTGGCTCCACTGATAGCAGAACTTTGGCCCCAGCTCAGCCTCTTTCTTCAACACCAGAGCTCTGAACTAATGCTGGAGACTAAACCCACAAAACCAGTGCCGTGGCACATGGGCGAGCCCTTCAGAAACTACAAAGCCATGTGTAAACCTCGGGCTTAAAGGCCAACTTGAATGATGAGCTGAATATAGAGCAATCCTTGAATAATAATCTCCAAATAGATTAGACTCCAAATTTCGAACCTGTGCTGTATACCAACCTCAAGTCTCAGCATTTCAGAATCAAAAAAAGAATATTTATTCAGTTATATATAGATCTACGGAGAAGGCAATGGCACCCCACTCCAGCACTCTTGTCTGGAAAATCCCATGGACGGAGGAGCCTGGTGGGCTGCACTCCACGGGGTCGCTAAGAGTGGGACACGACTGAGCGACTTCACTTTCACGCGTTGGAGAAGGAAATGGCAACCCACCCCAGTGTTCTTGCCTGGAGAGTCCCAGGGACGGGGGAGCCTGGTGGGCTGCCGTCTATGGGGTCGCACAGAGTCGGACACGACTGAAGCGACCTAGCAGCAGCAGCAGCACATAGATCTATAGCTAGGAGTTTGGGATGAACATATACACATCATTATATATAAAATATATAAAAAACAAGAACATACTGTATAGTACAGGGAATTATATTCAATGTCTCATAATAACCTATAAGTGAATAACTTCCCTGTACACTTGAAGCTAACTAACTAAAGAGCAGGTATTGGACTCACGAATGAAGTGCTGGAGAAGTGATTCTCTAGACAGAGCGGCCGTGGCTTCTCACATGGCAGGACCCGCCTACCCTCCAGCTCCCGATTGAATTGTGGCCGGGATCCTTTATTCGTTAGGAAGTCAAATGCATTTGGAGGCTGACACACTCAGCAAAAGCGGCCGTGTTTGATTCATCTTGAGATCAGTATTTTCCCTCGGGGCGCTGTTCAGATATATTCAGGGGAGCCACATAAGAACTGGAGCCCCGAACTGAGTGATAATTATACAAGATGGATGGCCAAGCCAGAAACACCGGCGGCGGCGGCGGCGGGCCCGTGGGGAGACGCGTTTCCCGGCTGCTCCGTGTGTCTGTAAGCCCCTGTGCAGACCCCCGGGACTCCCGGAAGGGCGAGGCGGCAAGGAGGTGGGAGACGCCCAGCCGTGGGGCAGCAGAGAACGGTCAGATCCCGAGAGCGAGTCTCGGCGCCGGGCGGGGGCGCGGGGCTCCAGGGTCTCCGCGGCATCGTGCCCCGGGCGCTGGATGTCGTGGGGGTGCAGACGAAGTCATAGAGTGAAGTACTGCCCGGTCCTCCCCCTCTCCTGTATCTCCTGTATTCCCGCTGTCCTTGTCCAGACGGCCGCTGGACCACTTCCGCGTCTTTTCCTCAGAGAAGAGGTTTTAACTGCAGAAGCGCAGAAAGAGAAGTTCTTCATTTCAAAGACCTGGTCCCTGCAGGTAATCAGGAAATCTACAACATGTGTGAGACTCTAGAGCCCTCCTCCTGGACTCTGAGTCGCGTGGAGACCCTGCAGGTAATCAGGAAATCTACAACATGTGTGAGACTCTAGAGCCCTCCTTCTGGAAGTCTGAGCCGCATGGAGACGCGGAGTCCAAAGCAGGGTGATTGGTGGGCAGATGCTGGCGGGAGCCCCGCCGTGTGTCCACTGCTCACGAGACCCGCGGGGGCAGAGGCGTTTGGGGACTTGGGCCCCTCGCCCTCAGCAGCAATAGTGGCCTCGTGTGGCTGAGCGGACCAGCGAGGTGTGCGGGACAGCAGGCTGCGGGGTTCACCGGCCTAGCACGGGGCGTCACTGGGTCAGCAGGGTCCTTGTGGACGGGGCGAGGGGAGCCCGGGGCTTATCTCAGCGTGCACCCCATGTGAACGGAGAGAGGTTTCCGTGAAATTAGCCTACTAGGACTTGTTGAAGCCTCAAATGAGAGCACTTTTGAGCAATAAAGTATTTTTTAATTAAAGACTATGCCTTTCTTAGGCATGATGGTGAAAGTGAAAGTAGCTCAGTCGTGTCCGACTCTTTGTGACCCCATGGATTATACAGTCCATGGAATTCTCCAGGCCAGAATACTGGAGTGGGTTCCCTTCTCCAGGGGATCTTCCCAACCCAGGGATGGAACACAGGTCTCCCACTTGCAGGCAGATTCTTTACCAGCTGAGCCACAAGGGAAGCCCGTCTCTTGCATTACAGGTTACTAACGGTGGAGACATCCCCCACCTCTCCTCAGAGCAGACTTGCTTACATTCCAGGGTGGTCCCCCTCTCTGGAGAGGGGGTGGGCAGGTTTTCCAGAAGCACTTAGACGAGATTGGATGATGCCCTTCGCTTGTGTTGGGCAGCCCTTGGTCTACCCGCGTTGCTCTGTGGGAATCAGGATTTGAGAGCAGGCAAGTTATTACTCTGCCTACTACTATTGCTGTGAGCCGTAAACAGGTTTTTTTTTTTTTTTTTTTGGTTTTGTATTTTAATTGAGCTGTAATTGACGTATCACATTATATTAGTTTCAGGTATACAACATAGCGAGTTGATACTTGTACGTATTGCAAAATGATCACCAGAAGTCTAGTGAACATCTGACAGCACACATAGTTACAGGTATTTTTTTCTTGGGAGAACTTTTAAGATTTACTCTCAGCAGCTTTCAAATATGCAACAGTGTAACCAGCTGGAGTCCCCACTGCTGTACATTACACCCCTAGGACTTAAGTGGAAGTTTGTTCCCTTTGACCCCCATCACCTATTTCACCAAGAACCCCTCCCAAGCTCAACTCAGCCTCTGGCAACCACCAAGCTGGTTTTTGTAAGTTCATTCATTTGGTTCCTTCCTTCATTCCTTTCTACATATAAGTGAGATCACACTCACTTATCTGACTTATATTACTGAGAATACTGTCTTCAGATTCCATGCATGTTGTCACACATGACAAGACTTCACTCTTTTTTATGGCTGACTAATTTCCACTGTTTTTGAATACCACATTTTCTTTATCCACTCATCTATAGATTGGATACTTAGATTACTTCCATGTCTTGTCTATTGTAAACAATGCTGCAATGAACTTGGGGGTGCATACATCTTTTTAGTTAGGGTTTTTTGTATTCTTTGGGTAAGTACACAGACGTGGAATTGCTGGTAGTTCTATTTTTAACTTGTCGAGGAAACTCCATGCTTTTTTTCCCCATAGTGGCTGAAGCGATTTACATTGCCACCAGCAGTCCACAAGTGTTTTCTATTCCCCACATCCTTCCAGCATTTGTTATTTCTTTCTGATAACAGCCCTTCTGACAGATGTGAAGTGATAGTTCACTGTGGTCTTCATTTGCATTTCCCTGATGATTAGCAATGCTGAGCCCTTTTTCGCATACACGTTCGCCCTGTCTATGTCATCTTTGGAAAAATGTCTATTCAGATTCTCTGCCATTATTATTTGCTATTGAGTTGCATGAGTTCTCTCTATATTTTGAATAGTATCCCCTTATCAGGTACATGATTTGCAAATATTTTCTACCATTTAGTATGTTGCCTTTTCATTTTCTTGATGGTTTCTTTTGCTTTGTAGAAGCTTTTTAGTTTGATATAACCCATGCTTCTGTTACTTTGCTTTGGTGTCAAGTCCAAAAAAGCATCACCATGACTTGTATCAAGGAGCTGACCGCCTGTGTTGTTCCCTAGGAGTTTTATGGTTTCATGTCTTCATGTAAGTTATTAACCCATTTTGAGTTTATTTTTGCATGTGCATGTGACTGTCCAGTTATCCCACCAGCATTTACTGAGGAGACTGTTCTTTCCTCATTGTACCAAGAATATATTCTTGGCTCTGTTGTCATAAATTAATTTGGCATTTATGTGTGGGTTTATTTCTGGGCCATCTATTCTGTCCCAGTGATCTCTGTGTCTGTTTTTATGCCAATACCATACCCTTTTGATTACTATAGCTTTGCAATGAGTTTGAAATCTGAGAGCATGATGACTCTAGCTTTGTTCTTTCTCAAGATTGCTCCGGATTCTTGGGATTTTTTGTGGCTCCATACACATTCTAGGCTTGCTTGTGGTTCTGTGAAAAATGCTCTTAGAATTTTGATAAGGATTGTGTTGAATTCCTAGATTTCTTTGGGTAGTAGGGACATTTTAATATTATTGATTCTTAAAATCCATGAGCATGGTTATTTTTCCATTTATTTGTGTCTGCTTCAATTCTTTCATCAGTGTTTAATAGTTTTAATGTACAAGTCTTTGACCTCCTTGGTTAAATTTATTCCTAGATATCCTTTTTGATGCAATTGTAAATAGTATTGTTTTCTTCAGTTCTCCTTTGGTTAGTTTGTTATTGGTATATAGAAGTGCAACAGATTTTTGTGTATTAATTTTGTATCCTGCAACTTTACTAAATTCTTTGATTAATTCTTTTTTTTTTTTTTTTTGAGTCTTTAGGGTTTTCTGTGTAAAATGTCATGTCATCTGCAAATACTGACAGTTTTACTTCTTTGTCTCTGATTTAAATGTCTTGTTTGTTTTTCTTGTCTAATTGGTCTGGCAAGACTTCTAATATGTGGTAAGAGTGGGCATTGTCTCATTTCTGATCTTAGAGGAGAAGTTTCCAGCTTACAGTCATTGAGTATGTAGTTAGCTGTGGATTTGTCATATCTGGCCTTTATTATGTTGAAGTACATTTCCTCTGTACCCACTTTGTTGAGAGTTTTTATCATAAATCATTGAATTTGGTCAAATGCTTTTTCTGCATCTATTGAAATCGTCATATGGTTTTTATCCTTCATTTTGTTAACATGGTGAATCACACTGATTGGTTTGTAAATGTCAAACTATCTTTTTACCCTGGGAATAAATTCCACCTGATTATGACGTATGGTTCTTTTAAAAGTGTCTTTTTCAACAATCCTGCTGAATTTGGTTTGCTAATATTTTACTGAGGATTTTTGCATCTATTTTCATCAGCAGTGTTGGCCTATAATTTTTTCTTGTGGTATCCTTGTCTGGTTTTGGTATCAAAGTAATGCTGGCTTTGGGGTTGGCATTCTTTCTTGTGTGTTTTTGAGAGTTATGTTTTATTTGGTGGGTAAGTTTTATGACTTCAAGCCTGTGAGACAGCATCTCAAGTAACCTTGAGAGGACTGCTCCGAGGAGGCGAGAAGAAGAGCTAGGTTATATAGATGTTTGTTTGTTTGTTATTTTTTTCCAATTGGAGGGTAATTTCTTTACATATTGTGTTGGCTTCTGCCACACAACCATTTGAATCAGCCATAAGCATACATACATTCCCTCCCTCTCACCCCATCCCACCCTATCCCACCCCTCTGAGTGGCCGTCTTAAAAAGAGACAAAGGCATATAAATTGTCCTCTCTGAATGGATTTTATCCATTGGGCATCATGTGACGGACAGACTTCTGTGTGTCTGAAATCTCTCCAGTCTCCCATGCTGGTCATGACTCCTTGATCATCTGCCTAGCCATAGGCCTTAGAGGGTTGCAGGCCTCTGATCATGCCCAGGTAACAGGGGCCTGAGACCTCCAGGGACATGGTTCCAACTGGAACCAGTGTCTGCATCCTACATGTGTTTTAGACTGGAGCCGTGCCCCCTGCCACATGCAGATTAGGTGACTAGAATTTGGAGGGTGGTTTCGAGCACGCATGCCCACCTTGCTTACTCCTGGCCCACAGCTGGGCTTTCTCATGTGCCAGGTCAGCCTTCAGCTGCTTTACTCCCCACAGAGCCCACCGCCTGGCTCCTCGGGGCTCTGTGAGAGGCCACGGCCTTTGTGATCAGCCGGGCACAGTAGCCCAGGATGGCTGACTCTGGGCTGATGAGAGAACGAAAGGGAAGCAGTTTATAGCCAAGTGGTTCTGTATTTGAGCAGAGTCAAATTTCTGGCCCAGAATTATATTCCTGATACCTTTCCACAGGGTTCAGTTCCAATGAGCAATGATTTTCCTTTTCCCTGTATTCCCTTTTAGATGTGTTTTCTGGAAGTCTACCCCTCTTCATCTCCATGCATCCTAAATCTCAGTTGGTACAAGTTCAACATCACAGAGTTACTATGTTGCCAAAAAGGGGGCCCAGATCGTGCCAGGCAAGGAGGCAGCGCTGGCCAGGTCCCTTCATCTTAGATTCGGGGACTGCACTTCCCAGCTTGCCTAGGATTGTCCTGTGGTCCCAGTTGTTAAGAGAATCCCCTTTCACCATCAAGAGAGTCTCAAACTTTCATGGCTCCCAGCCTTTGACCCTTCCAACCCCCCCTTTGGCATCTGTGGGCCGGTGATCTGAAAGCATTGCTTCACTGTGTGGGCCTGAAGGTCGGGGATTCCTGTGAATTCTCTCCGTCAACACCCATCCTGGTAGATGGTCAAACATGGGAAGTCCTTGAGCGTGTCCTGAACTAGGACTGCTTTGAGGATGAATGAGGCAATGGTAGGATAGGTCCTTGAAACTGAACTCGAGTTTTACTCGTGTGAGAGATTCCAGTGGCTGTTACTGTCATAGCTGACATAAAAGAGCTTTCATAAGGTGAATGAGTGAGTGAGTGAGAGTTGCTCAGTTGTGTCCGACTCTTTGAGACCCCATGGACTATACAATCCATGGAATTCTCCAGGCCAGAATACTGGAGTGGGTAGCCTATCCCTTCTCCAGGGGATCTTCCCGACCCAGGAATTGAGCCTGCATTGCAGGGGTCTCCTGCATTGCAGGTGGATTCTTTACCAACTGAGCTATCAGGGAAGCCCTCATAAGGTGAATAGATTCCCCCAAATTCCAACAGTAATGTAAACTAACAGGCTCGGGGTGGGGGGGGGGGTTGTGTTAAGGCTTCCTCGTCCACCCCCCTCAGCCCTTGTAGAACAGTCCTTCTGTGAACTGTGGTGCTCCCTCACTTTGCTGGCTTCTGGGCACTCCGAGAGATACAGAGAGCCCAGGGCTGAGTCACAGTAGGAGGCAGGCAAGGGAATCCAGGGCTGCAGGGAGCTCAGGGCTGGGGCCGCAGAGCTTGGAAGGGCCAGGCAAGGGCAGGAGAGGACAGGGCACTGCCCACATGGCACCCTCCACAGGAAGAGGCCAGAGCCTTTAAACTCTCTCAGAGGGCTGAGCCAGCTCTCCTGGCGCCCACCCTGCTTCCCTCAAACCAGAAGCCTGTGTTGCTCTGTACCGAGGGCGCGGCTGTCGAGTCCAACCATCCCTACGCCTTTCTCAGCGCTGGCCTCCGAGCAAGGCAGGCCTCCGTCGCGCTCACTCCCCGCGGGCTGAGCCCTCTGCCCACTGCAGCCCCGGACCAGGGCGGGCCGGCCGTGGGCTCGGGTCCTTCTCGGCTCGGGGAAGGGTACTGCTCTGCGGCCCTTGCTGTCAGCCCGCTTCATTCTTCTTCTCTCGGGAACCCCGAGGCCAGAAGAAAGATTTCCTTCTTACCTCATCATCTGGGTTTCTTAAAAGCATTTCCAAACCATTATAGATAGGGAGGAGGTATCCCACAAGAGATATAAAAACGCCAATTTCCTCCCTTTAAAAAAATGTGCTTCTGAGGAACACAGTGAGCACAGATAAATCAAGAGTGTGAGCCTGGTTCTGTCCACGGTGCTGAGCTGACGCAGGGGGCCCGTGGGCGTCCCCAAGACAGACTGCCAGAGATCTCATTTAGCCTCCTGGTAATCTCCAGTGTCGGGGCTCCAGGCTTAGTTGGCACTTTTTCACTGTCAGCTTCTTGCCAGGAAAAATGCTGGGGAGTAGAAAGAAGAAAGCAAAAGACTTTCAAAGCCAGCATCCTAATGTGTCTTGCAGGGGAGGTCGGGGGAAGCATCAAGGCAACCCTGTTCTTGACGTGCTTCTGAGTGCAACAGCCTTGCGTTTGATCTTTAGTGAGAACTGCATCATTATTTTTTAAAGTCTCAGGACAAAAACATCCCTGACCATTGTCGTGTTTTGCTTTTGCAGTCTGATATTTGACAGAAAATTATAGGGATGACGAACCTAGGACTCTCGTAAGAAAGCTGATCAGCAATTCAAAACACAGACATCGAAGAGGCGATTAGCTGGTCTGGCTATTCCGAGCCCCACTTTCCCAGTGTGGCTAAAGACCCGGTTCTTGTAGAAGCCAAGAGCACCTGGGGCGGTCTGTCCAGGGCTGGAGGAAGGAAGCGCAGTCACACAGCCTCGCAGGGGAGAGGGGAGGCATCCCTGGAGTGAGGGAAGCCACGGTTTCCCAGATGCGTCATCTGCATGCAACCCCCGGTGTTTCTGAGCCATGTTCCATTGGGACTGGTCCTTATTTACACTGGACAGTTTTCCCAACTGATTTAAAATGGATATTATCTCACTGGTTTGATGAACTAGTTTGAAGTTTTATCATTGCATATTAAAATCAATAGGTACCTATAAATATGAAGTACCACCTAAATCATCCGCAGGGTTAGCCAGTGGCTCACATACCTCTTGAGGAAGTATCGGGAAGGCTGGGCCCCTGCACGCACAGAGGCCCCAGCAGCAGTCCTGGGGGTCGTGAGCATCCTTCACTTTCTAACGCCTTGCACTCAGTTGCATGCCTGCTGGCTACTGGGGTGGGCCAGAGCAGTCGCTTCTCAGCGTTTGGAATGATAGCGACTCAAGTACAACACTGCTGATTTCATGGGAAAATCATTTGACTATGTTTTAATTTGTGTAGCTGGTTTGGGTAGACACAGCTTTTCAAAATGTCTGTGTGGGGAGGATGATGAGAATGGGTTTTCAGTGTAGGAAGTTCAGCAGCCACTGGCTCAGATCACCCCGTCCTCTGTGAAGGAACTGAGCTCTGGGGGGCTCCCACAACAAGCTCCTAGAGGGCCCTGGAGTCCAGACCGCAAGCTGGCCGTGGTCTCCCCCTCTGCGTCTCTCCTCTCTGCCACTTTTCTCTCTTCCCCCCCAGGGCCGATGGCCTCTGACAGCGTCTGCGTCAAACGAATGACCACAGCTCTGGGCGAGGAGTGGCAGCTCCCTGACCCCAGAGGGGTCACAGGCTGGGAAAGGCGCTCCAGGTCGAGTCTGAATGGATGTAAGCGGTGTGGTCTGTGTCCAGGGTGGGTGGGGGGCCCATGGTGGAGGGGACCGTGAGGATCTCCCTTAATCCTCGTTCACACTCAGGGTCAGAGCAGGGCCTCCATCACAGACATGGTTTCCCTGACAAGGCTGAGTCAGTGAGTGGAAGGTGGATAAGCTGAGTGGGAACAGACGTGCCCCCACGTGTCACATCTTCCGGTCCTCATGGGACCCAGCCCCCACACAGCACAGCCTCACTGCACCCCCAGCCCCCACACAGTAAGCCTCACTGCACCCCCAGCCCCCACACAGCACAGCCTCACTGCACCCCTAGCCCCCACACAGTAAGCCTCACTGCACCCCCAGCCCCCACACAGTAAGCCTCACTGCACCCCCAGCCCCCACACAGTAAGCCTCACTGCACCCCCAGCCCCCACCCAGTAAGCCTCACTGCACCCCCAGCCCCCACACAGTAAGCCTCACTGCACCCCCAGCCCCCACACAGTAAGCCTCACTGCACCCCCAGCCCCCACCCAGTAAGCCTCACTGCACCCCCAGCCCCCACCCAGTAAGCCTCACTGCACCCCCAGCCCCCACCCAGTAAGCCTCACTGCACCCCCAGCCCCCACCCAGTAAGCCTCACTGCACCCCCAGCCCCCACCCAGTAAGCCTCACTGCACCCCCAGCCCCCACCCAGTAAGCCTCACTGCACCCCCAGCCCCCACCCAGTAAGCCTCACTGCACCCCCAGCCCCCGTCTCCTCCCAAGGCAGATGTCTTCTGCTGTCAGCATGGGGGGTAGAGGCTCAGGGGCCGCTGCTGGTGCCCCGGCACGTATTTAGCCTGGAGAAGAGAGGAGGGCTCGCCGCTGCTTCCACACCCGTGGCAGACGTAAGCTAGGGTGGCCCGGTGAGTCCTGCCGTTTTGCAGTGACCCTTGGGAGCCTGGGTGCTGCCGCCTGGGCTTTCTTCTGCGGAGCAGAGCGTGAGATGAGAAGGTGAAGGCGGGCCCATCTCCCGGTGAGGTCCTTTCACACGGCAAACGCCGCTCCCAAGGTTAGCTTTCGTTATGTGAGACTGTCTCTGAGGACGGGAAAGAGAAATGCTCCCACTGGCCTGGAACAAGCGAGCCCCTGCCACGCAGACTGCCTGTGAAGGGGGTTATAGGACAGGAAGCTGAGGATGGCCGTAAAAAGCTGAAAGCGGTCCCTGACCAACGGCCAGTGATACATCAGAGACTCGGCCCTGCTGTTCTGAGGACGGGAATTCTGCCACCAACCTGAGGGGGCCAGAAGGGACTCTTCTCCGAGTCTCTGGTGATCCTATGCCCTGGCCAAGACCTGACTGCAGCCCGGTAATTCCCGGGTACGGAGAACTGAGCTAAGCCACGTCCCCTGATGGAAACTGTGAGATGATGAATGTGTGTTGTTTAAAGCCTCTAAGTTTATGTAGTCGTTTGTTATGTAGGAATAGAAACCAAACACAAAAGACTTCTCTTTGTCAGATCCTGTGCTGGACATTTTAAGATGTATCACCTTGTTTATTCATTTTACTGCATCGGGTCTTAGCTGCAGCAGGCGGGATCTTCCTGGTGTCACATGGCACCTTCTGTCGAGGTGCCTGGACTCTCGAGTTATGACACGTGGGCTCGG
Source organism: Cervus elaphus (assembly GCF_910594005.1). Lineage (NCBI taxonomy): Eukaryota > Metazoa > Chordata > Mammalia > Artiodactyla > Cervidae > Cervus > Cervus elaphus. The sequence goes on along the minus strand of NC_057823.1, from coordinate 107,047,095 downwards.
TTGTCGGGGCGTGCAGGCTTACTTAGTCTGCCGCCTGTGGGACCTTAGTTCCCAGACCGGGGATCGAACCTGCGTCCCCTGCATTGCAAGGCAAATTCTTAGCCACTGAACCACCAAGGAAGTCCCCTATCATCTCATTTAATTTTCACAAGACCCATAGGAAGTAGGCACCATAATTTTACAAATTTTATAGGTGTGGAAACCGACAAGATTTGAACCCAGGTAGACTTTCAATAACTAGTTCCCAGCCATGGTTCCTCCATTGTGCACAGAAGCACTGCAAGTTACCATAGAAATTCACAGGCATCCCACAGGATATTTTAAAAATTTGAAGGAACATCTGTTTACCCTCACGTAAATTACTAGCTCCGTGTAGCTTGCATTTTCAACATTAGATCAGATTAGTCTATTTGATGGTATCGTATCTTTGTGAAGCTGGACTTTCAGTTGCTGTTATTTAGTTGCTGAGTCGTGCCCAACCCCATGCCTTTGAGACCCGATGAACTGCAGCACGCCAGGCTTCCCTGTCCCGTGGGGTCCGGTGGATTTTCAGCGGTTGCTGCAATAAAAAGCAAGTGCCAAATAAAAGTCAGTTTGGGAACAGGAAACGAGGGGTGGCTCAGTCCAATCTGATTCTAAGGTTTGAGAAGCTGTGCAATGCCCAACAGATGCACATCCTATTAAAAAGTAATAGTGATTATTTAAGAACAAAGTCAAAATATTTTTTCTTTCAGTATATGTGAGTTATTTTAAGCTGTTAGGGTATGCTCATTAAGCCGTTTGGGAGTAACTCCTTATTTAATGGAACTTCTAGGATGTCTTTCGGCCTACATGTTATGACTAAAGTTTCTGTGCCCCTGAGGACACAGAACAGAGACCTTTGGGAAGCCTTCTATTCAACAATGCAGTCTTCTAGATGCTTGAAACTTTAGTTTTATTTCGCCTAGAGGTGAAGCAGGGGGCATAGTTATAGGAAGCTAATTTCAGATCTCACGAGGATAGACTATCTGACCACAGGTGTGGTCTACACACACGCAGACCACACCTGCGTTAAAGGTGACCTCCTGGGCTGGGAGATCAGTGTTGCGTCATACCGATAGAAGCTGGATAAGAACTTGCGGCCACACAGATGAGATTTCTGTACCTGCCCCCCGTGGGAAGGGAAGCCAGGCTGTCTCTGAGGTCCCTCTCAAATCAGGGCCTCCGTCCACCTGATCACTGACAGTCTCTACTCTGAGCTCAGCTCTGGCAGTCTCTGCTCTTCCCACAGCCGGGCATTTCTAGGGAACCTGGGAACTAGAGCATTTGGGGGGTGGAGGGAGAACAACCAGTTAGCCCAAAGGCAGGCTGAACTGCCGTAATGAAGAAGCCCAGGATACCCAAAAGAGGCTTAGATAAGGTAGCAACATTTTTCTCCATCAAGTCCTGGGTATAGAGGAGGGTGGTCAAGTGTTGGAGGAGAGCTTAGCTAGTGCCTTCCAAGGAAGCTGCTCTGCTTGTGGTCATCTCCCCATCAGCAGGAAGAAAAGCAAAGTGGAGGGCAAGCAGCTTTCACTCGAAAGTCAGGACCAGGAAGTTGGCCCATCACTTCTCCTCACACCCCATTGGCTGAGTCTTAGTCACATGGCTCAGCCTTGCTGCACGCAAGGCTGGGATGCATGGTCTCCAGCTAGGCAGCTACACGTTTAGCTAAAACTAAAGAAACTAAGAAACTCTATTTTTAAAATGAAGAACGGGAGAATAGATATTGTATTAGTCTGCTAGGGCTGTCAGGACAAAGCATCACAGATTGAGTGGCTTAAGCAACAGCAATGCAATGGAAGTGTATTTTCTCACAGTTCTGGGAGCTAGAAGCCCAGGATCGAAGTGTTGACAGCCTGGGCTTCTTCTGAGTTCTGTCCACGTTCACACAGCTTTCTCCCTCCAAGCATAGCTGCGTCCAAGTTTTCCTCTTTCTATAAGGACACCAGTTCAATTGGATTAGGGGTCACCCGAATAATCTCATTTTAGTTTAATTGCCTCTTTAAAAACACTTTCTCCAAATATAGTCATATTTGGAGGACCTGGGGGTTGGAAATTTGATGTATGAATTTGGGGGCTGGAATTCAGCCCATAACATATGTTGAAGGACAATTCTCAGCCTTCCACAAAGGCCAAGGCACCCTGGCTATCTCGTTTCAGAGCAAGATTTAAGATGAAGAAATGAGAGGCCGAGAATGTTCTGAGACCCCATCGTGAGGTGCCCTCGGGTCAGAGTAGTTAGATAAAGAAGCTTAAGAAAATGAGCTCTAGGGGACTTAAGGAGCACAGAGTCCACCAAAACTCATCCTGACATTTTAAAATCTAGTTGCAAAGCAGTGGATTGTTGCGTGCAAGTTATCGTTGTGTTTATGAGCATTGTGAAGTGGAGGTCTCTGGAGAGAGCTGAGGAAAGGTGAAGGGAACACTTTATGGAGCACTTCTTGGTAGCAAGGGCTACTTCAGGCGTCTTTACACATATTGGTCCTAATTCAAGTGGGCACCGATGGGGTGGGCATTGTCTTGATTTTGCAGGTGGATGACCCAGGGCTCAAAGAGACTGTGTCACAGTATTTGTTTAGGGCGTCACAGTGTGTGCTGGCATCGGGGATTGAACTCAGATAGACTGATGCCAAAGCTCAGGCACTTTTAATAGACCCCACTGTCTCATTCACGTTGAGGTGAAAATAATCGAGAGCAGAACTTCCCTTAGTAAAGAGGAAGAAGGGGTCAGAGTGCCGGGCTTCTAGAGCCCAGGGGAAGGGTTCAGGGGAGCTAAAGACCGAGCGCCCTGCCGCCCTAGTCTTCCCCATGATCATCCTTCCCGGAGCTGGCCTGCTGGGGAGGTGGGAGAGGAGGCTTCCCCGAGCAAGGCGAGGAGGGTTCTTCTGGCTTTTTCCGTTCCTTTGTGTGATGTTCTGGCTACGTCACGAAGGCCCTGTGGCCACTTCCAAGGACAGCCCACAGCCGTGCCCTTGCCCGGAGCCGGATAAGGAATCTCCCTCTGGGGCTGTGCCACCGCTGAGCCCCGACGAGCAGCATCTCGCCGGAAGAGGCAAGGATGGACGTGTCTTCTCTTCTGAGCATGTGGGCTCATTCCTGCATCCCTAATGCAGGGGGAGGAGGGCTCCGACGAGACCCGTCTGTGCCTCTTGAGAGCCAGGACCTTGCCAGCCCCACCCGGCACAGGACTATGGACCCAAATGGGGGGCTCTGCAGGGTGCGGCGGCCGCGTGCAGCCTGGCGCGGCTCTGGGCAGCTTGTCCCCGGGGCCCGAGGCCACCCTCTGTGTGTGTAAAAGGACTACTTCCTTTGTCTGCCTTCTTTATTCCTTTCCTTCCCATTAGTGATTTCTCTTCCCCAGGCTTGCCCCTCAGGGTTCAGGCTCAGCTCCAGGAAGGGGAAGCAGAAGACCGGGGTGGTTCCCGCAGGCCCACTGATTAATTTTAAGCATCTCGCCTCTCCCCAGGACACTCGGTTCTGTAGCCAGCCTCCTCTTGACGTCGCTTCTATTTCTGTATTATCCTCCCAGCTTTCCACGGGGACGCAGATTTCATTAGCGATGGGAGCTGATAAAGACAGACAGCCCATCCATGATTTAACATTCGCTGCTCTAATTTAATCTCTTCTTTGATGTGTCTCCTTTCGCGGCAGTGTAATCAGTTGGGTTTTCTAGGCTGCTGTTCACAGCTCTAATTTTTAGCTATGGGGTCAATGTATTTGCCCTTCCCTGGCCTTTCCTCAGAGTAATCAGTCTTCACACGCATGCTACCTACCTGAGGAAAATGCCTCCTGTCTCATCTCTCCACACACTCTACCCTCCCCTAAGTTCCTTCCCCCCCGGCTTGCTCGGCTGCAGGCATCTGGTAGACCAGGGCTCCGGGTGTGTGGCTGCCTGCCCAGGGAGGGTGCCCCTGAGCTGCTTCCCTGCTGGTGGGTGATCTGCCTTCTCTGTCTCTTTGGAACCAGCTGGACAAGGCGCTCACATGTAGGGGTGGGGAATGTGTGGCAGGATTCAGCTGAACGGTGCCTCGGTTTTAGGGCCCTGAGCCGTAGGAAAGCGCTGGTAGGACCTGCGGCTTCTCTTCTCAGGGTCGTGTGACCACGTCAGCTCAGTCCCGTTTCTGAGCAGAGCATCTCACAGCAGCACCTCTTAGCCCGAGCAACTGGATGAGGTGGTTCAGGGGGTGGCTGTTTCCTGAATTTGTATCTTGCTCACCTTTGTCATCTGTAAACCAGTAAAACTTTGCCCTGAGGAGAGGAGGCAAGTGGGGAGGGGGGAACGAGGTTGTGTGGGGAGGGGGCTACAGGGACGCTGGAGAGGCCTCCCTGGGGTTGTTCGGCCACACTTTTATATGAGTGGGCGAGTGTGCATGAGTGTGCGTGAGTGTGTGTGCGGGGCAGGAGAGAGGACACAGGTGTAGCTAAGGCAGAAATCCCACTCCTACAGTTTCAAGGTGAACTTCCAGGAAGCTCAGCTATCTGCCTCCCCTCTTTCAAAGACCTCAGAATGAGTGAGTTGCAAACATAGGACGGCAGGAGAAATGAGGAGCTGGTCGACCAGGTCCCCTAAGCCTTAATTCCTTCTATGGGCAAAGTGCCTTTTTAAAAATTTAGATAGGTTGAGAATAGGTTCCATATTTACATGATTCAAATATTGAAACAATATTTAAGGTATGCACTGACATGCTCCCATCAACCTTCTCGTTTATCTTCCTTCCTAGAGTTTCTCTAGACAAATATAAGCAAATGGAGAAGATATATTCTTATTCCTTTGTATTTCAGAAATAAAAGACCTCATATTGTATCTAAAGTTCTGCATCTTTAAAAAGAAAAGCATTTATTTTGACAGATTTCAAACAAACAGCAAAGTTGGAAGATTTTTAACAATTGGAAGACCAACCAGTTCAGTTCAGTTGCTCAGTCATGTCCGACTCTTGGCGACCGCATGGACCACAGCACACCAGGCCTCCCTGTCCATCACCAGCTCCTGGAGTTTACTCAAACTCATGTCCGTTGAGTCAGTGATGCCATCAGAAGACCAAGCATATGCCTATAAATTTATATTTTACAATTAACGCCTTTCTATACTTGTCTTTTCACATACCTATTCATTTTTTTCATTACTCTAGCCTTCAATTCATTCATCTTTTTTTAAAATGTATTTCAAAATAAATCACAGACATCATCACACTCCTATAAGTTCAGCTTGAAAATATTAGAGTTCAGTATGTGTTGTGCAGAAATCTTAAGTGTACATCTGCCAGTTATGACAAATGAACGTCCCTGTGAAAGCCGACTCCTTACTGTGATATAGAGCAACACAATTTCCCAGCAGTGTCCCCATGTGATGTTTAGTCAATCGTATTCCCACCCCAGAGGCAGCCACTGTTCTGATTTTTTTTTCCACCACAGAGCAGTTTTGTTTAACTTCACATACGTGGAATCATATAGTTTATACTCCTTTATAAGGAGTATAAACTATATAAACTTTATATAAGGCTTATTTAAACTTTATATAAGGCTTTTTTTCATGTAGCATAATGCTTTTTCAGATTCATTATGTTGCATTGATCAGTAATACATTCTTTTTTATTGCTGAATAAGATCTTTTTTATTGGGATATCTTACCCATAGATCACAGTTTATTCATTCTCCTATTGATAGACACCTAGTCTTTTTCTAATTTTTTGGCTGCTAACAGTCTATAAACATTCTATTTTTTGTTACCATATGATGCATATTTTCATTTCTCTTGGGTAAATACTTAGGAGTGGAACTGGCAAGTTGTAGAGAGGTGTATGTTGATCCATTTTTACTCCCACCAGTGATGTACAAGAGTTCCAGTTACTTCACATCCTTATTAACACTTGGTGTTGTCAGCCTGTACTTTTAGCCATTCTGGTGAATGTGTTCTGGTATTTAATTATGACTTTAGCTGGAATTTCCCTGACAGCTAATGATAATGGGTGCCTTTTCAGTGCCTATTCACCTTTCACACATCTTTTGTGAATGGTGGTCTTTCTCTCCCCCATTTAAAAAAACTAGATTTTTTTTTTAATTTTAAAAAGATCTTTTGTCCATTAAAAAAATCGAGTTGTTTATCTTTTATTATTGAGTTGTGGAAGTTCTCTTTTAGATACGTGCTTTGTGATTATTTTCCCTTGGTTTGTGGGAAACCACAAAAGGTTCATTGTCCCTTTTGATGAGTGTAAGTTTTAACATTTGAAATTAGCAATTTTTTAAGGGTTTTTTTTTTTCTGTCCTAGAAACATTTGACTACCCCCTCACTGAGTCACAGACTCTTACACTTTACTCTAAAATATTTATGACTTTAAATATTATTTTGGGCCTATGACTCATTTCAATTTTTGAGTATCATCTGAGGCAGGGGTTGAAGTTCTTTCTTCCCCCCCATATCCCGTCCACTATTTCAGGGTCATTTTTTGAGAAGACTTTCTTTCTCCCATTGCATTACTTTGATAAAATTGAGTGAATAATTTGAGGTCAGTTGATGGGTTCCGTTATGTTCCACTTATCCTTTGTCGATCCTTGCGCCAGCATTGCCTTCTTAGTATAAGTCCTCCTACTTTGTTTTATAAGATTGCTTTGATATTCTGGCCCTTCAAGCTTTCATATGTATTTTATAATCTACCTGTTTGGTTTTTAAAAAATATTTTTTTAAGCTTTGAATTTTGCCAGTCTGAAGGGAAAGAAATGGTATTTCAGTGTTGTCTCTTTGTTTTCACTTCTCTTATTAGTCGTGAGCTTGAGTATCGCACGGACTTTCTAGCAGGAGGAGGTGAGCTGGGTCAGCCCAGTGGGGACAGAGCGCTCACGAGAGGCCCAGCGGCCGCGCTCTTGCCTGGCTAGCCCTAAGGCCCCGCAGACGCTCCTGACCCTCACTCCTGCTTGTGCTGTCCCAGCCCACTCTTGGGAAGCATCCAGTCCCTTCCAGGGGCAGAAGGTGCTATAGTGGAGATCAGCCAAAGATGGACAGATTCTAGAGAATTCAGGCAGGAGACACAAGTCCAGGTTTGGGGGCAGGGGACTTGGAAGCGAAAGGAAAGCCCCATGCCGAAGGTGCTCCGCTGGCTGTCCAGGCCGGGCCATCTGCTTGGCGCCCCCAGGGCTCTGCCTCCGCTCACGGGCTCCTGTGACCACTCTCCCGTGACTGGACGGGGATAGGCAGACACATTACGGCCTGGGTGCTGGGACTGATCGCAGCAAAGTGTCACGCTCAGCCCTCTGAATCTAGATGCTTAAGCAAAGTGCAGGTCATTCCGGAGAGAAAACAAGACGATGGAATTAATTCCAAATTAGATGACAATATTTTCGAGTGTCCTCTCTGTCCGCCAGGCCTGCCGGGTAGAGATCATCTTCTTTAACATGGATGGAAGTCTTGATGATTTCCTGACAGACATTTTTGGAACTAGAGCATGTCATTCCATGGGTCTGCTGTCCTGTTTCAGCAGAAAACTCTGCTATCTGCAGATATGACACTTTTATTAGAGAAACAAGGTACTATAAGCATTGTTTTCCTATAGGAAAAATATTAAGCCAGTAAATTTTATTATGTTATGTACATACAGAAATATATAGGGTATAAGAAATATAGAATAGTAACACAGATACAATGTAGCGCTCACCCACCCTAAGAAGCAGAGGATGAAGAAGACTTTTAAAGACATTATCTACCTCTCCTAATCCTATTCCTTTTTTTTTCCCCAATAGAAAGCCACTATGTGGAATTTTGTGTTTATTATGCTATAATGTTAACTGCATGCTTCAGTGTTGTAGAAAGAATAAAAAGTTTAGCTGTTCAGTCGTGTCCGACTCTGCGACCCCATGGACTGTAGTCTACCAGGTTCCTCTGGCCATGGGATTTTTCAGGCACGAGTACTGGAGTAAATTTTATAAAATTTTTTTATCTTTATGTAAATGGGGTCATGCTATGTGTATTCTATGATTTGCTTCCTTTTAATGTGGAAGCAAATCATAGAAGACATATAATACATTTAAATACATAGAAATACATAGAGATATTTAAAAGGTAGGTTCATTGAGGTATAATTTACATACAGTAAAACTCACTTGTTAAAGTGTGCAGTTGAAACGTTGTGGTAAATGTTTACAGCTGCATAATAACCCCCACAGTCAAGATAAATAGTATTCCTGTCACTTCATGAAGTTTCCTCACATCCCTAATCGTCCCTTCCTCCACCTGGCGACCAGGTCTGCTTTCTGTCACTACGATTTTTTTCCCTTTTCCAGAGTATCAAAGAAATGAAACCTTACAATATGAAGCCTTTTTTCCAGTTTTGTCCAGATATAATTGACACACAGCACTGTATCAGGTTAAGGCGAGCATTATAATGATTTGACTCACAACTTACTGGAAAGTGGTTACCACAGTAAGTTTAGGTAAAATCTGTCATCTCATAGATATAAAAAATAAAGAAGTAAGCGTGTTTCTCCTTATAATAAGAACCTCTCAGCCTTTATTCTCTTAACAGTTTCATGTCTCATGTCCGTCCCTGTTAACTGTGGTTGTCATGTCATACGTTTACATTCCTAGTACGTACTTATCTTACAACTGGAAGTTTGTACTTTTTGATCACCTTCATCTATTATCACCTTCCTGCAATTCCCAGTTCTAATGATCACAATTCTGAAATCTTTTTGTATGAGTTTGGTCCTGTCTCTGTTTTTAAATATTTGAATTATTTGGGTTGTGGTTTTGCTATTGAGTTGTGTGAGTTGATTGTATATTTTATATATTACCTCATGATCAGATATATGATTTGCAGCTTTCTTTTTGGCATTCTGTAGGTTGTCTTTTGTGTTGGTCATTTCTTCTCTGGTATAGTTTTTAGTTTGACGTAGTCAACTCACTCTTTTTTTCTTTTTTTGTGGCTTGTGATTTAGGGGTTGTGTCTCATATCCAAAAAAATCATTCCCTAGAACTGTCAAAAAGCTTTTTCCCATGTTTTCTTCTAGGAGTTTTATGGTTTCCAATCTTACATTTCAGTCTTTAATCCATCTCAAGTTAATTTTTGTGAGGTGTAAGACCGGTGTCTAATTTCATTCTGTCACATGTGAATATTCGGTTTCCTAGCACCATTTATTGAAGAGACTTTTTCTTTTCTCTATTGAGTATTCTTGCCCCGTTGTCAAATATTAGCTGGCCTTGTATGCATTGGTTTGTTTCTGGGCCCTCAGTTCTGTTCCGTTGGTCTGCATGTTTGTTTTTATGTGAGTATCTTACTGTTTTGGTTACTATGGCTTTATAATATAGCTTGAAATCAGGAAGCGTGATGCCTCCCAGCCCCTCTTTTCCAGTTTTGCTTTGGTCATTCGGGGTCTTCTGTGTCTCCGTGTGTACTTTAGGGCTGTTTTACCTAATTCTGTGATGCCACTAGGTGCATGGACATTTTAACAATATTCCTGCTGTGCGTGAACAGAGGATGACTTTCCACTTATTTGTGTCTTCTTCACCTTCTTGCCTCAGTGTCTTGTAGTTTTCAATGTAGAGATCTTTTATCTCCCAGGTTAAGTTGATTCCTAGGTATTTTCTGATTTTTGATGCAATTGTAAAAGGGACGGTTTTCATTATTTTCAGATAGTTCATTGTTGATATCTAGAAATGCTGCTGATTTTTTGTATGCTAATTTTGTATTCTGCAAGTTTACTGCGTCTGCTGATTAGATCTAAAAGTTTTGGTGGAGTGTTTGGGTTTTTTATATACAAAATTGTATCATCTGAAAGTAGAGACTATTTTGCGTCTTCCTTTCCAATTCTGATACCTTTTATTTATCTTTTCAGTCGTGAGGCAGGGGACCCGTGTGTGCTCCCAGTCTTAGAGCAAGATTCTAACCTCTCACCATTAAATGTGATGTTAGCTGTGGGCTTGTCATATGTGGCTTTTATTATGTTGAGGTATGTTCCTTTTATGCCTACTTTGTTAAGGATTTATCATAAATGTTGAATTTGGTCAAATGCCTTTTCAGCATCTATTGAGGTGATCATATTTTTTTTTTCATTCTATTAATGTGATGTAGCACATTGATTTTGTGAATATGGAACCATCTTTGCATCTTAAGGATAAATTCCCTAAGATTGTGATGAATGGCCCTTTTGATTGTGATGAATGGCCCTTTTAATATGCTGCTGAATTCAGGTTTCTGGTACTTTATTGAAAATTGTTACGTTTATATTCATCAGGAATATTGGCTTGTAGTTTTCTTTTCTGGTGTGTCCTTTTCTGGCTTTGGCACCAGGGTAATGATGACCTTACAAATTTAGGGAGCGTTCCCTCCTCTGTGATTTTTTTAAGAAAAGTTTGAAAAGTATTAGTATTAATTCTTTTTAAATGTTTAGTAAAATTCACCAGGGATGCCATCTGGTACTAGGCTTTCCTCTAGTGGGAAGTTTTTTATTATTAATTCAATCTCATTACTAGTAATTGGTCTGCTCAAATTTTCTTTCTTCCTGCAATCTTGGTAGGTTATATATAATTTTTCCTTTTCTTCTAGGTTTTCCAGCTGTAGGTATGTAGTTGTTCATAGTAACCTCTTATGATCCTTTGTATATCTGGTATTAGTTGTAATGTCTTCCTTTTCATTGAAAACAGTGTCAATTTGGGTTTTCTCACTTTTTTCCTTGGTTTTTTAGTTCTGTCATATTTTTTAGTTCTAGGACTTCTTTTTTTTTTTTTAATGGTTTCTATATCTTTTTTTGAACTTGTTTTGACAATTTATTTTCCCAATTTTGTTTAGTTGCCTATATGAGTGTTCTTGTAGCTCAGTAAACCTCTAAGAGGATTATTCTGGGTTCCTTGTCTAACAGTTCAGAGATCTCCATTTCTTTGGGGTCAGTTGTTGGAGCTTTATTGGTTTCACTTGGTGGCATCAGGCATGCCTGATGTTTTGTGATTCTTTATTCCTTATTTTGGCATGTTGGCACCTGCACATTTGAATAAGCAGTGCCTTCTTCCAGACTTTCCAGGTTCACGCTGGCAGAAAATGTTCTTCACCGGTTATCTGTCTAGGTTTCTGGACCCGTCTGCTAATAATGTCCTTGGACAGTGGGGCTTGCTATTAGGGTCTCTTTTAGGGAGAAGCCATTGGTTGAGCGCTGAGATTGAGTAGGGATAGGTGCTGCTGGCTGAGAACAGCTGGATAGGACTGCTGGCTTGGTTCCCTGCCCTCACAGGTCTGGAGGATGGGCGCCACAGAGACCCCAGTTCCCTGGTCAAGCTTCCCAGATGCCTGGGACTGCATACCATGCTCAGCAGTAAGTGAGGCTCTGGAAGCTTCCCTGCCCTTTGAGGACAGCACAGCCAGTCCCAGGGCCTGCATAGCTTGTTGTCTGGGGACCCAGATCAGGCTAGACTGTGCCCTGAATTCCTTTCCCAGATGGAGTCACTGATCTTGCCTTGCAGAGGAGGAAAGCTGTGGGCTAGCCTCTTTGTTCAAACGCCTCTGTAAGCCAGGTCGTTGGACGGGTTCTGCAGCTCCTGTGTGAGGCAGTTAGGTTCCCTGGTTGAGTGGGTTGAGGCAGTAGGCAGGTCCATGAATGAGTTTTCCTACCAGGGTGCAGCGGGAGGACCAGCTCCAGGCACGGAAGGCTCTTTGCAGCCTTGACTCAAGCTGAGCCAGGCCCGAGTTCCTCGGCTGAGCAGTGCCGGGGGCTACGCTCTGTGACCATAGCCCTCTCTGCCGCACTCTCTGCTGGGGTGCTGTGGGCCCGGCACCTTCCAGGGTTCCCAGTCAGGGTTTCTGGCTGGGCATAGCTGCACACAGTGAGGGCCAGGCTCTGCATTAACTCATGTGCCTTCCTGAAGCACAGGACTCTCGAGGTCCAGCAGGGCTCTCTGTGGCTTTTACTCAAGCTGACCCACTCTCCAGTTTCCTGGCCCAGCAGAGCCACTGGTTTTGCTCTGCAGGACAGCTCCCCTGCCGAAGTCACTGTGCGCTAATTTGCTTCACTCGTGTCCGACTCTTTGCAACTCCATGAACCGCAGCACGCCAGGCCTCCCTGTCCATCACCAACTCCCAGAGTTTACTCAAACTCATGTCCATTGAGTCGGTGATACCATCCAACCATCTCATCCTCTGTCATCCCCTTCTCCTCCTGCCCCCAATCCCTCCCAGTATCAGGGTCTTTTCCAATGAGTCAACTCTTCACATGAGGTGGCCAAAGTACTGGAGTTTCACCTTCAGCATCAGTCCTTCCAGTGAACACCCAGGACTGATCTCCTTTAGGATGGACTGGTTGGATCTCCTTGCAGTCCAAGGGACTCTCAAGAGTCTTCTCTAATACCACAGTTCAAAAGCTCAGAAAATACATATAAGTGGGGTAATTAGGAGCCAAGAACCACTGTTGAAAGGTTTCTTTGCCTGATTGGAGCCAGCACATCACTGTGGTTACCCTATTTAAGATTTTATTTGTTTTGAATAGATTACTGGTGATTTTTCCCTGTCTGTCGATGTAGAAGCAGCATTCTTTTTCTAAGAAGGAACAGGAACCACCTTTGACCTTTGTTTAAAGGGCAAGTGCCTGCTGATTTAGAGTGCCACACCCTCCAATGGGTTTGTTTGGGTGTGAAGTTCTCCCAACATGGTAGACATTTTGGACATGGCTGTGGTTAATTCAGTGAATATGAAATGAGGTAGGCTTCCCGGATGGCTGAGTGGTAAAGAATCCACCTGCCAATACAAGAGATGCAGGTTTGATTTCTGGTTCAGGAAGATCCCCTGGAGAGGAGGAAATGGCAACCTGTTCCACTATTGTTTCCTGGAGAATCCCATGGACAGAGGACCCTGGAGGGCCGCAGTCCACGGGATCACAAAAAGTCAGACATGACTGAGCATGCACACATGAATTGATACCCTCTGTTGCCATTCCGGTGATGCCTGTTAGGATAGCGATGAGGGGAATGAAGTTAGGTTCCACTGATGTCTGCCGTGTTCTAGTCTGGAGGTGGACTACTCTATGAGGCACTGGGGAGGGTCGCTGACCCAGGTAGCACTTGGCATGATGTAACCCAAGGAGCATTTTCCTTCCCGCCTCGGGGGCAGGTGCCTGTAGGCTGAGGTCCCACAGATGAGAAAGAGGCCTTGAGACGGGAAAAGTTGGTTTCATATGAGTAGGAGTAGAGTGTAGTTGGGGGATCGATGTTACTGCTGGTGTGACTCCCAGCTGACCTCTGCAGGGAACAGATGGTTGGAATTTGCCCCCGTGGATGCTGGAAGTGGGATAGAATTTTGAAAAGTGGGTTTGTTGCCTCCAGACCAGTAGTTGTGTCTGAGGTGAGGGGTGACCAGAGGTGTTTAGTGAGGCCCATCCTATGGAGATGAAAGTACTAACGTGTCTATGGTAAAGAGGGGCTTATTTGGCACCTGCATTTTATCTTTTTTTTAAATTTATTTTTTAATCAGAGGAAAATTGCCTTATAATATTTTGTTGGTTCCTGCCATACAACAATGTGGATCGGTCATAACTGAATATGTATTTATCGCCCCCTCCCCTCCCCGCCCCGCCTCTAACTCGTAACAGAGTGCTACGCTGAGCCCCCTACATCACACAGCAGCTTCCCGCTAGCCATCTGGTTTACCTGCGGTGGTGTATGCCTGCCAATGCTCCCCTCTCAATGTGTCCCGCCCTCTTCTTCCCCCACTGTGTCCACACGTCTCTTCTCTACATCTGCATCTCCATTCCTTCCCTGAACATAGGTTCACCAGCACCATTTTTCTGAATTCCATATATATGAGCTTCCCTGATAGCTCAGTTGGTAAAGAATCCGCCTGCAATGCAGGAGACCCCAGTTCGATTTCTGGGTCCAGAAGATCTGCTGGAGAAGGGATAGGCTACCCACTCCAGTATTCTGGCCTGGAGATTTCCATGGACTGTATAGTCTATGGGGTCACAAAGAGTTGGACACGACTGAGCGACTTTCACTTTATATATGTTAATATACAATATTTGTTTTTCTCTTTCTGAGTTCATCCATCTCATTATCACTGACTCAAATCTCTTCCTTTCTATGGCTGAGTAATATTCCATGGTATATATGTACCATATCTTCTTTATCCATTCATCCGTTGATGGACTTCTAGGTTTGCTTCCATGTCCTGGCTATTGTAAATAGTGCTACAATGAACATTGGGATAACGTGTGTCTTTTAGAACTGTGTTTTTCTCAGGGTATATGCCCAGTAGTGGGATTGCTGGGTTATATGGTAGATTTATTTCTAGTTTTTTTGTGTTTTTTTTTTAAGGACTCTCCACACTGTTCTCCATAGTGGCTCTATAAACTTACATTCCCACCAACAGTGCAGGAGGGTTCCCTTTTCTCCACATCCTCTCAAGCATTTGTTGTTTGTAGATTTTTGATGATGGCCGTTCTGACTGGTTATAAAGTGATACCTTACTGTAATTTTGATTTGCATTCCTCTAATAGTGAGCAGGGGAGGACGGGCATGCTGCAGTCAGTGGGGTCACAAAGAGTCTTAATGACTAAGGCTGAGTCCTTTGACTTAGCGGCTGACGACAACAGTAACAATACTGACCAATGTTGAGCATCGTTTCCTGTTGATTGGCCATCTCTGTGTCTTTTTTGAAGAAAAGTCTATTAAGGTCTTCTGCCCAGTTTTTAATTGGGTTGTTTGTTGTTCTGATATTGAGCTGTATCAGCTGCTTATATATTTTGGGGATTAATCCTTTGTCAATTACTTCATTTGCAATTATCTTCTCCCATTTTGAGGGTTGTCTTTTCATCTTGTTTATAGATTCTTTTACTGTGCAAGAGCTTTTAAGTTTAATTAGGTTCCATTTGTTTGTTTTTGTTTTTATTTCCATTACTGTAGGAGGTAGGGCTTCCCTGGTGGCTAAGACAGTAAAGAATCCGCCCGCGATGCGGGAGACCTGGGTTTGACCCCTGGGTTGGGAAGATCCCCCTGGAGAAGGGAGAGGGAACCCATTCCAGAATTCTGGCCTGGAGAATTCCATGGACAGAAGAGCCTGGCAGGCTACAGTCCATGGGGTCACAAAGAGTCGGACACAACTGAGTGGCTTTCACACAGGAGGTAGGGCCTAGAGAGTCTTGCCGTGACTTATGTCTGAGAATGTTAAGAATGTGCTGTGTATGTTTTCCTCTAAGAGCTTTACAGTTTCTGGCCTTACAGTCAGGTCTTTAATCCATTTTGAGTTTATCTTTGTGGCACCTGTATTTTAGAGACCAAAGAGTTGTGGTATGTGGAAGGGCATTTTTTACCTATTGTTCAACTGCTCCTTGGATAGCCTGTTTGTGTTCCAATGTTGCTCACTTATTGAGGAAGCGCCAGGGTGAAAGTGTGGTTTCACTGTGTGGCCATGTTACTGACAGGGAAGCCCTGTGGGTGTCTCCCGTGAAAGCAGAGAGGGTATATGAGACCTTGGTAAGGTGTTAGGACATGTCTGGGTTGTGGTGTTGATAAATTGATAGGAATGAGATTTAGGTGTTCTCATAGGACTTGAAGAAAGATACAGTCTATATGATCTGACCTAAAGCTTGTGGCTCTGGGACCGGGTTGAGCATCTGCATAAGCTGAGACATTGGGCCAAGTTTCTATTGGCAAAGGTAACATTGTCTGGAGGCTAGGGCCAGAGATGCACAGCCATCAGGAGAGAGGTGTGGGCAGGAGCTGGAGTCATTAAATAGTCCTTTGGGTCTAAGAGATGTTGAGAGTGTAGGTTGTATGACGGACCAGAGGAGGGGTAAGATGAGGGTTTGAGTAAGTTTGGGTGACATGGAGTCGAGACTGATCCTGGTGTAGGCCTCGGAAAGGAGGACAACCAAGTTTGTGTACCATAAGCATGCAGTAGGATCGTCCACGGGAGGACGCAGGTTCAGAAGAGGAAGGACAATCAAGAGAGCAAGACCATTACATGGGGAGTTGGCCATGCATTTAAAGCATTGTTACTGAGATGGTTGGTTGGCATCACCGACTCAAGGGACGTGAATTTGAGCAAACTCCAGGAGATAGTGGAGGACAGAAGATCCTGGCACGCTGCAGTCCATGGGGCCACAGGGTCACACACAACTTAGCGACTGGACAACAACAGCCACAGCAACACTGGTTCTTGTCTTTGGTCATTTCGCGAAGGAAATGAGGTCTGCAAGTGTCTCGCGGGTGTGGGATGCGCGAGTGCCTGAGCCTTCAGAGGGCAGTTTCCAAGGCTTCACCCTGGAATGGTGAATCCGGTTAAAGATTCCTAGAACCTTGATGGCTGTAGGTGAGGAAAGGAGGTCTGAAAGAGGCCCCTTCCAAATAGGGTCCAGTTGGGAACTTGGAGACCCATCCATCCAGGTTCTACAAAGGACTTTTCCCCAGGTTGACATAGTATGGGTGACTGAGGGCTAGGAGAGTGAGGTTTTAGGCCAAATTGCCTGCAGGTCTGTTGGAACATGGAGAGTTTGGCTCCATGAGATTGTATCCCTAGCGTTTCCCTTCCAGAAGGAAGTCCGTGTTAGGGAAGGACATCTGTATAAGCCTTCATATGGACTCAGTCCAGGGGCATCCTTTGGAGTTATTCTGCTGTGGAGGAGGGCAATAGGTCAGAGGGTTGCTCAATTTAGAGAAGTTTCCTGAGTTAATTTTCTGAGGACGTTTTTAAGGAATTGATTGGCGCTTTCTATCTTTTCTGAGGAGTGGGGTCTCCAGGAGCAATGCAAAGCAAGCCAGCCTTATGTTGAGGGCTTTGGCAATGGGTTGGGTTGTAGTGGAAATAATGAGGACCCAATATCACCTTGATGGGAGAAGGGAAGGCCAAACCAGGGAGTGACTTCTTATAGAAGTTTATTGTTAACTTGTAGGGCTTTTTTTCTGTCCTAGTTGGGTAGGCCTCTAGCCATCCTGTGCAGGTATCTACAAAGACAGTAAATATTTGTAGTCCTGGGAAAGAGGCACTGGGGTGACCATCTTCCAGTCTTCCCCAGGGTAAGTCCCGTGTCGTTGGATGGGTTGGACCAAGGAGGGACATTTCTCTCCCTGGGAGTTATTGTAGGAACAGTCGGACAAGAGCCGGATCCCTGCTGGATTACTCAAGTCCTTTGTCTTTTAGGACTCTAGATATGAGGCAGAGAGGGCACCCCTTCCCAGATGTGTGAGTTCATGGCGGGCCTTGGTGAGTTGCCACTGGGGGCTTCGGGGACAAGAAGAGTCCCTCAGAGCTGGACCATCTGGATGAGTGTGGAGGGAAACCCTTCCGGGCTGCCATGTGCTTTCTTCCTCCATAGAGGTAGGTGGGGAGGTGACGTGGGGCAGGCATGGAGCCCCTGTCTTGGGGCTTCTTTAGAGGCAGACTGCTTAGCTCGGCCCACCAACTGGTCTCCCTCCGTAATGTCCGATGAGCCTCACCGATGGCCTTTGCAGTGAGCAATGGCTCCCTCTGCACGCAGGTGGATGGCCCAGAGTACGTGGCCAACCTGAGGGCCGTCTTTAATGGGGTTGTTCTCTGGAGGCTGGATATCCTCTTTCTTTCCAGATGGTTGCATGGGCAATTAGGGTCAAGCAGCATACTTAGAACCAGTGTAAACTGTGAGCCTTTTTCCTTTAGCCAATTCCAGTGCTCAGTGCAGTGAGTTCGGTAAGTCGTTTGGATGAGCCCCGAGGCTGAGCTCAGGCATCAGTGATCTCGTGGGGAACACAATGGTGTATCCAGCCTTGCGTTTTCCCTCTGCTGGATAACAGCTTCCACTGGCAAACTGACACTTGTCGGCACTGGCCAGAGTTTGATCCCAGAATTCTGGGGCTGGCAGTTAAGGAAATTGTCAAGACCTCGGAACAACTACAGCTAGGACTTTTCTCCTCTGGTATGGGCAATAGAGTTGATGGATTTAGAGTCTTGCAAACAGCCAAGGATTTGATATCTGAGGGTCCTATTGTCTAAAAGCCGGGCTGAGGTGTGGTCACTAAGTAAATCTGGTCCACGATGGGCAGTTCTAACTGCCCACACCACTCTAACCAGAGTGGGTGCTCTCGGGGTGAATTTAAGCCCCTTCTTAGTTGGGAGGAATCGTGCTGCCAGGGCCCTAAGTCAGGAGCCAGCCCTTGGCAGTGGGATCGAGCTGTTTGGAAAGTTAGGCTACCAGCTGTGGAATTTCTCCTAGCTTTTGGGTGAGGACCCTTACCTCAACAGCCTCTGTTTTGTGGGTATAAATTTGGAATGGCTAGCTCTAATGCTGGGAGCTCCACAAAGGAGATTTTTTAATGTTTCCATGACCTGCTGTCGGACTAGCCCCCACTCAAGGAGTATTTGATCACCTTTGCCTTGTAGGGCTTCGTTCAGAAGCTGTGAAATGAGACTGTAATGGGTATCTAAATCCTACAGTACTGGGCTACTTTACACCCAGGAATGCATGTAGCTGCTTCGTGGGTGGGTGGTGGGAGTCTGTAGGTTGGATACAGTCCTTATATGGTCTGCTGAAAGGCTACTCCTGCCAGGGATCCTTATTTTTGCTATTTAGAAAACTTGTTGTTGCACTATCTGAGCCTTAGATTTGGACACCCTGTAACCCCAGCTAGCCAGGAAATTTAATGACCTGAGTGGCATGTTGAATATGTTGGTGTTGAGTGGGGGAGCAAATCAAGAGGTCATCTGCATACTCTATGAAAGTTCCCCCCTCAAGTGTTAAATCTTATAAATCTTGGGCTAGCACCTATCCAAAAAGGTGGAGGTATCCCTAAAGCCCTAGGATAGAAAAGTTCATGTCTCTTGTTAAAGGGCCTATAGTGGAGATTCCCATTCAAACGGGAACAAGAATTGTGATTCTGGGGCCAGTGGGATGCAGAAGAAAGCATCTTTTAAATCTAGAACTGAGAACCAGCTGCTATCTGGGGGTACTTTTCACAAAAGTATGCAAGGATTGGGGACCATCAGGTGTAGGGGAATTATTGCCTCATTAATGATTCGTAAATCCTGGTTGAGACAGTAAATGTCGTCCTTTTTCTTGGCTAGCTAGTACTGGGGCATTGCAAGGTGAATTTGTGGGAATAAGGAGTTGGTAGGACAGGAGTTTCGATATGATGGGCTGGGGTCTTCAGGCCTAAAGGGATGTATTTTTCAGGGAAATTTATGCGAGTCCTTTAGAGCTATTGTGACTGGCATTGCATTTTTGGCTTTTCTTGGGACCTCTTTGTTCCAGACCCCTGGACTTGTTGTAAGCAGTCTGGCCTGAGAGATTTTTCATATCTTCATTAGTTAGGAGAGCTCCTCAAGTTTCCCAGAGGTTGCCCCCTGGGTGAGGTCCATGTGACTCTCCAAGGGAGAGAGAAAGAATGGCATTCCATTTTTGTAGTAGCACCCTCCAAGAGTGGGCATATGCCAAAAACTGGGGGAGAATGCAAATCCCTCTGAGACACAGAAGAGACGGGTATGATGCAGGCCTGCTGAATGGCTTGTCTGAGGCTCCCACGCTGGTACAGGTCTGTTTGGAGAAGGATTCGGAGAAGGAAGTCAAGATAGAATGGGTAGCCTAAGCACGCAGTAAGAAGACAGACGACTCACCCACCACATCCATTTGGACCCTCAGCTCCGGTCCAGTAATGTCCGTCTGTTGCCTGAGAGCCGACTGGATGGGGCCTCTTCAGGCTTCAGTCATCTGTAGAGCGGCCTCTGGTCCTCGGTCCCTTTGGATTGAGGGGCAACGGACTGCCCAGTGTCTTGATTGATGGCCTTTGTCCCAAGCAGTCTTGGGAGGTTTATCCTGATCGGGGCACTTCTGTGCCCAATAGATGTGACATTTGTCTTTTTTGGACTGTGACTCAGGGTACCCTTGGGGGCACTTGGCATTGGACAGCAGCCGTCGTTTGGGCATGGCTGAATTCCTTCCTTCTTTCCTCCTCCGGGGTCTTGGCCTCAGCCTTTGGTGATAAAAGACCCGGGAGGCTTGTCATCTAGGGTGACATTAGGTTCTTGAGTTAGTTTTGTAATTTGTGTCCTAACTGGGTCCTAATTTGTGCCAGGTGCTGACTAAGTTAAAAATGTATCTTTAGTTTATCACTCACCCCTCATAAGCATCCAGATCCAGATTGGTGTATCTAATAATGCTTCCCTCGGCCTGTTAAGGAAAGCTCTTGGAATTCCCCAGCCTCCTGGCTGATTGCTGTGACTTGGGAGTAGTTTGTTGCTTTATGTTGGGCTGCCTTAAGGCCACCTTTGATACAGATGAAAAAATGAGTTCTTTCCCGTTGATGTTCTTTCTGATTGTAGTCCCACCTAGGATTGGTACTGGGGAATGCCTTTTCCCTGGTGGGGTTATTTAGTATCAGAAAGGTGGAGTCCATCAGCAATTTTATTTATTTATTTTTTGACTGTTAACTCTCTCTGTGTCAGTATTGAAGAGGGTCTCATTTCGAATTTTAGTGATGTCTCTCTGGGTCATTTTATAAACCATAGAAAAGTGAAGAACTAAAGAGCCTCTTGATGGAAGTGAAAGAGGAGAGTGAACAAGCTGGCTTAATGCTCAACATTCAGAAAACTAAGATCATGGCATCTGGTCCCATCACTTCACGGCAAATAGATGGGGAAACAGTGAAAACGGTGGCTGACTTTATTTTTCTGGGCTCCAAAATCACTGCAGATGGTGAATGCAGCCATGAAATTAAAAGACGCTTACTCCTTGGAAGGAAAGTTATGACCAACCTAGATAGCATATTAAAAAGCAGAGACATTACTTTGCCAACAAAGGTCCGTCTAGTCAAGGCTATGGTTTTTCCAGTGGTCATGTATGGATGTGAGAGTTGGACTGTGAAGAAAGCTGAGTGCCGAAGAATTGATGCTTTTGAACTGTGGTGTTGGAGAAGCCTCTTGAGAGTCCCTTGGACTGCATGGAGATCCAACCAGTCCATCCTAAAGGAGATCAGTCCTGGGTGTTCACTGGAAGGACCGATGCTGAAGCTGAAACTCCAATCCTTTGGCCACCTGATGAGAAGAACTGACTCACTGGAAAAAGACCCTGATGCTGGGAAAGACTGAGGGCAGGAGGAGAAGGGGACGACAGAGGATGAGATGGTTGGATGGCATCACCGACTCGATGGACATGAGTTTGAGTAAACTCCGGGAGTTGGTGATGGACAGGGAGGCCTGGCGTGCTGCGGTCCATGGGGTCACAAAGAGTCAGACATGACTAATCGACTGAACTGAACTGAGAAAAGTATTGGAATCCCTTGGTATATTTAACGAGATTATCTGAAAAGCTACCTTTGATCTGTTTTAGTTCTACTAATGAGAAGGGCTTATGGACTTAACTGTAGCCCAAATTCACCTCCTAGTGCTTCCACCAAGGGACAGGCTTGCGCCGATGGGGGTAGTGGAGGTCCCATGTAAGGTGGTGGGGCAGAGCTAGACGGTGACGTGGCTGGTGAAATCCAGGGATTTTCCTTCGGTAGCAGGGTGGCAATGGTGGGAAGTTTATAGGTTGTGAGAAAGCCCCAGCTATCCCACAGGAGGATGAAAAGTTGTACATGAAGTATCAGACCATCTGCCCTGAAGTGTGCAAAATAGGTCTAACTGGAGAATTGTGTTATAATTAATGGTCCCATTTAGGGGCCAGGATTCCCTGTCCAAAAGGCGATACTGGGGCCAGATTGTACTACAAAAGAAAGTGAGTCTCCTCTTCGGTGGCTTGGTGGGGTTGAATCTTGACCAGCTTTGGAGGATGCATCTCAAGGGTGTCCCCTCATGGACAGATGGTTGGTTTCCCATCTGGAGAAGTGGTCAAAGAGCCTGGTGTGCCGGGTCATAACTGGCGGTCTGGCCTGTGGGCTGGGACTGCCTGGGAGTTGGGGAGGACGTCTCCTGCTTGGACCCAACCAAGACTGTCTGGGACTCCTGGTGGCCAGTCCGGATCTGGGCTGTTCCTCATCCTGGTAGGAAAGCGGGCACTTGTTTCAGTCTCTGACACCGGTCCCGAGAGGTGGGCTCAGGTGTGGACCCAACTCAGATGGGTTGGAGTTTGGGAACAAGAGTCTGTTCTGACTGACAGAGGATTGAAAGAGAAAAGAGGAGTTGAGAAATGAGTAGTCTTTTCACCAGCACAAACTGAGAGAGAATGTCTCTTTCTTACAAAGATCTGAGTCACGGCACCAGAATGTTAGCAGTATAGAGTCTGAAGACCCCTCCTGCGGACCTCGGTTCCTGGTAAGGATGCAAAGAAGAATCTGAGGGCTTACCCGTTGCAAGAGAGTTTATCAAAGACAAGGAAAACGCAAACAGAGAGAAGACCTCAAGAGAGAGGTGGGCCAGACCAAGGAAGGCTGGACCAAGGTCCTGGAAGGCTGGGGTGGAGAATTTTTATGGCAAAGTTTTTTGTATCATCCAGGAGGTCTTTGATTGACAGTCTTGACAGCGGCAGGTTATATAGGAAGAGGCTCCACTGTGCATGTCCTTCCCATAATTCAGTGTGTTATAATTATGTATCTGCATTATAGAGTATTTACAAACATTTAATGAGCCAGTGGCCACCAAAGGTTATCTAAGTACATGGTAGATAGGTGGGCTCATGTGCCAGAGTGGGGAAAAGCCTTCCATTCAGCCAGAGGAGATTTGTCCAGTCCCTAAGGGTTCTGGAATACTGGGGGCCTGTTTGGGGCGGGATTGGCAAACACCTTGGTGGGCTTAAGTGGCTGTTGGACGTTCAGCTGATGGGACGGCCTCTTCTTGCTTATGGCTAACTTCCTGCCTAACATGAATTTCAGGTGTTCAGCAAAGGGATTCAGTTACATATATACATATATTAATTCTTTTTCAGATTGGTTTTCATATAGGTTATCACAGAATATTGAGTAGAGTTTCTTGTGCTATGCAATAGGTCCTTGTTGGTTATCTTATATATAATGATGTATGTTTGTTAATCTCAGGCTCCTGATTTATCTCTCCCCATCCCATTTCTGTTTTGGTAAAACCACAAGCTTGTTTTTGATATCAGTAACTCTGCAAGTAGGTTCATTCGTATTATTTTTTAAAATTAGATTCCACATATGAATGATGTCATATGATATTTGTCTTTCTCTGTCTGACATCACTTAATATGCTAATCTCTCAGTCTATCCTTGTTGCTATAAATAGCATCACTTTATTCTTTCCTATGGCTGTGTATTTCACTGTGTATGTCTTCCACTGTGTATATATATGTCCCACATCTTCATCCATTTCTCTGCTGATGGACACTTGGGTTGCTTCCATGTCTTGCTGTTGTAAATAGTGCTGCCGTGGACATTGGGGCTCATGAGCCTTCTCTGAGTATGGTTTTGTCTGGATATACGCCCAGAGTGGAATCACTGGATCATGTGGCAGTTATCTTTTTAGTTTTTTTAAGGAACATCCATACTGTCCTCCGTGGTGGTTTTATCAATTTACGTATCCAGAAACAGTGTAGAAGGGTTCCCTTTTCTCCTCATCCTCTCTGGCGTTTCTTTGTAGACGTTTTGATGATGGCCATTCTGACTGCTGTGAGTTGATACCTCATTGTAGTTTTTGTTGTTGTTTTTTGAGGGCATGGAAAGTTTTCTTATTAATGTAATTGAGGTCCCTGGGAGAGGAAGGGAGGTGTTTCCAGCAGGCCTGAAATGGCGTGAGAGCGCGCACTCACACAGGTAGACTGGCCTCAGTCTCCGTGATGGGTGGAGGGTGGAACCAGAGGGACGACTCTCCCGCAGACAGAGGCGGGTGTGGTTTGAATCTCCAGCCGGGGTCAAAGGTGGGAGCACCCGGGTTGTCTCATCAGCTTGTCTCGTTGTGGACACATGGGGAAGTGGAGGGGGTGAGGCTTAAAAGCTGCGAACCCTCCAACGTCAAAACAGGGAGGCAGACTGGCCGCCGCAAGACGGAGAAGCCGCCCCGAGGTCGCGTGGCAGGCCTGCACGGGGAGGCGGGAGGTGGCGTCCCTCCGTCTCTCTCCGCTTCCATCCTCCTCATTGGCCATCATCACCATTTAATTGATGATGGCTCCTGACCTGTACCTTTTTAATCCACATCACAGGCAGCTGGAAGGGAAACTGAGAAAAAGCGTAAAAAGTGGCTTTCCTCAGCTATCTGCCCCTCATTTTAAAAACTTCTTGGAAATTCCTCCAAATAACCTTTTGATTCTATCTCCTTGATTATATGCCCATGAATTATTAGCAAGGGTTCGTAGCCAACAAGGGAGAGTGGGATTGTAGTCTTGGCTCACCCCAGTGTCAGCCTTAATAGTACATTCGTAAGAGTTTGATGAGGAGAGGAAGTCTCTTGTTTTTGTGAACTTTTTATCTTGTGCTGGGGTACAGTCGGTTAACAGTGTCGTGCGAGTTTCAGGTGAAGAGTGAAGGGACTCAGCCACACGTGCACGCACATCTGCTCTCCTCCACGTTCCCCTGCCGGCCAGGCCGCCGCCTAACAGCAGCGCTCCCTGTGTTATCCGGGAGGCCCGTGCTGTGGTCCTCTTAAATATAGCAGTGTGCACATGTCCATCCCAAACTCCCCCACTGTCCCTTCCCTCCGTCAGCTGTAAGTTCGTTTTCTAAGCCTGTGAGTCTCTGTTTTTGTAAGTAAGTTCATCTGTATCATATTTTTGTAGACTCCACATATGAGGGATGTCATAAGATATCTCTCCTTCTCTGAGTATGACAAGCTCCAGGTCCATCCACATTGCTGCAAATGGAGTTATTTCATTCTTTTTAATGGCCGAGTATTCCATTATATATATATATATATATATATATACATATATATATATATACACATATATACATAATATTCCATTATATATATATATACATACATATATATATACACACACACACCACACCTTCTCTATGCATTCCTCTATAGATGGATGTTTAGGTTGCTTCCATTTCTTGGCTATTGTAAACAGTACTGCAATGAACCCTGGGATGCTTGTACCTGTTTGGATCATATTTTTCTCCAGATATGCCCAGGAGTAGGATTGTAGGGTCATATGGTAGCTCTATCTTTAGTTTTTTAAGGAACCTATATACTATATATATGTAGTGTGTGTGTATTTATGTGTGTGTATAGTTTTTTAAGGAGCCTATATACTATATATATATAGTGTATGTGTATTTATGTGTGTCTGTGTGTATGTGTAGATTTTTAAGGAATCTATATACTATGTATATACAGTGTGTGTGTATTTATGTGTGTGTGTGTAGTTTAAGGAACCTATGCATAGATTGAAAAAGATATTGCTGAGATTTAAGTCAGAGTGCTCTGCCTAGGCTTTCCTCTAGGGGAAAGGTTTACACTGTCCGGTCTCACATTTAGGTCTTTAATCCATTTTGAGCTTATTTTTGTGTACAGTATTAACAAATGATCTAACTTCATTTTTTTTTTTTACATGTAGCTGTCAGTTTTCCCAGCACCATTTGTTGAAGAGACTATCTTTCCAAGACTGTGTACTCTGGCCTCCTTTGTCATAGATTAATTGGCCGTAAGTGCATGGATTTATTTCTGGTTTTCTATCCTGTTTCATTGATCGATATTTCTATTTCTGTGTTAGTATCGTACTGTTTTGTTGACTGTACTGACATCAGACTATACCTCACTGTAGTTTTGATTTCCATTTCTCTGCGTGATGTTGAGCATCTTTTCATGTGCTTTTTGGCCATCTGTCTTTTTTGGATAAATGTCTATCTAGATTTTCTGCCCATTTAAAAAAATTATTGGAGTATAGTTGATTTGCAGTGTTGTGTTAGATTCTCTGCCCAGTTTTTGATTGGGGTTGTTGCTTGTTTGACAAGACAGCTGCATGAGCTGTTTGTGTATTTTGGAGATTAAGTCCTTGTCGGTTTCTTCTATTAATGAATTTAGATATTTGCCTTCCTTCCTTTCTCTGCTCGTTATAATTGGACTTTTAAGATTTATAATTTTCCTCTCTTACTTTATGTGTAACCTAGTAGAGGACATGGAACGTCTGCTTTGGGGTAAACTGTGAGGGTATCTGATGCAGGACTGATTTCAAACCAAGCGACAGGATGGGCAGGAGGGGGAGAGCAGGGAGTCTGGGAGAGACGTGAGTGAAGCAAAGGGAGGGTGGATGCTTTTGTGAATTTGCTGGTCTTGCATTTCTAAGCTTCCATAACCATGAGGGCAATGCAGGAGACAGACTGGGACTTGATACAAAAAGAAATTTAGGAGTGAACCTGGCTGGGCAGACGGCCGCCTGTCCCCTGATTTGATCGAGATTAAAGGCAGCAATTCAGACACAGCAGGTGAGATGCTCCCGTCTCTGACCGGCATTCCCTGGAAGACTCCTCGCGCGCGGCTCTGGGAGGGAGCGAGCCCGGATTCTGGGAGGCGGGGGCTGCACCAGGCGCTCCAGGGAGGGGCGCGTGGGCAAACCCTCCGCCTTCCCCGCCTCGGGCCCTGCCGACGCACGCTCACCCTCGGGGTGTTCCTCCGAGTGCTGCTGCGCTGTTTCCCCGTCATACTTTCCCTGACGTTTGGCCGGGAAGAGAGGGGCCTGCAGGCAGGGGGAAGGCTTTCGGGGGCTGCCTGGAAAGTTAACTTGGGATTAAAGACCCAGCAGGCTTCAATTACTCATTGACTTCTACCCAGGTCTACAAGGAAGTGTGTGGCGGCTGGATGTGTTTTCAGGAGGGGGAAAGACCTTCTGCATACTGAACAAGACCCAGCCCGAGTGGACGGTGGGACAAGGCCACGGGAGAATAGCCTCTGAAGCCGTCAGTATCTCAGCTCCCGGTGACACTTATTTTTCTATTAATCCCGGGCATTTACATTGCTGTGATAGATCAGTTAGCCTCTCACAGCGTTCTAGTCCATTGACCTTATCACTTAACTATCCTATGGTGCCTCTGTCACCGCAGGGAGACTGCAAAAGAAACATTTATAATTTCGAATTACCTACGTCCGGGGCTGGGGAGACGTTAAGAGGCTCAGTTTGGATAATCAGCGCATTAGATGGCTGAACCTTCAGGGAATCCCCCTTCCTCTCATCACTCCTGAATTCTGACAGCCTCTCTATAAAAGCGAGAGAGCAGACTCGGCCTGGGACTCCACAGCGACCCTGCGAAGACCTGGGAGATCACAGGCTCTCAAAGCCGGAAGGGCCTCACCGGAGAGATTCATTCTATCAGCCAGGATCCGGGGCTGCAGGCCGCAGAGGTGCCCTCTGGGGAGCTTAGCGAGAGGGAATGAGCTAGAAGGCCATCCGGAGGCCCCAAGGTCAACAGGAGGGTAGAGAATGAGCTTGGGAATGGGAGGAAACCAGGGCGCTCTGGGGAGTTTCCTAGAAGCTCCTCAGAGAGTTTGCTAGAAGCAAGGTTTTCCCAGGAGCAGTGCCCTGCAGCAGCGCCTCCGGTCCTTCAAGACTCAGTCTGGGAGAAAGGCTCCAGTTGGGTTAATAAAGAAAGATTACGGATCAGCCCTGCGGCTTCCACAGTGGGGCCACACCAGACACTGAAGAGGGAATCCGGATGCCTTCACAGAAGCCTAATTTAAAAAATAAAAAAGTTCAATACTAGGTGATAATTTAGTCCAACATGTTTTATAAGTGAGACGACTGTGGTCTACATAGTGAGGCGGTTTGTTTAAGTTCGCAGACTAGTGAAAATCCAACCAGGGATGGGAACAAGGCTTCCCAGCCCCCGCCTGCCGTCTGCTTGGACTCCAGATGCCTTTGCAGGAGCAGCAGCAGCCTGGCTGACATGTATTCGCGAGTTGGGCCTGAGTGTGTTGGTCAGTCTGATTGTAGACGATTTGGGGAATTAAAAAAACTACTCAGCTTCTCAGGGAAGGAACCACCACCGATGCTTTTAATTAACAGAAACGAATTCTTTCCTCCATGTTTTCTCACACATTACCACCATCCGAAGAAACCGTTATCCAGAGGGGGAGGTACGGTGAAGGGTAGGGCGTTAAGAAGTGCAGGGAATTCAGAGACGCTGTCCATCTGAACTGGGAGCGGGACCCCCGTCCTACAGCCGACATCCCCTGGTGATGGATCAGCCGGTCCTACTCAACTGAAGTCAGTGAGGGCACAGGGTTGGCGGATGTTGCACCAGAAGTCAACCCCCCGGAGATGAGACCGCCACCGCAGACAGGTCAGGAGCTGCAGGGAAAGGCTTCAGCAGGGGCCACAAGCACGCGGAGGCTGCAGGCCAGGAGGCTCAGCGCGGGCGTGTGGCCTCCATCGGCCTGAGAAGCTGGGGCGGCTGCCCCACCACCACGACGGGAAACGTGGTTTCTGAGAGGGCTGTGCTCACCCTTCCTAGTGCAAGACCGAGGAGGGGGCAGGCCCTGGTGTAACGCAGGGGAACCCGTGTAAACACCACAGCCTGCATTTAGAAAGGTTATTGATTTGCCGACTGAAGGGTAAACAGAAGCCCAGCATCTTGGCTCCGTGACCCACTCAGCCCCGAACGCGAGCCGTCACGGGTGCACGCCGGTAACGGCCACACAGCAGCGGCTTGCAGATACTCTTCCCAACATCCCTCTCCGCCACCTTTCTCCCCTGAATCCTCTTGTTATGTCTAAACAAATCCTGCTATGGAGCAACAGCCACAGAAACCCTGGCAAACAGCCACTCTGCACAGAGAAATGGGACTTGAACTACAAGTCAGTTTCGATTTCTAAACAGAGGAAGCAGTGATCGGACTGGAAGCAACACACGCCCATTGTCATCGGAAGGCATAAGCTTCATTACAGAGAAACTGAAAGCTGATAATTTCTTAGGCGCTATTCATCCCTAGGAGGCCAGTTACCATGGAAATCTCTCCTCCCTGTTCTTCTGCTTAGAGAATATTTATATGGAGTAGGAAGAGAAACATAAACACGATGGAAAGATTAAACAAGACAAGGCACAGTTTGCTACAAATATTTTACATTTATTATAAGAATACAGTTTAAAAAAAAAAGTCCCACCGATCTATGAGTGGTAATTGGTCTATTGGAAAGGAAAAAGGGGCTATTCAAAAATGATCTGCGCTTACAAAAACGATGACATTATGTTTTAAAAAGTAGAAAATAATTTAAAAACATCCTACAATGTTAGCCAAAGTGTATTTCTTCTGAATGTAAAACTAACAAATAAGTGCTAAATACAGATCCGAAATAAAAACGGTAAAAGACAAGACAGCTACCCACCTAGATATCCATCTCACTCATTTTCAGACTTGTTTTACAAAGCCAGACAAACTCATCAAAGGCTTTGCTTGCGTGCGTTACACTTGAGCTTTTTATGAGAGGCACGCTATTTCCAGTGCTGCTTTAATCCGCTTCACAAATATATTATCTTAAAATAACAACAGAAGATTACAGGTGCTTTAACCTGGCAGCATTGGCACTGAAAGGAAACTGTAAGCCAGAGTGCCCTGCTCGAAAGGAGGCTCCCGGTGGGGCTGAGGGCTGCCCGTGCCCGCCGCACCACGCCCTCACCTCCTAAGGAGGAGGGGCGGAAGCAGCCCTGACAGCGCGTTTCAGCCGCCACTCGCTGCGTGCCGCCCACGTCAGGGCCGGGAGCCGGCTGTACATTCCGTCTTCGCTTCCCGCGTGCTTGCGCTCCGCGAAGTCAGGGCTGTTCCCGGGACTGTGACAACTTGACCTGATTCTCTTGCATTTATATGGCTTTTCCTAACCCTATGTGGTTGTGTGGCTATGACTTCAGAGAGGTCCGATCTTTCAGGGCACCCACCAGACCGAACCAAGGGAAAACAGCAAGAAACCATACCATGAAGTAAGTCAGCAGAACTCACACCACCACCAATCCCTGCCGGATTCCTGCTACTGCAGCAGGCCGTCTGCTTTAGTATGTTCAGCATAAGGAGACATAAAATCCACAGGCCTCTGACCAGTAAAGCTGTTTCAGTAAGAAATCTCAGTGCCGAAGCAAAGTGGCCAGTGGTCCACGGTGAAAGTCTGGTTCGCAGGATGGCTGGGGCAACGGACACTTCATGTGGTGAAATGGTCATCAAGCAAGAGGGAGTTTCATGCTTTTGGCCACTTTGTGGTCATGAATCTGAAATAACCAAAACCCCTGCCTACCAGTTCCCCCTTATCTTTGATTTTGATTTGATGCTCAGAACCTATAGCTGGGATTGGATTTAGAATCACAGGGGATTATAAAACATACTTATTATGGGGAATCAGGTGAGCCTTCTGGAACCAATCTCTTTGACACGAAAGTCAAAAATAGTGAATTCCATTAAAACATGTATATTTGCTGTGCATTTCAAGTGCGAAAGGCCTAAGATCAGAGGAGAAATCATGGCAAGTAAGTTCATTTCTGTTGGAATTGGTCTTCCACAAAGCAATTAGACTGGCAGGGAATGGGCCTCCACAGCATCCTGTCATCTAAATATAAGACCTGCTACACTTTGGGTTATGGGAACTTTCACAGTTGTACTAAGCATGTCTCTGGGCACCATGCCCTCTGCATTTGCTTACAATAGTCGGGCATTTCTTAAGAGCAGGCAAGCAAGTTTATTTCTACCAAGTCAAACTATTTGCAAAAGGACAATTTCTAGGTAATAATAGTGTTTTGCCCCCCACACCCCACCCCACTGTCTTCCATATTTAAAAAAACAAAAACATGGATTAACAAGCTTATAAAACTGTCAGGATGATCCTCTTGCCTGGGATCTCAGTAATAGCATTCCAGATTCCTTCTTAGCCCTTAAGTTTCTGAATCCAGGGCACTTAGAAATTCAAGTTCCTATCAGGGGTTGGAGGGAGGGGATTTAGTTTTTTGCTTCATAAATATCTTTCAAGTAACCCAAAATATGACCCCCACCAAGGTTGTCCAATTTGACATGAAGAAAATTAGTAAGTTTGGAAACAACTTCATTTCTCATCCTCAGATTTTTGCTGTTTTAATGTATGAATTAGGATTTATTTTTTTAATGGCCATCTTATACTCATCCTGTGTTGCTCAGAACATTGCTATTTCCCAGTGACATCTGTCCTATTCTCTCAAAGTAAGATATTAGTTACTGATAAGACGAACTGCCTGGATGGTTCCAGTTTTCTCGTGGGTGTTTTAACTGAGTACAGAGGGATGAAAATAGTGTTTCTGTTATCGCTTTAATTGTTGAAATCTGGTTTCTTAGCGTGTCATTTTAGAATCTGCTTTGGATAGATTCTGGAAGGTGCTTATTCTAAGATGTTGTCAACAGACAGGGCAGTGATGTTTGGCTTTGGAGGAAGCATACTGCTCTGGGAGAACCTGGAAGATAGAGCTTGGTTTCAACATAATGGTGCTCTGGGCTCTGAATCTCTCAGGTGGGTGCCTTATGTTAAAGCGGAGTCTTCATACTTGCTACCCTCTTTCCTGAAGCTATGAAAAACTCTTTGACATTGTACAAGTGAAATACTTTCAGACATTTACTGACAAGAGGAGAGTGAAGGAAACAATAAAACTTATTGGCAGAGAAGAGTGGAGTGGGAAGACTGAAAATCTCCAGAAGCTGAAAATAGCCATTAGTGTTTTGACATTTCTCTGGAGGTGTTAGGTCACCTAATGAGCTTCCTCGGGAGAGTCAGCAGGCTGCTTCCCCAGGCACGTCTGCCCACGGTGGTCCTTCCGTCCTGGGACAATCTCCCCAGAAACCCCCTGGCAGTGGTCACGCACACGCCACCCAGTCGTCCTGCGTCCCCCAGAGACCGTGACGGGGCCTCTGTGTGCTCCGAGCTGCATCTGCCCCGGGGCGTCTCGCAGAGCGTGTGCAGTCGGCCTGGTGGGTGGATGCCCGGGAGCTCCTGGGAGGCACCCTGAGCACCAGAGAAGCTCTTCGGTCTAGGCCGATGAAGACACTGATAAAAGCTGATGAGAAAAGGCCTTTCTGTTTCGTTAAAGAGATAAACTGAGGATAAGAGGAAAAAATCAGCACCGACCAGAAAGAAAAAAAAGAGAAAACAGACGAACCAGCACCCAGCAGGGTTCCTTGAACCTGATGTGGCAGAAGAAGCTCCTGAATGAATAAGGCAGAGGGAAGACATTGCAAATTTCTGCTACGGGGTCATTACCATTACTGAGAACCTTTCATTTCTCGGAAGAACACTCACATCTTCTGACTTAAGCGGTAACGTTTGGGAAGGTAATGTCTGAATTCAAGATGTGAATCTTTTTAGTGACTCCTAAATGTTCTTCTTTGGAAGCTCCCACAAGCCTGCTGGCAAGGAGGGAAGCGGAATCTGTCTAATTGCAAGCAGGAGACCCCCACGAGGGACCTCTTCTTGCATAAAACACAAAGCAGGCGCTCTTCCTGCAGGCTTCCTCCAGCGCTGACCCCCCAGACACACGTGCGCTGCCCTCAGCTCCTCACCGCTTAAGAGCTGGGCTGAACCTCTCGTGCTTGCCTCTGCCACAAGAACCATGCAACAGGGGCTTCCTCTTGAGTACAGGGGACGCAGAGAAAATCCAGTCGACAGCTGACTCGGCGTCCTTTAAGACGTGTCGCAGGGACTCGAGACGTGCCGAAGTTTAACAACACAGCAGGAAGCACCTCAAAACTCCCTTCTGAGGGCCCGCCCTCCCTCACCGATGCTGCCCGTATTTGCCGGCAGGTGAGCCCGCGAGTCACCACGCTGGTTCTCTGCGCTTGCTCTTTCTGCCCTTCGGTCTTCCTTCCTGCGTGTCTCTGCTCTGCCTTCCGTGTCTGACCTTGTTGGCTGAATGGTGCAGAGATGGGCTTTAGGAAGGTGCCCCGATTGCTTTCCCTCCCATGCCACCAGTGTAAAGACAAGGAGCGCTGCTATTCAACAGTCATTTTCTTTCCCAGAGCAGGGCTCCTCCCAGGAAGGTCTCCCTGGGGTGCCTCTCGGGGTCCATGAGTTAACATTCGCCAAAGGCAGCGCTAACATCTGTTGAAGCAGCGTTGACCTCAGCGCGCTCTCCCTTCTAGGAGACCAGCCCTGCTGCAACCAGATTTCTAGTAAGCTGTGAATAGTCAGCGATTGAGTTTAGGAAACAGGATCACCAACTCACACATAGAGACTTTGAGTAGTCTGAGTCTGAACACACATGGCCAAACCCGCGAGCCGGCCAGACCGTGAGCGTGTGTCAGCCAGCACGGCATCGGCTCGGAGCGAGGGACGGGAGACCGCTCCCCGTGGACAGAAGAGGGGTTGGCTCGCCCGCACAAAGGCCCCCACACTGGCGGGTGACCTCTCTGCTTCTTCTAAACTTTCCGTAGGGAAGGCTCTGACCTGCTGGCCCTGCTCCTCAGGCCCCCCCAGCGACACCGTCAGAGTCTCGGTTCCGCTTTAACTACCTGACAGTCTCCGCAGGGACTGCATCTTCCTGCCACAGAGGAATCTTTCCTCTTCCTCGTTTGCACACGCTCGCCTCGGCCCCTTATTAGCAGAGGCGCTGAAGCCTACGCTCATCACTTCTCCACAGTTTAAAGTGATTAGGAATTCAGTACAGTAGGGTTTTCCTCCCACCTAAGAATCTCAGTCCTTACTAGGCAGTTAAGGGAGTTTTAATGTCTACTCTTAACAATTTAGAATGTAACCTTTGAATCAGCATGAGGCAGTAGGATGGTTTTAAAGGGGTAATAAATATTTCCTTAAATCGAATTATGACTGAGACATATAGTTTACATACCTTCTGTCTTATAATATCGTCTTCTAAAGGAGAATTTTATGGGACTCTGCGGCTGTACCAGTATCTTCTTCAAGTAGGTATTTGTGGTACGTGAAATCCTGACTTCTAAATTAGTATATTTTCTTTGGCAGAAATTAAGATGCGGTTTTGGGTCCTCCCAAATAATACAGTATTCAGACTTGATATGAAACTCAAAAGAGAGAAAATAAATAAAACTAAAATATTTAATAAAAAATTTTCTGGTATTTATAAGCAAATCAGAGTTAGTAATAAAAGAGGTAACACTTTATTTTAATGGTAAACTTTCATGCTAACTTAATAGTATAATGGAAATGTAATATAAACTCATTTTCATATAAAATCTTTTTCACTTAATTAACATATTAATACATAAAGAAACCGTGTCTTTTGCAATTATCTGCCCCTTTGTTGTCTTTTGTATTTCGCATTTATTCTGTTTGAGTGAGGGCTGTGACCTCCTAAATACAAAAATTAGTCTTTATGTGACTCAGAACAGTGTTTACGGACAGTCAATTCTGTTGATAAGAAACATCTAAAATACCAATTTTGTGATGGGGGAATATGCATGTGTAAAAAGAAGGTTAAGGCAAACAACTTCTTTTTAGAAAATATCAACTACTCTCACTTCCGAGGACACGCAGCCGCAGAGCAGTGCCCATGGGGCACGTGCAGGGAGGTTTTCAGGTGCATTTTTGGGGCGCCCGAAGACTCACCAGAATAAACCAGGAAGTGGCGTGACCGAGGTAACTGAATGACGACCTAGACGTGTATTTCTGTGTTGCCATTTTTATGTTTACCCCACTGTAAGGCCCTCAGTGTGTGGCATATAATTAAAACCCTTTCTTCATGACACATGTCACACCAGTGTTGTGAAGCTATAGCTATATTAGTGGTATTAGCCAAACTTTATGTAAGACTATATGGCACAATTGAAACATATGAGTTTAACATACACAAGAAAATTGTATTCTGGTTTAAAGGAAATGAAGACTATTTCAATGACTGAACGTTTTTTTTTTTTTCCTCTTAAAAATGACCCTCAAATATGTGAAAAAAGTTGTGAAATATGCACTGAAAACTCAAACAATTAGACTCGTATTCTACACTGATAATGCTAGTGAGAGGTTTCAATAATATAGTATTTGTGATAAAATGGTAAATTATGGATGAAGAACTATATTGACTATTAAATTTGGGAGATAAAAGAGAAGTGCTTACATGAGACCTTTCACTGGGGACCCAGTGACAGGATGGACTGGAATGAAACCTCTGGCTTTGAGCATCTAAACTAAACCTATTCACCCTTTATTATTATTTCCTAGAAGAGAAAGAGAATGTTGGCTTTGGGAAGTAACCTTAGGTTACATGGAACACAAAATAATTTTAGGTTTCTTGTGTTGATAGTAAATGCCTACTCGACAGTAAAAGATTTCTTTCCTTGAAAAATGATGACCTACCTGTCTATTTCTCATACAGGTTCCTTGGTGACTCGAGACAGAAAAATGCAGGCGAGGGTCCGGCTGCCTGGGCTCACCTGCCCCCTACTCTGTAGTCATAAATTTAAGGAATGACGACAGGAATGGGACAGGAGAAGAGATGCAGAATTTGAAAAACCCATTCACAACACAAAGATTTGTGACCTGGCTGAATTACATTTAGACTAGTGGCAGTTTTGGTTACCACCATTTTCTTACTAAACAAGTCTATTTTGTATGTTTCTGAAGCCTTCTTTCCCTACATCAACTTGCAAATTCAGAGGAGTATTTGCATGTGGGCTTTCTGGGTATGGATTAGCCTCCTAAAGTACATAATTCCAATAATTATCAGTGACAGAAGGGATGAATAAATTATGCTTTAAGCACAACAAAATTAATGGTAAAAAAAAATGGTCTGCATAAGTTTTTCTTAATGCATGTGCCTATATTAAACTGAATATTCTATACAACTGATATGACCCTGAAAGAAGTTATTAATCCTGAACTATACCACAGCCTGCTTTGGGACACAGAATAAGATAGAATTTAAATGCTGCAGATGTCACGATGTTATGAAAAGCTTCTTTAATTTAAGCATAGAGTTATGATGTGAATTGTAAATTCTAACAGCCTGGATGAGTGAAATATCAAAGCCGTGTTCGTTCTTTCCACCAGAATGCAAAGATTAAGCTTCAGGTCTTGTTCACAAAATTAAAGCCCAAACCTTCATTCTCTCTTTGCTGAGAGCTAAGCTTTGGGGCTGCTAAGTGATGGGAGGCTGTTTTTGTTTTTTTTTAAATAAAGAATATTACAGAAGTGCACTTGGAAGCACTGGCAAAGGGCAGAAATGTCCCTATTTTATTCTTGCTTTTGAAAGCTGGCAAGTGACTGTAGACCAGAGGTCTTAATCTTGAGTCTGGGCTGTGATTTACCACAGTTTATGCCATCAAAAGAAGGTTTCATTTACTCATAATACTTGACAGAAGGGGAACAAAGCTGATTTTAAGAGAAGTTGCTTTGTATATTGCACTATTTTTGAGGGCAAGTTTATTATGCTTTCATTTTCATCTGGATGTGGTACTCATGAAACGTGTATGGACCTTGCGCACACAGCCCCTTTCTTCAGCATTATTCTGTGTGCAGTGGTATTCCCAGGCAGCAAGTGGGTGGACGGGGCGGAGGCATCTCCATCCCGTAAGCGCCTGCACTGAGCACAGACCGAATGATCACTGCTGTGCGTGTGGACACAGGCCGGAGCACACGCGAAGAGCTCCCAGGCCACATCTACCCCTGAGCGTGAGCGTCTCTTACACACACGTGTTTCCTGAGGCAACTATATACAGAACCTGGGGTAAGTTCCCCGGATGCGGCCAAGACT
Organism: Cervus elaphus; assembly: GCF_910594005.1. Taxonomy (NCBI): domain Eukaryota; kingdom Metazoa; phylum Chordata; class Mammalia; order Artiodactyla; family Cervidae; genus Cervus; species Cervus elaphus. The sequence continues at coordinate 107,010,600 of NC_057823.1, read as the reverse complement.
CAGCCCAAGAGAACCCTAGTTTAAACTCGGCAGCGTTTTCTCCCCGTGACCATCTCCACACGGCGGTGAGAGCTCCCGGGGAGCGGTGTGAGAGCAAACAGACGGAGAGGGGGCGATGCAGGGCCACCTCTGCAGCTCCCCCTTAATAATGCTCATCTGACCTCTGAGCCGTTCACTCCAGTCACTCTGCCTGGCTTCTGGGGATTATCTGTGTGTGTGTGGGGGGGGGCGGTATGTGAGCGTGCCCACGTGCCCACAGGTGCCCACACGACTATGTTTATGAACTAGGACCATTCAGTTTGGACAGCCCTGGACACTGGCACGGATGAAAGGAATTGAATTCTGAGATGTCTCCTCTCAAATGAAGGTGCTTCAAAGCATGTCGTGACGTCTGTTGTGCATTGGAGTGTCCCTAAACAATTTTTGGTTGCCAAGAAAGCTGTATCTAAGAACTGAAAACGTTTCTCAGAACCTTGTTCATGAATTCAGATCATGAAGTAAGTGTGTGTGTGTGTGTAAAGGCATAACTCTGGTGAGAAGGCAGAGTCTCTGTCTCCCTTCCCTCCTCTGGGATGACTGCGCTAGCTGCCCCTTCTCCAGATCACTGTTCCAACCTGGGTCTCACCATCACAGGTCGCAGCTGTCTAAAACCGTCCCTAAAAGCCCTGGCCTCAGCTGCCAGCTCTGTAAGGAGGCTCTGGCCACCATCTCTGACAAAGAGGAGGGAAACCACAGCCTCACTTGGAGGGTGGAAACGGGAGGGCTCTTATGCTTATTTCTGTCGAGAAAGGAGAGAAACCCCCGGGAAGTCTGAACAGTTCTCAGTGTGAAGTGATGTTTACAAACACACCCCTGCCCTGGCGGTGCAGGAAGCCGGCTTCAGTCGGGATGTGCCTCGCAGACCACGGACAGACGGACGGAGCAGGGTTTGCGGCCGGGGCGGCAGCGGGGAGCCAGGCCTGGAGGAAAGCGGCCAGCGGAGCGCCAGTGGTCCCGGTGTGGGCAAGACGGGTGGGCTCCCTGCACGCTTGAGCCCGTGCCTGTCGACTCCCACGAGGCTGGGGCTGACGTGCCAGGACCGCGGGGCTGAGCCAGGAACACCCGTGCAAGGACGGCTGCTTCAGTGTCTTTGCCTTTGACTTTTTTTTTTTTTTAAAACAGCACATATTTAAAAAACAGTTAATAAAAAAGTAACCTTAGAAGACGGCTGCACACAACGCTGTATACACTCATGGTTAACAAGGAGAACAGTATTCCTCTGCAAGGGGACAGGCCGCGGCCACGCTGCTCCGTCAGGAGGTGATCTTCTTCTTGATGACAGCGAGCTCTTTCTGAAGTTCACTGAACTTGGGGCGGTTTTCAGGTTTATAATCCCAACACTTCATCATGATTTTAAAAATGTCCTCCGGACAGTGCTGAGGGGCTGACATCCGGTATCCTGAAGACACAAGAGGACAGAGAATTTAGGACGGGGGTGACCAGACACCACTGTTCACACAGGGCATCGCGCAGGGTGCAGTTTTCAGTACCACATGTTGTCGGTTATCAGAAACAGAAATGCCATTTTAGGGCAGGCTGATTTTTTTTTTTTCTGTAAGTAATGCAGGTTTTAATATTATAAAACAATATCATTACCTTCTAGTTCCATGAACTGATTTTGTGTTTGTGACAAATGAACAAAGCCTGATGTGAGAAACATCACATACAAGCGCATGTTTTAGCTGCTCTAAGTATTAGCTTTTAGATGCTATAGGCAGTCTTTTTTTTTAAAACATCTCTTTCACTCAGGTTTTTGAAGGTGAAGAGAGGATGAGGATTTAGGAACATTGCCTCAAAAGTGAAATAAGCATGGATACAAGTCATATTCCTCTGCAGCTGAGCAGACCCATTAATGCAGTCGCTGGGCAGTGTCTCAGCAGGGTGCTGGGTGGGGTGTGTCCGCATGTGCTCAGGGCTGGGGAGGACGCTGGCAAGCCACCCTCCTGCCCCCAACCCAACAGCCATGCCCCTGGAGGGGCCTGATGCTAGGGCACTGGCGTTTTGTTGAAAGTACTTTTTGTTGAAAGCTGTGGACACACAGGTCCACGCGAGGGTGTCATCATCACATGCCTAGGCCTGCCTTTGATCTGAGAATACTACGGGGTTTCTTGAGAACTGTTACAACACTGTCACTTCTTCCTGAAGTCTAACTACCTTTCAATTAGTAGGGACATTAACAGTGTTTACTTGGCATAGAATAAAAAACAGGTACTGTTCCTCAGCCTCTTAACTGTTTCCTTGGAAGAGACTGAATGGCACAGCCTTGCAGATGTTATGCTAGGCAGAGGCAGTGGAAGAAGAGCCTAGAGCCTTCTATTTCCAAGGTGCTGGATGTTTCACAGTCTTTGTGGTTGGTTTTTGTTGTGTAAGATCCACACCATCCTTCAGGTTCAAAAGTAGATGTACCAACACCTCTTCTATTGGGCTTTGCTGATAGCTCGTGATAAAGAATCCACCTGCCAAGCAGGAGACCTGGCTTTGATCCCTGAGTAGGGAAGATCCCCTGGAGAAGAAAACGGCAACCCAACCAGTATTCTGGTCTTTGAAATCCCATGGACAGAGGAGCCTGGTGGGCTACAGTCCATGGGGTCGCAGAGCTGGACACGTCTGAGCGACCACACACACACACACACACACTCACTTCTGTCTGTCACGTGCCCAAACAGCACCGCCTTCCAGACGCAGCCTCAGCCTGCCCCGGGCGGCGGCCGTGGATGCTCTACCCCGCGTCCTGAGCTCACCTCTTTCCACCTGTTCCCGGGCCTGCTGGTTTGTCATTCCGGGGTAGGGGCAGACCCCCAGGCTGAAGGTCTCCCAGAGCAGGATGCCGAAGCTCCACACGTCACTCTCAGAGCTGTATCTCCCTGGAGGGCGGACAGATCACAGCCAGCTCACTGGGTAAGCAGGTGACAGTTTCGGGTTGTATGTGTCTGTGTCAGTCACATGTTTAAACTTACCAGGAACTCAGCAATTACTGATCTTATTCTCTTGTCTAGTTTTGCTTTCCAGGAGGAGTAATACACCAAATAAATGAACAGTCTTCAGGTTGTTAGTTTAACCAAACCACCTTCCAAATCACATTTCCCCTACCAAGAACACATACTCACTCAGTATGCAAGCTTACAGTCTCTGTGGCCTCTAAGTGAGATGGATGGTTTATATAAAAAAGATATAAATTTGTATACATCAATGCCTAGGAGATTAAATAAGCTGGGAGTTATGTAATTTTGTTTTTTGCCTGCATTCAATTTCTTTCTACTAAAATTACAAAGTTAGAGCAGTGGGAAAGTTTCTTAACTTCAGTTTTTTTTACTCATCACGGTTTACAGATATTCTTACACGCCTAAAAGTCTAATTTTCTCCACTGACAGTTTCATTTATGGAAAATTCATTTTTCTGCGTTTTGAATAGAGTAGAAATTAACATAGCCCGCTGATAAAAACAACTTCTTTAAATTACATGGTACCTTGTTTTGTCAAAATATCCTGGTGCACTTGTTTTACTGACTTACATAAGCTAAACTCTTGGTTTTGTTTTTTCCCCTTGGTAATCTTCTAGACAAACACAGAGATAAAAGCCAAACAAAGATACCTTCTGGAATGAATGTGACATCAAGGAGCAGAAGCAAAAAGGCTATGAATTTCCAAGATTTTCCAACATACTTCTGCCATTCCCAGATTTATAAATGCCTAGCCTCTAAAAATGTCTTGTTAATTTGAGTAGGATGGCCTTTTCTCTTTCTTGTAAACAGTACAAGGAAACAGCACAACAGTGCTATGCTGACCGCTCTGACGTCAGAGGCTGGAGTGTTCTTGGGGATCATCATCTCCAGCTGTGTGAACTGCTTCCTTCTTACTGGACAGTGATTATGGACATTCACTGTGCGAGTCAGTACCAAGGTTAGTCACCTTGTCTGCACAGCAACTCTTTTCATGCCTGACATCCAGTGATTCAAAGCTTTTCATGAAAATCATTCAATGGCCAACTAACTCTTCACGGACACGTGAGGCCCAGAGAGCCCAGTGCCTTTCTGTGAGACGGCATCTGGGAAGAGGTCAAGACTGGCCACTTGTGCTGTAAACCAAGATTGCACTCTGGGAGTGAATAACCTAACTCTGTGACCTGACTTCTGAATCTGGTTTTAACTGGATTATTTTAAGGAATTAATTAGTATTTCTTAGTGAGATATAATTGACATGTAACATTACATGAGTTTCAGTTGTACAGCATGATGATTCACTATTTGTATATATTGCAAAATAATCACAGTAAGTCTATAACACTATCATCCACTGTCACAAAAAATTTTTTTTCTTGTGATGAGAACTTTAAGGATCTACTCTTGTAGCAACTTTCAAATATATACAATATAGTATTAACTATAGCAGCCATGCTTTACATCTCCATGTAGAACAACAAATAAGACTTTCATAAAATATATTTTCTCTTGTTAAAAAAATGCTAGGATTTAGAGCCAGTCTTCAGTGATTTCATTCTGGGAGAACTAAAATGTTTCCCAGGTTTGCCGTGACCTGTGTACACACCCAGGAACTCCCTCACTGGACTGGGTTATAAATACTCCCGACTTCCTTCTCATCCTGTTAGAAATCTCTCCTTCATATAAACTGTTCAGCATTTTAAACTTTTTATCAATATTTTTATTGAGGTGTAGTTGACTTACCGTATTGTGTTAATTTCTGCTGTGCAGCAAGATGACCAGTTACACATGTACATACATTTTTAAAAAATATTCTTTTCCATTACGGTTTATCATAGGACACTGACTATTCTCTGTGCTATAAAGTAGGACCCTGTTTATCCACTCTGTATAAAAGCTTCTATCTGCTCACCCTAACCCCCTCCTGCTTGGCAACTACCAGTTGGTTCTCTATGTCTGTGATTCTGTTTAATAGGTTTGTTTGTGCCATATTTTAGATTCCGCATATAAGTGGTATCATATGCTACCTGTCTTTCTCTTTCTTACTTCACTTAGTATGACAATCTCGTTGCACCCATGTCATGGAAATGGCATCACTTCCTTCTCTTTTAGTCCACTGTATATGTGGACCACATCTTCTGTGTCCATTCATCTGCTGATGGACATTCAGGTTCTTTCCATGTCTTGGCTATTGTAAACACTGCTACTGTGAACACAGGGGTGCATGAATCTTTTTGAATTAGAATTCTGTCTGGATATATGCCCAGGAGTAGGCTGGCTAGATGATATGGTAATTCTGCTTTTGGTTTTCTGAGGAACCCCCATCTTGTTTTCCACATTACATTCCCACCAACAGTGGCTTCCCTTTTCTCCACACCCTCTCCTGCATTTATTTGTAGACTTCTTAATGGTGGCCTTTCTGACTGCTGTGAGGTGGTACCTCACTGCAGTTTTGATCTGCATTTCTCTGATAATTAGAGATGTTGAGCATCTTTTCATGTGCCTGTTGGTCATTTGTTTTTCTTATTTGGAGAAATGTCTATTGGGTTGTTTGTTTATTGTTGAGTTGTATGAACTGCTTGCATACTTTTGAAATGAAGCCTTTGTTAATCACATCATCTCCAAATATTTCCTGCCATTCTGTAGGTTGTGTTCTTGTGTTCTTTTTAGTTTCCTTTGCTGTGCAAAAGCTTGTAAGTTTGATCAGGTCCCATTTGCTTACTTTTGTTTTTATTTCTATTGCCTTGGGAGACTGGCCTTAGAAAACACTGGTACGATTTATGTCAGAGAATGTTTTTTCTCCTGTGATCTTTTCTAGGAGTTGTATGGTGTCTTAAAGACTTAGGTTTAAGTCTTTGAGCCATTTTCAGTCTGTGTGTATGATGAGAGGGTGTGCTGCTCAGCATTTTATAAAATTAACATGAAAGACTGCTAAAAGCAGTCCCTTACTGCCCATCAAAGGTCTTCATGTGTGTGCTCAGTCGCTCAGTCGTGTCCAACTCTCTGTGACCCCGTGGACAGCAGCCCACCAGGCTCCTCTGTCCATGGGATTCTCCAGGCAAGAGTACTGGAGTGGGTTGCCATGCCCTCCTCCAGGGGATCTTCCCGACCCAGGCATCAAATCCAGGTCTCCAGCATCACACACAGATTCTTTACCATCTGAGCCACCAGGGAAGCATGTCTTTATTCTATGACATGCTAAATTTAGGCCTGGCTCTTACAGATATTGGAATTAGAATTTTGAATTAAAGTATTTGGTAAATACGTTAGTCAGCTTGAAATTCAACTAAAATATGCTCTGATTAAAAGGCAGAATTTTACTGGCATAATTGCTTAGCAGTAAGAGAGATTTTAAAGGCAATGTAATGTAGAGAATCTGGCAAACAGGATTAAGAACACATTCTAGAGAGTGGATTTTATTGATAAGCATTTGAGGCCCCCTGGTCCAGCACTGGCTCCCTTAGAGGCTGCTCTAAGAATCAACAAGAAGGTGCTTAGCAATGTTTTGTTATCTAAGAAAACGTCTCCGTTAAAAAAAGATTACAGTCCTTTCTTTCATCTTGTGATTGCTCTCCTTAGGAATATAGCCTCAGAGTAATAACCACCCCAGAGAAGAATCACTGTGGAAAATAGCAGGACTGCCATGCTCTCTGGATTTTGAGGAGTGGTGGAATTCCTCAAAGCTTACCGTCACTTCTCTTGCCAGCACGTGGGAAGACAGACTAAGGGTGAGGCTTAGTATCCCTGAAGTATTAAGTTAAAAAACTGCATTGTTGGAAACTAGAACAGCTTAGTGAATTTCTTACAATGACAACTACCTGCACATATCTATTCCATAGCATGGCTGACATGCAAGATACAAAGCAGGTTGTGGTATCTGGATCCATCCCAACTCACTTCCAAAACAATTATAATCCAAAGCTTGATCTGGAAAACATTCGGTGGTTCCTCAAACACTTAAGCACAGAATTACCATATTCCCTAGTGTGTACACTAGGTACACAATTAATTGAAAATAGGTACACAAATAAATCCTAGTATACAGATGTTTAAAGCGGCACTTCTCACAACAGCCAAAAGGTAAACACTGCTCAAATACATATCAATGGATGAACGGATAAATAAATTGTGGTAGATACATATAATAGAATATTACTAAGCTATAAAAAGGAGTAAAATAATGATACATGCTGTAACATGGTTGAACCTTGAAAACCTCATGCTAGGTGAAAGAAGTCACATACCAATAGTCACATATTATATGATTCCATTTATATGAAATAGACAGAATAGGTATATACATAGCAACCAAAAGCAGGTATGTGGTTGCCAGTGGTTGGGGGAAGGGAGACTTCTTAATGCGGGTGTGAGGCTTTATTCTGGAGTTATGCAGATGTCTTGGAACTAGACAGAGGCAGTATCTGTGCAGCGCTATGAATGTACTAAATGCCCCTGAATTGTTCGCTTCACAACGGTCAGTTGATGTCACATGAATTTTACCTCAGAGCTTTTTCTAAATTACCTGTCTTTAATTTAGGCATTAAGACTTTTGTAAATATTTTATATTAATTTTTCATGATGAAGTACTTTTCACTTTAAATTAACAAGGAATAACTTTATGCTATTTTTTAAATTTAGTTTTTATTTTATATTGGAGGGTAGTTGAGGCAAAATGTCCTCTCAGTTTTAGGTGGACAGCAAAGTGACTCAGACATGTATACGCACATATTTCATCTCTCTCTTCCCAGAAGATTTACACAAGTTCCAGAGACTGAGATGCTAAGAAACCATGTCAGTTTTTCAGAGTGAGAAACTACAGACTTAGTATTTTAGGAACCTAACATCAGATGAGGTTACTGGACCAAACATAAGGCTTTCAAAGGAAATGGTCCAGAGCCACACAACAGTTTTACTCTGAGTCTAATCTGACTTTTAAAATAGAAATAATCTTTTTCTTGGGTCACAATAGAAATTTCAGATGCACACTTACACTTAACAGTGCTTGTACCTCGATCCATCTTTTAAATCTAGTGGTGTTACACATAGAAATCTGATCAATAAAATTGCTGAATTAAGTCTGTACTCATGTGTGCAAAGTTTGAACACTCACACATCCCACGTGCTGCCCCTCAGCTGATTCTCACTTGGGCTCTGCTCTGCCCTAGGACTTTGCCTGTGAAATGTTTCATGCTGATGGAGTCCCTTTCAACCACCAGAAAGGAAGGGTCTCTTCTTACCATAATTAAGCGCTTCTGGTGCTGTCCACTTAATGGGGATCTGCTTCAGGCCAGAAGACGAATATACGCCACCATCCTCTTGACGAGACATTCCAAAGTCACTGATTTTCAGCACATTGTTTTCACCTACCAGGCAGTTTCTTGCAGCAAGATCCCTAGATTACAATAAGACACAGAAAACGCCTTATTACAACAAATTGAAAACCGCTTTCACACTGATGACTTCCACACTTGGCATTTTCACATCTGCAGTGTGCTCATAATGAGGTTAAGAATGCATATGATTTACCAGTCTTTTCCATCTTCTCTGTCACAGGTAAAAACCACGAGAACATGTGCATATGTGACAGGCCACACGCTGATCTAGGCACCACAGGCATCGTTTCCACTTACGCAGGGTTAAGAGGACAGTCACGGGAGAGATGAAGCGGACTGGTATCACTCCCCTTCTGACTGGCCGTCCCCGAGCTGCACTAACAGAACGTCCCGGGACAGGGGCATATTCAGCCCATGGGCGCCGTGTGTGCTGGCTGGCAGGCAGCACGGCCCACGTGACTACTCCACGCATGCAGTGTGACGGTGCGATGGGGAAACTGAGCGTTTAAGGCTTCTTCACTTTCAGTTACTTAAATAGCTGTGTGTGCCTCTGGCAGTGCATCCCTGGAATTCCCCAAAGGCTGGAGAATGGGTGAGGTGCCAAAGAGGCTGGTGCCTTTTCTTTTCCTTTTTGCATCTGGGATATGCAAAACCCTCCCTGGTGATCTGCCCGGCCTCTCTCGCTCACCTGGTTCTGCGTGTGTACTAAACTAAGTTGCTTCATTCACGTCTGACTCCTTGTGGCCCCATGGACTGTAGCCCACCAGGCTCCTCTGTCCACGGAATTTCCCAGGCAAGAATACTGGAGTGGGTTGCCATGCCCTCATCCGGGGGATCTTCCCGACCCAGGGACTGAACCTGAGTCTCTTTTGTCCCCTGCACTGGCAGAGGGGCTCTTTACCACCAGCGCCACCTGGGAAGCTGTATTGTGCTCTGGTCTCTTCATAACTGCTTATTCCAGCCACACTCAACTTCTCTTTGTCCCCAAACATAGGACAACTCCCCTCTTCATGACAAGCTTATTTCTACAGCAGGGCTTTGCACTTCGCTATTCCCTTTGCCTGGAGTGCTCCCCTTCTAGACTTTCGCATGGCTGGCTCCTCTTCATTTATTCTTAGCTCAAACTGTTAGACTTGCCAACCTCTCCTGCAGCTAGCTCCAGCCATAATCAAAACACTGGCCAATGAGATATAAGCAGAACTGTTTAGTTTCTTTAAAAGAAAGAGGAAGTACCCATTACATTTCTGTCCTCAGAGAACTCTATCTTGACCTCCCTTAACTAATAGGAGGATGGTGGTTAACAAAAGAGACCAAGTCTGCATTCTAGTTCTAGTGGGGAAGATGTTCAATAATCAAATTCATATATGTTATATAAATGGTTATATATAGACATATAAATAAAGTATATGAGCATGTATACACACAGAATATCAGAAGAAAGGTCAAACAATGTTGAGTGTTAAGAAGAAAAAGAGCTATATAAAGGGAAAAAGATTTTCAAGAAGGAATCCTATTTTAGATAGATTGTTAGGAAAGGTCTCTTTGATAATGTGAATTTGATCAAAGACTTGAAAGAAGCTAAGGAGCAAGCCATGGGGATATCTAGGTGAAGAGCATCCAAGAGCTGATTCTCACTTGGGCTCTGCTCTGCCCTGGGACTTTGGAATAGTATTTATAGATATAAAGGCCCTAAAATTGGTCCATATTTGGTATATTCAAGGAACATCAAGGAAGCCACTGGAATGGAATGAGTAAGCGAGAAGATAGATTTAATCAGGGTGAGCCAGGACCAAACGATGCATGGCCTTTTAATACTAAGCCCCTTGGATTTTATCGGCTAGGAGGTAAGCGGGGTTCTGCACACAGGATTGACACAGAGTGACTTAGGTTTTGAAGGACGATATGCTACTGTGTGGAGAGTGGACTGGCAGAACCAGAGAGCTCAGTAAGCAGCTTATTTCCAAAGTCCGGAAGACGTGATGACAGCCTGCACTAAGATGCAAGTGGTGGAGGCGGTCAGAAGCTATCAGATTCAGGATCTATTTCCAAAGTACAATCAGGAGGATTTGCTGGTGGATTGGTTGTAGACTGGGAGAGAAAAAGAGCCGTGGCTGACCAAAGGCATTTGGCCTAAGCAACTGGGAGAGTGTGGCTGACAAGGAAACGGGGAACTGGGGGAGAACCACATTCACAGAGAGTGGCAGACACAGCTAGCTGCTCCCTACTGTCCACTTAATCCTCTTTTGTTTTAGCCCCCCACCCCCACCCCCTGGTTTTAGCTGAATATATGGTCATCCAGCTAAAAACTGCTATTCGTCCCAACCGCCCCTGCAGTGAGATCTGGCCATGATCTAAGTTGTGGCCAATGAGCTGCAAGCAGAAGAGCTGTCTAGGATTTCTAGTAAGTTTCTTTTAGAGGGGAAGGACCATTACATTTCTCTCTCCCACCAACAAAAAGAGGAAGCACACTAAAGGTAGAGAAGTAACAAGAGACAAGGGGCCCAGGTCCCTAATGACAAGTGTGGCTGCCACACACGATCTGGACTGCCTACCTTTGTATGTCTAGATTTTTTTTCTTTTAAATGTGTGAGAGAAATTCCTATGTCATTTAAGCAATTTTTGTTTCTTAATTTTTTTCTTTTTTTGGATGTGTGTGTGTGTATGTTAGATCCAGACAAAACTAACCCAGTATTGCAGGTGGGGAGTCTGGTGGTGGACATACTGAGTCTGAGATGTTGGGTAGGCAGTTGGGTGTATTAGTCTGGAGGTCAGAAGAGAGGTCTCGGAGTTGTCCGCTTTCAGGTGACATTTGAGGCTCTGGGATTAGAGAATGCTTTCACCTAGACAGTGCGTGTAGAGAGGAAGGAGGATTCAAGGACTACGCTCTAGAGCACTCCGTGATTTAGAGAAGGACTGCAGAAAGAAGGATGAGGAGCAAGTGAGGCAGGAAGGGAACCAACAGCGGAGCTGGTGTCCTGGAAGCCAAGTGAGGAAGGCTTTTCCAGGAAGAATCAGACAGTAACTGTCAGCTACTACTAAGAACAAGCACAATGAGGACGATGAGCAGGCCATTAGATTCAGCAACGTGGGGTTTAGTGAGACTGACAAGCGTGGTCTCAGAGGAGCGGTGGGTACGGTGGTATGATTGGGGCATGCTCAAAGAGAATGAGAGAAAGAAGTGGAGACAGGGAGGTTTAGCCACTCTTGAGTAAGTTTTTTTATTAAGGCATATCGAGAAATGAGGAGGCAACTAGAGAGCATTTCAGGTCAGAGGAGTTCTTCCTCTAACTTCTGCAGACAGTAATAATACCGTATAGAGGGTAAACTAATGCAGGCAGGGAAACGTGGACATTGCAGGTGTGACGCCTTTGGGAAGAGCTGACGTGCAGTTCTGAGCGATACCCCGGTGCCCAGAATAGTACTGGGCACTAGCAGGTGCTCAATAACGGTGTGCTGAAGGAATACACACATTCTGTTTTATCCTGGGAGTGATCCCTGCTGAAGGCAGGTTGTCTATTCTGTGCTTTCCTTTGTAATACTTTTCTCTTGAGGGACAATCAACAATCTGCTTCTCTTTCAGCTGAGATGGTTTTATGTATTTATCTTTGGAATGTACCTCTACATATCCAACATGATTCAAGACTTCTAAAAAATTGTAGTCTAATTTATACAATTGGTCTTGTAACATAGGAAGTACCTCGAGCACTGACTTTAGCAATAGCTGACTGGTAATATGGTGTTTCCTCAGGGAGTTAAATTAGCCTTGTATATCTTTGTAGGAAACTTGGGCGGTAGTACCTAAAGACATTCAGAAAGGAATGTGATATCTTCTACCTTACTAACTTGGTAAGATTAGCTTTATTCATTAGATCTAGTTTCACAATGGAGAAGCTTAGAAGCCCAAGGTTAAAATTAAATTGCTGATTCGCTTCCCAGTTCTGTGGAAGAGGGAGGGACTCTGGTTTGTTGTTAGACAAAGTGAGTGGTAGTGAAATGCTGGTTCATTCTAATCTGTAGGAAGGAACTTTTTATAAAGGTAAATTCTGTGTGCTTAGGAATGCCACGTCCTATCTATGGTCTAGATTGCCTGAATGAATAACATCTCTGTGACTTATTTGAGTGTCTTTGGGAAAAGAATCTAAAAAAGAGTAGATATATGTATATGTATCACTGAATCACTTTGCTGTAAACCTGAAACTCACACAACATTATAAATAACTCTACTACAGTAAAATGTTTTTAAAAAGTGGATCTGGAAATGCAAAGTTCCAGAGTCAGTTCAGTCGTTCAGTCGTGTCCGCCTCTGCGACCCCAAGAATCACGGCACGCCAGGCCTCCCTGTCCATCATCAACTCCCGGAGTCTACCCAAACCCATGTCCATTGAGTTGGTGATGCCATCCAGCCATCTCATCCTCTGTCGTCCCCTTCTCCTCCTGCCCCCAATCCCTCCCAGCATCAGGGTCTTTACAATGAGTCAACTCTTCACATCAGGTGGCCAAAGTACTGGAGTTTCAGCTTCAGCATCAGTCCCTCCAGTGAACACCCAGGACTGATCTCCTTCAGGATGGACAGGTTGGATCTCCTTGCAGTCCAAGGGACTCTCAAGAGTCTACTCCAACACCACACTTCAAAAGCATCAGTTCTTCAGCACTCAGCTTTCTTCACAGTCCAACTCTCACATCCACACATGACCACTGGAAAAACCATAGCCTTGACTAGACGGACCTTTGTTGGCAAAGTAATGTTTCTGCTTTTTAATATGCTATCTAGGTTGGTCATAACTTTCCCTCCAAGGAGTAAGCGTCTTTTAATTTCAATGGCTGCAGTCACCATCTGCAGTGATTTTGGAGCCCCCCAAAATAAAGTCTGACACTGTTTCCACTGTCTCCCCACCTATTTGCCATGAAGTGATGGGACAAGATGCCATGATCTTAGTTTTCTGAATGTTGAGCTTTAAGCCAACTTTTTCACTCTCCTCCTTCACTTTCATCAAGAGGCTTTTTAGTTCCTCTTCACTTTCTGCCATAAGGGCGATGTTGTCTGCGTATCTGAGGTTATTGACCTTTCTCCCAGCAATCTTGATTACAGCTTGTGCTTCTTCCAGCCCAGCGTTTCTCATGATGTACTCTGCATATAAGTTAAATAAGCAGGGTGACAATATACAGCCTTGACGTACTCCTTTTCCTACTGGGAACCAGTCTGCTGTTCCATGTCCAGTTCTAACTGTTGCTTCCTGACCTGCATACGGGTTTCTCAAGAGTCAGGTCAAGTGGTCTGGTATTCCCACCTCCTTCAGAATTTTCCACAGTTTATTGTGACCCACACAGTCAAAGGCTTTGGCATAGTCAATAAAGCAGAAGTAGATGTTTCTGGAACTCTCTTGCTTTTTCAGTGATCCAATGGATGTTGGCAATTTGATCTCTGGTTTCTCTGCCTTTTCTAAAACCAGCTTGAACATCTGGAAGTTCACGGTTCACGTATTGCTGAAGCCTGGCTTGGAGAATTTTGAGCATTACTTTACTAGCATGTGAAATGAGTGCAATTGTGTGGTAGTTCGAGCATTCTTTGGCATTGCCTTTCTTTGGGAGTGGAATGAAAACTGACCTTTTCCAGTCCTGTGGTCACTGCTGAGTTTTCCAAATTTGCTGGCATATTGAGTGCAGCACTTTCACAGCATCATCTTTCAGGATTTGAAATAGCTCAACTGGAATTCCAGAATAATCAAAGTAACTTTAAGAAAGAAGTATAAAGTTGAAGGACTTACCTAACCTGATTCTAAATATCACTAGAAAGGTATCATCATCAGTACAGTTAAGTAGAACTGATATATCACAGATCACTGGAGCAGAATAGTGGGTCCTGAAATGGATCACAGATGTGTGGTCACCTGACTGGACAGAGGCACTGGGCCGCAGGGCGCACCTCCTAGTCCTGGCCAGGGGACCTGGTGACGCCCCCTCGGGCCAAACGCCATTCCTCTTGGTCAGAATGAACTTTTACTCAGTGTTGCTGTTTAGTCGTTTACGGGGTCTCGGGGTCAGACCTCTCCTCAGAGTAATGCCTGTGCTGCACAACGGCACACGCTATTGTCACTACAGCCCCAGCATGGGGTTTGTCCTCTGAAACGAGGATTTCAGTTTTATGAGGGACAAAGCGAAAACTAATTTAGAGATACCTTCAACTCAACGTAAATAACATTTCAGTAACGTTTACAGAAAACTCTACTTTCTGTGGATTGCACGAAGTTCAAGTCCATGGAAATGGTATCTTTGGGCATACTCTATGAATTAAAATAAAACGTTAGGCCTTCAGGCAATAAGCATGCACTGCATACTCACCCTTTGGCCTAATAGTCTAAAAAGTATTAAAGGAGATAGGAACCACAGATACGGTCTCTGGGCTGAGAAGCTGACAATCTAATTTGGGAGATAAGGCAGACACACATTTCTGCCCCTTCTCTCCTCTCTGTTCATTTCTTTATTTAGCTCCCAGCTGCCTAGCCCCAAGTCAGACATGGCAGGAGCCTCATGCTCCCTGCCTCTCCCCACATGAAACTGCCGGAGAACAAGTCAACGTGAGCCAGTGTGTTACTGCAAATCCTACAGGAATTCAGAGATGGGGAGTCTCCTAACAGACTGGCGTGGTGTTCACAGAAGGTAACCGTGATGCTGGGAAAGATTGAAGGCGGGAGGAGAAGGGGACGACAGAGGATGAGATGGTTGGATGGCATCACTGACTCAACGGACATGGGTTTGGGTGGACTCCGGGAGTTGGTGATGGACAGGGAGGCCTGGTGTGCTGTGGTCCATGGGGTCGCAGAGTTGGACACGAGTGAACGACTGAACTGAACTGAACTGATGGGAGATAACTTTACCTTACCAGGTGCAGAGGATCAGTGCAGTGAATGCTGCTGGCTGCCAAAAGGACATGGAGCTGTTCCACTTAGGTCTGCTGCATAATCTTATTTGAAGGTTCAAACTTTTAACTGTATACCAAGGGTCTCTTACAAGTTGTACACAGTATGAGACAGGCTAATTAAGGATGAAATGAGCACAGAGAACATTTACAGGAAATCCAATGCCAGCAGGCACTGGAGACGAGCACACTTTCTATGCTCTCTGGAAATTACCACAGTGAGCAGCTTGCTCTGGAGCGACGCTGCCTCGCAGAGCAAACAGTGTGATGAGCCAGGGACAGCCAGGAGGCTGGGCCAGTGGCGGGCCCCACCACTGATGGGGCTCTTAGTCCTCCGTTCGGCTGCTTTATCCCCAATGTCACTCACTGCTTGCAGCTAAGATTAATCCCTCACGGAGGAAAGGACTTAAGAAACATTTGCTTCTTTTCCCACTGGGTCTGGATAATTGTTACTGTTTGGTCGCTAAGTCGTGTCCAACTCGCTGCAACCCCAGGGACTACAGCCCGCCAGGCTCCTCTGTCCAAAGGATTTCCCAGGCAAGAATATTGGAGTAGGTTGCCATTTCTTTCTCCAGGGGATCTTTCCAACCGAGGGACTGAACCAGTGTCTCTTGTATTGGCTGGTAGATTCTTTACCACTGAGCCACCAGGGAAGGCCCCGGTCTGGATAAAACTGAGTCACAAATAACTCTCAGCACTTAGGAGGAGAACACCTGAGATTTCCTCATTCTAACACACGGCAGAAAGCCAATAACCCAGAGGTGGGGGATAAAGGAAGCCGACTTCACCTGCCTTATTATGCTCTGCTAGAGAACAGAATCCGCCTATCTATTTCAGATATTTCAGAATACCGCACAGCATATGTGTAAGTGATGGCTGCGAGCACATCTGCGGAGCATTACGGAGGAGCAGTTGAAAGCAGCAATTCTGAAACGCCGCGTCGGTGGTTCACTAGCTCTTGGACTTTTAGAAATTTACTTATGCTTAGCCTCGGTTTTCTCATCTGTAAAGGAGGAAGGATGAGAGTATCTGCCAAAGATTGTTGTGCAAATTATGTAAACTGTTTAGGACAGCAATTGGAAAACAGCAGTAAAACTTGAATTTTAGTCACAGAAACTGTGTATCGGAGAATAACTGCCTTCTCCTCCCTTCTAACTGGAATACCTGTTTGACCACCTTTCTATTTATATAAACACAGAAGCCATCCAATTTAGTTCTTCTAACAGCAACAACTTATGTGGCATTTGCTAAATGTCAGGTACCATATTAAGCTCCTTTCATAAAAGCCGCTTAATTCTTCTAGTTACGGTACTGATGACCTCCGTCTTTATATAGGAGATGAACCTGAAGGCTGGAGGGTGAAGTGGCCCGCCTAGGGCTGCACAGTCAGTGGGGGGCTACTGAAGTCCAGCCTCAGAGCCTGCCACAACTGGCTGCCTGCCTCATGCCTCTCAACACACCTCGCGCTTCTCTTCCAGAATGCAATCCCATTACACACCCCGCATCTGCAGCCAGTGGCTACAACTTCCGAAATTTAAACAACCGAAGAGTTAAAAGTTGATTACTTTTTTTTTTTTAGAAAATAAATCTTTTAATTGCTTTGTAATTAGCACAGAAGTTGTACTTCAAACTCACATTTTTATTTAATAGATGCTGAATTATCACACTAGAGCTTTGATTCAAACAGTATAGGAATCGTAATGGTTTAAATTTTACAAAATTGCATTCAGTAGCAGCATCATGGGAGTTGTTGTCATACAATTAAAAGACTGGGGTTTGAATAAATAAAAGAAACCCACCTAGAAAACAAAGGATGACCCAGACTATAGCTGTCTGTTGTAACTGCCTGAGAATTGTGCTTTCTGGGTTTTGAAGAGCTAGCTACTCTATTAACAATCTAGAGTTGCAAATTCCTGTCTTATAAATACGGTCGGGAGGGGAAGCTATAAATGCTCCTAAAAAGTACTCCCAGGAATAGGACCCTCAAAGCCAAGTCTTGTTGAAACTGAGAGCCTGAACTGGCTTTGGGGGAAATCTTTAATTTCTGGGGAGCTACTGGAGATCCACTGGTGTTTGATATGAAATCATCACAGCAAGGACCCTGGTGGCAGAAAAATCGTATCATTCGATTCTCATCACCACAGGGCCTCAGGGAAAAGCTCACAGTCCTGTCTCTGGAGGGGACGGTAGGAAGGCCCGAGGCCCACTCATGGTAGTCGCCCTGTAATTTTCAGGGTCACAGGGTGGTTGATGGATGACACAACTCGCATCGGCCACAATATGGGCGTGGGGGATTAACTCGAGCTGGGTCCTGAAGTTACCCAAAGTTGCCATCTGGAGTGGAGACTGGTGTTAACTGGGTGGGATGGAAACGGGGGTGGGACAGAGACCATGCTGCTCCGGCGTGGCAGAGGTGACTGCTCTGTGGGGTTTGTACGGAGTTGGCAACAGGGATTTTCTATCCAAGTGGATGACGAGTGGGAATCCCTCTGACTGTGGCGATCACAGGCAACACCTGGGGACGCATTCCTGGGCAGAGTTCAAGCCTGAACTCAACTCCTGGCCCTGACCTAGGCATCTGATCTGCAGAAACGTCTGGATTCCTCAAATCCAGTCCAAACACTACCTAAGACACTTCCCATCCACACACATCGCCCTGGGCATGCTCTCGTCAGGTCCCCAGGAGGGTGTGGAGATGCAGTGACTCGGGGCCGTGGAAGGTGGAGGCCCAGGTGAGCACACAGTGAGTTTTCCTGGATCCGCCTTCGGGTCAGTGTGCCTGGGCCACTTCCTCCGGGGCCTTCAGCTCTGCTGCAGGCTTGTCCGGGGCTGCTTTCTTGGAGTAATCTCGCTCTCCAAAAATGGTGCTTCCGATGCGGACGTTTGTAGATCCCACTTCAATCACGTGCTGCAAGTCCACGGACATGCCCATGCTCAGCTCCACCTGGTCAGGAGGGACGCCCAGCTTCCTGCACAGCTCCTCCCGGAGGGACAGCAACACCTGGGAGCCCGGGTTCGGTCCTTGACTAAGATCGTGCCCAAAGCTCCTGATGGTCATCAGCCCCACGAACTCCAGGCTGGGGCACTTGGCGTTGATGTGTTCCACCAGGGCCGCCGACTCTGCAGGGGAAAGGCCGTGTTTGCTCTCCTCTCCGCTGGTGTTTATCTGGACCATAACCTTTAACCTTTCGGGGGAACCTTTTTTCTGCCACGCACTGTTTACTTTGTCGGCCAGCTTCACAGAATCGACCGTCTCCAACATGGAGAGGTTGGGGACAGCCATCAATTTGTTGACATTTTGTTTCTGTAGATGGCCAATGAAGTGCCATTTGATCTCAGGACACGAAGACAGAATTTGAGGATTTGATGCTTTTTCAAGCAGTTCCTGAACATAGTTCTCCCCGAAAGTGCGTTGCCCATGACTGTAGGCCTCTATCACCACGTCTGCAGGTTTGGTTTTGCTGACCGCTACTAGCCGGGGTTGGATGGCTGGGAGATCCCGCGGCCGCCGCGCCACCGCCTGCTGCACGCACTCGTTCACTGCTCGCAGAGCGAGGCCGATCCCCCAAAAGTTGATTACTTTTAAGAAAGGAAGTGACACTCCACTCTCCTGTCTCAAAAGTGGAGGGAAAAAAAATGGAAAAACCTATTTTCAGAAGAAGCCGAATGTCAGCAAATGGTTTGAAATGACACACGAGTGTCCTGATGGAAGCAAAGTGGGATGGCCTGGTTTTTGTTAGAAAGTTTGGCACACAACAGAGACAGACCTCTCCACAGACTGAGGCCACCGCGAGAGGGAGGCGGGGTGGTATGGCGTGTTCTTGGCCCCAGAGTGGGCCCCGGGGACCACGTCACGGCCGCCACTACTGAGCCGACAGAGATGGGACCAGAGAGGAGGCAAAAGAGAAGTGACCAGCCTCACCCTTCTGCAGATCCCATGGCGCTTCTTTCCATCTCTAAATCACCTTCTCTTCCTTTGAACAGAATCCACATGAAGGTGAAGACCTCGCTGCATGCCTCATTTTCGGGCGCACCTGTGACTTCACTCCCGGTTTTCCACCCACAGCCTTGCTCCTCGACCTCCCTCCCCCTCGCAGCTTCCTGCACCATACTCCCACCTCTGCCTGGTGAGCCGTGTGCCCCACCACTAATGGGGCTCTTGGTTCTAAAAGAAGAGGCCCCAAAGGAAGCCCCAGCTGCAAAACTGTGGACGCTAGGCCCATTATTAAACTGTGCTTTTTCTGTTCCTTTGAAAAACCGCTGAGTGCCACGCATTCTGGAGGCGGGCAGGAAGGCGCCGCTCCCGTGCGTGCAGACACGTGAGAGGGACAGGTGACGTGTGTCTCTGCTGAGGCCTGCCCGGTGAGAGCCACGGGGCTCCCGACAGCCCTGGCCTGCTGCCCGCGGGACACAGTCCTCAGGATCTGAGGCGCTTCAGTTGCTTAAAGCCTCTGCAAAAATGCAAACATGCTACCTGTGGGGAGGGAGGCACATGAGACTTTTTAATCACATTTTGGCATAAATTACTCCAGAAGATAATTGGCAGACGTCATACAGAATCTGTGTGGACAGAGGGGCCTGGCAGGTACAGTTCACGGGGGCGCAGAGTCGGACAGGCCTGAGCGCCCGGCGGCACGGCACACAGGCCCTCAGGGATGATGGCGCAGACCCGCTGGACAGTGGGGAGAGAGCAGGCACAGGCTGAGCACCCAGAGCAGGCTGCGGAGAGC
Source organism: Cervus elaphus (assembly GCF_910594005.1). NCBI lineage: Eukaryota > Metazoa > Chordata > Mammalia > Artiodactyla > Cervidae > Cervus > Cervus elaphus. The sequence continues at coordinate 106,990,644 of NC_057823.1, read as the reverse complement.
CGGCCCGGGCGCGGCGGGCTCCAGGGGCGGGCAGGGTGTGCGGGGAACATCAGCCCACCGCTGCTGAGCCGCTCAGTCGTGTCCCACGCTGTGCGCCCCCCTGGACTGCAGCCCGCCAAGCTCCTTGGTCCACGGGATTCTCCAGCAGGTGCGCTGGAACGGGTGGCCAGGCCCTCCTCCAGGGGACCTTCCCCACCCCCATCGGGGATGGAACCTGCGTGCATCTCTGCCGTCTCCTGCCCTGGCAGGCGGGCTCTTCACATGTGCCACCGGGGAGAGCAGGCGCAGCTTCTGAAAGAGCTGTCCAGTGCTCGCTCTGGGGAGTGCCTTCTAAACCACGCGTCCTTCTCGCAACAGCAGAGCAGGGTCAGCCCTGGAGGCTGAGCGGCCTCCGCCTGAGTCTGCGTGCGCTGGAGAAACGCGGCCCTGGGCTGTCCGTGGAGAGACAGAGGCTCTGGTGACCCCCCTAACGAGGCCGCGGCTGGTGAGCCGGGCCCTGAACCTGCTCCCTGAGAGCTGGCTGCAGGAGTGCCGCTCACGGAGGCCCCGGAAGCCACCTGCGTTCACCAAAATGGATGTGGGGGGCGCACATACACGGCTTACTCTGGCTCTTTCATCTCCTTTCTGTCAGCAACTTCCCTGTAAGAGAATTCTAGCTGGATACGCGCAAGTATGGACTCGGCACATTCTTTCGTCTAGCTTATAGACAATTCCTAGATAGTTAACTAAAGAAAGGGAATTCATACCACTCATAGGGATACTGAAAAAAATCCAGAACCACAAATACATAGTGATAACACCTGCTTTAGTCCTCAATTTACCCGAAAAACCCAAGGGGAACTTCCTTTGTCTTTAAGTACTGTGACTAATCTGGATGGTTTATAGCTATGAACCTCTGTCTGTATAGTCAAAACTAAGCATCTCTTATTCACCACTTTCTACTATCACTTGAGGGCCACATGATGATGTTAGATACCAAATCTCTAGTTCAGTTCAGTTCAGTCGCTCAGTCGTGTCCGACTCTTTGCGACCCCATGAACTGCATCATGCCAGGCCTCCCTGTCCATCACCGACTCCTGGAGTCCACCCAAACCCATGTCCATTGAGTCGGTGATGCCATCCATCCACTCATCCTCTGTCGTCCCCTTCTCCTCCTGCCCTCAATCTTTCCCAGCATCAGGGTCTTTTCCAGTGAGTCAGCTCTTCATACCAGGTGGCCGAAGTACTGAAGTTTCAGCTTGAACATCAGTCCTTCCAGTGAACACCCAGGACTGATCTCCTTTAGGATGGACTGGTTGGATCTCCAACCAGTCCAAGGGACTCTCAAGAGTCTACTCCAACACCACAGTTCAAAAGCATCAATTCTTCGGCGCTCAGCTTTCTTCACAGTTCAACTCTCACATCCATACGTGACCACTGGAAAAACCATAGCCTTGACTAGACGGACCTTTGTTGACAAAGTAATGTCTCTGCTTTTTAATATGCTGTCTAGGTTGGTCATAACTTTCCTTCCAAGGAGTAAGCATCTTTTAATTTCATGGCTGCAGTCACCATCTGCAGTGATTTTGGAGCCCAGAAAAATAAAGTCAGCCACTGTTTCCACTGTTTCCCCATCTATTTGACATGAAGAGACTACTACAAATTATAAATCAATACTGATCTAAAAGTGAACCTATTAATAAAAAAGAGTCTGGTCAAGAAGAACTGGGGCACTGTGGGTAGTGGGAAAGACAAATTAAAAATATTGATGGAAAGTAAATACTGAAAATCTCTTTAGTTCACAGAAACATACCAAATCCCCATGGGGAATTCAACAACAAAACAGAGCTGTCCTAAGCATCCACAGTAAAGGCCAAGAGATACCTGCCCTCCACACACAGCCTCAGTACTAACGCGAAGAGCCTCTGCTGCTAAAAGACTTCTGGATGGGAGATTTTAAAAACATCCACCCACTCCTGTTCTGAGAGTAGGAGAAATAAGCTACTTGCTTGAGTGACTAATGATAAAACCTACAATGCTACACTTGGATACAGCTAATTCCTCTGAGCAACAGATAGAAAAAAGTGACAGAATCACTCTTTACTGAATAGTCGTCAAGATAATAGCAACCATTTGTTGGATGTTTTATATTTGTCAGGTACTGTTTTAAATCTTTTTCAAACAATTCATTTTCTGTCAATACTCAGCTTCATGAGTACTGATCTGAACATGAAACACATTTCAGATTTTTCCAGGAGCAACAGTGAGAACACCTCCTCTGCTGGGGGTTCTGGACCTGGTGTTGGAGACCTGGGTTATCACCAGGGTTTTTCCTTAACAAGCCATGTAAACGAGTACCTCACACATTTTCCTGGGCCTTGGGAATGAGCACCAGTTCTTGACTTTCTTGAACATTAAGGTCTTCCACATAATATGTAACAATTTTATGACTCATTTGTTCCACATTTACCCCGATGTGAGAGTTGTATTTTCACAATGGCTGACAGAGAAAATGCAATATAATAAAAAAGCTCCTAAGGATTCAAAAATGTATTGAAACAAATTTGTATTCCATTAATCACAATAGTAAAATAATACTGCATATGGATATATACAAATCTACTATTCTGTCTCAAACAAAGCTGGATGCGCACTTGGACACTTGCAGTAGCCTGGAGGAGCCAGTGGTCCATGGCCCACCGCTTGGCAGCCAGCGTATGGCCCTTTCCACTCTAACATTCTGTAAGCTCTGGTTAAAGGCACTGACCCCCTGTCACCGGCTGCATGAACTAGCCACACAGGGATGCTCGACGGTCCTGGTGAAGGGTTTCCTACCTTCCCACCACAAGTGTGAATGCCAGCACTAATGAATGGAAGTAAAGCTGGGGGGCTAGTTACAAGTTACAAGCTTGAATCAAGAAAACATACTTCCTGACCCGCTAAGAATAAGAGTGACCACTTATTTTGCACCTAGTATGTGACAGGCATGATACAAGGAGCTTAACCTATTATCCCTAACTGCTATCTAAATGCAGGTATCTCTATCTTAAATGTAGGCATCACCAGGACTTCCTAGTGGCTCAGGTGGTAAAGAATCCACCTGCAATGCGGGAGACCTGGGTTCGATCCCTGGGTCGGGAAGCTCCCCTGCAGGAGGGCATGGCAACCCGCTCTAGTGTTCTTGCCTGGAGAAGCCCATGGACAGAGGAGCCTGGTGGGCTGCAGCTCCACGGGGTTGCAGAATCAGACACGACTGACACTACGGTACCGATAAGGAAACTGAGGCACAGAGATTAAATAACTTGCTCATGGAGACACAGTGGACAAGTAGCTGAGTGTGGGATCTGTCTTGCTCCAAAGCCTGTGTGCTTGCAGCATTCTACAATGCTGAGTATCCTTTTGGTTCCTTTGAATGACTGTTTTTATCTTGACAAAACTCAAGCTCCGCAGTCCCTGAGTAGACAGATTTCTGCCATCTTGTTCCTGAGACTTGATGAAACAGAGCCCCTGCTCAGTGCTTAGGCTCAGAATATCGACTGCAGTGAGACGACAACATATGTGTTATCTTTGCTATTCTATTTTCCTGTCCTGTGTAAAGGCACATGACAATTACAAAGGCACAGAACGAGTCCTCCCAAACCATTTGTTACTGTTTACACTTTCACTGTGTGACACGCGCACTCACACTGGCACCTAAACTCAGACACGAAAGGCAGGGAAAGAAGGAGAGCAACTGGTATCTGTGAGGCACAAGGTGCGGTCAAGACCATTTGAAGTGTCACGGTCTGCAAAACGTCCAGGTGCCAATGAGCTCACACACGCTAATCGCGGTGGAATGATCCTCGACGCAGACACCGAACCACCCGCAGAGGGATACCGAACCACCCGCAGAGGGACACCGAACCACCCGCAGAGGGACACCGAACCACCCGCAGAGGGACACCGAACCACCCGCAGAGGGTCGCCGCTTTGCAGGACTATCTTCTCCGCGCAGGGAAGCCCACGGGCTTTGGGCGTGGCCGAGACAGTCCATATGGGCCGCGTCCCCCAGTGCCCTGTCCCCACTTCCTGCACGCAGACACGGCGGTCGGGCAGACGGCACGGCTGCCCCGGCCTGGAGAAGCGTGGGAGCCGCTCAGGCCACCCTCTCAGTCGAGCAGAAGACGGCCGCCCCCGGCGCAGGAACACGGAGCGTGTCTGACCACAGCCCGAGCGGGTGCGGAGGCGGGTGAGAGCGCATCCCGTTCGCTGTGGCACCAGCCCCGGTAACGGAAAACCCTTTTCAGTATTCGTAGGAGTTCGAGAGAAGTAATGACTTCCTTTGATGTGTCTCAACAATTCTTTCCTTGCCTCCCATTTACATTCCTTTCAAATGCCGTTTTCATTATTCCCATTTCAATGTCTAATGTTGTTTTCTAGGTTTATGAAGTGACATCCCAGGTGACGTTTATTATAAACTTTCCTTCAGTCCTCTGATTGCTTTCAGTATATGAAATCCAAATAAGGAGAGCCAAACTCATGAATAAGGTCTATTTTATAATAATTCATTTTTATCTTGAAACAAAGATCTGAAATTCAATTTCTTTTCTGTCTCTCTGTATTTTCTTTTCATAGTCAGGAGGGCTTGCTTTATCTTAGCTCATTTTTAATTCTGTATTATGTTTGATAAGACTTCATTTTTATGGTATTATATTAAGACTGGTTTCATATATGTAACTATTTTTCTCGTATACTTCTACAAGGTAAAAGGTTTTTAAATATTCACCAAATGGCCTCCTATGATTAGTTATTCGTTCCATGATTCTTTGCGGTAATCCACACAAAATCTGCATTTAGCATTCATGAAGGATTACTTGTCTAAGCAAATATTAGCTTTGCATACACATGTGTCCTTTTGGTCTCTTAATGAAATCTCCATTTACCAACTTGCACACCGAAGTTATATAAAACAGTGTCTGAAAGACTCAAAGTGGACAAAATAATAATCTGTATACGTGTAAAGCCTATCATGCCTAAAGGACTCCACATGTTTTTACAAATTTCAGTCCTCTCCAGACTATGAGAGGAAAGCGTGACAGCTGCTTTGACGACATTCAGGACAGTGCCCAGAAGCGGGTAAATCAGGGCGGCTCCTGCTGAGGCCTGGTGAGATTACACGTGACAGTCACCTATGGGGAAACTTAACCAGGACGAGGGATTTGTAAATTCCACGAGATACCAAACTGTTCTTTTAGCGCCATCAGTCGAGTCTTGGCTGACATTAGGTAATAGGTGAGCCTTTTAGATTATTTAAAGTATTTCTAAAGCAAAGGAATTAGAGGCTGCATTTGCAAACAGACTGCCTTATTAAGATCTTGCTACTTTGGCACAAATGTTCACTAATCTGACAGTAAATGCATGCCACAATACATATCTTAAGACTATGACGCCCAACCTTTGTGATAACAATGATGATACAGAAAATAAATAATATATGGTTATTTGATCTGGGAACTGATTAAGGAAACACTACTGAGTCTCTATACACAGATGAGTTTCTAGGTTCTAACAACCCAGTATTTTATAGTTACTGTTTGATACATACAAAAACTTCTTCTGCTCTATATCAAAAAGACATACTTCTATTTTACTTTGTACTTTTAAAACTACTATTCCATTACTCTTAGAATCTAGCTATAGTTCAGTTCAGTCACTTAGTCGTGTCCGACTCTTTGCGACCCCACGGACCACAGCACGCCAGGCCTCCCTGTCCATCACCAACTCCCGGAGTTTACTCAAACTCATGTCTGTTGAGTCAGTGATGCCATCCAGCCATCTCATTCTGTCGCCCCCTTCTCCTCTCACTCTCAATCTTTCCCAGCATGAGGGTCTTTTCAAATGAGTCAGTTCTTCGCATCAGGTGGCCAAAGTATTGAGTTTCAGCTTCAACATCAGTCCTTCCAATGAACACCCAGGACTGATCTCCTTTAGGATGGACTGGTTGGATCTCCTTGCAGTCCAAGGGACTCTCAAGAGTGTTCTTCAACACCACAGTTCAAGAGCATCAATTTTTCAGCGCTCAGCTTTCTTTATAGTCCAACTCTCACATCCATACATGACTACTGGAAAAACCACAGCTTTGACTAGACGGACCTTTGTTGGCAAAGTAATGTCTCTGCTTTTTAATATGCTGTCTAGGTTGGTCATAACTATTCTTGCAAAGAGCAAGTGTCTTTTAATTTCATGGCTGCAGTAACCACTATTCCATTAATCTCAGAATCTATCTATAAAATGTACACAAAAAAGAGTATCCACCCATGAACTGTATGTACCTATCAACCAATCAGCTCATCAATGGTTCAACTTCTCTTTATTAAGGCATTAATAGGTACCGGGTCTTCTGCTGTGTGCTGCAGGTAAAGATAACCCAATTCCTTCTCTAAGGAAACTCAATATTACAAGAAATAGCTATGCAAGTCCACACATTACAGTATTGGAGGTGACAAGTCTGAAAATTAGAGGAGTGGGCTCTCGGATGTGGTATGAAATCACAGCCCTAATATTTTGTTCTTCTCCATCCCTTGTATCCAGGCTAACGCGTGCCTGGGATGAGCAGAACATGCAGAAGTAGTAGTATGAAGTGCTGAAGTGTGAGCCTTAAGAGGCTTTGCAGCATCCACTCTAGTCTTCCCAGAACACTCCTGACCCTGTGGAAAAAGGCCTGGGAAGACGCCATCTGAAGAGAGGGGCACAGCCTCCAGTGGGCAAGGAGGCCCCAGCCGTGTGAGTGAGGCTGTGTTAACCCCCCAGTCTCAAACTGTTAGGTGTCTGAGGCCACATGAGAGACCCCAGGGGAGAAATGCAGAAAACCATTCGGCTGAGCCAGCCCAGACTACTGACCCGAACTGGTGAAACAAAAATAAGTAAGAAATGCTGTTTTAAGTCACTCTGTTGGGGATGGTATTGGATGTAGCATTAGACAATGGGGACAGCAGATTTATTAAGCATTTACTAGCACTGAGCATGAGGAGACCTCGACAGCAAGGGACGAGGGGAGGGCAGGAGATGGAGAACAACGCTCGCTGTTTAGGGAAGGCGTACGGCTGCTCCCTGCGGCTCCTCACCCGCACCTCACGGAGCACCGCAGGCACCTTCTTACTGGGGCGGCCGTTCCTCCGGGCTTGGCTCCTGATCCTCCGCTTTGAGCTGTTTTCTCATCTAGCTTTTTACAGGCCACAGAGCTTTCACGGGCTGAATTTTTCCCTTTCAAGCTTCTTTTGCACTTATGACTGCCAGGCTATTTGACGAGAGTCTCCTCCAGACAAGGCTGCTCTGTGTACAGAAAATGACACTTCCAGAGGGCTCCACCTGGTCCCATCTCTTTACGACCAGTTGCTTCCAACTGGGTATAACAGAAGAAAAATAAAGTATCTGGCACATGGAAGCTAGTTCACTGAGAGACACACTTCCCTGAGACACTTTGAGGGAGTTCTGCTCTCAGACTAGAAAAAATCACAATGAGTGATACAGATCATGATGCCCCTGAGTCATCAATAAAGGTGAGTAACTATGGGGAAAACTTGGTATCAGAAAGTAGGAAAATGTGATAGGCAGTTTCTCACTATTTCCACGAAAGATTTAAAATTGACAAGGAGAAGGCCAAGTGATAAAATAAATTGATTTGCTTCCCTCAAAAAGTATGTAATTTGCCCTTCCTATTTGCCAGGCACTCTTCTAGGCAAACAGTGACAAGACACACAAATTTATGTCCTTATGAAACTTAGGTTCCTTTGGTGCAAACTAGATAAATGATGCATTATCAAATAGGACACATCTAAAAGAATTACTCAAGGACATACTTGACATAATGTAAAAAAGGGATCCATAAAAGAGGAAGATGCGGTGTGCAAACAACAGCAGGAGCAAGGACATGAGTGATACAATCATGTCGACATAACTGTTGATCCACCCTGTTAAAAAGAGTCCTAGACCTCTTCAACATGCTAAGTGGAAGGGAGGAGGTGGGGGTGGCTAAGACGATCGGTGCTGAAGGCACGGCCAGCTGCCACAAGATGAGCCAAGGACTACGGTGTAAAACGCTCAGCAGTAGGAAGTGCACGTGAAGTGAAGTGAGAGCCGCTCAGTCGTGTCCCACTCTCTATGACCTCACGGACTACACAGTCTATGAAATTCTCCAGGCCAGGATCCTGGAGTGGGCAGCCTTTCCCCTCTCCAGGGGATCTTCCCAACCCAGGGATCGAACCCAGGCCTCCCGCACTGCAGGCGGATTCTTTACCAGCTGAGCCACAGGCAGTTGTGGCAACACTGCCACCAGAAAGCAGAAAAAGAGCAGCAATAGAATAAAAAGAACTGTATTTCTAAGAAAGTAGAATTCACCAAAATGACATATTACTGATCCTAAACGGGAAATGCATCAAAGAGTGAAAACAACAAGAAACCCAGATGCATTATGAGCAAAGGTACAAAACAAAAGCAGCACAATTCAACGTGAACGTAGACCTGGCTCAGAAGGGAGCAATGTCTAAAGCCTGCGGCGGGCGAAATGTCAGCGGGATCAGCAGAGAGGAAGGCAGACGGGATCCGAAGCAATGATCAGACAGGGGCAGGCCAGCGGACCTGCTTTCCAAGCAAATGGCCGCTGAAACACCGGTGAAGGAAATGGAGGCCACCTCTGAGTATTTTAATAATTCTCTCACTAATGGAAGAGGGGGCATTCAGATTCAGCCCTTGCGGAAACAATCAGAGTAATTATGGAATCCCGCACTGCACCGGCGTGTGGTCTGACTGTTGACCAGGAGTGATGTCATTCTGTAGAGAAGCTGCGTCTGCTTCACTCTCCTGCTGACTGAAGCCGGCTCTTCAGGGTCTCTGGGGGCGCCTTATCGGGATCAAGTCTGTCTCAGAGAAAGAACAGGCAAACCTTCACAAGTCCTTTACAGCTGGAATCTCAGAACCAATTATCGCAATTATTGTCAAAGCTATAATAAATAGCTTAGGTTTTCTGCAGTTTAGTTCTTTTGGTGACTGATTCTATTAATATAATAACAGGCAAATCTCAACTATTATGTGGACAGTTTTATTTTCTTAATGTTTCTATAATCCATTACATTAGCTGTAAAATAGACACGTAAATTTCATTAAATTGCCATGTGCTAAACAATAAAGTTATTATCTAAAATCATACCAGGCAACCAAACTATTCTATAAAGGTTTTATTATCCATGTTCTTGATTATATTTATGTCAGATTATCAAAGAATATACTAAGTGGCAGCTATGTTTTCAAAAGAATATTTTCTTTAAAACTGAATTTTATATACTAAAAATAATTTTGTTCTTTTTTCTGATGGTAGTGGAAGAGTAGATGCTTATTTTTATACCAATATCCCAAAATTTCTTTCTGCAAAATTTGCCATAGCAAAGTTCTCTACAGCAATAACAAAAGTAATTCCTCTCATGCTTAACTAATAATGGCTCAGGAAGGTGATTCAAAGATCAAGTCTTCCTGGTCCAAAGGACATGCGGCATAAAGATAAAGGCCACACTCAAAGAAAGGACGTTACTTACTAAAAACTCAGAAGTATCTGTGTGATTTAATAAAGTGCCGGTGGTGTACAAGAGAGTGCCAGTCAGTGGTAAACATTTTAGGTGACTGTGTTATTAAGAAAAATGAGACAAGACTGGAGAAAGTGGGTCCAAATTATTTAACAGATGAAATGGCAGAATTTCTGTGCATAGGGATCTTTAGGCTGTTAGTATAAAGGGAGATGATACGGTTTGTTATTTGGGAATGTTAAAGGGAATGCAGCAAGCATTTCCTGGCACCAAATATGTGGCAAGTACTATGCAGTGTTAGAAAAAACAGGTTCTGTCCTCAAGGAGCTTAGCAGTAACAACCCATGCTGTCGGAGAGACAGCAGAGGGCCAGAGGGCAGGATGGGCACAGATGAGAAGACGGAGTGCCCCGAAACGCTGCAGGCTTGAAGAGAGCCTCACTAAGGCATTGCAGACTTGCCAGGGCAATTATCCAGACACAAAAACAACGTTTGACGTAAGCCAGGGAAAAAACATCTCTCAATCTTATCCTTACACACAGGATCAACTAAATCACTCTTCCAGTGCTATCAAATTAGCATAATGGGGTTTTCTGAACTTTGCACTGAGTTCTACTCAAATTAAAATATTTGCTGTCTAAAACCCAACTTTAAAGGGTTATTTCAAGCCCTATGTACATCCGAACCTTCACTTTCCACCAGGCAAATAAAAATGTTTTGAGGTTTTTTTTTCTAAAAGATGGCACGAAAGAGCTATGTATAGGACATCTAAGAAATTATTCTTAGTCCTGAAAAGTCAGAGGAAGGGGAAGAGGCAGACAATTAAAAAGGGATTTCCATTGTATTCTGCTCCAGGAAGGGACAGGACTGGAACTAGGAGTCCCCAGAAGACAAGAGGATACGTTCTGGCCAGAAGGTGTGCAGAGCCAGAAACAGGCAGGTAAGCAGGTAAAGAACCAAAGGAGAAGTGTGAGAAAGGGCCCCCGATCAGCTCGGACAAGCGGCAGGGATTGTGCAGGCCTCAGATCTGAAAAGAAGAACTACACCACACAATTTTTAAAATGAAAAACATAGGAGAAAACCTTCGTAACTCTGGTTACAAAGGAGTTCTTAGATACGCCACCATAAGCGTGATCCATAAAAGGAGAAATTGATGGACTAGATTTCATTAAAATTAGAAACAGCTCTTGAAAAGAAGACCAAGGAAAGAGCAAGCCACACACTGAGAGAAAAAAAACTGTAAAATTTCTATCTGATAAAGGAATTTCTTTCCAGAAAATAACAAATGCTTGTAACTTAAAGACAAAAGTTTAACAAAAAAATGGGCAAGAGATTTGAACAGCTGCTTCACAGAAGACATATGAATGGCAAATAAGCACAAAAAAAGAGGCTCAGTATCATCAGGTCTTAGGAAAGTAACAGTTTGACAGTTTCTCAGAATTTTTTCCATGCAACCCAGTCATTTAACTTCTAGATATTTACCCAAGAAAAACAAAAACATATTCACACAAAGACATATATGAATATTCATAGCACCTTTTTTTATAACAGCCCCCAAGTGGAAATAATCCATATGTCCATCAAACTGGTAGCTAGAAAAACAAACTGTAACATAAAATGGAATAGTACTCGGAATTTAAAAGGCAAAAACTATATGCAACATGGGTGGACTTCAACAGTATTATGTTTTTAGTGAAAAAAACTAGGACAAAGACTAGTATATATTGAACAGTCTCTTTTAGCTGAAGTTCTAGGAAAGGATCAGCTATGGGGAAAGACAGGATGAGCGGCTCTCAGGCTGGGGCGGGAGGAGAGGGCTGAGCCCAAGGGGCACAGCGGACCTCAGGGTGATGGGAGCTCTCTGCTGGCAGCCAGTCTGTACGCGCTGGCGGAGACTCGTCAAACTGTGCATTTTCTTGTCTTTATATCACCATAAAGATAATTAAAAATATGTAGGGCATCTTAAGATACGTACAGGTATACTTCATCATTTTAAAGTTAGTGGTGTTATTATTAATAAAGAACTTGGGATAGCATGTTACTCTGGGATGTCTTTATACGGGATTTCAAAATAATTAAGGGACCATACAGTCAATTAATATTTTTAAGTTAAACCAAGCAAATAAATGTATTAAAACACTGTCTCTCCTTAATCTGTGAAAATGCTTCTGAGGGTAAGTGTTCTGCTTTCTTTACTATCTTGGTGAGATTTTTGTTCAGTCATTTTCACAGGAAAAGCATCAGTGTTTGCCCAGTATTTGTTAGTGAAGGAGTAAGGCTTGGAGTAGAGTTTTGTGGCTCTTAAATGACTTTTTCTAATGCTGAGCAGTTAACTAGTCTTTATGGCACTTACAGTTTCTTTTGTAAGAAGAACTTTTCTTACAGGTCTTTTTTTTTTGGTAAAATAGTCAAATGAAAATTCAATAAACTATCTCTGTATTACTTTAAGGATTGCTGTTTAGTCGCTAAGTCATGTCTGACTGTTTTGCAACCCGATGGACTGTAGCCTACCAGGCTCCTCTGTCCATGGGATTTTTCAGGTAAAATACTGGAGTGGGTTGCCATTTCCTCTTCCAGGGGATCTTTCCAACCCAGGGATCAAACCTGCATCTCCTGTATTGCATCTCCTTACTGTTGAGCCACCAGGGACGCCTGGTGGATATACGCTTTAAGGATATTATCTCATAAAAATGGTGCTGTCTGCATTAATACCCAAATGAAATCCCTTTATTTTCCTTAAGAGCTTAAAATGCCAAAGTCTTACCAAAGAAGCTAAAAAATAGAACTCTTTTAGTCTAGATGTTGTTATACTATTAGGTGTAACGTAACTCATCACTTACGTATTTTTTACAACTCCATATTTCTCAAAAGACACTAGCAGCACAAACGCAGCCTGAGAGCAGGCCCCCTGGAGGCGCGTTTCAGGCACTGAAGACGCAGTGAGTCCTCTTAACACTGTTACGGCCTCAAAGCTAAAAAGCTTAAAAAGGCATCCTAGACACTGTTAGTAAATGATAATTGTACAAAGAGTGAACACTCTGCAAACAGTGAGGCTGGAAGAGGAATACATTCATCGTATTAGTGTCACACTTTACATTTAAGCAATTAGTCCTATTTTTAATCTTTTGCATTTACTTTGCTCCTGACTTCTGCACTTGATGTTTATGTATGATAGTCCCCACAAAGCCTTTAGTGTATGCTGAAGAGAAAGAATTTGAAAAAGGCAATCATGCCGAGAGTGGGGGAAAAACAAAATAATACATCAAGGTGTGGTTCTCCCCCACAAATCCCCATATCCTGCATCCATCAGCCTATGAGATTCCCAAGAGTGTTAAGGTGCTGAGGTCTACTTTTAGCTTAAATTCAGAATCTAGACAGAAAAATTCTCACAATGTTTTTATCGAGTCACACAATTGGTCTGGTCCCAAAGGTTTGTCTCTCCCTTCATCTGTGACCCGAACAGTTGACATCCTGCTTCCAAAAGGAGCCACAGAAAAGCAAGTGGGATGCTGTCAAGGGTTGCCAAGCTAAGCCTACTCTTCATTTTAAAATGAGACAAAATAAAGGCAACAGAAGTGAAAACAAAATACCAAGACAGAGAGAAGGAGGCACTGTGAAATAGGATTTTGATGAATTAATTTACTTAGGACAGGGAACTGAAATCTGACAGCTCTCGGTTATGAATACCTGAAGGATTAAGATGTACATGATGGACTAGTATCTTGCACAGCCAGTTATGACTGGAAGCTTCCATAATAGGATTTTCTTTCTCACGAAACATTTACAAAGACTCTTTGCAATTATGTCTGCAGTATTCCTTCTAGGAAAGTTATTAGACACCAACACGGAGAGGAGATGAGGGAAGCCTGACTGAACCAGCTCTGCATTCAGAAAGCAGCAGGGCTACCTGGTGGCCAGGACTCTGCCCCAATCTCTTCCCAGCCCTGTCATCTGATTCCTCACCGCTTCCTCCCATGTGGTCTGGAGACAGAACCATCAGTGTCTCTGAGTCTGGTTTGTGACCGAATCCCTAAGAGACACCCGTGCAGCTCCACAGGCTAACTTTTAATTGTAGGGGGAGAAAGCTATATGAGATGCCTTATTTCTTGCTGTGTGATATCTGAAAATAGTAAGCATGAACAGCATTCCAACGTATCACCAAATAGTTGAGACAGAAAGATGCCTTGAGTTCATTTTCTTTCCTCTCAGCAGATGCTCTTATAAGATTCAAGTTGGGATCGGAAAAAAAAAAAAAAAGATGCAGTCCTTTTATTTGTCACTTTAATAACCATTGCTAGCAAAATAGAATCTCAATAGGCAGGTAAATTAAAACTAGTCAATGGCCTGTTATCAGTGCAGATGATCGGCTCTGTAGATTACTGCAGTCACATTCTATTTTTGCTCAGAGCCAGTAGGACAGGCTTGGGCAGGGTGGGCTGGGGCTCTTCACAGACTCCAGTCCCTGACTCTGCATTCATAATTTGACCTTCAAATGTCACTGTTATTTTTCCAAATAAAAGTGCTTTCTTCTGGCACCTATCTCAGCTATAATCCTTGAATCTCATTTGGTAAACAGGATTCTTTTTACACCTTAAAAAAATCCCTCCGTCACTGCCTCCACCCCACATTCCACATTATATGCTTCTTGACAATTATCGTCCTTAGTGTCTTATAAACTAACTTATACTTTTCTTGACTATGTGTATCATCTACCCAGTAAGGTTTTATGTTCTGTATAGAAATTAACGGTCCTTCTTTGAATTCCCATAAGCATTGGTTCACTCATTCAGCAAGTAGTAATCTCTGTTCATAATGCCAGTTGGTTACTGTGGGACCTGCAGCATATAATTAAAGCATAACATAGGATATGGTGTGCTATTGTGTAAGAAGGTCAAAATGGTGGTAGAGAGAAAGTAAATATTATTTCTGATTGGTGGACCACAGAAGAATCTAAGATGGACATAATGAGTTGAAACTCTTGAGGAAAGAGTAGGGTTTTAAAAAAAACTAGAAAGTTGAAAATACCATCTATCACTTTGTTTCCTACTGTAAAAGCACCAGGGAAAAAAATGGAAAATATAGACTGGACTGAAAGGGGGAAAAGAGCAGCCATTATCCAACAAGCCAGAGACAGTGACTGTTCATATCACGTTGATACGCTGAGTCCCTTGTTTTGCATGTTCATTTCTTAAAACTGTGATTAAACATACCGCAGTGTAGCCTGTTTATCTATTAATATATTAAATAACCTTTTCATAATATTCGTCCCACAGAATTATTTTTAATGACTTTATACTGCATGGACATATTATTTTTTGAGATATTTTAACTTTTTAGGATGAGAAGGCTTCTAAAGGGAATGGACAGGGAAGGAAACGAAGATTATTCTAAGCAGAAGGAACACCCTAAACAAGGACGCAGAGGTGGAAGAGTGCAGTGGCTTTGGGGGACAGTGAGCACTGGGGTTTCTGAGGAGGGTCAGGAGGCCCGAAGCCCAGGAAGACTAGTTCTCGGGTCTGAACGTTCTCCGAAGGCGGTGTGGGGCCACTGAAGATCTCCTCGAGTGGTGTCATGGGCAGAGCTGGATTTCATGAGGATATTGAGGCACGACCAGATGGTGGGCTGAAGGAGAGAGGAGAGGCCATACCTCTAGGAGGAGATTAATTCTAAAGTGAAGCCTTCTCCCTGCCACCATTTCCACTTCATTTATTTCACAGACTCTCAGATTCTTCCAACAAAATAGAGAATTTTTTAAAACAAGATTTTTTTTTCCTCCCTCCTTTCTTCATCTAGCTAAATCCTACTCATTCTTCAAAATGTAACCAAGGACTGTTACCTTTGAAAAGTCTTTCCTGATTGTGCACCATAGCACAGTTCACTGTGTGTCTCACTGAAAGCTAACCAGGGTTACTCGTCTGACTCTGCCGCAACGTCAGCTCTGTGCAGAGCCTCTGATGACAGCCTGGGCCTCAACACTCAGGTACACGCCGCAGAGGCATCCTCGACGCCAGTCTGCTGAGCTAACGCATGAAAGTTTCCAAATCCCCAATGCTCAGATGCTACTTAAATTGGGAAGCTAAATTTAGACTAGTGGTAGGCAAATTGAAATCTACAACTTTACAATTAATGAAATTTCACAAAAATGGAGAATCACTAAGGAAAATAACTCGATTGTTTTTGGAGCTTATTCTCATAAGAGGAAGTCTATCAAAGTTAACAGCACTGGAGTGCAGAGAGACTGTCTCACTAGGGAACCACGTTTAATGCTCAATATCAGAAAAAAATGTCAGAACTCGTTGCCAGTGATCAAATAAAACCACTAGCAGCGTATACTCCGGCAGAAAAGTCCAACAAGAAGATAAATGGCTTAAAAATATATATAGTCCAGGCTCGAGAGATGGAGGGGCACAGAATTTAAAACAGTGGAGACTTTACAGCCTCGTCCTGTTACTGATAACAGCAGTAAACTGCATTTTAAAGCATTTTCACAGAAAAGTCACTAAGAAAATCGGTTATAACACTGAACTGCCAGCAGATTTAAAAACACAACAGTGTCCCTTGGAAGATAGTAAAGACTTGATTCAAACTAACTGTATATATTTTCAATTCACTGAAAAATAGTAAGTCCACAGGCTCAAGTGGCTTTTGGAGGGAGTGAACAGCTACACCTGGCTTCCAAACAATGTCACCAGCGTGAAATTCAGGTAACTTAGCAGTTTTCAAAAGACAGTATGATGTTTTGGGTTAAATGGCCTCTGAGAAATAAGTGGCTGGTTCTGTTTGGTACACTGGCGTGTTATTCGTCTGCCCTGCCCCCTCCTGTCTGACTCTTTCCATTAGCACCTGGACGGAGAGCCGTGCCCCGGCCCCTCACCCCGCTGCAGTCCCAGCCCACCCGCCACCCCCGTCTCCAGGACCTCACCCCCTCTGGGCCCGTGCTGACCTGCGTTCGCCCTACTGAATGTGCGCGTGCCCCCGACCCCTCACCCTGCTGCAGTCCCTCCCCATGTCCCCCGTCCCATGACCTCACCCCCTCTGGGCCCGTGACCTGCGTTCGCCCTGTCACCTTACTGAACGCGCGCGTGCCTCTGGGCAGCTACGTGCCACACACTCACAGGCCGCCCACTCCCCGCATGTGCTCCTCTCTTGGAAGCTCGCCCTTCAGCTTCTAAGACACCAGACCACCTTCAATGAGACCCTCTCGATCTCTTCTGCCCTCAAACCCTTCAGCATCACTGTCCCCCCAGGCTTGGTCCCAGGAGCTTCCCTTCTCAGCCCAGAGGCTCTCTGCACGGTCTCCACTGTTCCACCTCTGATCACCACCTCCAGACTCGTGACTCCTAAACCTGGGTCTCCAACCCTGGACCCTCCTCTGTTCCAGAGCCTCCCCACAGGCCTGCAGGCATCGCCATCTTACTACCCGTCAGAAGCCTAAAGTTTATCATGAGTCCCTCTGACAAAGAATGGTACCCACATCCACGCAAGACACTTCAGTCTTACTCGAGAGTGCCATGTTCGATGTTTCAGTGTGTTTCTGCCCTTTCTATTAACGAAAAATCCCTGCCCATCTTGCCAACATAAGACCTTTTAAACTCACCAGCTACTCACTTTGTGATCCCCTTAGTCCAGGCCACCCCTCCCGCTTTCTGGCTCGTCTCTAGTATTAGTATTAGTCTCTTCCAGTCTCCACTCTACACTGCAGAGGGTGATATTTCTGTAAGGCAAACCTTATTTCATGAACCCAAATTGCCCTCAAGAAAAAGTCCCAATCCCTTAAAATAGCTTATAAGGATTTTTCATCATTTGGCTCTGGTTTATTTCTTTGGATTATTATTATTATTTTTTACTTTCTCCTGTTACTCACTTGTTACAAATCTCAACTACACGATCAGTGAGGACTCTTTTCCTTATCTGCTCCACAGGAATACCATGGGAAACTTTGTCAGACACTCTGATGAGACCCACTTACAACCAGTGTCCTTAGTCTACTGGCATATGGATACTCTCAGAAAATGAACAAAAAGACACGTTCTTGACGAGTTCATGCTGCTCCTCTTACCATCACTCTCCTTTCTGTGGTCTCACAATCTATTTAAGGATCCATTTGAGGATTTTCAAGAGGGCATCATCGAGATCACTGGTACAAAATTCAATCTAAATTTTCATTCATGTGAATAATCAAGACAGTCTTTGCACAGAAAAAGAGACACAGATGTATAGAACAGACTTTTGGACTCTATGGGAGAAGGCGAGGGTGGGATGATCTGAGAGAACAGCATCAAAACATGAATATTAACAAGTGTGAAACAGATCGCCAGCCCAGGTTGGATGCATGAGACAAGTGCTCGGGGCTGGTGCACTGGGAAGACCCAGAGGGATGGGATGGGGAGGGAGAGGGGAGGGAGGGTCAGGATGGGGGACATATGTAAATCCATGGCTGGTTCATGTGAATGTATGGCAAAAACCACTACAATATTGTAAGGTAATTAGCCTCCAACTAATAAAAATAAATGGAAAAACAGAAAACACAGTCTTTGCAGACTGTATAGTGTTTCAGCTCATCGTCTGTTCTCCGTGAGTCTTTACGTCACCAGCAACAGTTCAGTCACCTCATTGCTGGGTGTCCCTTGTGCCCTGGGCTGCAGTCCACCTCAGGCAGAAAGCTCACTCTGAGCAGCTGCGCTGATGCTCTCTTATCGCTGCCGGCCTGGGCGGGCCTCTGAGCAACGCCGGTCCCTTTTCTGTCCTCCCTTGACGTGCCGCCCCTTGCTGAGACGGTCGCGTCTTGCCCAGAAGAACCGGCTCTGTCCTCCCTAGTCTGGTGTTACTCTCCACCAGAAGTCCGGCTTCTGATTTGATTGTGTTTCGTACTCTCACAGTGTCAGCGCGTTTTAATTTCTAACCTGCTGATGCTGTTTTTACAGAGTCTCTCACTAGAAAGCATCTCAGGCAGTAACACACCGGTTACTTGAGGTATGAGCACACCAGCACCTGGCCCTCTCACCCTGAGCGTGCGGAAGCCTGCCTCCTTCGCCTCCTTACAGCGAGGTGGGCCACGTGACTAAGGAGTGTGTGGCGTGCGTGACCTCTGGGCTCAGGGCTGAAAAGCTCCCCTGCAGCCGCCCAGCTCTCCTCTCGCCCTGGTGACCACGGGGCGCCCTGCAGTGGTGGAGCATAAGCTGACACCACCCTGTCCCCAGGCCACTGCTGGGAAGGGAGCTGCTCTACACAGGTACGCGACTTGTGAAGAGGTCCCATTAGCAAGAAATACTCTTTTAGGCAGTAAGCCCTTGAGATGTAGTATTTCTACATTACTGCAGCATAGTTTAACCTTTCCTAGCTAATACAGCATTTTTCACTATTATTTCCAAATTTCAGTTTTGAAGGGCTCCTGATCCAACTGAGTCATTTTTTTCCCTTTAGGATTTTAAGATGCTAAAATAGGTTGAATAATTTAGTCGTCTTTCATTCCCAAAGGTATCTTTGTCCTAAGCCCTGAAACCTATGAATATGTTACCTATTGTGGCAAAGGGATTTGAGATTTTGAGCTGGGAACATTACCCCAGATTATCCGGTCAGGCCCAGTGTAATCACAGCCTTATGAGAAGGAGGCAGCAAGGCCATTCAGAAAAAGGGAAAGTTATAAAATACTAAAAGCAGAGTTGGAGTGATGCACTTTGAGGACTGAGAGAGGGGCCATGAACTACTAATGCAGGAGGCCTCAGGAATCTGGGAAAGGCAAGGAAACAGCCTCTCCCCTGGAAAACCCCAGGAGCAGGGCATCCCCACGAGACCCACTTTGAACTTCTAACCTTCAGAACTCTAAGAGAATACATTCGTGTTGCATTTAAGTCAATAAGTTTGTGGTGATATTACAACAGCAACCGGAAAGTAATACAGATGTTGAATAGTACTTTTCCTTTCTCTGAAAACTGTGAAAATGACTTTCTAAAGTCTGACGTAAACATGTCTAAGTAAGAATGATGTCTTAAACTATTCCTCTTCCTTTTCTTTTCTAAATATGAATAGTGTGTTAGTCACTCAGTCGTGTCCGACTCTCTGCGACCCCATGGACTGTAGCCCACCAGGTTCCTCTGTCTGTCGGGATTCTCCAAGCAAGAGTACTGGAGTGGGTGCCATTTCCTCCTCCAGGGGATCTTCCTGACCCAGGGATCGAACCTGGATCTCTTGCATTGCAGGCAGATTCTTTACTGTCTGAGCTATCAGAGAACCCCTAAATACGAATAGGAGTTGTTACTGGATACAAGTTTCTAGTCCCTGTATTCTTAAACTTACCCATTTTACCATTTTCATCTTATGGACATGGTTTTTGCTTATTTTTTTTTTTACTATGAAAAGATTTCTCTCTTCCTTCCATTTTTGAATTATTTATTCTATCTTCCCCACTCATATGGAACACAGAAATCAATTCAGAAGCCTTCCACCTTATATACTGTAAAGATCACCTTGCATGTAATATTCCCGCCCATCATGAAAGCATGATGATGCCCTCCAGCAGCAAGACAAATATGGTACAATCTTTGGAGGCTTTTTCCTATTCCTTCAGTTTTCATACCTCTGGTAAAGGTTCAGAAACGTTATATAGACATCCCTGACACCTGATGAGAAGATGTATGATGACCAAACATCTGTTATACCTGTTTTCTGATTCCAAGTAGGAGACTTCTAAGAACTAAACTGTTAAGCAGGCTGGACCTACCTAACTTTCCAAGAGTCTGTGATTTTTCCACTTTCCACAAATATAAGTGTCAGTACCCTTGCTAGTTTCTGTAAACCTAGAGACACTTAAATATAAGACCGTGACTAGAGGAAACATCTGTTGACATCAGTAAGGAAGATCACTGAGAAGAGACTCATTCACCCCTTCTGCTAGCTGATGCTTTCTGCTGCTTCCAGTCAAACTGTACACAATACTTTGGGGCTGAGACCTTAATTTTTGAGGCTCTGACAGCTGAAGAGACTTTTCTAAGGTGAAAGATAGCACATTCGAACTAAATTCATGTGTTTAGCTCCTAGGATAAATGATCTTGACCATCTTCAACTATGTTTACCCCAAAATTTCAGAAAAGCTGTACAAACTGACAATTCTTATATTGATTTTCCCTCAGAACAGGAGGCATCACAGTAAACCATAAGTCAGAAGATACTTCATAAGGAGCTAAAATAATGTAATCATTTGCTTTCTGATTTTAGAGATCAATTTGGGATGAGACCTGGGAAATCTTTCTGAGTGTCTGTAAACATGTCCATCGGACTGTCTCTGAAGTATCAGAAATATGAATCTTGTTTTGAGCTGATGTCAGATTACGCACTGACCATAGTTACTGTAACTTTTCTGACAGAAGATGACAGCTGTTTAAGTGATGACAATACGAATTTACAAAGGTTTCTTTGCTGGAGAAATTTCTTCTGGGGTCAAGTTCACTAATTTTTGCTACCGAAATGCCTTAATCCATCAATGAAGGAAAGTATCTCTTACTAGTGAAAGCAAAACAGAAATTACACACTCGCGACATGTTTTCTAACTTTGCATATTTTTTCATCTTTCACCCTGGGTAAATGTGTGTCTATAGCTTTGGCATTCTTGCCTCAAGAACCCCATGAACAGTATGAAAGGCAAAACAGTGTGACAATAGAAGATGAGACCCCTAGGTCAGTAGGTGTCCAATATGCTACTGGGGAAGAGCAGAGAAACAGCTCTAGAAAGAATGAAGAGGCTGGGACAAAGTGGAAACCATGCCCGTTGTGGATGTGTCTGGTGGTGAAAGTAAAGCCTGATGCTGTAAAGAACCGTAATGCATAGGAACCTGGAATGTTAGGTTCATGAATCAAGGTAAACTGGATGTGGTCAAGCAGGAGATGGCAAGAGGGAACATCAACATCTCAGGAATCAGTGAACTAAAATGAACATGAATGTGAAAACTTAATTCAGATGACCATTATACCTACTATGGTGGGCAAGAATTCCTTAGAAGAAATGGAGTAGCCTTCATAGTCAGCAAAAGAGTCTGAAATCCAGTACTTGGATGCAATCTCAAAAATGATAGAATGATCTCAGTTTGTTTCCAAGGCAAACCATCAACATCACAGTAATCCAAGTCTATACCCCTCACCACTAATGCTGAAGAAGCTGAAATTGACCGGTTCTATGAAGACTAACAAGACCTTCTAGAACTAAAACCAAAAAAAGATGTCCTTTTCACCATAGGGAATTGGAATACAATAGACAAGGGATATCCAGAGTAAAAGTAAAGTTTGGCCTTGAAGTACAAAATAAAGGAGGGCAAAGGTTAACAGAGTTTTGCCAAGAGAACACACTGGTCATAGCATACATCCTCCTCCAACAACAAAAGAGACGACTCTACACATGGACATCACCTGATGGTCAGTACTGAAATCAGACTGATTATATTCTTGGCAGCCAAAGATGCAGAAGCTCTATATAGTCAGCAAAAACAGGACCGGGAGCTGACTGTGGCTCAGATCATGAGCTCCATATGGCAAAATTCAGGCTTAAATGGAAAAAAGTAGGGAGAAGCACTACACCATTCAGGTATGACCTAAATGAAATTCCTTATGATTAAGCAGTGCAGTTGACAGACCTGGTAGACAAAGTCCCTAAAGAACTGTGGATGGAGGTTCGTGACATTGTACAGGTGACTAAAACCATCCCAAAGGAAAAAAAAAAACACAAGAAGGCAAAATGGTTGTCTGAGGAGGCCTTAAAAATAGCTGAGAAAGGAAGAGAAGTCAAAGGCAACAGAGAAAGGGAAAAATACCCAACTGAATGCAGAGTTCCAGAGAAGAGAAAGGGAAAAATACCCAACTGAATGCAGAGTTCCAGAGAACAGCAAGGAGAAATAAGAAAGCCTTCCTCAGTGGCCAATGCAAAGAAATAGAGGAAAACAATAGAATGGGAATGACTAGAGATCTCTTCAAGAAAACTGGAGATAACAAGGGAACATTTCATACAATGAAGGGCACAATAAAGGACAGAAACAGCAAGGACCTAATAGAAGCAGAACAGATTAAAAAGAGGTGGCAAGAATACACAGATGAACTATACAAAAAAGATCTTCATGACCCAGATAACCATGATGTTGTGATTGCTAACCTAGAGCCAGACATCCTGGAATGCGAAGTCAAGTGGGCCTTAGGAAGCATTACTATGAACAAAGCTAGTGGAGGTGATGGGAATTCCAGCTGAGCTGTTTCAAATCCTAAAAGATGATGCTGTGAAAGTGCTGCACTTAATATGCCAGCAAATTTAGAAAACTCAGCAATGGCCACAGGACTGGAAAAGGTCATTTTTTTCTCCAATCCCAATATATGTTCAAACTACCATGCAATTGCACTTATTTCACAAGCTAGCAAGGTAATGCTCAAAATCCTTCAACCTAAGCTTCAACACACATGAACCAAGAACTTCCAGATGTACAAGCTGGATTTAGAAAAGGCAGGGGAACCAGAGATCAAATTGCAAACATCCATTGGATCATAGAGAAAGCAAGGGAACTCCAGAGAAACATCTACTTCTGCTTCATTCATTACAAGAAAGCCTTTGACTGTATGGATCACAACAAACTGTGGAAAATTCTTAAAGAGATGAGAATACCAGACCACCTTACCTTCCTCCTGAGAAACCTGTATGCAGGTCAAGAAGCAACAGTTAGAACGGGACATGGAACAACAGACTGGTTCAAAATTGAGAAAGGAGTATGTCAAGGCTGTGTACTGTCACCCTGCTTATTTAACTTCTACACAGAGTACATCATGCAAAATGCCAGGCTGGATGAATCACAAGCTGGAATCAAGGTTATGGGAGAAATATCAACAACCTCACAGTCATGCTTGATGATACCTCTCTAAAGGCAGAAAACAAAGAGGATCTAAAGAGTCTCTTGATGAAGGTGAAAGAGGAGAGTGAAAAAGCTGGCTTAAAACTGAACATTCAAAAAATTAAGATCATGGCATCCAGTCCCATCACTTCATGGCAAATAGATGGGGGAAAATGAAAATCGTGACAGATTTTATCTTCTTGGGCTCCAAAATCACTGTGGATTTGACTGCACCCATCAAATTAAAAGATACTCTCCTTAGAAGAAAAGCTATGAGGAACCTAGATAGTGTATTGAAAAGCAGAGACATCTCTTTGCCGAAAAAGGTCCATATAGTCAAAGCTATGGTTTTGCCAGTAGTCATGTATGGAAGTGAGAGTTGGACCATAAAGAAGGTTGAGTGCCAAAGAATTGATGCTTTCGAACTGTGATATTAGAGAAGTCTCGAGAGTCCACTGGACTGCAAGGAGATCAAACCAGTCAATTCTAAAGGAAATCAACCCTGAATATTCATTGGAAGGACTGATGCTGAAGCTCCATCACTTTGACCACCTGATGTGGAGAGCCAACTCATTGGAAAAGACCCTAATGATGGGAAAGACTGAAGGCGGGAGGAGAAAGGGGTGACAAAGGATGAAATGGTTAGATAGCATCACTAGCTCAATGGACATGAGTTTGACTCCAGGAGATAGTGGAGGACAGAGGAGCCTGGCATGCTGCAGTCCATGGGGTTGCAGAGTCCAGCACGACTTGGTGACTGAAAACAACAAATAGCTTTTGTACCAGTTTGTAAATTTACCAATCCACGTTTTTTTCTTCTGTTAAGCAAGAGTCCTTATTATGGTCTTTGAAATGATAATTCAGTATATTCCATGTAAAACAGATAACCTAATTTTAAAGTTGAACTTAGCAGTCTTAACATATATTCAGTTTGACTGAATTGAAACTTACGATTCTGGTTCTTATGTCTCAACATGGTCTGTGAAAAAAATATGACCACTAACGCTTAGACGCTCAGTCGTGTCCAACTCTTTGTGACCCTATGGACTGCAGCCCTCTGTCCGTGGATTTACTAACACACAAAAATAGAAAAAAATAAATATAGACAATGTTCTTTAAAAATTTTTTGAAACCTCCATCAAAAATGTAGAGCATATCAGGAAAGTATCATTCAATGAATTATAACAATTTTCTGTCCAGCAGGGACATTTTAGACTATTTTTCCATTTTCAAAGGGAAAAAAACAAATACTTGAAGATCCAAGCTTTTCCAAATACTTGTCTATAATTCATTATTTTATAGAGTCCATCACTTATTTCCAGTATAATATCCATTTGGTAAAATGTCATTTTGATTATCTTGAAATCTTTTAGTTTTAGTACTCTGTTAGATGACTCAGAGATAAGTATGAGAAATTTGCAGTGGGCTCTACTTCAAGGTGTAATGATTAAGATGTCACAAAAGATTACAGATTGTTCTAATAATAACAAAAGAGCAAAGACACCTGAAACATCATTTTTACTAGCTTCTAGGTAAATTTATATGCATGGAAAGTACTAATGATAGTGATTAAAACAAGTATCACTTCAAAGATACACTGAATTCTAGGGCCTGAAAATGGACTTTATTGTTCTACATTTCTGCTGAGGAACCAGCGAGCTAACTGGGAATTCCCTGGGGGTCCAGTGGTTAGGACTCCCTGCTTCCACTACAGGGCACATGGGTTCCATCCCTGGTCAGGGAACTAAGACCTTGCAAGTCACCTGGTGTGGCCAAAAACAAACAAAACAAAAAGAAACAGCTAGCTGACTTCCACGGTATTCTATGAATTTGTTTGCTAGTTTTCTACTTCCTAGATAACTGCAGGTAGTGCTTTGCATTCTAGAGCACTGTCCTTAAAGCTTATTGGGGAGAAAGATAACTAAATAAACGATCATAATTTAGCATAGTGAGTGCTGTGATAGGGCAAAAAGAAAGGTAAGTAACCAAGATTTGGTAGAGAAAAAGTCCTTGCTAAGCAACACGAGGTCTAACTGGAGTCTGAAAGAAGTAACAAGGTGGGGTGGGTAAAAGACGCTCCCGGAAGTGAAAGTGTATTTGAAACCAATGGGATGCAAGAGAAGCTTACTGGGAACGGTGGGTTCAGAGGAAGGCCCGTAAGTCAGGACCTGGCACACCAGCTGATCAGGCCCCTCTGTTCTCAAATGCTCAGTCTCAGGGATGAGACTGTGGACACCCAGATCTGGGAGGTCTCACGCCCAAGCCTTTCCTCCATCCCCTCTTCCTCCTTACCCCCATCACAAGTGATCTCCGTCACATCTTAGGACTTCCCAAGTGGCAAGGTCATAAAGAATCCTCCTGCTGATGTGGGGGATGCTGGAGACGGGTTTGATCCCTGGTTTGGGAAGATCCCGTGGAGTAAAAATGACAGCCCACTCCAGTATTCCTGCCTGAAGACCCCATGGACAGAGGAGCCTGGCATGCAGCAGTCCATGGGGTCGCAAAGAGCTGGACAAGCCTAAGCAACTAACACACACACACACTCACATGTCACGTCTTGTTTGTGCTTTGGGCTGGTGGTCAGTGGGAGGAGCAGGAGAGCTCTTGGTGAAACTCCTATATTTAGGAGGCCTCAAATTTGACTTTTTCATTATCTAAATGAGGTTACATATATGATCACAGAGACAGTCTGGATACTAAATCGATGTCACTATTTTTACAACTTGATTTTGCATTTCTGTATTTTTTAATATAACAGAAAAAAGGAAGGTGACCTGAGTAACCATTTTGACATGAGATTCTGATTGAATTTGGTTAGGTGGTAATTTATTGCAAGTGGTAAAGTAGATACAATTTGGCAATATTTTATTCTCCAAAATAATATTATAATTTACTTATAGGTTAAAAATGCAAATCTCTATAAAAATCTTATTTTTACAATATTTCTAATTCTCAGCATCCTCAAGACTATTCTGCACACTCATTGCTACTCTAGTATATATGATCCCAACCATCAAATCATGTTGCAAGTGGTCTCCTGCTTTGTGAGAATATACACACAGCAAAGCCTCATTTTGAGTGGCCTGGTCAAGGAAATAAGTATTTAACATAAGGAAAACACCCAAATAACTAAGGGTTAATAATCCTTGAGAAAACTCTTTAAACAGTTTTAACCACTTTTAATGAAGAATCTTCTAAAATGAGGTACACACTCTTACATTCCTATGCAGACTAAAAAGAATCTCTCTCTGGAGCCCATGACTTACTGGTAATCACTGTTAATAACAATGACTAAACTTGGTAAAAGAGAGTGATGCTTGAGTGAGACTTGACAAGTGAGTGGTTCTTCAAATCACTTTGCTGAAAGTAACACAACTATACTCCAACATAAAATAAAATTTTTAAAAAACTGTTGAAAAGTAAGTAGATTTCTTCTCACATGCTATCTGCCGCTTTGAGAATGTTGATTCCTTCTTGTTTTGTCTTGTCTGTTTTCTCAAAGCACCTATTTCTTCTCTTCCTGGTCTACTCTTGCCATGACCTTTTCTAATTTGCTAACTCAAGTCTGTGAGAACTTGAAATCCAAACTTAAGGGGATTATGTTTAAAGTTAAAAATAAAGATGCTCCAAAGGAAAACTCCTATTTCAAAAGTGGGAGTTTCTATGCAATTTATTTAGACTTTAGAGATCCTTCATGGATTATTTCCCATTCTTAACTGTGCTCTGGATAGTAGGAGTTGCTGATTAATTGCATATTAGGTAAATGAGCTATTACAGATTCTGGCGCTCAAGTGTACGTAAGAGGTGCCTCTACTATGCCTAACCATACAAATGTGTACGACATCAAAAAAATCTAATGTCAGAATTTGTGTTCCAGAATGGACATAATTTGTATAACTAACACTAGATCATTGGGCATTTTAGTTTATTTTTCCAGATCTTTCCCTTCCTTCTTGGGCTATCATGAATAAGCTTGCAAGGAACTTGCGGTCACACACATCCTCTTGCTCTTCTGTAGTTGGTTTCACAGAATATATTCTTGGGAGTGAAATATCTGGGATGAAGCAAACAAACCTGCATAACTTCAGGGACACATTCTAAAGTTATGACCCAAAGAGGCTGTGCAATTGCACTCCCACCGGGGCCGTATGCATGTCTGCTTTTCCATATCCTCATTCGCAACGATTTGTAGCATTCTTTTCAATTCTTTCCAATGTGCAAGAGAACAATTCATTTTTAACTTGCATTTTTTATGACTATGGGACTTGACCATTTTTTCAAATATGTTAAAACTTTAAATACATACATGTGTTAAATTCTCCTATTTTGGAGGGGCATTTGTATCATCATTTTCCTGTGAATCACCTTTTCGTCATTTTCAATTGCCTTTTCATTGCTTTACCAATGTTTCCACTGAGTTGTTTACTTTCTATTCATTTATAAATAGTCTTCATGAGTAAAAGCTGTCATCTGTCTCATATATATTTCCCCAACCTTTTGGTCTCAATTATATTCTCGGTGTTTAAAACAAAACATCCATTGTCTCTTAATTGCTCCTTTACCACATTACTGAATCCTTTGATACATTTAAAAGACTTCTCTCTGCTTTTAAAGCGGTCTCCTTTGCACTTCTTCCCAGCCCATCAGTTCTGAGATAAGGACGCATGCAGCACGGTGAGCAGTGCTACGCCAACACCACGCCTGCCATGTGGAGCCAACTTTAAACGCTGCCGCTCACTGTCACCACGTCATCCGTGCCATG
Source organism: Cervus elaphus (assembly GCF_910594005.1). Classification (NCBI taxonomy): domain Eukaryota; kingdom Metazoa; phylum Chordata; class Mammalia; order Artiodactyla; family Cervidae; genus Cervus; species Cervus elaphus. The sequence continues at coordinate 106,962,491 of NC_057823.1, read as the reverse complement.
TGGGTGGGGAAGGGCGCTGTGTCTTTTTGAAGCACACATAATCATATACGATGTCTTACAAATCATAGGTGCTTTGTACAGGTTGAATACATGGATAAATGTCACAAAAGCATAGTTTAGAAATTCTGACATATAAGGAAATGTTACTGCATGTAGAAAGGTAAAAAAAAAAAAAAGCCAGATAAAACAATTATGAAAATGAAAGAAGAGATATATATATATAGATAGATATGCTATAAGCATGAAAAGATTAGTAGTCAATACTACTACTCATGTCAGCAGCCTTGGAATACAGATATGTAATCTCTCTACTGCCAGTTGGGTTGTATCAGGAGTTTTCTACTTTCGTTTCTGAGATGGGAAGGGGCTGGACCTAAGTCTCTACTTCATGGCTAAAAAATATTTTAAAACTCCTAGAAAAGTGCTGAAAACTAAAGATATTTTTGCTGCAAACACACCAGACTCCCTCTTTTGTTGTTTATTGTCATATAATTATGATGAAAAAGTGCTCTTAATTTTCCTGAGGAACATATCATATAGTTTGTTACTGCTTTCCCCATATGTTACCTGTACATATATTAAAAAGTAAATACTGAGATGTAAATCACCTAAGTTTCTCTATCTCTCTGTTATTTATACAGAGTTCTGAGAGATTGTTTTTTTAAACATAATAATATACAGTTTATAAACTGTAAGGTCTATTTTGCAGGCATCCAAATAACTTCAGCCCATTTACTCAAGGCCTTTAAAAAAAAAAGCAGGCAGAAACACATTAACATACATTTCCTGAGAAATGCAGTATCAATGTGACAATAATAAAGTTCCAATAACAACATTCTCTATGTATACAGCCTCTCTCTTCCACAAATCTCAAAAAAAAAAAAGAAAAAAAAAACCAACCTCAGAATAATCTCAGAAAATGTTCTACCTCACTTGAATAAATATCCCCTGGAAAACATTACTTTGCTTCTGAATGTTGGATGCTGCCAGCCCTCAGGATGGCCCCTGGGTCTGCCTCCGTGGAAAGATACCAAGTCCTGGCAGAAGCCATGTGCTGCAAAGCATAAATGAGTGATTTAAGGAGGGGTGAGGAGAATGCCTTACAACTCAGGCAAGAACGTGTTTGTAAAGCAAACATAAAGCACTGAAGCACGTTATTTGAAGGTAAATTTAGCTTCGTAAAATCATATGAAAAATAATTTTAAACATCTTGTTTCCTTACCAGGATGTTAAAAAATTTTTTTTCATATAGTGACTCAGATGGTAAAAAAATCTTCCAGCAATGTGGGAGACCTGGGTTTGATTCCTGGGTTGGAAAGATCCCCTGGAGAAGGCAACGGCAATCCACTCTAGTATTCTTTGCCTGGAAAATTCCATGGACAGAGGAGCCTGGCAAGCTAAGGTCCATGAGGAATGCAGAGCTGGACACGACTGAGCTACTAACACTTTCACTTTTCCTTCTCTACGTCACTGCAGTAAAGCTCTACGAGGAAGTGTCTGCTGTAGATTTCAAAGGGAACACTTCCTTTGGGGAGAGAGTCAAGTTCCTGCTTTGACTGCGCAAGCTCGCGTGAGGGTCACCTTGTTCTCTGGGACACACGGGGTAGTTAGCGATACGATGTGCATGTGCAACACTGGAGCATTAGAGAGTTTACAATGAAGGGAAAACCGACTTCTGTTAGGCAGAGCTTTCTGTAGCTGGGTTTGCTGCACATTATCAATGCAAATGTGTACTCCTGTCTATAAGAAACACAACAATAAAAGTTCAGTTATGTTTTCAATCAATAAACAATCTTACTCAGATTATTTGAGTTTCCTGAAAAAATAAACCAGGAAAAGGAGATTTGATGAATAAAAACAACAGACTGGTCTCTTCACAACTTACAGATTACTCATCGAAGAATTAAAGAGACGCTGTTACAAATTCAACGTATTTATTCTCCTAGTCTCCAGTTTTCTTAATGTGCAACTAGAATGAATACAAAAGGTATTTACATCTGCTTCCGTATTCGTTACACTTCCTCTCCTGCTCTCCAGATGCAGTAAGCTCCTGAAACACTCTGTGTCCTTGTCAGGCCCAAATGACACTGAGCAGCAGCTCTCTGGCCTCTGTGATTCCAGGAATGAAGGGAAATGGACCAGGTCCTTAAAAGGCTTTCCTGGGAAGTTCCCTGATGGCCCAGCAGTTAGGACTTGGCACCTGCACTGCCGGGGCCTGGGTGTGATCCCTGGAAACCAAAATCTTTCAAGCCATGTAGTACCCCTCTCCCCAAAAACCCCACTGATAAACAACTTCCCTGTTCTGGCTAGTTCAGCAGGAAAACCAAACCAAACCAAACCAAAACCCCTAAATAATTAACATACAAACAAATCTCATTTTTCAGATATTCCTTCTTCTAGGGATATAACTGAGGTGAGAAAAGATCACCCAGATGTAGATAATCACACAGGATGCTACAGGGCGGAAGGCCCTGGAAGAATTCCCTCCGAGTTCCTGCACCCGGAAGGCTTGAGTCTCGCAGGAAGCCCATGGCTAGTCAGAAGCCCCAGCAGCAGAACATGAATATTTACCGTTTCCATTTTACAAAGGACCCTCCACAACCTCTGCGACACAGGGAACTATTCCGATGTGCAATTCTAAAATTAGCAACATTTTAATACTGCTTACTCTCATAAAAATAGTTATCAGTAAAAAATGGTAGAAGGAAAAGTATCAGGGGCAAAAAAAAGGGCAGAGAAGAGACTCAAGGCTTAGACAGTTCTCTACTTCATCTATATGAATTGCCTTCCCCAAGAAAACTATGTTTTCCTATATCATGCATTTATGGTGAGTAATGGCTTTGAAAATTCAACAAATATTTATTGAGATACAACAGTAAATAGGATGCATTCCTTTCCTCATGGAGCTTACAGATTAGTCTGACATACAGACAAAAAGCAAGTGATTAAGTAATACAATGGCTGACGGTTGTCTCTGTTATTAGGGAAGAGGAGCAGGTAGGAATACAGAGTGTGAGGGGAGAGGAGGAGGTGGTTTTAACAGGGTTGACAGGAAGGCCTCTGAGGAGGTGATGGCTGAGAAGGGGAGGAAATCTGGGAATCTTGAAGCGTGAGTGGCAGTCAGGCTGGTAGAGAGGTCTGAGAGGAGAAGTAAGTTAAAGGAAGGGGAAGTTAAAGGAGAGTTAAACAAAATAAGGTAAAGGGAAATTTATTCACACTAGACCCTAGTTAGGCTCTGATTTTCCCCAAAGGTTTTTGCTGGTTCTTTCTTTCATTCAATGCCCGGAAGACTGATGAGGCAATCTGTCTTTCAGGTTGGCAAGAAGACAACTAAATTTACGTGTCTACAGTCGAGCGTGTTATTGCACAGACAAGCTCTTTTCTCTGCCCCCCCCCGCTCCTGTGGACGTGGTGCGAGCAATGCGCTTCTCTGATCCAGCCCTTCCCGATGTGCCCAGGACTGCTGCAAATGTGGACATGAACCGTCCGAGCTCCTCAGTCGGATGACAGAGCTGCTGGCGCTTCTCACTGACCCTGAACTCCTTCCTAATGAAACAGGAGCAGATCACTCAGCGCAGCTGGGCTCGTGCCTAAATCAGAGAGGCCCGAAGTGATGCCCAAGTGCAGCTCTGTCCTCAAGTAGTCACAGCCCATCTTTAGCGACAGAACAGCAACACCACCACCACCCTTTGGCCCTGTCTGCCCATCAGTCTCTCTAACACGGGAGGCAGAATAGCCCGGCTCCCTTAGTGCTGACTGCTAGAACACATTCTACAATTCTAATACTCTATGCTGCCCACATTTTCACACAAAACACGAGAGTTCACAGAAGAGGCCAAAATGAAGTGCAGAAGGAGCTCAGAGCCAATGTATACTGAACAGTCACTTAGAAGTCTGCCGCTTAATTTCTCCATATTCTCTAGTCCATCTTCAGCTGACAACCTTTATTAGCTGAATTTGCCTTCTGAAGCCTTTGAATAGATCTCCCTCCCCAGTTCCCCCATCGACACCCACACCGTGAGCTCGGTATGCTTTTGAACGCCTTTCAAGGGAAGATCATTTCTCACTCTTCTTTGGATCCCCGACACTTTGCACAGTCCGTACTATAGCAGTTGTTTAATAAATGCTCCACGAAGCCGTGCCATTCTTTTTATTTCCCTTAAGTATAGTTCTCGTCATTTAAAAATTCCAAACCATTTTGTAGTCCCCAGAGTTCTACCTCCTCTATGAAAACTCCCGGGCTGAAGCCTCTGGTTTGTCTAATTCCCACAGCTGCTTAGTGACTCACCATCAAACAAGACACCCACACTTGCCATGCATGTAATCTAAATAATAAAAACAACAGAGAAGGGAGTTGGGGTCAGATTATTACGAGGCAAGCAAAGGAAGAAGTGGAACTGAGTTTTCAAATGCTCTACTGTGGTTCACTCACAACTCATTTAACGTTTTCAAAAATGCATGTAAAAAGCTGTTCCTAGTGAAAAAAATCCCATTAAGTCCCTAACAGAAAGTAAACAGGTTTCTATAGGAGCCTCTTGTACCCTCCTTCTATTTTTCAGTCTCCTATCAGAGATGCTTGTTACTGCTTTTATTCCCTCGGCCTAAAGCTACCATGTGAAATACATGGTGGAAGAGATACTTTCATGGAAATTTCACTGGTGCTAGCAAATTAGGACCAAAAAATCCTTGGAATCCGTGCTCTGGCAGCCATACTGGATAGAGCATTCCATGAAGTCCAAGGCCTCGTCCGTTTGATGTGTGTCTAGACTCCTAAGCTGGTGGCTTTTAAAACCACAATAAACCAGGCAAACTTCACTAGCCTCCACTGCACTGGCATAGCAGGTGAACGGCCAGTGCGGTGGCTGCACTACTGTGCACAGATACACAGTGTTTCTCCCGGCAGGATTGTGCACGCGCCACGTGGAGCTCGCGCATTGCATGTGACTGGATTTAGTCAGTACACTTGACAAGTGAAGACTGCTACGTCTAGGAACCACTTTAAGTCAGTTCACGACTTTGCAAGTTCCCTGTTCCTGTGACGGCAGAACCAACAGACTCCTGCTTTGCCTTTGGGTGACGACTGTGAGCAGAACTCCTCTTCTGATCCGTGAGGGACTGCTGTGAGAAATACAGTCAGCTGTTCTAAGTTCCTAAGACTCTCACGCCGTTTGTTACTGCAGCATAACCTAGCTTGCCCTAACCGATACGGAAGGTAAAACTTTTCTGTCCTCTGTGACGACCAGAGTATGGGTGATCCCTGCAGTCGATCTGCAGTGCCTCTGGTGGCTTTTTGGGTTAGTGAAGCAGAGGAAAAAAGTGCTGTCTTTATCTGTAACTATGTTATGACCTGAAACTTCTGTGAATTTTTCTTATTCCTAATAAATACTTCAGATACTCGTGATGAAACAGGATATCATCAACATGGCTTGTGCGAAAATGGAGAAAGGAAGTTTACTTTATACTTTCAAAATATGAGAAGTCCTTTTTTTTTTTTTTTTTTTTTAATACTCATGAAATAGGTCCTATCCAGTGCCGCAGAGAGCTCGTTATGTTGGGAACACAAGCCAGGAGAGACCCCTGTGCCCTCTGGGGATGCTGACCCAGTGAGGCCTCCGTGCAGTCTTACACTTCAGCGCAGACCGTTACAGGGACTCACAGGGAGGCAGCTGCCAGTTCCTACAAACTTTCCTGAGTCTCTAAACGTACCACGCTCAAGAGACATGGAAGAAGGGGAGCTGTGGCTGAGCGCGGGGCCAGTGGATTCTGAGCAGAGATGAGTTGAGAACGCTGTGCACTCAGGTTCCCCACTTGGATAAACGATAAGAAGGTCTATCTCCACCACGCAACACTCTTTCCCCCAGTCCATCCCTGTGATCAGATGACTCAGATGATGAAAGGCGCTTCCTATGTATTCTTAATGTCTCCAGTTATAAGATAGAAGGCTTTAATCTTTTTTTTAACATTAACAGGGGTGTTAAAGGAAAACGCATTTGAGGTATGAAACTTTTGTAAGGGGCAGCATCAAACACCAAAACCATTTCAGTGGGTTTAGCATTTAGTCATTTTTCTCCCCTGCTCTCTCAAAAAAATCATCAGTAGCTTTCTGATGATAATTTTTAAAAAGATATATTTTCTAGTTCATAACACTGTTTTTCAATATTTCTGTGCCCCAAATAACAATACCACTGATGATATGCATCTTATAAATGACAGCCAAACTCTTTCCCATGGGATTTATGTGAAAAATTTGGCCAATATGAGCATGAAATGAACCAACCGTATGATTAATGTGTGGTAAGCTGCCAGTTCAAGAAGCCTTTAATATTGCTTCAGAAAGGATATGTTTTGCACTATTTCTTCATTTCTGTCTGTGTAATTATCCAATACAGTGGAAAGGGAAATGTGATTTTATTACAGGTATATTTCTGCTCTACTTTAACTCATTTGTTTTCTATTTAAGGGTTTCTATGAATCACTATTAAGAGCCACTAAAATAATGCCTTCCTTTTTTATGTAATGTGAATACAGTTTTTGTGTTCATAGGATAAAAATAGGCTTAATCTGCTAACGGCAAAAAAAAACCAAGCGCTTTCATTGTCTACAGTAATATTTCACATTACATAAGGCATCACTGTTTTGCTTACTAGGCACTAAAGGTATCTGCAATTCGAGTCTTTTCGGGGAGTCAGAGAAAAAAGTTTTGTTCTTTATTTCTGCTATGATTCAATAACATACTCGCCAGTCAGCTGGTAACTGATGGCGGTGTTCTGTCTGTGAGTCATGCTTTTATTGCAATCCATCTAGCTCTGTGTAGACCCTGTCAGCTACCTGGCTGTCCATCCTTCTAACTGATACTTACCTCGACCACTGTAAAAGTGAGAAGTTTTCCATCAATTCTTGTTCCCGGGTCAATTTATCAAAATACCAAGCTTCAGACCATGTCAGCAAAATGTGTGTTCCCATATCTACACATCCTAGCCAGAAAAACATGAAGGGGGGAGGACCTGCTTTCATACCAGGGCATATGTTACTTCAATTTTTATGTTGATTTAACCAGAAAACCTCTAAATCTTACTGGGAAGAAATGGAAAAAAAAACAAAAACAAAAAAACACTTCTGACATCTGAAGTGATGGTCAAACTTTGTTTCCTTAAAAATGCTCCCTTGGTAAAGGAGCATTCAATAGGAACCCTGGGTTGTTCAATAGGAACCATTTTCCTGTCCTTTACTAGGGTCCCTGAGTTATGAGAAGACCGGGGCCTGTCCTTCTGGGTACAGGGTGGGAGAGGGAGTCTTTTGCGTTGTTGGCAGCAAGATAGAGACTCAGGAAGGTGACTGTGGGAGACGAGGGAGGTGCTGACTGTCACAGAAAAGACCCGCGGCTCATCCATGCTTCCCTTGACCCACCCGCCCCCCTGTACTCTTGTGGAGTCTTTCAACGGCTCCTCTTCTGATTCTCAAACGCGGCTGACCCAGGCCTGCTTCTCTTCTCTCCCCTGGGGCTATCTTACTCTCCTTCACGGCCTTGTATGATTGCATGATTCTGATTCCCTTTCATGGCTTTAATGATCACATGGAGGCGTCAGTGGAGGCTGATGCCAGCATCCCAGTTTCGTATCTCCCACTCCACTACTTCAGTAGGACTCTTCAAGATTCCTCTTTCTGGATGGCCTACAGATATTTCAATCTCAAAAAATGTCAGTCGTGACCACCCTCCCCCAAGTCTACTCTTCTACTCTGACTCTTAGTCACTGTCTTGGCTGATGGATTGCCACGGGCCCCCTACTCACATTGGAAATGTACTCTTGAAATCTGTGACGCTTCCCTTTCCTTCAGTCTATTACATCAACAATTTATAAATATTCTACATCTGGAAAAAACTCTTGAATTCAACCCTCCCTTGGCGACCAGCCTGCATGTGTCATAGGACAGGCGCTCATTGCTTTCTGAGACAACCAGAATAGTCTCCTAACTGTTCAGAGAGGGGAAGTGACTTCACAGCCCCCAATCTGTGGAACATCAGATGGAAACTCAGGGAGAGCTGACTGCATCCTAAAAGACTGGGAGGAACTGACAAACGAGGAATTTTTGAGTAGCAGTACTGCTTCAAACAAGAAAAACGGAAGTTCTGGAGAGAGTAGCCAAGTCTAAGGCTTTTTAGTTAACATGGTCTCACAGAATCTTTCTTCCATTTACTGTCTCTAGAAGAGACAATGAATAATGTTTCTATAAGAAAGGCCCACTGCAAGAAACATGCAAGAGAATTCATAATGAATATTATGAATTATGAAACCTCCTGAAGACCTGCAAGTATCCCATGGGCAATTTAGGGAGATGAAGTATTTCCCTCTTTCGTTAAACCAAGAGCAGGTGTTCTTTGCCCCACCCTCCTTTTCCCGAATAGCCTTCGTTCCAGCCCTACACGGGACATCCTCTCCTACACTCCCAAGGCAGAAGTCCCTCCGGTGTCAGTGTGAAAGGCAACCTCCTGGCCTGAGCGGGACTGCAGGGACTAGGAGAGGACGTCGGTGCCTCGGCCCGGGGCTGGGGCTGGGCGGAAGGCCTGTGATGTCTTCAGGAGGCACTGCAGGAGGGCAGGACGTGCGTCCCAAGTTACATGCTGGGGGCCAGGTTCCCGAGGAAAAGAGGAGGATCGGGCCTGACGGAAACCTTGGGCCCTGAAGACTGGAGTGGCATCGGAAATCGGTTTTGGAGTCCTTACTTGCTTCTTTGCTCACAGGGCTGAGGCCACTGGGGCGCCATCAGCAGCACCTTTCAGCAGGCTCAGCCTCTTACCACCTCTGACTTTCCTATCCTTGCCTATGGCTCCCTGCCATCAGGCGTTGGCACTTCTGTTTATGGTACCTCTGGATGGAAGGCTTGTTAGATCAGCGTGTGACTAACGAGATGCATTTTCGTGAGATGGACTTAGAGGCTAACAAATGGAACACTGTCTTGGGTTCCCCCGTGGCTCTCTTCCCTATCACTGGAAGCTAGCCTTACCCTACTCTTCTATTTCCCCGAGTTCCTAAAGGTCAGACCAAGGCTGGCGACTTCGCAGGTGCTCTAGAGACACTTGAACAGAGAAACAGAGGCCCGGTGTGAGAGCCAGTCAGGAACAGGCTCTGCAGAACCACCCAGCCTTGGCTTACCTTCGGGGGGTCAGCGAGGGCGTAGGGCGGGCACCCCGACTGGGCACTGTCAAGGAGAACCAAGGCCTCTGATGCCACCCCCCACTCTCTTCCCTGGAAGCTGAGAGCAGACCTCTGAAGCCCTCGGGACTGGCTCTAGGTTGGAGGCTTCCTTCTCTATGCCCCCTTCTCTCACAGAGCCGACTGAACAGACTAGGTAATCAGCTTATAAAAGCTACTATTAATTAAGACACAATTTAAAGATATTTCCTCTCAAAGAAACCAAGAGACTTTGGAAAATTTAGGCTACAGCATGAGATTGTACAGATAAATTGCAAAGCCTGTATTACTTGAATGCTATGTGAGGATGAAGCTTCTTCACTTTATATTGACAACATCAAAATTACTTTTATGACCATAAAAATACTACAGGTTGCCTTAGTAATCATCAGAGTTGAGAGGCTATTTGGCTTATACAAACACAACAAAAGTAAGTTAATGCTTGGGCTTGAGACTCATGTGTTTGAGCTATTATCCAGTTTTAATAAAACACTCTTTTGATTTATTAAATTTATCGATATAAACCGATTTTGCAATGCAGGGATAAAGGGACAGATGTGAAGGTTAGGAATCCTAGATGGAAGCTCTGGAAGCATACACATCCTCATTAAACCTCTGTTCTTTCACCTATAAAATGGTGATAATTACCTGCCTTGGTTTCTAAGAGGATCAAACGAGAATCTGTTTATGAGAGTAATTTGGAAGCTATAACAATCTAAATAAATGTAATTGCTATCATTACTTTCAAGATTGTCTTTCAAAAGAATACGACTTAGAGAATAACTGTGAGAAACATTTCAAACTTATTTTGTATGTGGTATATACGAGCTACTCACACTTGCATGCTCAGTCACTAAGTTGTGTCTGACTCTCTGTGACCCCATGGACTGTAGCCTGCACAGTTCCTCTGTCCATGGGGTTTCCCAGGCAAGAATTCTGGAGTGGGCTGCCATTTCCTCCTCCAGGAGATCTTCCCGACCCACAGATCAAACTCAGGACTCCTCTATCTCCTGAACTGGCAGGCCAATTCTTTACCACTGAGCCGCCTCGGAAGCCCATTGAGGTCATTTCAAAAACACAGAACCGGTCTTCCCTCGCGGGAGAGTGGATAAGGAGCCGCCTGCCAACGCAGGGGACATGGGTTCGACCACTGGTCCCTGGTCCGGGAGGATTCCACAGGCTGTGGGGCGCCATGACTACTGAGCCCGCGTGCTGCAGCTCCTAAAGCCCACAAGCCTGCAGCCTGTGCTCCGCAACAAGAGAACCACTGCAACGAGAAGCCGGTGTGCTGCCGCGAAGAGCTGCACCCGCTCGCTGCAACTGGAGAGAGCCCTCACCCCACAGGGGAGACCCAGAGCAACCAAAGGAACAAAAATTTACGACAGAAAACAGAGCCGAGAGACGGCAAGTGAACACACCCTCTCGATACATGTATTCCTTTTTCATCCCTTATACTTCTTAAGCTCGCTCATATCCAGTCTTACAGCAAACATGCTTTGTCGTAAATCTGGGATGGCCCAGGCCAAGCAAAAGAAAGCGCGGCTATGCAGGAGAGTTTCACTAAGTCTCTTTGCCTCCTCCTCCACTTCTAAGGGTTGGCTATTAGAACTCCAGCCTGCAGCGGCAGAAGCCATCGAAGCAGCAAGGTGTCAGCAAAAGTCCAAGGGACCGTGAAGGCCCAAAGGTGAGGGGCCACCCCAATGTGCAGACAGATGGGGGTGAGTCAGGGCTGGAGTGAGGGCTGTGCCTAATTCTGGAGAATACCTCTGTTGTGTCCTACCTATAAGCCTATGATGGACCACAGAGTCCCCAATAGATTTCATCTTACTTCCCTTGCTCAAAGCCCCTCAAACATTCCATCTATAATTATAATACCCGAATTCTTCTGCATGACAGGTTAACCATTTGAAATCATGTTTCAATTTCCCAAGAAGACAAACTACAGGAAACATTTATTTTTCCAAATGAAAGAAATGAGATACTCACTAGCTAATACACTTCCTTAAAAATAGAAAAGTTATTTATTTACCATAACAACTTAGGAAGGGAAAAATTATTTCTAATGTCTTAGTCTAATCTTTTAGCTATCATAATTAATTAAGGGTTTAGTTATTAATCAGAGGTAAAAATAGCATCTGCGATTAAAGTACTAGTCTTTAAGGACAAGTATCAGAGTTGAAATATATTTTTAAGAGTGACTATGGGCTACCTTTGATGCAACTTTTTATACTAAATTTTGTTTACAGCCCTTACAAAAGTGCTGTAAAGAGCAGACACCGTAGAGAAACTAGCTGACTGATGGGAGTATACTGAACGCAGTTTGGGGGCACAAACCTGGATCAAGGAACAATCACTAGACAAATGGAGAAGATAAGAGATGGTATCACTTTTCCTTGACCGGATCTTGCTTCGGTTTTTCAAACAGTAAAACTGAAGATAACATGTACCTTCTTTTTATCTGAGATATATCAGCAACTGTTCTAAAGACTCTGATCATTACACAATATCAAAACTTCCCCAGTTGAAAACTATCTATAAACACATTTTTTAAAACGTTGCCTTTACTATTCTTTAAGAAGTTTTCTAGTAAAACAGCCAAAGTCGCCAAACTAACATCACTTATCCATATTTAGAAGTAACTCTTGAAACAGCTAAAAACAGTCTTGGCTGGTACTTGGATCCTTTTTGCTACTGCTGCAGAATGAATTGCATCAAGCTGGGCAACTCTTCCCCTCAAAACACACTGATACTTTCTTTTTAATAAAACTGAACATTCCAGTATGAATGATTTCCAACTCATATACCGTAAACATCTTCTGCAATGACTCATACACGGTAGATAAGAATCATTTAGAAACCGCATGGGAGCAAACACGCTCGGGCGAGGCGGCAGCAGGCTTCCCCGCGCACAGGCCCCACTCTGCTCTCCCGCCCTTCCGCAGCCACCACACCGTCGGGCTCCACCTGCCTTGTGTTTTCACTTCCGCTCGCTACTCAGAGGAGCCTGGAGCTAATCTCTGATTTCCGCCAGCTGCGGCTCAGGGCCCCGGCAGTCCCCCCGACCAGGAGCTGCCTCTGGGCTTGCCTCTGAGCGGTCAGCGCTCTTCTCCTGGAAGGACAGCCCGGCCCCTCTCCACCTCCCGGCTCGCGCTGGACTCCCCACAGCCTGGCGCTCCTCACGGATGCAGGGGGCTCTCGGCTATGCGTTTCAACCTGGACTGGACTTCAGGGCGCTAGCGTCCTCAGACACGAGGTTCTGGACTTCGGCCTGAGGCCGTCTGCCTTGGGACACGTTAAGAGGCGACCTCCCTTCCCGGGCCCCTCTTCCTGGGTTACCCTTCTCTCAGTGTGGCCTTACAGCAGAGCCTGTTAGGGTTAAGAGTGAAGTACGAGTTTCACGGGGAACCCTGGAAGGTGGGCCTTTTGTTCGGTTCTCTGACACATCCCAAGCTCCTAGAACGGTGCCTGACCCATAACAGAGCACTCAACAGACTAAATGAATGGACAGATGAGGCCTTCCCGAGGTGGCAGTCTGTCTGCACAGTACTTATTTTAGTTGTCCTTTCTTTCAGGAATTTCCTTAGCTTGCTGCATCTTCCTATGAAGAGAGACTGAGAGGTCAAAGTCCATATATAAATGTGCCATCCTGGCTTACCACCAGTTGCATACTTTGGTCTTATTTTCAGGTTATTGGTATTTTTCAAGTTTCTAAAGATAAACAGCATCTGCCTTTGAATATTGATGGCAGCACGTTTTGTTGATTCTTCAAAGAAAACTTAATATTAGTGATAATTATAATAGCAACTGATTATTACATGTTGATGCTGACATGGCTCCACAATGATTCCCAGGCTCCTACCTAAAATAAAACAATTAGCTAACAGCATGTCAGAAAACAAATTTACATGTTTTTCTTGCTCTTAGCAACTAACACCACACTGGCATTTGATGGCTGCTCAATTATTATTACTGACAAAGTAAAAGTATTCACTAGGGTCACTGATAACATTATTTATGCGGGGGACGATCTCTCCCAATAAATAAACACATTATAATCTCGTCTTTTCTATTAGAAAAATACGCCTTAAAAATTCTATGATGTAAACTTTTAAAAATTAGTGCTTGATAATTGGCAAAAAGCTGAAGGAAAACGCAGTAAGTAATATTACTAGCAAGAAAGCTCACTATATGGTTAATGCTGACCAGCTGCTGTCCATCTCCACTTAGGATCACAGGTGGAAGTCTTACGTTACTGCAAGAGATTATCAGGATTGACAGGGCAGCACCCTGTGGCTGTAAAATTTATTCAAATACAGGACAGAGTTATATTAAGGTTACTGAAGCTCTAACCAACGGATCGTAAAAAAGAAAATCAGCAATCAGCCATTTTGATGGCTTAATCATCTAAAGACTCAATAAGCAAACAGTTGAGGTTGTTCAATTTCTAGAGCTAAGTGCTTGGGTTTCCCTGGTGGCTCAGATGGTAAAGAATCCCCCTGCAATGCAGGAGACCTGGGTTCAGTCCCTGGGTTGGGAAGATCCCCTGGAGAAGGGAATGGCAACACACTGGCAACAACACAGTACTCCTGCCTGGAGAATCCCAGGGACAGAGGAGCCTGGCAGGTTGCAAGCCATGGGGTCGCAAGGAGTTGGACACAACTGAGTGACTTCCACTTTACTTTTAGTGCTAAGTGCTATATAATTCTATTTGACCTTGTGAGACTTAACATATATTTCAAGAGTGAAGTACCAGAAAAAAAATTTCTTTGAAATAAAAAATTAGTCTTCTCTCTTCTCCAATTTCCTTCTGATAACCATATATGGAACATCTACTATGTCAGGCATATAATGCTGAATAAAACATGGTTGCTCCCTTGAGGAGCACACACTTAGACGCAGGAGATGGGCATGTAAGTGAAAAGCACGACAGAGCTCAAGGGGATCTTCCTGACCCAGGGATGGAACCTGGGGTCTCCTGCATTGCTGGCAGACTCTTTACCGTCTGAGCCACCAGGGAAGCCCCACTACGGAGGCAGGAATAGCAGAAAAAAAAAAAAACCCAAAAAAACAACTCTGCAGAAGCTAATTCAAACATTAAAAGTGCTTACTAAGTTCTAGACAGTTATTAGGCACTGGAGATACACTAATAAGAGACTTGGTCCTCGGAGAGCCTGACAGTCTAGTGAACAGTCTAACGCTGTGCTGGTCAGTAAGGAGGCCGCTAGCCACACGTGACATCTGAAACAGTCCAAACGGAGATGTGCTTTCACCATAAAATACACACGGGATTCCGAAACTCTGTATAGCAGAAGAATGCAAAATAACTCAATGACAAGTTCCATATTAATTACATGTTGAAATGAAATGTTTTAATATGTGAAGTTAGTAAGCTATACTACTGAAATCAATTTCACCTTTTTCTTTTTACATTTTTAGTGTTGCTACTAGAATATTTTAAATAATTTTTTTTTTTAAGTCACTCAGTCGTGTCCGACTCTTTGCGACCCCATGGACTGTATAGTCCATGGAATTCTCCAGGCTAGAACACTGGAGTGGGTAGCCTATTCCTTCTCCAGGAGATCTTCCCTACCCAGGAATTGAACCGGGTTCTCCCGCATTGCAGGCGGATTCTTTACCAACTGAGCTATGAGGGAAGCCCTTAAATAACATAGTGGTTCATATTACATATTTATTGGACATGCTTAATAGAAGAAACAGATAAATTAACAGAGAACTATAGGTTGTCATCTTTGATAAGTGCTAGGATAGTACAGTAAAGAGAGGAAGGAGTATAAAAAAGCCTTCTCAGGAGAAAACTGATCTCTCTCAAGCAACAAAATGTGAAAAAAAAATCAATTAAAGATCACCAAATATATGTTCATATTAAATGTTAAATTTTTAAATGAACAAATATATTTTAACTGTGTTATTTACTAAGGTATAAAATCTTTAGTCATCTTCTTTATCATCTTTAAAATATGAAGATGGCTTTTTTCTTTTACTGTAAAGTATGTCCACTCAATCATTTTGAAAGCAGAGATAAAGTGTAAAAAAGAAAGGCTACCCACAATTATTAATACCCTGCTACATGTCCTAAAGTGCTTGTATATAAACGTGTGTGTGTTGGCATGTGCGTGTGTGAGCATGAGTCCTCAGTCGTTTCTGACTCTCTGTGAGCCCAAGGACGGTAGCCTGCCAGGCTCCTCTGTCCCTGGAATTTTCCAGGCAAGAATATGCAAAAATACGGAAATAAAAATTTATTTTTATAAAATTAAACCACACTTTATTTAGTATTGTGACTGTCTATTAGTAGTAAAAGTAGGGTCTCATTTAGGTTGAGATTTAGAATGTTTCCTAAACTTTGCTGTTACATACAATGGCATGATAGCCAACTTTAGTTTTCAAAACTTTTTTAATGTCTTCTTTGATTACTGCCTTGAGGTAAATTCTTAAGAAGTAAAAAGCCGGGTCAAAGGGTATGCATTTTTACAGATGTTTACCACATTTTAATAATTTGAATCTAAAAAACTTGCACAAATGTATACCTCTTCCAAGAGCAAATGAGGATGTGTTTTTCTCTATTAATTTATAAAAGAAATTAAAGATTTAAAAAATCTTTACCAATCCTATAGCAGAATAGTATTTCATTGTTTTAAATTTACATTTCATTTTCAAATGTTTATTAGAAATTAATGAACTTGTTCATATTCTAAATTAACTGCCTGTTCATGCCCTCTCCTCAGTTTTCTATTTGTTTATTACTTTTTAAGATCTTTTTATACATTATGGAATATTCAGATTTAGTGTACCACACCTATTTCAAACCTTGTCTTCCAGGTTTCTATGTAACAGTGATTGGTTGATTGCTATGTGGAAGTACATAACAGAGGAATGAAGGGCAGAGTCTTGAAATTCAAAGAGGTCTTGATAAAATTACTAAATAATACAAAACTTTAATATATCCTTTTTTAGCATTAAATAGAACAAGCAAAAAATAAGTTAGTATATATAGTTATGCAAGGTTTTAGAGGAATTAATGAGAATATTAAGGTACATATTTGGAGCATTAAATTTTTAAGTTACAAATTTTCTGTATTTCTGATTATAATTATTTAATCTTAGCAGACTATTCAGATTCTCCATCTGGAGCTGATTTTGTAATAAAATAAAGTGTAAGTATTTAACCTTAATCCTCTGCTGTCATCATAGCCCTAGCACTGATGGTTAGCTTATTGGTCCAGGACCATTTATTCAAATAAATGTTTTTCTACTAATTTACAATAACACTTTTATTGTGCTCTAAATCTCTATAGTTTATACTGTATTCTAATTCTTGACACTATATTCTATTTTCACCAATATTTTATATATACTTATGCCCACACTTACTGTTTTAATTATTACAGGTTTACAAAATATTTTAACATACACCTGGAAAACTTCATCCTTTTTGCTTTTACAATGCTTTTTGCATTATTTTCACATATTTATCTTTCTATATATACTTTAGAGTCATTTTACATAAAATTTCCAAACCAAAACACTCAATTGTAATATGAAGCATATTAAATGCATATTCCAGCTCTGAAGATAAAAATTACAACTCATTTTACTTGCACAATATGTGAATTTATTATTTTATCGCATTGCTGCCCATATATTTCAGGCCTGTGTGCCTGATTCACCTCGGGCATTGCTGCGTGTAGTGTGGGTGTCATAATCCCTATGGTCATCACTCTGCGTTGCTCTGCTACAGACTACACACATGATGAAAAGGAAAAAGGAAAGTGAAGGTGCTCAGTCGTGTCCGACTCTCTGCGACCCCATGGACTGTAGCCCCCCAGGCTCCTCTGTCCATGGGATTCTCCAGGCAGGAGTGCTGGAGCGGGCTGCCCTGCCCTCCTCCAGGGGATCCTCCCGACCCAGGAGTCCCTGAAGTCATCAGCCTGCACTGCTCCGCTGCAGACACACACACGTGAAGTGTGCACTGTTCAACAGCCACACCCAAGTGAAGACCAGCTATCCTACGTGCACTTTCCTGCTTTTCATTAAGTAACTCCCAAACATGAACTAGAAATATCATCAAGTTATTCACTAGGCCAAAGAGTACAGTCCAAAATCACCTGATGCTACTGAAAGTGCTTTCTGTGAATGCTTTATTAATATGAAGACCATTATTTTATGCCCACAAAACTGACCACTGAAAGTGGTCACAGATATTTACAATGTTGTAGACATGCCAAAGTTCACGATTACATGTAAAAGAAATGTACCTTGAGGATCTAGGAACTTAAAATATGCTACTTCATAATTAAGAAATAAGTTTTTATTTCTCTCATGAAAAAACCTGTATATCTCACAAAGGTATGACAAAGATGTGTGTGTGAAGAAACATATGTCCTGTGTCCATGCTAGAATAAACTTCACCTTCAACACTGCTGCCTGTGGTTGGCAAGCCCACTTTTATATTTTAAACATCAATTTAAATGCTAAATCCGAGGCTTATGTAATTTCTGATTTATAGCTTTCAATAAAATGGGAAAAGTTAAAACCAAACATGGATGAAGCAGTATGTGGGGAAAAAAAAAAAGAGATAAAATGCCTGGTATGTATAAGAACTGTTATTTCTTCCTGCTAGCAATGACCCTTCATAACATAGTGACATATAAGTTATAAAGTGATTAAAAATTTATGGCAACAGTGATTGCAAGAACAATTTGCTTGTTGTGCAGTTGCCTAATGCGAGTATATATATTCAGTATACTCAAGCAAATAACCCCAATACACTGGTATCATGCATGAATTATTTCAGTACCCAGCTATTCCTTTGGCATGTAGCACAGCTCCTTGTACACAGTAGAGACTTACTTATTCAATGAATAATGAATGACAAACATGACATTTAATAGTTTCTGTATACTACAGGTAAAGAGCAAATGCTGAAAATGAGAGGAGAAAAAAATTATCAAGAACCTAAATTAGCATTTTAATACTATTATGAAATAACAATTGTTATTTAGAGAATACTGATTCCAGGGGCCTGCTTCTGAAAGTACTCGCTGATTCTGGGTCCCTACTGAAATGTAAAAATTAAGTTTGAACATAAAAACATGAAGGATATTTTCACTTTTTATGACTTCCAATATGGTTAATTAGGAATATCTTTCTTAAAACAGCAATCTTTACAAACAAAAACTTTAGTTTCATTTTTAACAGCATACTTGGTATGGATTAATGTTAATACTTTTTTGTATTAATATTAATAATTTATTATTTTAGGTACAATGAACACACAATATATACACAACTCTTCATTATGTATTGTAATAAAATAGTAGCAGAGATAATCCCCCAAGGCAGATAACCTTAAAATGATCTATATTTGAAATTTTGTACTGGCATTCAATACAATGTATGACAGAGCCTTCCTTATTTCCCCAAAGTGACTATATTGAAAAATAAATCAAGATTAGATGGAACCATATACAATACATGCCAACAAACATTTAAAACATGGTAAAAATAATCCTGGAATTTTGCCGGGTAAGAATTTAGGCGCTGTTAACAGGCTTCTGTGTGCAAGGGTTAGAGGCTACTGCAGTCTCTTCTGCTGGACGGTGGACCCCCTGGTGACCTTCCAAGACAGAGCCTGGGAACCAGTTCCCCCAGTCTTCACACTGCTAACTCCTTCGGCTTTCGCCAGAGTAAAGAATTCTCAGGAGTCTCTCCTGATTTCCCGTGTAAGAAGATTTTCCCATCCTGCTTCTTACAATTTATTCTCATCACTGTACCCTGTTTGCTTCCATCACAGCTTTTGTCACAATACCTAATCATGTGTTCACCTTTTTACTGCCATCCCTACCTGATTATAAACTATATAATTCCAAGGAGTTATACAGCTGGTACCTAATACAATGGTTTGCACAAAATAAATATTCCAGTAAATGTCTGCAAAATGAAAGAAAGCAGAGATTAGGCCCGAGGAGGTTTGCTCTAGTCGCTGTAAGTTTGTAGCTGTGAACAGGCAATAAATTCTTATTCATTAATCAATCCTTTTATTGAAAATGAATATTATCCAGTTATGTTGACTTAAGACAATTTTCCTGGACCATGCTTGGGTTTTGATGGGTACACTGCTGAAATTAAGATCTCAGGCCCCTTTTTTCAAGCACCTTCTGTGTGGTAGCTCCATATATAAGGAATAAGGTAAGTAAGCAGAGGGTAAAAGCAAGGAAGCACTGCTCCTGCTGCCCAGCCCTTCCGAGAGGAACGGAGGCTAGACTTCTCCAGGATCTAGCAAGAACGGGGACTTGCACGGCCCGGGCCTCAGGGTGCACACAGAACAAGGCCCAGACGACGAGACGACTGGGTGCGAGGGAGGGGACAGCAAGTCCCCTCTGGACTTAGTTAGCTATCCCAGACCACACACGGTGGATGTTTAGAGCTATTTTTCTGTGTTTTAAAGGTAACAACAGCAATTATTTCCAGGCACGTACTGTAGTTGTCCACAGAGAATTCAATAAAGGTCAGGGAGTCTCTCAGACTGAAAGTATGGTTTCTGAAACTGAGTAAATTACTGGCTGCATCAGGATAAAAACAACAGCTGCAGATATGAGTCTCTGAGCACTAAGAAATGAATGAGCCCCTCGGGAGGTAGCAGTCTGAGCCCTCATCTCATCCTTTCTGGCAAGCCAGAAAAACAAGGAGTCCTGTAGATGCGGCCTGAAAAGAATTTCCAGTTTAGGAACAAGCATATTAAGGACAGTGCGTGAGTGCTGTTACCCTAAAACCCCTACCTCCCAAGTGACAAAGCCTCCTGTGAGACGGTTTATGATACGGAACAAATGGGAGTATCAGATTTTAGAAGAGGTACATCAAGAGGCGAAAAGCAAAGTAACAGTTCTTCCTGTCTGCTACTTTAACATTTCAAAAACAATTCTGTTACTACTAATACTAACTCACATTGATGGAATGATTAGAATATCCCAGGCACTGTGCTAAACACAAATCTTTTACGTACTATGATTATCCCAATTTTACAGACTATATATAAGTTTGGGGTAGGGTGTGTTACGCTATTTAAAAGATATGTCTGTGGTAGGAGGAGATAATGAACTTAACTGCAGATGTTTTTACAATCTTTGAATATAATTCACCTCTAAGAAAGACTTGGTAAACTTCTTCCATAAAATACTTTATATAAACTTTATATAAACTTATGTTTAAATCCCTATTTTCACAGTGACTCTTACTTTGTGGTTATATATTTTTCCAAACAGGGCTTCACAAATCATTTGAATTCACTGTATTATATACATGGTTCTAATGTATATAAGGGGGAAGTACAGTCAATAATTCTAAACATTCACCTCCTGAATTATCAGGATCTTGAGAATAGTAAGTTTACTGAAAGAAAAAAAAATTGCTTTAAGACCTTCTCTAGTGAGTGGTAGTCAACTTGTCTTAAAAGGAAAACTCACATTTCTTGTCTTATATCTTCTTTCTATTAAGTGCTTTTCCCTCACAAGAGGTTAAGTAATTGGATCAGAGTCACAGTTTTGAGATGTCAGTTGAAGGCTGCTGTCCATCAAGGAAGGTAGTAAAGAAAAACTACTAACAACAATGTCATAAGAAGGGATAGACCAAATCTTACAGCTGACAGGTATCATGCTTCTCAGGACAAATGATGCCTTTCTGAGTACAGAGGAAGGGAGGAGAATCCAACACAGTGATTTCTAGGAACTTACACAGGCTTCTAAAGAAAAATGCCTTCCATTTCACCAGTGCACAAAGTGCTCATACGCTGTATGAATTACTGGTCTTTGTAAAAGCCGCTGAATGGAAAAATACTGCTAATAATTTCCCCCTGCATTTTGTTTCTCAAAGCTTTCAAATTGGTTATTATAACAAGGATAAAGGAAACTGCCAAGCACCTAGTTCTCTGTTCCTTTGAAATGTTTCTGGCCAGAATCACTGCTAACATAAGCCCGCAAGAGTAATTCATAGACTTAAAGAGATACTGACTGAGATAGTCTGAGATGACTGTAAAATTAAAATATTCTACAGCTAAAAGAAGCAATGATGAAAATGTAAATTAACCTTCTTCTGCCTAGTATTCACTGACCAAAGTATTAAAACTTCAATTTTTACATATGCTACAAAATGATTACTCAGCTTTTAATTTAAAAAGTAAATGTCAATGCAATGTTATTAAGCAAAGAAAATGAGAAAATATTTACAAGCTATTTCTCATGGGTTTAAGAACTATGTCAGTTATACTTGGGTATATATACTCCACATGGAGTACATAATACTTTATTTTTCTTTCAACAAAATAGCTTCTAGGTCTGATCCTACACAATACAAATGATAACATTACTTATTTGTAAAGTTTACCATCTATAAATAATTTTTACTTACATGATCACATTATCATTTAGTCAATAAACATTTGGTGATCACAACTTGATGCAAAGTCCCTTGCTAAATGACTGGGAAGCAGAGCTATCATTACATTTTGCTACTGAGGAAGGATATCAGAAAAATTTGTAGCTAATTATCACAAAAATTCAGAAGTCTTACTCCTGGGAACCTCATCTTACATATGGTTTACCATCACTGACATTTTAAATTCACAAAATGATAAATGTAAAGTTACCCCTACCTGAGTATATAACAATATCCATATTTATAAGAGCTTGATATTTCTTTGCTTGGCATGAACTTGTGGCATTATAAGGTATACATTAAAAGCATGTAGAATTTCATACAGTGATCTCATCTGTGTACAGAGAAATGAGCTTAGCATTTAATGGATGACCTTTACCATTCTAGGGAGTTATCCTGGAGCAAAAAACTTTTCTGCATTTGTAACATTATAAGCATAATGGAGTTAACATATTACACCTGAGAAAGAATCAATACTATCAACAAAGTTCCTTAAAATGAAACTGAAATCCCATATGGTAGATGAAATGGAAACTTAAACACTTGGACAAACTGTTTCACAGTAGGTTCTCATCCAAGAGTTCTGACATATATTGGCAAAAGGTAGCTAAATCTTTTACCATAAACCTGAAAATTCCATTCATCTTCTGTTTGACATTTTTAAAACACATGATCACATATAGATGTATTTTTTCATTATTTACTTCACTTAAGCCCTTCCTCTAAACTGCTAGATAATTTTCATTCATAGAAGAGGAAGACGTGGAACACGATATTATGCTTAAAATGCCATTTATCTTCACTCAAACTATGTGCTTGTCTTTACTTACAAAGACTGACATCCCAAAGACAAAATGCAATGCAAATGTTCTGTGTGAATGAAGACAGGCTGCACCAGAAGTAATCACCACGGAACACGGTGGCAGCCTACAGTCAAGGACTCCAGCACAAGGGGAACGTGCAGACCCATTTGTTTCTCAGAATAAGGCAAAACTGCAGCACTTCAGACACACTTGGCTCAGGTTTGATTTAACTCAGCGGATATGCCGCAGAACTGGAAGTGTGACTTAGTTTCTTCCCATTTTACCCAAATGAACTGTCAGATCGTACTTGCAAACAGAAATGGAATCACTTGTTGTTGACACTGTTGTTTTGTTTCTGATCATCTGACAGAGCATTCTCCTTGCAAATGGAAAAGAGAAAATCTACAAAGAAACGGGGCTCCCCGGGTGGTTCAGCTGGTAGAGGATCCGCCTGCAATGTGGGAGACCTGGGTGCGATCCCTGGGTTGGGGAGATCCCCTGGAGAAGGGAAAGACTACCCACCCCAGTATTCTGGCCTGGAGAATTCCGTGGACTGTAAAGTCTACGGGGTCGCAAAGAGTTGGACACGACTGAGAGACTTTCATAGCAATGAAGAAAGAGGAGCAGTCAATGCTTCTACCAAAGCTAAAAGTACAATTCCATTATAGCCGATATCTATAGTCGGCAGTATTACATTGTTTGTCAACATCTACCAGCAAAGAAAACTGGTAATACCCGTATTTCAGAGGTTTCCATCTCTCGAAGTGTGGGTTAAGCATTTTCAGGAGTGGCAACCCTCTTCGGGACATCAGTACCATCAGTCTGAGACCAGTAACATGCAGGGCCCTCACACATTCTCTCCTGCTCAGTCATCTGACCTAAAGAAAGTCACATTTCCCCAATTCAGAGTCCTTTATCTGACTTTCGTAGCTCATCATTTTCCATGTCACTGTCTGGTTGTATATGTATGTCTTTAATGTGAAAAACTCCTTCTAAGGGAGTTTCTTACTCATTTTAGAATTCCCGAATGGAACTAACTATGATTTGCACAGAGGAGACCAACATGGCTTGAAAAAGGAAAGAGGAGAAGGAAGAAAAAGAGAATTGATAGTCATATTTTTACATAAGATAGTCTCAGCATTTTGAGGTATAAAGAAAAAGCCTCTAACTTCAAAATCTAAGAATAAAAATATCACAAAGTGCAAGAAGTCAGCAGAAGCTGAAAATACTAATCCTTCCAAAATAGTGGAGTCTTTCCTGGCAAAAGCCCCTGTAAAATCTGTCTGGTGGAGTACTAACAAGTCTTACTTATTGAGGGATCTAAAAATAACTTGGAGTGTTTTCATAATCTTAGGGTGAAAAACCCAAAGATAAGAAAACCATTATTATAAGTGAATCTCACAAAACTCCAAGATGTAGAAATAGTGAAGTGAAAGTCGCTCAGTTGTGTCCAACTCTTTGCGACCCCATGGACTATACAGTCCATGGAATTCTCCAGGCCAGAAAACTGGAGTGGGCAGCCTGTCCCTTCTCCAGTGGAATCTTCCCAACCCAGGGACTGAACCTAGCTCTCCCTCATAGGAGGCAGATCCTTTACTGGCTGAGCTACAGGAGGTAGAGATTTTGCTATGCGTGTGTAAGCCATTTTCTACTTATGACTGCCCAGGTTAGTTACTATCATGATAGCGTTCCTTGGAAAACATCTGTATTCAGTTTGGGAATGAGATAACTGACTCCTGTCAATAAATCACAAATCGTCTTTAATTTTCCATTTTTTCCATATCTACTACAGTTTGAAAGTCAAAGTGTTACTCGCTCAGTTGTGTCTGACTCTTCGAGACCCCACAGACTGTAGACTGCCAGGCTCCTCTGCCCATGGAATTTTCCAGGCAAGAATACTGGAGTGGGTTGCTATTCCCTTCTGCAGGGGATCTTCCCAACCCAGGGATTCAACCCAGGTCTCCTGCATTGCAGGTGGATTCTTTACCAACTGACCCACCAGGGAGACCCCAACAGTTTAGGTCTTTCTAACATTTTGACTAATTGGTCTCCCTAGTCTTATATGTTAAGAGCATAATTTATTGAATCTGTTAAGAGAAAAATGTAAGATCTTCATCAGCAAAAAACAAGCACTGAATAGTTACTATGTTAGGGCCTGAGACATCAAAATAAAATAATTACTTTCATAATATGTTTTATAATGATAGCTCAGAGCTAAACTCATTTTTCGCAACAAATATCTACTGGCTCATCTATTAAGAACTGAGGCGGCAGAAGGAGAAAGGATGGCAAAAAGGGAAGGAGTCAAGAAGAAAGGAAGGGAACAACCAAATAGTGAACAATGTGGTTGGAGAGGCAAGACATTCATTTTGGAAGACAACAGCATACAGAATAGCCACCAGGGACAAAGAGAAGCAGGAGAAGCTGATGGCAGGGGAGGATCTAAGGCTGGTCTCAAAGGGAAGAAAGAGAAAGGCTGAGTGATGAAACCCTTTTAAATGTTTAATCCACAAGCCAAAGTTTTACTGAAACTGTCACACCGTTTTGTCTACGTATTTTCCATAGCTGCTTTTGTGCTCTGACGGCAGGCAGAGCTGAGCAGCTGGGGTGGAGGTGACCTGGAAAGCCTAGAGTATAATCCGGCCTAAAGAAACAGTTCCAGAGCAAGGATTCACACCTGTCTGTCTAATCCTTTTATTATTCCCCAAAATTTCAAGTCACAATCCTGTGCACAGTATTACAGACACTTGTATAGGCAATGAGGTCTGGATATTAGTATATAAAAAATGAGGAAGGTAGGACCAGTCACAGAATATCACTTTCACAAAGCTTAGCTTATTTCTGTGGGCTTCCCGGGTGGCTCAGATAGTAAAGAATCCACCTGCAATGCAGGAGCCCTGGGTGTGATCCCTGGGTTGGGAAGATCCCCTGGAGGAGGCATGGCAACCCACTCCAGTGTTCTTGCCTGGAGAATCCCATGGACAGAGGAGCCTGGTGGGCTACAGTCCATGGGGTCGTAAAGAGCTGGACATGACTGAGCGACTAAGCACAGTGTTATACAATTTGAAAGTGGCAAATGAAAAAATTAATAATTGATTGTTATTGGGAACCTTAAAAGAAACTGGTGATATTGAACTTAGTCCTGGGTGAGCCATGGTCACCGTCTGTATTCATGGTAAGTTACGAAAGGCATGGCTTATGGAATCTATCCTATGACAAGTCCGTGTCCCTACAAGGGAGGAACATGAATGCAGTGGGCAGGGAAATAAGCACTCATCACTGCCTCTAAATGTCTGTGTGCACAAAGTCTTCCATTTGAAGAATGTCCTTTAGCACGAAATATCATTACCACACGCACTGAGACAGTGTAAGGGCAACACTACCTTAGACATGTCATTCTTATGACTCTGACTATATCCTTTTCTAAGCTGATGTCTCACTTTACCCATTATTTATTTCCCATGGCTTTTCTCTTGCATATTAAATAATTAGCATGGATAACACTTTGAGTATACTATGAGGGAAATTTACTTTTTTATCATTATAAGATAGTATTTTTAAAAACTGAATATATTTTGTGGTGCAAGTATTTTGGGATTCTTAACTAAGAATCTACATCAGATTCTTGAATACACTCATTACTCAGCTGTCCTGTGTGCCAGGCACTGGGCCACTGTCAGGAGTAGGTCCGTAACACGGATGAAGTCCCCTTTCACCCCTCAAGACAGTCACAGGATGCTGCGCGTGTGCGTGAGCTTAAAGCAACCGCATCTAAACAACTTCAGATGAGGAAGTGAGTAATACCCAGAGAAGAGCTTCAAAATAAAAACTTTAAGTGAACCTCCGATGCCCCAATGGGTAAAGAGAGATTTCCTTCAACAGATCCTGTTTGAAGGCAGTGGTTTGCAACCCCGCTCATCTTGTAATATAAAAGTTGCCTGGGACTTCCCTGGGGGCTCAGTGGTAAAGAAAGAATCCACCTGCCAATGCAGGAGGGAAGTGAAAGTCCATTGGTTGTGCCTGACTCTTTGCGACCGCACGGGCTGTAGCCCGCTGGGCTCCTCTGTCCATGGAATCTCCAGACCAGAATACTGGAGTGGATAGCCTTTCCCTTCTCCAGGGGATCGTCCTAACCCGGGGACTGACTGAACCCAGGTCTCCCGCATTGCAGGCGGATTCTTTACCATTTGAGCCACTAGGGAAGCCCAAGAATACTGGAGTGGGCAGCCTATCCTTTCTCCAGCGGATCTTTCCGATCCAGGAATTGAACCAGGATCTCCTGCATTGCAGGCAGACTCTTTACCAGCTGAGCTGCCAGGGAAGACCCCAGGGGAAGCCGGTGGGGCAGACAGGCGTTCAGTCCGTGGTCCAGGAAGATCCCACATGCCTGGAGGTAACTAAAGCCCGCACCACAATCCTGAGCCAGTGCTCTCGGGCCTGGGGCCGCAGCTGCTGAGGGCCGTGCGCCCTACCGCCTGCCTCTCCAACTGGAGAAGGCACCAAATCTAGAGCAGCACTGGCTCTTGGCAACTGGAAAAAGAGTACACGCTTCTCCTCTTCAACAAGGAAGACCCAGTGTAGCCAAAAATAACTAACTAAATAAAAATTACATTAGAAGTCCTTAAAAGAACGCTTCCTGAAATTTCCTGTTTCTCGCGTTTCTCAAAGCTAAGAAACGTGAGAAAAAGATGTAAAATACACTTTTTTTTTGGTCCCCTTTCCTCCTGCAGTTGAGGATCCTTGGTATGTCTAAGGCACAGGTACACCAGCAGAAAATGCTAGAGCAGACCAAGCTCAGGCAGGCAGCGGTAAATCACTTTTCCCTCCAGCAGTGATATAAAAGGCCCCGCCCCCGCCCCGGCCCAGATTTACTCTGCAACTGTGAACAAGACGCCGCGCGTTCCAGCGCCGCCGGGCTGGCTTTCCATTCAGCAACGACAGAAATCTATTCTTATCTCTTTTCAAAACCTAGGGGATTCTAGAGCACGACCATGTTTTCTGGCACTGGAAAAGACAGTTGGACAGGCAGATGGATCGGGAAAGACAGGCAGATGAATGAAATGGGCACAGATATCTGCGAAAATGCGCAGGTTTCACGCTACAGAGGGGAAGCAGCGTATCTGAAACGTCGGATCGGAGAGCCGCCTGTCTGCTCCTCCCGCCTGGCACAGATCGCGTGGGGACGGACAGGAGGGACGCGCGCCAGGCCCTGCTGCAGGGGACGGTCCTTTTAAAGCAGTACCCACATACTGGATATTAGGATTGGAATGGCTTCAATTCAGCTCTAAAACAGGGAGCTATGAAACATGATGGGGGAAGCTAGCTCCTCTCTTTGTAATGAAAACTAACAGCTATCACATAAAACTTTTTTCTGTTTTGGTATTTTTCTTCTAAATAAATAAAGCCTTGGAAAAAAGTAAATATGAAAATCTGCAGTCAAACAGCTCTGAGCAGTGACCTTGCTCACTGAGAAGGCTGCTGCCAACAGGAAAGGCGACCTCCGACCACTATGGTTGAGGACCTCATGTCTGTCCTTTACTGTGGCTACACAGAGACCACATTCGAAACGCAGAGTAATGATCACCGTCTGCTTTTACCTCATTCAAACCTTTTTTACTGACAATTTAAAGCCACCTATTTTTTCATCCATCTTTGTTTTCTTTCATTTTCTAAAGAGACTTGGTGAACAACTCCCTCTTACTCTGTAACTGGACAGCCCTTTACCACTGTGTATCATTTGAGTTGTCACTTAGTTTATGCAAAGGCTTTCTTATCTCTTAATTTAACCTTATGGTGCAGATGGTGAAGTAGGTATTAACCCTCCCTTAACAGAGGGAGAAAATCTAGATATAATACACTTTTTTCACAAGATAATTTCTCTTTAAACTTATTTATTTTTTAGTCATAGAAAAACTAGGGAAATGTCTTTTAGGTAAACCAATATACATGCCCTGAGATGTGAAAATAACAAGAGACAGCTTCCGTGTTGCCATTGTTCAGTCCCAGTCATTTAGGAATAGTACAAAGCTTCCCTGGTGGCTCAGCGGATAACGACTCCACCTGCATGCGGGAGACCTGGGTTTGATCCCTGGTTTGGGAAGATCCCCTGGAGAAGGGAACGGCTACACACTCCAGTTTTCTGGCCTGGAGAACTCCATGGACTATAGACTCCATGGGGTCACAAGGAGTCAGACACGACCGAGCGACTTTCACGAAGCTGTAGTCCGTGTCCACACTGCTCCCTGTCACGTTATTTCAAATATGACAGTGAGCTCTCCTGGCCAGATAGCAGGACTCCCAAGAAGCGAAGTCAGTTATGTTCCCGGTTTTCTTCCCAGAGGAAAAAACTCTCCAAAGGAAACCGGTTTCTTTCTATGAACGGTGCTTTTATAAAAATCTTTTGACTGACAGTTTATTTGTACAGCGTTAGGGACATTCTCTGAACACAATGAAAATGTTTCCCATTTCACATTTTCCAGTTGTCACTGTTATTTGTGGTACTATGAAGTTATCCAAGATGAAATAATGCATATTAAGATTTTTAAAGGAAACACTTAACTCTCAAAGTCAATCTTTAAGTAAGCAAATAAGCTAAATAAACAAACATTATTCTAGAATTATTTTATTGTCAAACTAGATTAACAGTACTAGAAATGACAAACATTGGATACTACCATCAAAAGTCAAAAGTGGTATTGAAGTTGCCTCCTCATTTAATAATAAAAAAGCCAGGGGGACTTCCCTGTTGGGACAACGGATAAGAATCCTCCTGCCAATGCAGGGGACGTGGGTTTGATCCCTGGTCTGGGAAGATTCCACGTGCTGCGGAGCAGCTGAGCCCATTCGCCACAGCGCCCACAGCCCGCGCCCCACAGTAAGAGAGGCCACCACGAGAGGCCCAGCATGGCATCAAAGGGGCCACTCACGGCAGCCAGAGAAAGTCCCTGCACAGCAACCAAGACCCCACACGGCCAGAAATAAATAAAATTAATTTATCACTTAAGTTAAAAAATCTAGAGGCAAAATGACCTGATAGCCTATATATATATTACATATATATATAAAAAGTCAGACGTATTGTTCTCTTACACACAAATATTTCTTTCACTTATTCATGAGTAATTCAAAGTTTCACTGATTCACAAGTCCATTTAATTCATTCATTTTGCTTTCATCATTTCCACATTGTTAGCTCCACATCAGACCTTATTCTTCAGTTCTACTTTTAAACACTCACCTGCCTTTTCAGCAGCTTCACAAATACCTCACAGGCACGTCAGATTCACACGTCTCAAAATAAACTCCCTTCATCATCCACAATCCTGGCCCATCCCTCCTGCCCCCAACCCCCAGCCAAGCAAACCAAAAAACCCTGCTCATCTTCCAGTATTTCAAGAAGCGAAGCCCGTCATCCAACCGGACAAGAAACATGGGAGATGGCCTGATGCCGGCCTCCTGGACAGCGTCCCTTCCCCCACTGACTCTCCGCAGCACAGCCAGAGCGCCCTGCGTGGAACACGCGCGTGAGCCCTCCTACTGGAAAGCCCACGGTGGCCTCCCCTGCGCGCAGACGCCGCACAAGCCTCCCCGTGAGGGCCCGCCGCACAGGGCCTGCCCCGCCGCCTCTCCAGTCTGGCCTCAGCCTGGCATTTAACCCACTCACGGTCTGACTGCCCTTCACTGCCCTGAAAGGCCATTCTGCTTCCAGCCTCCAAGCCACTCTCTCGCAGCTGATGGCTTCTCTTCTCGCCCATCTTCCTTTAGTTATTTACCTCTCGGGCCAAACGTCATTTCTTCCACGATGCCTTCCGTGGCCCCAGGACACGATCATACCCCCTCTAAAATGCATTCTTACATGACTACCTGTTGATGTACGGCTCATTCACTAGGCTGTAAGCTCCTGGAGGACACAGACCCTATCTGATGTGCTCAACTCACATATTCCAAACACCAACAGTGCGCTTGCACATAGTACGTAAGTAAACATGTGATGACTTCAGCTGAACTAACACTGTGGAACATTTGCCCCGTGCCTGCTTTCACTACCCAGATACTTACAAAGTGGAAAAAGTATTCTTTAATTAAGTTGGTGGGCATGGGGGGAGTAAAACATGTTTAAGTTCTGCTAAATATGTTCAAGTTAATTTGCAAATCTCTTGGGAATTAAGCTTATTTTTAATACAGCTGGTCACATAAAAGAAATTCAGTAATTTACCCCAATATTTGTTGGGTGGCTCTTGCAATTTAGACCACTGTATGCTATTTTTAAAGTCTCTACTATAAAAGGTCTTTGGAAATCCTATTATTGTGTCTTGTCTACTCCCTTCCCCCAACACACTCTATCAAATTATCAAATATCTTTAATTTTCTCATTTTCCTTCAGAGTAGGGAGCATGATTAAACAGAGAACTTGTACAAAGAAGGTATTCAATACATGGTTTCTGATTAATTTAGTGCGTGGATATGGAAAGGCTTTAGAAATTATGAATAAATTGAGGAATTTCACCAGGCATGTTTATATGATATCATAAAGCAAAAATATAGAAACCCCAATAATTGTTTCTACTAGGATACACATTTAAGTATAAATATGATATGAAAATTATAATTTTCTTTCCTTTAGATAATATATATTTGAAAAAACAGTCTTAAATATTTATAATATGGCACAATGTGATAAAAAATAAATTTTTAAATTACATACCAATTATGCTTTCATTTGGTTACAAAGAGGTTTACAGATTATTTGTGTATCATGTCATATGTTTATGTCCTGCCTTGGGTTTTAAAACATCTCAAATAGAAGATATAATTATTTCAGTTTCATTCCTTCATTACTTTATGTGTAAATAGACTCCTAATTTTAAAGCAGCGTAATGGGAATTTTAAGAATGAAGGGAGATATACTGCTCCCTGAGAATTAAAGTTACTCATTACAAAAGGTCTTAAACGGCAAGGAACTGCCTACCTCAGCACTATTCTAGCCTTACTGTTCACATTCTCTAGTGATTCACACAGTGAATGGACAGAGGGCGCCTAAGGAAAGAGGCTGAAAAGAAATACATGCCTAATGACTCTAACACATAACAACACATCTGATGTTTGCTGCCCAATTATTCTGAAGCACATTGTTAAAAATTAACACTTTCCAGCATGTTATAAACTACTGTTGCTTTCTTAAGCCCTGATCATTGTCTGCAACAGGACAGAGTCAATATAACAAGTAACTATTGTTAGAGGGAAATGGATTGAAACAGGATAGTAGTCACCTTCTGGGACTCTTGGAGGTTGACAATATCCAGAGAAGAGCACTGACACTGTCTCACTAAGTTTCTGAGACATTCACACTCACACAATTCAAGAAAACACTTTCAGCGTCCTAAAACCTTCATTCTGACTCACAGCAGAAAAGTATGTGTTTGCATGACACATACTGGTTCATATCACAATAATTACTTCTTCATTTATGCCATTTAAAGAAATCAATCAGTGGAAAATAAAAATAGAAGATTAACATTTAAGGGTGAAACAATTTAGGATTGTTTTCCCAGAAAGTCCTTAGTCATCTAATGGCATTTGATTGATACTTTGTACAGCTGATTAGAGGCCTATTTCATTTATTCATTAATTTGCCCACATATTCATTCATTCATATAACAGATATTTATCACACTTCTACCATTTGAAAAGCACCCTGTGAAAAATGTGCACAGAAAATTTGCACTATTTCCTTCCCCGCAAAAAAAGGAAATCAAGCTACATAATAAAAAATGTCCAGCATCAAAAAGTCAGTTTGAGAACACAAAATAGGCAAGTGTTTCTTTTCTATAGTAATAAGAATATCTATTCATATGAAGTATAAGTACGTGTGTGAGTGTGTCTGTTAAGTCACTTCAGTCGTGTCCTATTCTTTGTGACCCTATGGACCATAGCCCGCCAGGCTTCTCTGTCCATAGGCCACAAACAGATACTATTATCTCTAAGCTATTTTATAAAAACTTAATATTAATTATAATAGAAGTCATAACCTTACATTAGAAGGAAATGACCTTTGTTTACTAAAAAAATAGCAAGTGAATGACATCTCTGCTCTTGTGTCACTGTAGTTCTACAGATGATATCAAACCTCCAAGAATCAGACATAAACCACAGGCATCATTAACGAGCAACATACCAAGTTATTAGGTTAGGTAAATAACAATTATGTTCATCTACAAGTCATAAAACCAGAAACCTGGGTAAAAATGTAACCCGTTGTAAAGTTTGCATACATCTAATTTTAATTATCTCTTTAAATCAATGGGTCTGTGACGAAGGGTACTATTTGACGTAGGATATTCTTCTTAACGATCTGCATCTTATTTGGAAAACATATGTCTGATTAAATGGAAAAACTGCAGATGAGCTCTTGAAGTTACATTCCTTTATTTTCTTCCATCAGAAGAAATATAAAGTCAGTGTGGGAAAGTGAGGATGCCAGAAGGAGTGGCACTCTGCATCCTTTTGGCTCCGTCACTGGCACAGTTCTCAGCATTTAGGAAGCTCCCACTAGGAAAAAAAAAACTACGTGCTGTGTGTTTATTTGGCTCATTATAGTTTGAAGGATTCATATTTGAATTACTAGAGTTACAAGAAATAAAACACTGGAGAGTGTCTTACAGGCACCTGAGCTTATGAGGAAAATAATGCAGGCAGATCATCGTTTGATGTCTGTAAAGACTTGAAGTCATCTTTCCATTTCACACATGTAATGTCTAATATGTGCTGTGTGCTTAATCATGTCCCACTCTCAGTGACCCCATGGACTGCAGCCTCCAGGCTCCTCTGTCCATGGGACTCTCCAGGCAAGAATACTGAGTGTGGTGCCATGCCCTCCTCCAGGGGATCTTCCCCACCCAGGGATTGAACCCAGGTCTCCTGCATTGCAGGTGGATTCTTTACCATCTGAGCCACTAGGGAAGGCCAAGTAAACTGGAGCAGGTAGCCTATCCCCTATTCAGGGGATCTTCCCAACCCAGGAATGGAACTGGTCTGCAATTTGCCTGCATTACGACAAATTCTTTACCAGCTGAGCTACCAGGGAAGCCCAGTGTCTAATAAAACAAGCAGCACATCCGCCGGCTCTGCCGTCACCATGCCCCCGGAACGGGCCACACCTCTTGCTCTCCACCACCGCCTTCCTGCTGTCTCTAATTTCCATTACTGCAACAGCTCTCTCATTTGTCTTCTTGTTTCTGCACTTGTCCCCTGAGAGTTTCTTTCTAAAACAGAATTCTAACTAATCCTTCAAAAACCTGGGACAGATCAAGTCAGTCCTCAATGGCCCCCATCTCATGCAGACTAAAAGCAAAGCATTTCAGTGATTTACAAGAACTACCTGATCCAGCTGCCGTAGCCTCTAACCTCACTTTCTGTCTCCCTTTTTGGACTTCTTTGGACACACCTGACCCGCGCCTGTCTCAGGGCCATTTGAACTTGCTACACCCATGGCTAGGGAAGTTCTTCTCACTGATATTCACAGGGCTCACCGCTCTCTCTCTTCTGGATCTTCTCTTACAGACTCTATGAAACAGTACCTGCCCCACCTTCCCGTTTCCTTGTATCCGATTCTATGATTCTCTATAACATTTACCATCGTGTGGAATATCTTATATTCACTTGCTTATTCTTTTTTAAATCCATTTATTATCTGCT
This sequence comes from Cervus elaphus, assembly GCF_910594005.1. NCBI lineage: Eukaryota > Metazoa > Chordata > Mammalia > Artiodactyla > Cervidae > Cervus > Cervus elaphus. Next base: position 106,928,356 of record NC_057823.1, on the reverse strand, counting down.
TCCCCTCACTTTTGTGAGCTCCATAAAGGGAGAGTTTTGTTTATCCACCACTGAAGGGAGCAGAATTTGCCACCCCAAAATATGCCTTTTATGCTTTAAGATTATTTTGAGCTGATAATTTAAGCAGACACAGGAGAAGCTCTGAAAACTAAGTAGTTACCCTTTTATAAGAAGCTTTTACATTTAGAAGGAAATTTCCATTTCTAAGGGCTCCTCTGGGCTTCCCTGGTGGCTCAGCTGATAAAGAATCCGCCGGCAATGCGGGAGACCTGTGTCCCATCCCTGGGTTGGGAAGATTCCCTGGAGAAGGGAACGGCTACCCACTCCACTATTCTGGCCTGGAGAATCCCACGGACTGTATAGTTCACGGAGTCACAAAGAGTCGGATACGACCGAGGGACCTTCACTTCACGTCACTTCTCCCTGTCTGTACCAGGAAGAAAGAATCTCTGCAAACTCTTACCAATGGAGAAGATGGATTTAAAAGTCTGCATAACTGCCTTACCCTTGTTGACTGTGCTTTTCCTGGTAACTTTAGGTATTTAAACTTTAGGTAACATATCTTGGGCTATGTGGGGGAGTTACTCAGTTTTCCTGGGTGTCTCCCACACACACAGGAGAATAACAGAAGTTTAGAAGCAAGTCCACCTCCATTATAGGGAGGTCTCAGTCAAGAATCTAGGAGGGTAGAGGGAAAATTATCATCCTCCCCGGTCCTGCACTCGCCATGGTATCTAGACGAGTGTGTGGCATAAACATGTTCAGGCTGGAAACACACAGCTAGGAGGGTAAGGAGAGTAAGGCAGCAAACTGAGGGGAAATGGGCTGCAGACAGAGGCACCTGACTGGAGATACCTAGGCTTTCGTTTTGTTTTTCCTCAGGGTGAGGATGTAGCCTGTTGACAACAACAAGAACCAATAGAGCCCAATGTTTAAAATATCACATGAAGCAAAATCACACAGATGTATAAGTACTCCGTGAATGGTGTCATAAGATCCACATCACAGCATTAGCAAGAAAATGAGCTGCTCAGATTTAGTAAGGCCCTATCCTGTGCAGACTGTGTCATCATTAGAAACTCTGGAAACCATGGTCAAGTGAACTGAGATACACTGCATTTGCTTTGCTTTACGTGGCCACTCTTTTCCAAAGTTTCTGTACCCTTGGCTAAACAGACAACTGGATCTAATCCGTATGTCCATCCAATGGTATGGACGTGAGTGGTCTCTTTCTGCTAAGTTGTGATCTCTGGAAATTCTGTGGGGATGTTTCTTATCGGAGGTCCTCGAGAGACCCCTTTCCTACTCAAGTAGCCTTGCCCTGTCTAACATTAATCAGTATGTCATATAGAACATTATTGTCTTCTTTTTAGATTGGAAGAGACAGAATTATAGTAACTTTAATCATCATCCATTCAACAAACTTTTACTGAACACCAAAACTAGATGCTGGTAACTATTCTCTGCATCAAGGAATGAACAAGGTAAAAGCCTTTATCCTCATGGAGCTCACACTATAGTTGAGGAAGAAAATAAAAAGCAAACCAGGATTCATTTTATTTATATATGTCCATGTGGGCTTCCCTGGTGGCTCAGTGGTAAGGAATCCACTTGCCAATGCAGGAGACTCAGGAGACATGGGTTGGATCCCAGGTGCCATGAAGAGCACCTGAAGGAAATGGCCACCCACTCCAGCATTCCTGCCTGGGAAATCGCATGGACAGAGGAGCCTGGCAGGCTGCATGGGGTCACAGAGAGCTGGACACGACTCAGAGACTGAGCACACACACACACACCTACAGGTACCACGCGATACTTATTCATTTATTATACACATGGAGGTGTATATGTAGATACAGATAAATGTCGGGTCACGTACGGACTGATGAAGAATAAAGCGGGCAAAGGTTACAGGACATGCGAGGGTGGGGGCGGGGTAGGGATCCAAAGTCACACAGCTGATGTGCTGTAGAGCCAGGATCCAAACTCCGAGTGTCCCAGGGCCAAACCTGTGGTCTTAACCACTGTGCTGAAGCTGTTGAATGGCTCTGAGAGCTTGCAGACTAGTTGGCAATGCAGAAGGAGACAGTCAGACTGGCACAGCGACACTTGAAAAGGAAATCTGGGAATGAAAAGGGCTTCTCATTGTGCTTCTGTGTTTTATCAAATAAAAAAACCTGAGGATAATAACTGGACAAAGCCCCTAGTAATTCTCAGTATTAGTGCGGTGAGTCATGCCCAGAGAGTGGCTTAGGTTTGAGTTCTCCAGTTCCATATGTTGATTGCTCTGATCCTGCCTTGGAGGCCAGAGAACAGGAAACAAACCAAAAAAAAAAAAAAAAAAAAAAAAATCCCCGAAAACAACAAGAACAAAAAAGCAAGCAAGAAGGTTAAGCTTGTTTCTATGTCATCTGTGTTCTAATGGATTGCTAGAATTTCTACTTGATCAGAATGATTAGGAAAAGCTAGCTACTCTAGTGTAAACTGGGTTTTACTTCAGAACATTAATTCAACCAATGGTTACCCAAATTCCTGGGGTAATCGTGGACCCAACTGCACAGTTCTGGGCTTAATCTCCTGTCTGTTGTATGGATGTGTTGTGAGCTAGGACTCAAGGAGACTGCATGAACCTTCTGCAGGAAGGAGTGAACCCACCAGCCCTGCACCATGGAACTGTGCGGGGATGAATCATCCTAGGAAAAGAGGAGAGAAGACAAAAAGGAGGCTCCCCTCCCTACAGGGAGGCTTTCTCTAAATCATCGTTAACGAAATGGTTTCCTTGTGAGAGGTGCCCGCGTGGCTGATCATATTCACAGAAGGGAAGAAACAGGAAATGACAGCTAACACATAGTTGAAGTGTTCTGCTTAGTTTCCTAGGCTTTGTCATTCACTCGATCTAGACTCAGATCTTCCACTCATCAGTTGTATGACACTGGACAAGATACTTATTATACTTTGATGCCTCAATTTTTTCTAAAGTAGAGATAAATGGCCATAGAAGTATGAGGACTAAATAAGATAATGAATGTACTTGCCAAATAGGAAGCACTCAATGAATGCATGGCAGCCATTCTTTTTGAAAGCCTGCTTAGTCCAGGCTCCATCCTCTGAGTGATTATACCATCCTAAGTGGCTCAGATGGTAAAGAATCCGCCTGCAATGCAGGAGAACCAGGTTCACTTCCTGAGCTGGGAGGATCCCCAGGAGAAGGAAACAGCTACCCGCTCCAGAATTCTTGCCTGGAAAATTCCATGGACAGAGAACAACACAGTAATTGGCTTCTGTAAATCTATGTAAACATCATCCTGCCTACTTTTCTCTGTCTAGCCATGTTATTGATTAAAAACAGGATAAACACTTAATATAGGCTTCCCTGGTGGCTCAGATGGTAAAGAATCCACCGGCAATGTGAGAGACCTGGGTTCGATCCCTGGGTTGGGAAGATCCCCTGGATCTTGGCATGGCAACCCACTCCAGCGTTCTTGCCTGGAGAATCCCCATGCACAGAGGAGCCTGGTGGGCTACAGTCCATGGGGTCGGGAAGAGTCAGACACGACTGAGCATCTAAGCACAGCACAAACACTTAATATAAGCTGGGTCAGTCAATTCTTACTGCCAAGAACCTGAAACCAGACCTCAAAGACTAACTCATTATCTGCAGATGTGGGGCTTGGAAGGTGGTAACCTGTATGTCACTGGAACAGCCTTTGAAGATGGGACAGAGGAATGTAGTCTTCAGAGCAAGAGGGAACTGAAGCAGCAACATAGCAAGAAGAAACAATGGAACATAGAGAGTGAGCAGAGAGAAAATATGCTCTGGCTTCTGACTGCTTCCCAGGTCCTAATTGGAGTGACGCCCAGAGCTGGCTGAACTTCCTGTCGTTTCAGTTTCATGAGTTAACTCTGTTTTCTTCTAATACACTTCCTATTGCTTAAACTAGCTGCAGCAGTTTCTGTTCTTCATAATCAAAAGGGCCATAAGAGAAAACGGTGACCCACCTATTTGCATTTGTTTAAAGTAAAAGACCCTGATGCTGGGAAAGATGAAGGCAGGTGGAGAAGGGGACGACAGAGGATGAGATGGTTGGATGGCATCACTGACTCAATGGACATGAGTTTGAGCAAACTCCAGGAGTTAGTGACGGACAAGGAGGCCCAGTGTGTTGCAGTCCATGGGGTTGTAAAGAGTCAGACATGACTGAGGGACTGAACTGAAAGTAAAAGATCACTTTAGACATTCTGAACCAGTTAGTACATTCCTGGTTCAGAATGCAATTAAGTGAATAAAAATCAGAAATAATAGAGAATGAGATGTAGGCCAATTTCACTCTACCATTTCTATGTAACACAAGACAAGGCTGGCCCTCACTAAACCAGGAAACCACTCATGTACTCCTCTGTTTCCTCTCAAGGACTATATTCTGTTTATTGGATTGAGCAGAATTCCTAAATAGTATCCTACATATTGTACATCTTTCTACTAGTAACCATAAATCAAAACTCATTTTTCCTGTGACCTGCTATCCCAAATCCCCCATTTCTGTTTTTCAAGAAGGCAGATGGATACTCTGGTACATTAACTCAAGCCAATTTGTTAATTGATTCCTGTATAAGAGAAGGTCTTTTTTCATTTCTAGAAACATACATGTGACTTAAGGTAAAAAAATCCCTTAATGAAAATGAATGAAACTAGCAACAGGAAATTCTGACACTGAATAAAGTAGCAGGATAAGTAATTTTTAGAAAGGTGTTCTTGCGAATACCAACCCACACTATATTTTTTAAAACAAGGTTAAAGTAGAGAGGACTATATATTTTTGAGACATTTAAAATTACTGAGCATTTCTCTTTGTACTGTAGCAAAATGGTTTTAGAAGCTAAAAATAAAAGTACAGCTTAATATATTCAAAATTGTAATCAGATGTTAGAACAAAAAAATCAGTCATAAATGCTTAGTCAACTGAGATTATCACATTTCTATGCTAATCTTGTGTTTTTAATTAACAGATAAAGCAGAAGGGGGTATCTAAACAATAGTGTATAAAAATGAAAAAAACAAATTTTCAAGCTCTAATTAAATGGAGAAGCAATAACAAAATACTGCTGCATTTCAGCAACTGTTCATTAAAAAACAACAGAAAAATCTTGTTATGTCTTTCTAAAATTATGTTTCACAGGCTTCAGCATCCTCTTCTGTTTTCACTCGTGATCATAAAGAAACCAGATGTTGATCATAAGCTGAGCCATCACACCAAACACCACCTTCTGCCCTGAATTTCCTGATTGGTCAGAAGATCCACGGCTTGTGCCGAGCAGGCGAGTCCAGTGCAGTGATCTAGAGTGGGGGCTCTCAAAGCCAACTCCTGTGGTCCATATCCTGGGTCCACCACGTTCTTCTCATATGATCTTAGGCAAGATACTCAACCTTCCTAACCACAGTTCTCCTCATGTTACAACGGGCCCAACACAGTACCTACTGTTGCCTTCAGGATTCACTCACTCTCCTTTAAGTGCCAAGCACTGTTCTAGCCTTTTGGAATTCAAGAGCAAATAATACAGCTGAAAATTACTGCCTTCCTGAAGTTTATGTTCCATATATTGCATCTAAAGCACTTGATTAGCATAATACTTAGTATTCAGTAATCAATAAATGTCAGCTGTTAGGATCTCGAATACCTGATTGAGACAGAACACTGGAATAGGAATGTGTCAGGATGTAGTTACACATTTAAGACCTAACAGCGGCCCTACCACTAATTCTCTAGGTGGCCTTTGCTTAATCTTTCTGGGCCTCAATTCCTTAATCTGTAAAGTGATCTTAAGATTGTCCTTATTAAATATATGGCAGATCATGAGACATAGAAGACATTAAAGAAAATATGAAGATGTATTATACACAAGAATGCTTTACCAATACATTAAAACCTTAGGAAGAACTCAGATATTAGGTAATCAGTTGTATTTAAAAATATAAAGAAAAACTCTCAAGAAAGGGAAAAACATAAATGATCACTGTCATACCAAATCTTTGTAAAATATGAAATCAGAAAAACCAAAAAGAAGAAGTGACATCTTACATTTGTCTTAAAAAGTGTACATGCCTACCCTATCAGAAATCATTAGATGAAATAATCTTCCTCTGGAACATATTTAAGAGAAATATAATATGTTCCTTTCTGGCAGTCTTAGCTTTCCTTATTTTGTTTGCCCGTTGAAACTTACAAATAAAATTGGTCTCATACTCACACCTTTTCACAAGATTATATGTTTTTCAAGGTTTTGTAAATTTTGTTGAAATTACTTTCCCTTTTCAGTTAAAAACCGGAGACTTTTAACCATCTTAAAATCATCTGAACACAGGCCTAGACATTCCCAGGTTTAGCCAAATTAAATGGCATCACACGGCCCTGGGTAAGAAAGGCCCTGCTTACCTGGCTCACCCCAATGCTGCCTGGACTTCCCACTTTGCTATCAAACTCTCTGTACTTCAGGATTAAATCACGCCTTCTCATGAAATACAAAACTCTGTTGTCAACTTTCCTGCAGCGAGAATATTCTTTCCTCTTGCATTCAGTGATAAACCCATCAAGTATCAAACGATATCCTCCACAAAACTTTCCAATTACTCCCCACCATAGCTCCCACAATGACGCATCAGATTAGACATTCTTGATATCACGCCTATGGTATTTTGTGCATGTTGTCACTAAACTGAGTATCTCGTCGCATTATTTTCTATTATGTCCATCTGAGGGCGGGGACCATGATTCTCATGTTGTTATCACCCTGGGACAGAACAGGCTACCATCCATGTTTATGAAGTACTGGAAACATCACTTTTCTCAATGCACAAACAAAACCGTTACTAAACAATAAAATATTTGTAATCTTATATACTTTAATTTGTAGAGTTGTTAATCTTACTTCATAACAAAAAAAACATCATTGTGGTAGAGTAATTGAAAATGAAGAGGAATCAGTGTAAGATTTAAAATAGAAAAAGAAATCATATTCTATAGTATGCCTCCCAAAAGACCTTTTCTGGCATTGACAATGACATACAATATCATGAAATTAAGAAATGCTTCCAACACTCCCAACAGAGTATGGTCTTTTACTCAAATACATGGCATTCAAGAGTTTATCCTCCTTTACTTTTCACTGACAAAGAACACAGCACAAAATCAGTTCTTAAAAATAAACCCAAATAAAAATAAATCTTGCAGTAGAACTCATCAGCAATAAAACCATAAATGCCATTACCATTTAAATCTAGTATAAGGTCAACCCTCAACCCGCTTAACATTAAGAATAATCAGGTGTAATACTTTTTATAGAGTGACACCCAGCAATCTAATGCCATTGTAAGTAACATCCCCTCTCCAAGTCTGTCAGTGTACTTCAAATATTCGTATGACATAAAAGGAAGGGGAAAAAAGTCACATTGAAGCCAAGTAAGCACTGAATAATTATAAAGTAAATGGGGTTGATTTCACCTGAACTGAAAAAAAAAATGTCCAACACTCTAACTATAAACAGAAATGGTTTCAATTAGAAACTTCGTGTGTCGAGAATGCTTCTGGAAGTGAAATGGAAATTACAGGAACATTTTCCCAAAGCAGGCCACTTCTTTACACAATTACTTGTCCCCATTTTATAGGTCATACTTTTTTATCTATACTGAAACACTGTCTGCTCTTCTCATGGTAATCAAAACAAAACAAAGCTAAAGTAAAGAAATGCTTCCCCCACCAAAGTGAAGATATGATTCTGGGGAGACACAACTAAAACTATTTTCAGGTTCTGAATTCCAGTGACCTCTAATCAGTGAACAGTTATAAATTTACAATTTCATATAAAATTTAGAGCATATTTAATATTTTGCTTTGATTTGTAGGACAAACACTTTAGAAGTCATGGACATGTATTGTATATATTTGGGGATGTTAGGAATGGAGCTTGGTGTCTTTCTTCATTTACTGAAAAACTGAAAGGAAACTTTCAATTACACTTTAGGAATTTTAATTGAATTTTGAAATACCTCACTAAAATTTCTCCAATGAGGAAAAATACTCTTCACTGTAGTATATACTATATATGTTGTATTTATATATTTATGCTATATACTACATATATATATATATATATGTTTTATTTCTTAGGAGAAAAAAATGCATGTCTTGAGTATATCTATTAAATTTAAATCAATTAAACCTCCACAATTACAAGTGCTACCACAGAATTAGACATAGAGAACACGGCTCTATAGCACAAGTCACTTCCATGAAAAATTCAGTAGAAAGAACAATTTACTTTCTCAATGTAGCATCATGTATTGGTGAGATACTAAAATGAAAAAAAAAATACTGAATTCATCCAAAAGATCATTTACATAAGTGTGAAGAGGAACAAACGACCACTGGCTAGAGATATTATAAGTCATCCAATAATCATGATTAACAAGAGAAGAACAGTAGATAGTTTAGGTTATCAGTGAAAGTGAGTATAGAAAGATATTACATGTTGCCATAATACAGCTAGTAAAATATCATATCCAAAATATTTATGAAACTAAAGACAAAGACATTACGTGTGTATATGACAGATGACAAATCTGGGGGTTTTGTGTTAATGCTTGTGAGCACCCTAACAGATGTGACTAATCAATCACTGGGCTCCGTCACTGACCCTGGAATCCTTCTCGATGAACCGCACAGACAGCTGCGACCAGTCGCTGAGACCTATTTGTCAAACCTGCTCTCAGCACCATCGTTCAAGATGCTCAGTTAGGAGCCTTCCTCACAGGCAAACGGTACAGGACTATGTACAGTCTTCTCAGATATGTGTTCAAGCATGGGCTGACTTTCAAAAATTTGTAAATGCATGAACATTTTTAAGCAAAAGGAGAAAATAAAAATTATAGCAGATAATGTTATGATTTTGTAAGTGGGATAATTTAGAATTATCAGCAATTTAGAATGGTTTCAATTCTGATAATAGAAGCACTTAAAAAAAAAATACAGTCATCCATCTGCAAAAAAAGCCATCACTAAAAAGCAGCAAGAAATTGAATCAGCAGTTCCCTCAACCACAACACACCAGCAATTAAAGAGTTTTACTGGTAACTGACAATACAACATTTCAAGAATGGGTATTTATTATGGTTTAAAGTCATAGACAGTCTAGCAGTTTAAAAAAAATCTGAGACAGAATAAAAACTACAGTAGAGCATTTGATACCCAAAGTAACTTTAACACCTGAGCAATCAAAATTACAGGTTTTCTCTAAATAAAGGGCAATCCTTTCCTGTTACTTTTAACATAAAGTAACAAAATGATTATACAATTCTTTTCCAAAACCAGTTTTTTAAAGTCTTTTCAAATATCTATTACATTGTGATTCGATCTACATTTATTGAAAGACAGTCACTATTCATAGAAAGTAAAACAGGAATATGATAGTGGCTTAGTTTTTGCTGTCTTAATTTCCAGAAATATAATATCCCTATGAGATGGTTGGATGGCATCACAGACTCAGTAGACAAGAGTTTGAGTAAACTCCGGGAGTTGGTGATGGACAAGGAGGCCTGGTGTGCTGCAGTCCATGGGGTTGCAAAGAGTCAGACATGACTGAGTGACTGAACTGAACTGAATATTCCTATTGAAATGCATTTTAACACATGTGATTGTTGAACCATATTTGAAACATAAGCTATAATTTTAGTTTCAGAATAAAACTGAATACTAAGCAAAATCAGCGGGGGCATTAAGTCAAAATTGTTCATTGAGATCAAATAAATGTATATTTTAGGTGAATATAACTTTGTTCTGCTGCAGTTCTACATTGTACAACCTCACCAGAATATTAGGTCAAAGGCTACATGGTGAAACACATGAGGGAAAAATACATCTCAATAACCAACCAGCTTAATGTACATAATGGTTGCATCTGACAGTGAACTCTCCCCATGTTAAACAGTATCGTGTGCTGCTTCCAGCAGATAAAAACTGCATCAAATCCTAAACCTCATCTCATGTATATACGCAGCCATATTTAGGCTCAGACATGAATCCTGCAAGAGATCTTAATTTTTATTCACATTTAGCGGAAAAATAAAAAACTTTCATCTGTAAGCAACTAAAACCACAATCTATAAAGAATTAAGACCAAGTTGCTGGTCTTAATATAATCAGAGCAAATTTGCTAAAATCTCCTTTGAAATAACTAGTGTGCTAAAATATTTTTACCCTTGGCCACATACACAGTCATAAATTATTTTACTATTAAGATTTTCTATAACTTTATAAGTAATTTCTTTTAAAAAGGGGAGTAACACATGAAACAATATTATTTGATAAGATTATAGCTGCTTATATAATTAACTTGAGGCATATCTTATCACCATGCTATTCATGATTATAATAAATTTTTAATTAGTAAATAATTGTCTAATAAGGACTTACCTCAGGAAGATAGAAAACAAGTGTTTCTCTAAGATGTCAAAGAATGCTTTCACACAAAATATGAAAACCAACAAGAAATACATGTTGTGAAAGAAAATTCATTGCTTCATGATAGCAAATACATCAGTTTTCTAATAGCCTATATACAGAACTGGAAATGTTTTAAAAATATTCTCCTTACCTGTGTATACAGTTTTTACTCTCGAGATAGGACATACCAGAAGCAACATCTAATGAAAATTTCACTAACTGTTTGAGTTTTATATCGTCCTTCCTCTTTCTCAGGAACGTGAGGAAATCACCTCCTGGAAGGATCAACAGCAAGAGATGGTGATGAGAGTCACATTCACACCTGTTAGATACTACATATTACACCTATTAGATATTACACATCTCACCTATTAGATATTACACATCTCACCTGTTAGATACACCTTCCAGACTACACATTCAACCACACTTTCTGCTCATTTAGGAGGAGTGTAAAAGGAAAGAAAAAGAACACGTCTCATTGGAAAGCAGACACTGAGTCTTCTCAGGTGCAGTTTAAGCACTGCAAGGGCCCGCACTGTGTGTCACCAACACACAATAACATTCAGTCACACTTTTCCCTTGGCCATCACTGCTCACCAAGCTGCCTAGCTAAAATTTTCTAAGAAATCTTTTTGTCTCTAATACCAGATAAAAGATTATAATTATTATGAATTAAATAAAAAAGTAAATGATACTGAATTAGTTACCAGATTCAGTGATTGCTTAAAAAACTGAGATTACTAACACCAAGACAAATATAGTAGGACAGAAAGAAAAAAGGCTATGAGTTTGATAAAGCTGCTGAGCCAGATTGCATTTTCATGCATCAAATGGATTCCAGGGATATCTGAGAGAAACTCCTCAAACCAGCATGTTCCAAAAGAAATGTAATGCAAGCCACTTAGTAATTTCAAATATACTGGTAGCCACATTTTAAAAAGTAACAACAATGAAAAGGTGAAAGTGACTAATACATATTTTCTTTAGCCCCATTATATATAAAATATTATTAAATCAACATGCACTATTATAAAATTATGGTGGAAAATATTTTACATTTTATCATCTTATCTCCTTAAAACAAGTTGCATATTTTACATTTATGGGCCATCTCAATTTAGATGCAAATTTCCATCAGAAATATTTGACCTGTATTTAGATTTCATCAAATTCATGGTTAAAAAAATGTAGATTCCCATACCTAGGTTGTTCCAAAAATATTATACTTAAATTTTTCCAATAACTGAATCATAGTACTGGAAATTAAATTTTAAATCTAAATCATTCAAAATTAAGTGAAATTCAAAGTTCAGTTTTTAGAAGCACGCATTTCAGAACTCAAGAGCTCAGGAGCTACATATGGTCAGTGACTACCAGACTAAACAGGGCGGCCTTAGACCACAATCACTAACGGCGTGGCATTAAGGTTAAAGCTTGATTACTTTTCCTTGCTAATGTACTGCATTATTAAACAAAGTAAAACAAAACCTAGTCAAAATACATTGAATGAACATTCTCTAAAAACAGTCATTCCTACTTTTTCTATTAGAACCTCAGATACTAAGCCAGAGTTTTGCAAGAAGGATTAGTATTTTAATTGTCATTTCCTGATGTTTCTGATACTCTTCACCAGGGATCTAGCCTCCTTAAACAGAAAAACTCTAGAGGTGAAGATTAAATGGCTTTTTCTTTGATGAGAATCTCAAGAAAACAAACACAGGCCTAACTCTCCTTAGAAAGTTTTTTTTCTAATCTCTTTCCCCTAGTAATAAATCAAGCATTACACAAATTTAGGTGGACTATTTACAAAATCAATAAGCTATATGTTTCAAAAGTAATTTTAATGGTGTCAGATCATTTATTTTCTTCTGTTCTTCCAAAGAGAATATCAAACTTATTACTAAGAACATCACTGAAATAGCTTCTATCGAATTTGACTTGATTTTCCTAAAAAAAAAAAAAAAACAAACAAAACCTAAATGCAACAGTAAACAGCAAAATTAACCACTAATTTTTCAACTTTAATAGGCAAAAAATGTCTATTAAAATGGACATGAAATCAATACTTAGTTCAAGTTACTTCCTGGACCAATATTCTCATATACCGTTAGATACATCTATTGATACGCTGGCCCAGTTTAGAAGAAGCGCACCCTTCTAATTTTGAAACCATACAGCATTTTGTTTAAGCTGTGGAAGAACTTTCAAATGAAAAAAATCTTTCCTGGAATTTGATTAAAGCAGCATATGACATAACCTCTGTGTTCTGCGGAATCCTAATATTTCTTCTTTCCAAAATTAGCTCACATTCAGCACTTTTCCTTCTGCCTCCTGCCCTTTTTAAATTTAGACTTTCACATAATCCTCCTTAACCTATAAACCCAGTGAAGAGAACTGCACCTCTAGTCAGTCGGCTAATTTCAGCAAACACCACAGGATGTCTAGCATGTCATAATACTTCAATAAGCATTCTCGGATGAATGAGTAAATAATGTAAAAAACAATCTCCTCCATGTAGCTTATAAGCTACCCATGAAGACAATCTACATATGAAATTTCTTATTAATTTCTGTCACTTCTTCCTTAGCTCCCCTCCCATGGTTGGACTATGTTTCTCAAGTACGTGCTAGAAATAACCCTGAGTCTCTTACCGATGGCACCTGACAGAGGCCATTCAATTCTGCAGATGCCAAAGGAAGACTTAGGACATTTAAGGCTCTGAGCACACCTTGATAAGATGCTTCTTAACACCACTGCCTTACAAACTGCATCATTGTAAAAAATAATTTGCAGAGGAGCAATTCTTAATAGATGAGACTGTAGAGCAACAGAGGCTTCCCAGGCGGCGTCAGTAGTAAAGAACCTGCCTGCCAACCAAGAGCCTAAGAGACGCAGGTCCGATCCCCCGGTCGGGAAGACCCCCTGGAGGAGTGCATGGCAACCCCCTCCAGCATTCTTGCCTGGTGAATCTTCTGTCACTTTCACTGTGCCACCTGAAAGAACCTCTTAGAATGTGCGATCTTTCCAGTAATCATATATGCAGCACATGTGCATACATGCTTGCATACATGTATGTATGTACGCATGCAGCCTAGAGTACCCCACCTGACCACTGCAGTAAGACAGTGGTGCTCAAAAATGTGTAAGACGAGACAACTACTCCTCTTGTGTAACTCTGCCTTACCAAGGCTTATTTCTGTATGGATATACAGCACACTAAGCCAAGACAGGACGGATTATTTTCTAGATTTCTTCAGTGATGAATTTCTAACACAACTCTTAGAATGTTTTTATAAAGAACACCTAGTTTAATAATGATACAGCATCACATGGTGAAAAGAGTGTGGATAATTAGGCCACACCAATCTAGGTGTGACTAGCTATGTAACCTGGGGTAAACTGTTCAATCTCTCTAACCTTCCTTACAACATAAGGATTAATTCCTTTTATTTCTCAAGGTGGTTCTGATGACCAAAATGTATCTAAACCAAGAAGCAAATGTCTACCTAGCATATGGTACTCACAATAAACACTAGCATAACTTACTATTTTTATTGAAGTTATTTTGCATATAAAACCAGAACCGTTGTAGCAAGGACTGGTTGTCACACATCAGTTTTCCTCACTCACCTCACTGCCTTTCTCCCATTTTGGAGAGTATTCATCTTGTCTCAGCACTAAAGGAGATTCTAGATTTGCTTAACCCAGTATCAATGGAGTCCCATCTCCAAGTGACTGGTTCAGGGATGTGCGCTTGGTGGCTCAGTCATGTCCGACTCTGGGACCTCAAGGACTGCAGCCCGCCAGGCTCCTCTGTCCATAGGATTCTCCAGGCAAGAATACTGGAGTGGGTCGCCATTTCCTCCTCCATGGGGATCTTCCCAACCCAAGGATCAAACCCAGGTCTCCCACATTGCAGATGAATTCTTTACCGTCTGAGCCACCAGGGAAGCCAGACTCAGGGGTAGGTACACTGTTTAATTCAGGCCACTGGGATACAGGAGATAACTTTTAAAGGATGAATGAAAGCAGCTTTTTAAGAGAAGTACCAGGAAAGGAGCTTCTTGGCAAGTGGAAGTATACAGCACAGCATGTAGTACCACACAGACTGGCAGCCTCGGGATGAAGCTGTCACCGTGGACAGCAGAAGAGTGAGGGAAAGAGAACAGCTTTTGGTGGCATCTTTGAGCCACCAGATCAAATGCTGCCTCAAGAATGACTTTCTTCTAGATTTTTGAATTGAGTGAACAAATTAAAGCTCTATAATTTTTTTGGACATAACTCCCATACTAGCCACTCAACGATTCTTTATGGATAAAATAATAACTGTATTAGAAGATACTGAGAATTAAAAAGATACTATATATTGATATATTAAATGCCTAGAACAAGCAGGAAATAATAAATAAAAGTGCTTTATTTTGTTTGCAGCCAACATTTAGTAAGAGAATAGAAGACTGTTTTATTCTTAACAGCTCTTCCTCAAAGGTTTCTTGCTCTGCTATGAAAATCTGATCCTACCTGTTCTTTCAGTATTAATGGGACTCTGAGGAACCGATCATATTAAACAAACTCGTAGAGATTATTATGTAAACAAGAATACTAATTTATCAATTTGTCATTAGGGAAAAGGGATCATCAAGGCTATACCACTAATGACTTTCTGTCACCGAATCAAGTAGAGATCTTAATTTATCTTCAAATAAATTTAAAGGTTATTAAATTAAGAGATACCAGTCCCTAGTGATATATAAAATGCATAATTCATTACCCTTGTTTTTTAGGATATCAATTTACTCCAGAGAAGTTTGGTTTAGTTGTGTTCACATACACATTTAAAATAGGTTCATAATCAAAGCAAGTATTAAATTATAGAGAGTTATTATGGAGGATCCATTTATGTCATTGTTCAGAGTTGTTATTAAAAAATAAACTTTTGGTCTTTTCTTCTCTTTAATTAGACTTCTGTCTGTGGGCCAGCCCATCAAAACTCAGGAGGGTACAAATTTATATAACAATCATAACAATGAGTGCTGACTTAATCTGTGCTCTGTGAGACACAGCATAGATTTTGTGTAACAGGAGGTAAGTCAAAACACGAAGAAAGCATCACTGCAGACGGTGAAGCCGCTGATACCGACTGCTACATGCAGGGTACACGCAGGAAAGGCAGCTTTCATGGAAAGAGAGATTAGACAGGAGAATGTGCTGGCTGTTAATCGAGGTGATGAGGGCTTCTTCCAAGAACTCTCACACACACAGACCACAGCACTAGATCTGAAAAGACTCGGTAATAAGCTGGACATGGGTCAGTCCGTGAGGGAAGATGAGAAACACGCAATCCTGAAAAGCTGAAAGTGACTCCAAGGACACTGGCTTTTCTGATGCCACGCTCTTCTCTCTAAAGCAGCACCTGCTGAAGAGCGTGCTCCCCGTGCAGTTCAGCGGAGCCAAAGGCAGCGCTGAGAGTGTTTTTCCCAGTTTAGATTAACGCGTGACATTCATCTTTTCAGATGAGCTTCCTTAATAACCACGCTCTGCCAGCACTGCAGGGTATCGGGGCCTTTGGCATTTCTCCTTTGCAGGTGATCTCTAAGAACATAACTCTCTAATGGTAGTGAAAACAGTTCTCTGAAATATAAGAGTGCATTTCACAGTACTTTTAACTTGCCGGTTCAAGGGGCACCAGCTGTAATCTTGCTAGACATTATGTGACCTGCCAGGACAGATGCAGAGTCAGGTTTCATAGAGCTTCAGAACGTCGGCTTCCAGAAAGCACTCTGGAGATAATCAGCTTTATTACATTGTGGAGGAGAGAGCTGAACTCACTTGATTTTTACTTTTAAGGTGGTAATTTTGGTGATATATTATAACTGAAACTCTAAGGCAAGTGACTGCAAACTATGGCCTGAAGAGGCCAAAATCAGCCCCGTGCCTGCTTTTGTAAATAAAGTTTTATTGGAAAACCACCACACTCATCCCTTTACACGCCGCCTACAGATGCTTTCGAGCTTTGATGGTGGAGCTGAGGATGGCCAGAGACTGGACAGCCCTCAATGCCTAAACATCTTACTACTTGGTCCTTTACAGAAAAGGCTGGCTGGCTCTTGTTTTAAGGTATTATTCAGTATTTCATACAGCTAGAGTCCCTCTCATTTAAAGGTTCTCATGACTGCCTGGGTTACTTTCAACCAAGATTTTACTATTCACTGTGTTCTCTTTTTTGCATGATGGCTCAGTAGTGCCATTTTTTAATATTCAAGGAGGAAGCTGGAAAGGTAAATTCACCAATTAATTTTAAGTGCTAAGGCTGACACACATACTTACACAGAAAAAACATTCGAAGAGTGAGATCATAAACCCTTGGTCTCCTCCCATCCATAACCCACCATCTGCCACCAAGACAAAGAAATTCCACTGTCTCTCCCTGCTTTCATGCCAAACAACCTACTTTTCTATTTTGTGGCCTGTTATGCCCCTGAAAGCTGCCTTTGATATAAAGATAAGAATGGACAGGATAATCAGGTGTATAAAGAGGTTGGCTCCTGGAATACCCTTTAAATACTTAGATGCTACAAAGGCATTTTTTTCTAAATAAAAAATTCAAAGGAATGCTTATTTTGATGTATCTATCTACTACAGGAAAACCTGCAGAGAAAAAAGAAAGAGGCATCAATTCAAGTTTCCTTAGATTTTTAAAGAGATGTGGGATAAAAAGATCAACTCAAAAGTACATTTAAATTTCATAAGAGAAAAAAATGTTTATAAAAGCTAACAATATTTTTAGAAATTGAATTTATCATAGGCTAGATATTTTAGAGACATTAAGTCCCTGAAAGCAATAAAATCAGTGACTACTTTATAAAAACTATTATATAATCTTATTCTCTAAAGTAATTAGAAACATGTTTATATCTTCATGTTTATGCATTTCTGTTGGATATGGCCAGAATTTAATTTATGCAAAGGTTTCAATCATAAACACATTTACAAACTGTGAAACTATCAAAATTAATTAAAAAGTATTACTTTACACTTCTAAAAAACACAGTGCAGCAAAGAGTTTGGAATGTCAGTATTGAGGAAAAAAAATTTACAAAAAACAGGAGCATCTTTTTTCACTTTTTAAAAAGTTGTGGTAAAAACACTTACAAATTTATCCTCTTAATTTTAAGTGTAATACTATTTTATAAGTATAATTTTAAGTGTAATACTATTTTATAAGTCCAGAAAATGGTAATCATGGGTATGTATACTTTTTGATAATCTATACTTATAATTGGTGTGCTCTTCTGTATGTGTTATATTTTGTTTGATCTAGTATTTCACCCTCTATATAAACTAATAAGTTAAACTGTTATTTTCTCATGGGTCAGAGATAAATAACTTTAGCAGTCACAGCACAGCAGGGGGCTGTTGTGGGTTAGGCATATATGGATCCTTGAACACAAAGTAAGATGTGTTTTGGGAGAGGAATGATGAGTTTCAAAAAGCTGCTGTTTTTTAGCAGGCAGTAAGCAAGCCTACACAGTACGTCATAGGAAATGACAGGCGGGATGAATCACCAGCTGGAACCAAGACTGCCTGGAGAAATATCAACCATCTCTGATATGAAGATGACACCACCCTAATGGCAGAAACCAAAGAGGCACTAAAAGACTCTTGATGAGGGTGAAAGAGGAGAGTGCAAAAGCTGGCTTAAAACTCATTCAAAAAATGAAGATCATGGCATCTCGTCCCATCACTGCAAGGCAAATAGATGGGGAAACACTGGAAACAGTGACATATCTTCTTTTCTTGGGCTCCAAAAAGTCACTGTGGATGGTGACTACAGCCATGGAATTTAAAAATGCTTGTTCTCTGGAAGAAAAGCTATGCAAACCTAGACAGCATATTAAAAACCAGAGACATCCCTTTGCCGACAAGGGTCCATCTAGGCAAAGCTGTGAATTTCCCAGTGATCATGTATGGATGTGAGAGTTGGGCTATAAGGAAAGCTGAGCGCCGAAGAATTGATGCTCTCGAACTGTGGTGTTAGAGGACTCTTGAGAGTCCTTTGGACTGCAAGGAGATCAAACCAGTCAATTCCAAAGGAAATTAACTCTGATTATTCACTGAAAGGACTGATGCTGATGCTGAAGCTCCAATACTCTGACCACCAGATACAAACAGCTGACTCATTGGCAAAGACCCTGAGGATGAGAAAGACTAAGGGCAGGATGAAAAGGGGGCAGCATAGGATGAGATGGTTGGATGGCATCACCGACTCAATGGACATGAGCTTGAGCAAAACTCAGAGACAGAGAAGGACAGGGAAGCCTGGCGTGCTGCAGTCCATGGGGTCACAAAGAGTCAGACACGACTTAGTGGCTGAACAACAACAAATGGCATTTGGGGGTTCACAGGTGGCACAAGTGGTAAAGAACCTGCCTGCCAATGCAGGTGACGTAAGAGATGCAGGTTTGATCCTTGGGTCAGGAGAAACCCCTGAAGTATGAAATGGCAGCTCACTCATTCTTGCCTAGAGAATCCCAAGGACACACGAGATGGGCAAGCTACAGTTCAAGAGGTCACAGAGTCAGACATGACTGAAATGACTTAGCATGCACGCAGATGATAAAATATCAAAGGCGGGAGGAGAAGGGAACAACGGAGGATGAGATAGTTAGATAGCATCACCGATTCAACAGATATGAATTTAAGCAAACTCCAGGAGATAATGAAGGACAGAGGAGTGTGACATGCTGTAGTTCATGGGCTCACAGTCAGACATGACTTAGTGATTGAACCAGTTAACAACAACAAAGCAAGACTGCTCTTTGTCTGAGAGGGAGACGTTACCTTACCCCTAGAAGCTGTTCGCTACAAACACACCCCTGAGAAATGGCCCAGGTAAAGATCAGTCAGGGCCTTGTATTCTTGGCATACCCACTAAGGTGAATAGGAATGCAAGAGATCAATGCAAGAGTATCTTGTAACATACTTCAATAATAAGCTTACTAGATTTCTAATACTATAAAAAAGTAGATCAGAGGAAGGTCATAAGTATAATGCAACAATATTTCAGCAAGCCATTTAACTCATCATTATAATCACTAGGCTGAAATGAAGTGAACTAGACAGAACTATAGCTAAATGGATTTGCAGGCTGAACAATGATACCCATGGAATCTAGATTTAAGATGTGATGGAAATTTTTTAGGAAGTTATCAAGTATGACTTGGAATTCTATGCTTAATCCTCTTTTTTCAAAATTTTTGGCAAAAATATGGATGAAGACAGAAAGAACATGCTACATGTAGCACAAAAAAGTGAACTGAACTCGTTCTAATAATCTGACAAAAACATTTTGAGGTGATATCAAAAAAGTGACGTGAAAGTCACTCAGTTGTGTCTGACTGTTTGTGACCCGAGATGATATCAAAAAGCTGCTTTCAAATATGTAAACAGCTTTTTTTTTAAAAAAAAAGAAGAAATAAGAACTTTATTTCTCATTTAACTTCAGGTTTCAAGTAAGGGTGCTATTTGTGTGCTAGGATATCATGTCTAAATTACTTATTCAAAAATCCTAAGAGAAATGCTTTTGTGTGAGCTGACACTGTCTTTTCCACCTTCAAATACCTGTATCAGGAAAATTTATCTCCCTTTTTGCTTAGAACAGAAAAGCTATGTTGCTCACCACTTAGGATTTAAAAAAAATACAAAGTGAGTACCTGTGATGAGTGTGACATATTTCTACAATGATAAGTAGTCAATGATAAAAAAAGATGATTACTGATACTGGACAAGAGATTTTAGAGGTATCAAACTTTCCTAGGACGGATGACTTTCTAGCAGATTAAGCTGGCTTCACTTGATCTATCTTAGGTGAACACACAGAATAAGACTGCTGACATTCTAATGCTGTTCAGTGGCTCAG
This sequence comes from Cervus elaphus, assembly GCF_910594005.1. Taxonomy (NCBI): domain Eukaryota; kingdom Metazoa; phylum Chordata; class Mammalia; order Artiodactyla; family Cervidae; genus Cervus; species Cervus elaphus. Next base: position 106,907,941 of record NC_057823.1, on the reverse strand, counting down.
TCATCCCCAACTCTTTGCAACCCTGTGGACTGCAGCACACCAGGCTCCTTGGTCCTCCACTATTTCCCAGAGTTTGCTCAAACTCATGTCTATTGAGATGGTGATGCCATCCAACCATCCTCCTCTGTCAACCCCTTCTCTTCATGCCTTCAATCTTTCCCAGCATCAGGGTCTTTTCCAGTGAGTTGGCTTTTCGCATTAGGTGGCCAAGGTATTGGAGCTTCAGCATCAGTCCTTCTAATGCATATTCACGGTTGAGCTCCTTTAGGATGGACTGGCTGGATGTCCTTGCTGTCCGTCTTCCACAGGTGAAGGGGCAGTGGGGGCTTCCTGGCGGGCCGCACAGGGTCCCGCCTCTCGGGACACAGACGAGGGCTTGTAGAGCCGCCCCACAGACGGTCTCAAGACACAGCAGGAAAGGATAGAGGGGAGAGCAGTGTCCGAAGAACTTTAAGGCCTACTAAAGATTAATGGAGACTCCTCCTTCCAGCAGTTCTCAATCTAATAAGGAAGATAAAAAAATTAGGGGAAAAAAGTATATCAAAAGACACAGTTGGGACTTCTCTGGTGGTCCAGTGGCTAAGACTCTGTGTGCTCAATACAGGGGTCCTGCGTTTGACCCCTGGTCTGGGAGCTAGATCCCACATGCCATGATTACTAACCAAGAGTTATCATTCCACAACCAGATCCTGCGGGCAAGGAAGATTTAAGATCCTGAGTGTGGCAACTAAGATCTGGAGCAGGCCAAAAGGGAAAATAAAAGACATGGTGAAATAGCAGTTAAATAGATACACAAGTAGTATGAAGTGATGGTTCAGAAACGCACAGTGAGATCCGACTTGTGGGACCAGAAAAAGATTCAGAAAGTCAGAAATACTGTGAAAGATGGAGTGGGGTTCCAAGGAGGGGAAAACACAGAAGAACCACCTGTACTTATGTCAGAAGGGAAAGACAGAAGTTGAAACTAAGGGCTCACGGGAAGTCAACATCCACAAAACCAAGACTCTCATTTCTACATGAATTTGTTTATATTTTCATGCTGCTGAATATTTTGCACTAAACTGTCACAACCGATGATAAATAATTGAAGCTTTCTCCTGGGTAACTGCTGAGGGGAAAAAACTAAATTGGGTTCACTCTAATGTCAAAAATATTGATCATTTTTTTCCTTTAAGCTTGATTTTGGATATAAAATAAACATTAATTCCTTCTTTGGAGTTTTTCTAGTAGAATGTAACTCTGTGCTAGAAATAATTATCATTCTCTAGAAGCACAAGGATGTTTGGCCATAAACCGATATTCCTCCTAATTCAGATCATCATGAAATGGGTTCTCAATTACAGTGAATGTTCTCAAATCTAAATGGGTAAAAAAAGATATATTAAAGTCATTTGACTTAAATGTTTCTCTTAGGATAAGTACTTTCAGGAAGGAGATAAGAACCATGCATGCAGTAAAATTCTAGTCATCTCAAGGAAAAGGAAAACAGTTGCTATACATCTTTAAGATTAATAGAGTTTTACTACATAAGTTGGCAGACTGTCTTCTCATTCCAACTTTTTAATTAGTTGTAGGAACTTAGGTAAACTGCTTGATTTCTTTGGGTTCCATCTATTACATAAAGGGCTTTGGATTAGATGGACCTCAGAATTCCAATCCAGACCCTGAAGTGCAGCGCAATAGAAAGCAGGGGCACTCAGGCACCATCTCCGGGTTCCCTGTCTTCAGACGCTCTGCTCGGGACTCGCTGTCTGCAGCGCTATCGTCCTGGCACAGCAGCCGTCCACTCTCCCCTCTGGGCCGGGGCTGGGGCGCTGGCATCTGTGTGCGTGGCCTGCCGATGAGGCTGGAGTGCTCCAGACGCTCCCGACTCCTGACACTCCGCATCCCAGGCATCCGTGCCACCGCTTCTCCGAGATCTGATCCAAGCAATCCGAGAGTAACTGCTGCCTTGCTTGCATACTTCATTCTGCACATCCAAGGTATAATCTACTTCCTCGCCTCTATCATTTAACCTCTACCGTTAGTGCTTTAATCCAAACACTTTGTTCTTCACTTTGGAATTAGTGAGAACTTTTGTTTTTCTGATATCAAATTCTGGCAAGAAAATGGAATCATCCTGCCTTATTCTTTCGCAGCTAATTCGCTCACATGATTCAGATATAAAATCCTTAAGTATCTTCCTTATTCAACAAAAGTTGACCTTTACCAGTGTCACCAATTTAAAATGAATAACGCAGCCTCTATTCCTTCGTAATCCATATACCTTCACTTTTACAAACAGCATATATTTCATTAATTTTAAACAGATCTTTTGTTAAGTTATTATCTATGTGACCTTTTTGCAACCACTCACATGCAGTTTTCCAGGTCTTTTATCATCAACTCCCAGAAGGCACAGCCCAGTAGGTAACTCACTTAGCACAACATGGTGTGCAAACAGGCAATTAAAACTATGTTCATTAAAGTGATAGGTTAAATGTCACAGAGAAACCAACAAAAGATTTAGATACATGAGCATTTTCCTCCAATTACTGTTGGTCATTTCTTATTGGATATGATTTTCATTTTATGACATGAATAAAAGCTCAGTGAGCAACATGGCAAAGGGAAAATGCCATGTACAACTGAGGTTTCTTTTTCACTTTGGTTTATACTCTATCAATGTATTTGAGAACAAAAAACAATGGCTATTTATCAAAAAAAAGACAGGTTTATTAAACTGCCAAATGCATAACCATAAATGTGACCACAGTGAGATCACAATCCAAACAATGTAGGTACACTGACAAAAGGAAACGAGCTCCTTTAAGTTAATCCCCACATTGCCAGAAACGGCTTCAAGAGCACGGGCTGGCGCTGAGTCCAGGAGTGGGGTCAGAGGACAGAGGGGTCTGGCCAGTTGCCAGTGGCTGAGCTATAGTACAGGAGGCCACAATCAAAACCATCCCAAGAAGAACAAATTCAAAAAAGCAAAATGGTTGTTTGAGAAGGCCTTAAATAGCTGAGAAAAGAAGAGAAGCAAAAAGCAAAGGAGAAAGGTAAAGATACATCCATCTGAACGCAGAGTTCTAAAGAACAGCAAGGAGAAATAAGAAAGCCTTCCTCAGTGATCAATGCAAAGAAATAGAGGAACACAATAGAATGGAAAGACTAGAGATCTCTTTAAGAAAATTAGAGATACCAAGGGAACTTTTCATGCAAAGACGGGCACAATAAAGGACAGAAATGGTATGGACCTAACAGAAGCAGAAGAGATTAAGAAGAGGTGGCAAGAATACAGAGAAGAACTGTATAAAAAAGATCCTCATGACCAAGATAACCATGATGGTGTGATCACTCACCTAGAACCAGACATCCTGGAATGTGAAGTCAAGGGGGCCTTAGGAAGCATCACTACGAACAAAGCTAGTGGAGGTGATGGAATTCCAGCTGAGCTATTTCAAATCCTAAAAGATGATGCTGTGAAAGTGCTACACTCAATATGCCAGCACTTATTTGAAATTTGAAAAACTCAGCAGTGGCCACAGGACTGGAAAAGGTTAGTTTTCATTCCAATCCCAAAGAAAGGCAATGCCAAGGCTAATTCATGTCAATGTACAGCAAAAATCACCACAATATTGTAAAACAATTAGGCTCCAATTAAAATAAATAAATTAATTAAAAAAAAGAAAGACAATGCCTAAAAATGTTCAAACTACTGCACAATCGCACTCATCTCACACATAGAAAAGTAATGCTCAAAACTCTCTAAGCTAGGCTTCAACAGTATGTGAACTGAGAACTTTCAGATGTTCAAGCTGGATTTAGAACAGAGATCAAATTGCCATCATCCGGTGGATCATGGAAAAAGCAAGAGAATTCCAAAAAAAACAACTACTGCTTCAGTGACTACGCCAAAGCCTTTGACTGTGTAGATCACAACAAACTGTGGAAAATTCTTAAAGAGATGAGAATACCAGACCACCTAACCTCCCTCCTGAGAAACCTGTGTGCAGGTCAGGAAGCAACAGTTAGCAAGAGGACATGGAACAACAGACTGGTTCCAAATAGGAAAAGGAGTACGTCAAAGCTGTGTATTGTCACCCTGCTTATTTAACTTCTACACAGAGTATATCATGGAAATGCTGGGCTGGATGAATCACGAGATGGAATCAAGGTTATGGGAGAAGTATCAACAACCTCAGTCATGCTGATGATACCTCTCTACTGGCAGAAAACGAAGAGGATCTAAAGAGTCTCTTGATGAAGGTGAAAGAGGAGAGTGAAAAGGCTGGGTTAAAATTGAACATTCAAAAGACTAAGATCACGGCATCCAGTCCTATCACTTCATGGCCAACAGATGGGAAAAAATGAAAATCATGACAGATTTTATCTTCTTGGGCTCCAAAATCACTGCGGATTTGACTACAGCTGTCAAAGTAAAAGATGCTTTCCTTAGAAGAAAAGCTGTGAGGAACCTAGATAGCGTATTGAAAAGAAGAGACATCTCTTTGCCGAAAAAGGTCCATCTAGTCAAGGCTATGGTTTTTCCAGTGGTCATGTATGGATGTGAGAGTTGGACAGTGAAGAAAGCTGAGAGCTGAAGAATTGATGCTTTTGAAGTGTGGTGTTGGGGAAGACTCTTGAGAGTGCCTTGGACTGCCAGGAGATCCAACCAGTCCATCCTAAAGGAGATCAGTCCTGAATAGTCACTGGAAGGACTGATGCTGAAGCTGAAACTCCAATACTTTGGCCACCTGATGTGAAGAACTGACTCACTGGAAAAAAGACCCTGATGCTGGAAAAGATTGAAGGTGGGAGAAGGGGACGACAGAGGATGAGATGGTTGGATGGCATCACGGACTGAGTGGACATGAGTCTGAGTAAACTCCAGGAGTTGGTGATGGACAGGGAGGCCTGGTGTGCTGCACTTCATGGGGTCACAAAGAGTCAGACGTGACTGAGCGACTGAAGTGAACTGAGCTATAGTATCTGACAGCACAGTACGGGGCAATTCACATAGGGGACAGGACACCCCAAAAATCTGCAGGATCTAATCTGACAGGACACTTTCTGTCTTGAAGAGATTCTCTGGCGTAACTATGACCTTTTCAGGGTATCGTTTTCTTGCCTGGCTGCAATGTCCTCAAGCCACAATTTTGCCCAGGGGTTCTGGTATCTACAAGGACAAGTCTTCCTTCTATAACCAGAACACGGTTTATCTGACTTCCAGCTGTACAAAATGAGGACATATCTTATTAACGCAAGGAAAAAGTGAGAAAAAACTGAAATCACTGAGTTTTGCAATTCATTCACTATGTAAACATGGTATAATACTACATGATAAGACATTCAAGGTTTATGATGAAAGAATACTTTGCATTCCATACTTTAGAACACCAGCGTGGAGTCACCATATGTCAAAATAGCATTCAACAACTTCCCAATCTCTCTCCATTCTCCCACAATACACAGAAGAAAGTGCTTTATATATATACATAAATACACTATTTACACACACACACACACAGACGTATATACGCACACACAAAGCCTGTCAGAGGAGCTCTCCTTCACTGTCATGGACTAGTTCCTCTCTCTTCTCGTCTCTTCTCCCCTGATGTAGCAGCTGTGATCAGATTGCTTCCATAACCACAATGTCTTATTCAATTGATTCTGAATAGGCCTACACTATTTAACTAACTTAAAACAGGTTCTGGTCAGTATGTCAATATGCATTTTGTCTTCTTCCACTACCTCTGGAAAAAACAGAAAAAGATATTTTATATACATTTATCTTTAAAAGTCACCCACCATTCACTAGCATTCACCTTGGTGGATGTTCGCTGTGAAAAGATTTAAGAAATTACACAGTCTATAAATATAGGGGAACAAGAATTAAAGTGAATGTAGTTTCACTATGTTCTCTTCCTTTCTTCCCAGAGAAGAAATAATAATTTTGTCAAAAATATTTACCTGCTAGCTGTATTTTAAAATCTGGTTTATAGCTATCTTCTCTCACGGACTTTAATAATTTATATAGGAACCAACTTTAACAGCAGTCAAATGTGATAAATAATCTGGGTATTCTATGAAAATCTGTTGATGGCAAAATTTTCTAGATGCAAACTCCTACAGGCCAGCTCCTATAGGGCAAAGAGCTGATGATATTTTATATTTCTAGTGAGTACCTATGTCCATCATGTAAGTGATTTCGTAAATATTTATGGAGCATAAACCTAGTATTTACAACAGTTGCCTACTCTCGAGCAGTTTATCACCTTCTTAATCTCATTGCTTAGATGATGGGAAAGGAGAGGAGTCAGTCAACACACTTGTCTTTCCTGAGGGAAGCCCAAGAGAAAAGGACATTTGTGTAACCTGGCCTGATTCTTCACAGCTATCCAAGCTGACTGAGAAAAAAGAAGAAACAGGAAGTCAAACAGTGAGTTCTCATTTTAAGAGGGATGTAAAGAAACTACCCAGAGATGGTTCTATATAAATAATACATAATTAAGTCAGTCATGCAGAGTTTAATCACACTCTTGACAATATGGAATGAAAAAGAGTTCTGGTTAGTAATGGACTAATAAACCACTGGCTTCTCCATAGACATTATTTTTAAGATCACCATGGCTGCAACACGTTATAGATTCCATAGACATACCCTTGAATCCTTAATCACTAATACAGTATGAAGTAAAGTGGGATGTTGCTAGTAGTACATGTTTTTTATTTTGCTCCTTTACTATGTTTATACTAGAAATGTACTTCTCATAGCTGGTGGAACACTCTGAAGACACCCAGATAATCTTTGAACTTTTACAACCCTTTTGGGGTTACTGGTGATCGCTAGTTTACTTCAGAAACTCTTGATTTACACTAAATAATCTTTCTGAGTCACAATTTTCTCTTTAAAGTGAAAACTATAGTAATACTATATAGTGCTATATAGTGTAAAACAAATCAAATTTCTAATTTTGAGAAGCTACCCAACAATATGTATAAGGTCTTATATAAAGTCCTCTTATGAAATTTTAAAAAGTTAAAGAAATAACATTTGCTGTGTGATATATATTCTTTTGTCATTATTCCTTTATTTCTGTTTGACTGTTGTTAGTGAGCCAAAAGATATGCAGAGTGCTTACTGGCCATGGAGAAAGGAAAGTCAAATAAGTAGATGAATGAGATAGTAAAGGTGGATGGAAGGGGAAAGAGTTCAAGTAGTAAAGAGTGGGTTCTTGAACTGTCCAGAAAAGGCCAGAAGACCAGGAGTATTGCCCTAGCGGATAATCTAGAGTAAGTGGTCTGCTTCTGTTAGGCTTAAGGATAGAGAATTTCCAAAAGGCCTTGTAATGTAAATGATCCATAACAAGCTGATATTATCTTTTTATATGAGTGGTAAATAGGGAAGAATATTATTGAAAAATTAAATTTCATAGTCTGCTTTTTTGCAAGCAATTTCTGTTAACAGGAGAGTTTCATAATTTTAAAAAATTATTCTGAATGCAGTAATTGTTGATACAAGAGATTATTTTATCTTATCTTATGATTTTTTTTTAAGGATTTCTGGTTAAATGGCCAGACTAGACAGGATTTAGAAGTTAATTTATATAGTAAGGGGAAATCAAAATGGTGTGAAAATCTAAACAAACTTCATTACAATTAATTGTGTACTTTAAATACAATTTCTCCTAGATAACCCTGACACCTGACTCTCTCATAGGCTGATTCAGAAACATGTTTGCCCCCAAATGTCTCAATTTCTTTAAAACTATTGTTTCAATCTGGTACTATGTGATTACATTCTTGCTTTTAACAGTGTATTAAACTGATACTAAAGACAGAGTATAAAAATCAGACCAGGTAGCTAATATTAAGGAAGGTGAATGAAAGGCAGACATATTTAAGAGAGGTAAAGGATCATTAACTATGATCAAGAGGAATTTATACCTGAGATGCAAGGATGGTCCAACATATGCAAAAATCAATGTGCTACATCACATTAACATAATAAAAAATCATATGATCATCTCAATAGACACAGAAAAGTCTGACAAAATTCAAAATCCATTCTTAATAAAAACTTAACAAAATGTAGCAGGAACATACTTTAACACAATAAAGGTCATATAGGATAAGACCACATATATGTTGGGCTTATGCATGTTGCTCATATATGTACAAGGGTATGTTGTAGTTAATTATGAATGGCTGAAAGCTTTTTCTATAAGATTAAAAACAAAACAAGGGTACTCACTCTTACCATTCCTACTAACATAGTACTCAAAGTCCTTGCCAGAAAAATCAGGCAAGAAAAATAAGTAAAAGAACTTGAAAGGAAAAAGCAAAGTTATTTCTATTTGCAGATGACATAATTTTATATATAGAAAACCTCAGACTCAACCAAAACATGGTTAGATATAATCAATGAACTCAGTAAAGTTGCAGTATACAAAATTAACATAGAAAAATCAGTAGCATTTCTATACACAAATGACATCTGAAAAATAAATAAAATGACCTCACTTACAATAGCATCAAAAACAATGAAATACTTAGGAATAACCTTAACTGAGGAGGTGAAAGATCTCTACACTGAAAACTGTGAGACACTGAAGAGACAGAAGACAAGTAAATGGAAAAACATCCCCTGTTCATGGACTGGGAGAATACTGTTCTAACATCCATACCACCCACAGCCATCCGTAGATTTCGTGCAATTCCTACAGAGGTCCCAATGGCATTTTTTTTTTAATAGAAGTAGAAAAAAAATGGATAAAGACTTAACTGGAAGATCTAAACCATGGCACTCCTTAGATGAAAACACAGGAATAAGGTTCTTGCTGTGGGTCTTGGTAATGATTTTTTGGATATAATACCTAAAGCACAATGAAGATGACAAAAAATAAACAAGTGGGCCTACATCACATGAACAAGCTCCTGCAGAGCAACAGAAACCATTAACAAAGTGAAAATAAAACCTATAGGATGTGAAAAAAGACTTGCAAACCATGTATCTGATAAAGAGCTTAATAACCCAAAAATATAAAGAACTCATATAACTCAACCAAAAGAAAACCCAAATAACCCAACTAAGAAATTTGCAAAGCACCTGAATAGACATCTCTCCAAAGAAGATGTATAAAAGGTCAACAGGGACATGAAAAGACACTCAATATCACACGTCATTAGGGACCTGCAAATCACAACCACAATAAGGCAGTATCTTACACCTGTTAGAATGTCCATCATCAGAAAAACAAGAGATAACAAAGGCTGGCACGGATGTGGAGAAAGGGAACCCCTAGTGCCCTGTGAGTGGGACTGTGAATGGGAATAACCACTATGGAAAACAGCATGGAGGATACTATAAAAATCATAAATAGAACTACTTTATCATCTAGCAATTTCCCTTCTGAAAATATATACAAAGGGAACACGAGCACTAACTTGAGAAGATACTTCTACCTCCACGTTCATGTCAGCCTTGTTTACAAGAGCTGAGACACGGAAACGACCCAAGTGTCCATCAACAGCTGGATGAATAGAGTATGAAGTTTCAGTGTGTGTGTTTATACACACAATATATACACAAGGTATAAAGACACACACACGTGCACACACAATGAAAAACTGCTCAGCCGCCTAAAAACAAAGAAAGCCTACCATTCCCAACAAAGTGGATGGGGCATGAAGGTGCTATGCCAACTGAAATAAGCCAGACAAAGCACGACAAAGAGTGTATGCTCTCGCTTACATGTGGAGTCTAAAAAGAAAACAAACAGCTCATAGAAAAAGAGGTCAGACTTCAGGTCACCACAGGCTGGAAACACAGAGGAGAGGAATTTAAAGGAGGTCAAAAGACACAACCTTCAGCTTATAAGACAAATTAGTACCAACGATATAATCCACAACATGATGACTACTGCCAACATTGCTGCATAATCTATAGCAAAGTTACTAAAGGAGTTAATCCTCAGACTTCTCATCACAAGGAAAGCAATTTTTCTTTCTTTTTAAAATGATCTCTATAGGAGAGGACGGATGTTAGCTGAACCTACTGTGGTAATTATTTCACAATATAGGTAAATCAAACCATAATGCTATAGGCTTTAAACTTATTCAGTGGTTATATGTCAGTTATTTCTCAATGATGCTTCCTTGGTAGCTCAGCTGGTAAAGAATCCGCCTGCAATGCAGGAGACCCCAGTTCGATTCCTGAGTCGGGAGAAAAGGCAGGGGGAGAGCAAGACCAGGCAAAGAAATGATGAGTGCTGAGAGATGACAGGCAGACGGGAAGATTTAGGGAGCGGAGCACACAGAGAAGACACAGGAAATATAAGAAAACTAAATTATATATGTGGAATTCTGATGCCTAAAATCTGATTTTCATTAAATTAACAATACCTATTACAGATAAAAATTCATTTTGATATATAAAATGCATCAATATATACGGGAATACTAAGAGCAAGTTATTATCAATTCATTAATTTTGTCTTTGTTTATACTTTGAGAATCATATTTTTAAAATAAAGTTCTGTGTTAATATTAACAAATACTTAGCACAGTAAATAAAGATTTACAAACACTGAACCCCTGGTGGCTCAGAAGGGAAAGAATCTGCCTGCAATGCGGGAGACCTGAGTTCGATCCCTGAGTCAGGAAGATCCCCTGGAGAAGGAAAAAGCTACCCACTCCAGTATTAATGCCTGGAAAATTCCATGGATAGAGGAGCCTGGCAGGCTACAGTCCATGGGGTCGCACAGAGTTGGACATGACTGAGCATGCACACACGGCATTTCATTTAATCTGCAATGTAATATATATGAAAAATAGTTTGTCAATGAGCCCAACTGACACTCAACAGGAGAGCTCACAAACCCCAAGGTTTATTAATATTTATGATCAACTTTACTGTAAAAAGTTTTGGAAGCCTGTTCTTGGACTTGTTCAATAGTTTATACCTGCCTATGGATTATATAAAATAACTTCAAAATTAATTCAACAATGAAAATTTTAGTTGCCTAAAAAATGAAGTAAAATAGGTCAAATATTTAATTCATCACAGGAAAAATTTTTTATTTCCTTAGCAACCTAGATTATTATTCAAATAGAAAAACCCATATGGTTCATCTTTATGAGATGGATATCACGCATACCTCAACACTGCTTTGGAAATCCAAGAACATTTTGAAAGATCCTTGACATCAATATCATCTTTCCTTTTGGCAAAAACCTTGTCATTTTCCCTGGGATACTGCCAGAACCTATCCTAACTTGGACTTAAAAACTACTCTTCATAGCTTAATCATTTCCCACCTCAACTATTAAAATTACACTCTTCATAAATCTATCTTCAGTACACTCAGGGGGTGGAGACAGTTCAGCCAAATTATTTTATCATCTAACCTTGTCTTATATACTCTGGTTTTCTATACATCGAGCACATTTGAGAAATTGTTATTCTGCTCACTGCTATCCACCTCTGACAGGTTTTGAGCTCTCCAAAGGTTACTTGTCCTCCAAACCACCTCCTGAGTATCCACTAGTCTTCCAACCTTGATTAGTCTATCTCTCGTTATGAATTTCTGAGTCTGTGAACTGTGACTCTGCTTGAACTGCATTTAAAACTCTCTCCTATTACAAATGCTTCACATTTTATCTCAGAATTCATATTCTCTTCTTTATTTATGGGTGACTTTAGACAAAATGTTTGGTCTACTGCTATCTGAAATTGTTTGCGTATTTTCCAAAAATCTAAAGGTTTTGTGTGTTAAAAATCAAGAAAGAACCTACTGACCTCCACATTGAGAGCACTCTTCCTATTAAATTAGAATTCAGTCGTTTCCTCCTCCTGTTCCTGTTTCCAGAGCATTCACATCACAACCAGGGGGTGGTTTCATCACTCGGTCATGTTCTACTCTGTGACCCCATGGACTGCAGCCCACCAGGCTCCTATGTCCATGGGACTTCCCAGGCAAGAGTACTGGAGTGGGCTGCCATCCCCTTCTCCAGGGGATCTTCCTAACCAAAGGATCGAATTCATGTCTCCTGCATTGCAGGCAGAGTCTTTGCTGCTAAGTCGCCAGGGAACGCTCTAGTAGGAAGACAAAGAAACGTATGCCTCAGATTAATTTTTAATTAATTAACATTTTGATTAAACAATCTAGGCCAAAATAGACAACTACTCATGCTTTAAAACTATTGACGGTTTTCTAAGGCTGGATATTGTTTATTCTGAGGAGCGGGGCCTGATAGTAATCTGATAGCTCACTGAACTGAAAATCCAATCTATACTTCATGTTGCTCCTCAGCTCAGATTACTTTAATAGCAGCTAATATTTATTATTGAAACCATAATCACAGAAAACTAGCCAATCTGATCACATGGACCACAGCCTTGTCTAACTCAATGAAACTAAGCCATGCTGTGTGGGGCCACCCAAGACAGACAGGTCATGGTGAAGAGGTCTGACAGAATGTGGTCCAATGGAGAAGGGAATGGCAAACCACTTCAGTATTCTTGCCTTGAGAACCCCATGAACAGTATGAGAAGGCAAAATGATAGGATACTGAAAGAGGAACTCCCCAGCTCAGTAGGTGCCCAATATGCTACTGGAGTTCAGTGGAGAAACACCTCCAGAAAGAATGAAGGGATGGAGCCAAAGCAAAAACAACACCCAGTTGTGGATGTGACTGGTGATAGAAGCAAGGTTCGATGCTATCAAGAGCAATATTGCATAGGAACCTGGAACGTTAGGTCCATGAATCAAGGAAGTGGTCAAACAGAAGATGGCAAGAGTGAATATTGACATTCTAGGAATCAGTGAACCAAAATGAACTGGAATGGGTGAATTTAACTCAGATGACCATTATATCTACTACTGTGGGCAGGAATCCCTTAGAAGAAATGGAGTAGCCATCATGGTCAAAAAGAGAGTCCAAAATGCAGTACTTGGATGCAATCTCAAAAGTGACAGAATGATCTCTGTTTGTTTCCAAGGCAAACCATTTAATATCACGGTAATTCAAGTCTATGCCCCAACCAGTAACGCTGAAGAAGCTGAACGGTTCTATGAAGACCTACAAGACATTTTAGAACTAACACCAAAAAAAGATGTCCTTTTCATTACAGGGGACTGAAATGCAAAAGTAGGAAGTCAAGAGATACCTGGGGTAACAGGCAAGTTTGGCCTTGGAGTACGGAATGAAGCAGGGCAAAGGCTAATAGAGTTTTTGTCAAGAGAACGCACTGGTCATAGCAAACACCCTCTTCCAACAACACAAGAGAAGGCTCTACACATGGACATCACCAGATTGTCAATACCGAAATCAGACTGATTATATTCTTTGCAGCCGAAGATGGAGAAGCTCTACATAGTCAGCAAAAACAAGACCGGGAGCTGACTGTGGCTCAGATCATGAACTCCTTATTGCCAAATTCAGACTTAAATTGAAGAAAGTAGGGAAAACCACTAGACCATTCAGGTATGACCTAAATAAAATCCCTTACGAATATACAGTGGAAGTGAGAAATAGATTTAAGGGACTAGATCTGATAGACAGAGTGCCTGATGAACTATGGACGGAGGTTCGTGACACTGTACAGGAGACAGGGATCAAGACCATCCCCATGGAAAAGAAATGCAAAAAGGCAAAATGGTTGTCTGAGGAGGCCTTAAAAATAGCTGTGAAAAGAAGAGAAGTGAAAGACAAAGGAGAAAAGGAAAGATATTCTCATTTGAATGCAGAGTTCCAAAGAATAGCAAGGAGAGATAAGAAAACCTTCCTCAGTGATCAATGCACAGAAACAGAGGAAAACAACAGAATGAGAAAGACTGGAGATCTCTTCAAGAAAATTAGACATGCCAAGGGTACATTTCATGCAAAGATGGGTTCGATAAAGGACAGAAATGGTATGGACCTAACAGAAGCAGAAGAGATTAAGAAGAGGTGGCAAGAATACACAGAAGAACTGTACAAAAAAGATCTTCACGTCCCAGATAATCATGATGGTGTGATCACTCACCTAGAGCCAGACATCCTGAAATGTAAAGTCAAGTGGGCCTTAGGAGGCATCACTATGAACAAAGCTAGTGAGGTGATGGAATTCCAGTTGAGCTATTGCCAGTCCTGAAAGATGATGCTGTGACAGTGCTGCACTCAATATGCCAGCAAATCTGGAAAACTTAGCAGTGGCCACAGGACTGGAAAAGGTCAGTTTGCATTCCAGTCCCAAAGAATGCTCAAACTACCATACAATTACACTCATCTCAGTAAAATAATGCTCAAAATTCTCCAAGCCAGGCTTCAGCAATATGTGAACCGTGAACTTCCAGATGTTCACACTGGTTTTAGAAAAGGCAGAGAAACCAGAGATCAAATTGCCAACATCCATTGGATCATCAAAAAAGCAAAAGAGTTCCAGAAAAACATCTATTTCTGCTTTATTGACTATGCCAAAGCCTTTGACTGTGTGGATCACAATAAACTGTGGAAAACTCTGAAAGAGATGGGAATACCAGACCACTTGACCTGACTCTTGAGAAACCTGTATGCAGGTCAGGAAGCAACGAACAACAGACTGGTTCCAAATAGGAAAAGGAGTACGTCAAGGCTGTATATTGTCACCCCGCTTATTTAACTTATATGCAGAGTACATCATGAGAAATGCTGGGCTGGAAGAAGCACAAGCTGGAGTCAAGATTGCTGGGAGAAATATCAAAAACCTCAGATATGCAGATGACACCACCCTTACGGCAGAAAGTGAAGAGGAACTAAAGAGCCTCTTGATGAAAGTGAAAGAGGAGAGTGAAAAAGTTGGCTTAAAGCTCAACATTCAGAAAACTAAGATCATGGCATCTGGTCCCATCACTCCATGGGAAATAGATGGGGAAACAGTGGAAACAGTGTCAGACTATTTTTTGGGCTCTAAAATCAGTGCAGATGGTGACTGCAGCCATGAAATTAAAAGATGCTTACTCCTTGGAAGGAAAGTTATGACCAACCTAGATAGCATATTAAAAAGCAGAGATATTGCTTTGCCAACAAAGGTCTGTCTGGTCAAGGCTATAGTTTTTCCAGTGGTCATGTATGGATGTGAGAGTTGGACTGTGAAGAAAGCTGAGTGCCGAAAAAATGATGCTTTTGAACTGTGGTGTTGGAGAAGACTCTTGAGAGTCCCTTGGACTGCAAAGAGATCCAAGCAGTCCATCCTAACGGAAGTCAGTCCTGGATGTTCACTGGAAGGACTGATGATGAAGCTGAAACTCCAATACTTTGGCCACCTCATGCGAAGAGTTGACTCATTGGAAAAGACCCTGATGTTGGGAGGGTTTGGGGGTAGGAGGAGAAGAGGATGACAGAGGATGAGATGGTTGGATGGCATCACCGACTCGATGGACATGAGTTTGAGTAAACTCCAGGAGTTGGTTTTAGACAGGGAGGCCTGGTGTGCTGCGATTCATGGGGTCGCAGAGTCGGGACACGACTGAGTGACTGAACTGACGGAATGTTTATTATTAGCTTGGACTCTTTGGACTGCAAGGAGATCAAACCAGTCAATCCTAAAGGAAGTCAGTCCTGAATTGGAAGGACTGATGCTGAAGCTGAAACTCTAATACTCTGGGCACCTGATGTGAAGAACTGACTCACCTGAAAAGACCCTGATGATGGGAGAGACTGAAGGTGGGAAGAGAAGGGGACGACAGAGGATAGACTGTTGGATGGTGTCAGCAAGTCAATGGACATGAGTTTGAGTAAAGTCCGGGAGTTGGTGATGGACAGGGAGGCCTGGTGTGCTGCAGTCCATGGGGTCGCAGAGTCAGACATGACTGAGCGACTGAAGTGAACTGAATATTTATTAAACACTCAGAATGTGTTAAGAACGGGGCCATGTTCTTTTTGAAAATTAACGTTTACTCTAGTCGCTTTACCCTGCTGCGTTCGTTTCTGGTGTGCAGCCAGCGCATCAGTGATACACACACACATCTCCTCCTGCTTGGACTCCCTTCCCATTTAGCTCATCACGGGGCCCTGAGCCGAGCCCCGTGTGCCGTGCAGCCGGCTCCCATTACTCATCTATTTCATGCACAGCAGTGTCTGTGAGTCAACACCAATCTCCCGGTTCAGCCCCTCCCTCCTTCCCCCCTGCTCTCCATGCGTTCGTTCTCTACGTCTGTCTCATTCATCTGCGTCATTTTTCTAGGTTCCACATGTAAGAATTCCAAAGGGAAAGGGGAGTCAGGGACAGAAAAATGGTTTTTTATTGCGTTTCCTATGTACTCTTTGAAAGTAAAACTTTTTCAAAAAGGCAAATGCCTGAATCATAATTATGTTGGAAATAAAAACTGATGGCCCTGACCATGAGACCCTTCGTCATTTTGTCTCTCCAGTCTTTCCAACCTCATCTTAAGCATCTCTCCCAGGCTACATGCCCAGGTCACAGCACGCTGCTTCCCCTTCCAAACACAAAAGCCACAACTCTGCACTGGCTGTTCTCTATGCTTTTCCCCAGCCCTTGGCAAAGGGAGATTATTTTTAATCTTGCACCTAAAAAGAAAAGTCACCTTCTGGAGATGTTTCCTAAGACTCTAAAATAAATCAGGTGCTACCTGTGACTATCTCTCTGAGCAACACTCTTAGCAGTAAGGTTTGCAATAATAAATTTATTTGAGATTCCTGTTTAAACATATGTCTCTCCCACTACACTGAATTTCATGATGGAAGAGAGCATAGTTATATTTTCCATCAATGTATATGGTATATGGAATGCAACTGATGCTAAGAATTAATCAAATAAAGTAATTAACCTAAATCTCAGAACAGCAAGTTTAAAAAGAATGCAAAGAAAGAAATATACCTCTTTAAAAAAGGGGTGTATTTATAAGTTTTGAAGTTACTTAAGAAAAGGGTGATATGTGTTTCAAAAAAAAGTTATTTCTGTATTTATTTTTTTATCAAAATTGACTGGCTTAGAATATTTTTGACATAATAATAAAACTCTTCAAATTATAGCCTCATTAACTTATAAATTCCACTCTAAAAAGAACTGAATAATATAAATATGACTCTTAGAAGTAATATCAATTCTCCAACACTTACAAATTTTTAATATATGATTACCTATCTTTATTTTTAAAAAGCACTTTTAAAAATATTTTTTAAAAAGGCAAAGATAGGTATCCAAGACTTTTATTTTATTCAACAAATGATAGATGTTAAACATAGAAAGGATTTTTTTCTTTATTTTAGTAGCAAAGATGGGAAATATTGAATACCACTGGCTGGTAGTAAGTAATATCTTAGAAGATAAATTAATTTGAAAGTCTTATCAAGATCTTCAAAAATGCTTTGAATACTAATCCATAGACTAACATGGAAGAGAAGGAAAAAAAAGACAAAAATGTATCTTAAAAAACAGAGAATATGGAATACATGTACTCCTGTAAGAAACAAAATTATTAAAGACACTATAAAGTCACTTCCTAAATCTCCCCCAGCTTGCTATATAAAGCCTTTCATTTTGAATGCAGATAATGTCAAATGTGATACTGTTTTCTCAAGTTTGACACAGAATTTAGGCAAAATTTTTTAAATTTTATAACGTTTTGGCAAAGGTTACATTTCCCACATGTGTTTATTAAGTGCTCAGTCTGAGGCACAGCTGTGTCAGGTACTGAATAACATTCTTTCTGGAACTGAGATTCATGCACATAAACAGGCACCAATGACAATCAACTTCAGTTTTACAGAAAAGGACAAATGAAGCCAAGTAAAGAGCCGAAAAGTCCCATACACACAAAACCTTATTATGATGACAGCTCCTAATATTACTTGCACATTTTAAATGACAAGAAGCTATGCTATACTTAATATAACGTGCAATCCCTCAAGCTGAATCTGTGAAAAAGTGTTATGTTATACAGCAACTGAAAATCTAAAAACAGAAAAAAGAGTATCTAAATGAAAAGAGGGATATTAAATATGACCAGAAGACTAGTGAAGAAATTAAAAAAACCGCATAATAGATTTTCATAAGTAATTAATGTGGCTGGTCATAAAATTAGCATTTAGCAAGTAGAAGATTGATTTAAATCCTCAAAATTTTACTCAAATTTATGAAGGAAATGAGAGGACAAGGCAAAAGATACACATTCCCGTCTACTGGAGACAACAAAACCAGACCCTTAGGTCTCGAGAGCCTAAGATACTCAGTGTCTTCCAAGGAACTGGCCATAAGGATGAAGCTCTTTACGTTATTTACCTTGAAAGCTGGGCAGGACAGCA
Organism: Cervus elaphus; assembly: GCF_910594005.1. Classification (NCBI taxonomy): domain Eukaryota; kingdom Metazoa; phylum Chordata; class Mammalia; order Artiodactyla; family Cervidae; genus Cervus; species Cervus elaphus. The sequence continues at coordinate 106,889,665 of NC_057823.1, read as the reverse complement.
AGAACACAGAGCATGTCTAGGTGAGGGCAATCACTGCAAGAGGGCTCCTTAAGATGAAATAACTCATTCTTCTCACCTACCAGGCCCTGCAGGGCTCGAACTCCGCCCCTTCCCTAACCTCACCTCCTATTACACCCCCTCTCCCTGACTTCATCCACCCTGCTCCTTCTGCATCTCCATGAAGCCTGGAAGCTCATCTTCCAGGCGTCTACACAGCGTGTTCCCTCACTTCCACCAGGCACTTCACCCAGTTTATTCTGCTCCTATTGAGGCCTTCCCTGGCCAAACACTCCAACCTCTGCCCCTATCAACAGTTTTACCCTCTTCCCTCCGTGCTTTCTGTTTTCACTCCACTTAACACACCATATACGCTTTACTCATATAACACATTTCCTCCCCCTCCAGAACACAGGGTGCGGGAAAGCTGGAAGTTCTGTTTCTTTGTGGGGTCGTTCGTATGTGGCATACATGGGAGGCACTCAGTAACTGTTTGAGCAAACGGCTGAATAATCTAACAGAATATCTAGACTTAAATACTTTTTAAGTAATATTCTACTTAAAAAAATACTGGTATATCTGAGTAATGTGGCATACCTTCTCAAGTATTAATGGATCAAGTTTTCATTTCTTCCACAAATTTAGGAAGAGTCTAGAGTTTGTGCATAATTTGTGAATACATATGTAATTTACAACTAAATAGGAATATAAATAACTTACAACTAGAAGGGGTAAACTTTATACATTAAAAAAAGACATGGACATTACAATATCTTTGGCTAATGCTGACTAGAGTTTAGTTTTTACATAAAATAGCTTGAACATTTATGGCACTGCAATACTAACAGAAAAGTTCCAACATACTAACTTTTCAACTTCTATCATAAGTAAAATAAGTATTTTTTAAGAACTTTGATTCAACTGATATTCAGTTGTCTTTTAATCTTGGAAATATTCTGTGTCCCCCATGTTTTAATATCTATTCTCTTTATACTTCTGATAATATGAAAATTCCAAGCTCATAGGCACTGTCAGAGTCATATAGCTGGGTAGAAAACTGAGGAAAACCTATTTATTTATCAAAACCCAAAGCATTAAATGTAAAAATTTTTATTTCAGCTAAATTAACCACAGTTTAACTAGCCCTTTTCATACTTCTAAGATTTGCAACAAATAAGTAAGCTTTCAGCAATAAAGAAAATTTTATCATGTATAATATTACTTTCAACTTCCTTAGCAAGTTTTAAGACTTTTCCATGTACAATAACAAAAACTTAAAAACAATAACAAAACTAAAACTCATCAGTATTTTATACATGCAGAAGGATGCATATATATTCGTAACTCTTATTTTCCTTTAATTCATTATGGAACTTCAAGTATCATAAAGACATTTTCAAAACAGGATCTAAAAGTGAAAATATGGTTCAGAACATGCTTTGTCCTGCTCACTAAGCTTTCTGCCTCCTTGCAGGAGATACTTTACAGGAATAAGTGCCTTCAGATACTCCGAGCATAAAAAAACATGAGTAATATTGCTTAGATATAGACAATACATCAGTGGCTCAAACGCATCATGGAAACTTATTATTTGTTAAAATGCACCAAACTTTGCTCATTATAGAAAAGACAATCCCTACGCACTACTTTACAACCACTCAAGAGGGGATGCAGTAACAATTGTTATATTTCAGATTTCATTTCTCATAGCTTTCCTTTGGGTTAATGTTTCTAGTGTTTAGCTCAACCTCTGAGAAAGAATATGCACTGTCAGAAGGGTGTGGTCTACACGCCCCCCAAAAAAACAAACAGAAAAATGCTAATATCACATGTGTGGAGTACCACCAGGTTATCAACTTAAGTCGTGCATAAATTAAATTAACTAACTGCAAAATATATTAGTGTCTTTAGTGTCTGGAGAAATGGCCAGTTTAAACTAGTCCATCTGCATTTGCTTTGGGATATTAGGCAGCAAATGAAACATTAGGGCAACCCAATATATCATTTGGCTAAGAAAGAAATATCAATTTAAAGATGCTATCTTTTTAAAATGTTGTTTTAGAAATATTTTACATTATACCAAAAATATTATCTGTGATAGAAAATGTCAGTTAAGTGCATTTATTTTGCTTTTCATTAATGCAATAGACTTGAATTATAAAATAAAGACCAATATCTCAGTTTAGACGTTATAATATTGGTTAACATAGAAAAGTTAACCATTCTTCCAAATGGAGATTTACAACATGCTAATTTATAATAACTCATTTAGAATCATACAAAATCTGTTTTAAAATGGTTTTCTATCAACATCTCCAAACAACAAAGTAACAAAACCTATAAAGTTAGTCATTTATTGGCAACATAAAAGACAGCCACTGAGTTGACATATCTTATCATTTTTAGCACAAAATATTAATCTGATATTACTGCTTGCCCTTTTCCTTGAACTCAAATTTACTGCTATGAAGTGATATTGTCATATAACTGGCAATGGACTGTATGATGGGGGATAGGTTAAATCTATGTAAGGTTAAGTGCCAGTTCAGATTTTGAGGGCTCTTTTACTGAGTGGAAACAGTGGCTGACTTTATTTTTCTGGGCTCCCAAATCACTGCAGATGGTGAATGCAGCCATGAAATTAAAAGACGCTTACTCCTTGGAAGGAAAAGTTATGACCAACCTAGACAGCATATTAAAAAGCAGAGACATTACTTTGCCAACAAAGGTCCGTCTAGTCAAGGCTATGGTTTTTCCAGTGGTCATGTATGGATGTGAGAGTAGGATTATAAAGAAAGCTGAGTGCTGAAGAATTGATGCTTTTGAGCTGTGGTGTTGGAGAAGATTCTTGAGAGTCCCTTGGACCGCAAGGAGACCCAACCAGTCCATCCTAAAGGAGATCAGTCCTGGGTGTTCACTGGAAGGACTAATGCTGAAGCTGAAACTCCAATACTTTGGCCACCTGATGCAAAGAGCCGACTCATTTGAAAAGACCCTGATGCTGGGAAAGATTGAGGGTGGGGAGAGAAGGGGACGACAGAGGATGAGGTGGTTGGATGGCATCACCGACTTGAAAGACATGGATTTGAGTAAACTCTGGGAGTTGGTGATGGACAGGGAGGCCTGGTGTGCTGCAGTCCATGGGGTCGCAAAGAGTTGGACACTACTGAGCAACTGAATGGAACTGAACTTACTGCGTGCCAGGAGCCATGTTCCTTAATTTTTTGTTGGCAGAACGTACCCTTTCTATAATTATAATGAGGGAAAGAAACAAATGTCAGACAAAGATCCACAGCCAAACTATCGGGACTTGTTATCAAAGGAACTGTTGTTTCCGGTGAGTACCATAATAACCTTCTGTAGTTGTGATGTCATGTATCAAACTGATTCTGTTAGAATCACATAAAAGTATTTTAAAAAGTTTAATAAGAATTGGAAGGAAAAATAATTATTTTTAAAAGAATACATTTGAATCAGTTCTAATGAGGTGGATGAAACTGAAGCCTATTATACAGAGTGAAGTAAGCCAGAAAGAAAACAGCAATACAGTATACTAATGCATATATATGGAATTTAGAAAGATGGTAATGATGACCCTATATGCGAGACAGCAAAAGAGACACAGATGTACTGAACAGTCTTTTGGACTCTGTGGGAGAGGGTGAGGGTGGGATGATATGGGACAATGACATTGAAACATGTATATTATCATATGTGAAACGAATCGCCAGTCCGGGTTCGATGCATGAGACAGGGTGCTCGGGGCTGGTGCACTGGGATGACCCAGAGGGATGGGATGGGGAGGGAGGTGGGAGGGGGGTTCAGGATGGGGAACATATGTACACCCATGGTGGATTCAAGTCAAAGTATGGTAAAAACAATACAATATTGTAAAGTAAAATAATAAATAATTAAAAACAACAAAAAAACAACAATCATACAAAAAAAGAATAATAGAAATTATTTGTCACACATAAAATAAGCTTAGATGTCCTTTATAATTAAAAGGTTATTGCAAACTAATAAATATGTGTTGTTCAGTCAAAAAAAAAAAAAAAAAAAAAAGAACCAGAAAATAATACTTAAAAAAAAAAGAGAAGCTAACCTTCTGGCTAAAATTAGTAAACTTACCCTAGAAATTACAAATGAAATGAGTAATTAGTAGAAAAAATTATGACTATGGAAAGATTTCCACTAAAAGGCTTAAAGACTTTTATGAGAACAAAGTAAATAACAATGTCCAAATTTCTAAGCTAGAATCTCTAGACAATATAAACTACATGAGGTCAATTTTTTTTTCAAACTTGTTATAGATGTGAGATGTTTTGATGATGTATAAAACTTGGTAAAAATCCCTCAGTAATTCTAAAAACTCCAAAGCCATAAATCATTTTAAAATACAGGTAAGTTTGAGGACTGCCAAAGGGCATGGATCTGTATGACCTGAGGAATGGACCAGAAAATATAGCATTCAGTTAGTTCCAGGAACTTCTCAACTCAGCAAGAATATCCAGGTCCGAAAGAAGGAGCAGTTAGCAAGATCTAGCACAAGACTACAGACTGATGGTTAAGTCTTGCTAAAATTAATTACCTCCACCCAGGATATGTACCTAACGTTATAATTAGAGGTTAGAGGCTTGGTTTCTTATTCATCAAGGTATCTTACGGCAGTCCTAATATAACTACGGATGTGAAAAGAAATGACAGCTGCCTAGACCACAAACATTCCTTTAAGTTGTGACTTGTCATTAAAAAAACAAGTCCTCTCATCCTTTTCTTCACTTGGGTCACTAAGTAAAAAACAACTTGTTTGCAAAATAAAGTTGGATCATCTTTTAGCATATTAGAGTTTGTTTTGTTTTCAGAATTTCCCAGCACCATTTAGAATTGTCTTTTGTTTGATTTTATTTATCCAGCAACCTATAAGCAAGCAAGAAATATAGTGTTTGTAATTCAAGAGATGATTCAAATGAAGACAGGATAATCTTGGAGTATTCACTCTAAACCTAAATTTTCAAATGCTTATAATCTCCTCAAACATTAGTTTGGCTGAAATGTATTTCAGACTTATGTTTCCAAAGGGCTCAGTTATCTGACGAGAACAGGAGCATATTAAATCTCTGCATAATACATTTCTGAAATGGCTTGCATCTAAGACACCAAGCAGTTATTAAATCTTGCTTTTAACCCACCAGTCCTCTAAATCTTCTCTCCACAGCTTGATTCCCAGTAGAGAAAAAAGTAACTCAAAAAAAATCTTCCTGTTTACTGTAATAAGCTATTTACTTATCTGTGCACAAGGTTGAGAAATTATGGAATAGGGATTCATGTATTTGCCCACAGAGTATCTTGCATAGACATTTTGCTTAAATTTTCATTTACATTTTCAGTTCATAAAAGGATTATATACTTTGACCCACTTGTAAGTTGAATGACATGAGCGAAAATAAAGCACTATTTTCCCACTTGCTATTTACTGATGTTGACAAGTCACTCTAAGCCCTCTGAACCTCATTTAGTTTATTTGTAAATGGAGATAACAATACTGCCTGGTAGAGAAAACAACATGATGTTAATTAAAGTGCTTTGACAAGTATAAGTATTATGTAAATATAAAATACTGTGTACTGTTATGCTAGTTTAATAAGAATGAAAACTAGTTGGGTATTTCCCCATCATGCCTTTTGTAAAATAAGGAAAGGACAGAAAGACACTATTTTGAATAATCTAATTGTTTGTTATGAGAAGTTTCAAAGGAAAAAATTTTTAATTAAAATATTATAGATCAGAGCTAAAATTCAGAAGCCATTTAACCCAGCAACTTTATTTTTATTTTTTTTTAACCCAGCAACTTTAGTTTTAGATATAAGGAAAGAAAGACCCACGACGGTAAATACTAAGAACATACACACTTACATTGCGGTGGAAAGTCACTTACGGTGGTGGAAAGCGGAGAATTTAAACACAAACGTTATGTTTCCCAATTTGCTGTCACGTCACACTTGGCTGAAGAAATCTAGGGTTAGGGTTAGAGGGCAGGGCAGGGGCAAGTTCCAAGGATAGGTTAAAGTTCTGCTGGATTATATGAGTCATTTTAATTGGTCACTTTCTTCTATTGGCCAATTATAAAATAATAACAATAAAAACTATAACATGATGATGAGAATACAGAGAGTAGTTATAATGGCTAAGCAACCCGCTCCAGTATTCCTGCCTGGAGAATCCCATGGACAGAGGAGCCTGGCGGGCTACAGTCCACGGAATCGCAGAGTCGGACACGACTGAGCGACTAACAGCCACTCTAAGACTACACAGTAGCACTGTTCATCACTCAGTCGTGTCCGCCTCTCTGCGACACTGTGGACTGTACCCCGCCAGGCTCCTCTGTCCATGGGATTCTCCAGACAAGAGCACTGGAGTGCGTGGCCACGCCCTCCTCCAGGGGAGCTTCCCAACCCAGGGATCACACCCAGGTCTCAGCACTGCAGGCCGATTCTTCACCGATGGAGCCACCCGGGAGCCTGAACCATGGAGCCAATGTCTCAGATTATATATATAAATGTAAATTATGTATACGTGTATGTGTGTATATATGTGTACCTAAGGGCTTCCCAGGCTGCACAGTGGTCAAGAATCCAGTCTACCAGTGCAGCAGATGCAGTGAGGAGGCACAGGTTCAGTCCCCGGGTCGGGACTGTGTGTGTGTGTGTGTGTGTGTGTGTATAAAGTGTCCATGTGTGTTTGGTACACACACACACAACAAACAGTTTATTAGCTCTTACAGCAACTCTGTTGTTCTTACCTCACAGGAAGGGAAACTAAGGGAAGAAAGTGAAGAGTTCAGTAGACTGAACAAGACAATACAATCTACAAGTTTCTGACCAAAATGCCTGGCTTTTGAGCCTTTTCTTTTTAAGAGCTGCACATCTTAATGTACAATTTAATGGGCTTTGACAAATTTACAGAGGTGTACAATTGTCAATGCAATCCAGACTTTAACATTTTCATCCCTCCACAAAGATATCTTTTGCCTGTATACAGCCAATACCACCTAGACCCCCAGGCGCAGGAATTCATAAATCCTTCTTTATCTATGCCTTTTCTGGGCATTTCATAGAAATAGAATTATACAACACGTAGTCTTTTGTACTGGACTTGCTCTAACTAGCATAAAGTTTTTGACGTTCATCTATACTGCAGCATACATTATCAGCTCAGCAGTTCAGTCAGTCAGTTCAGTTGCTCAGTTGAGCTGTTTGGCCACCTGATGTGAGGAACTCACTCACTTGAAAAGACCCTGATGATGGGAAAGATTGAAGGCGGGAAGAGAAGGGGACGACAGAGGATGAGATGGTTGGATGGCATCACCTACTCAATGGACATTAGTCTGAGTAAGCTCCGGGAGTTGGTGATGGGCAGGGAGGCCTGGCGTGCTGCAGTCCATGGGGTCGCAAAGAGTCGGACTGACTGAGTGACTGAACTGAACAAGAGACCGTCTCCTGTATTATCAAATCCCTTGCTAGAATTTGTTATATTTGCTATAACTGATGAACCTATACTGACATCATTATTACCCAAAGTCCATAGTTTAGATCAGGGTTCATTCTTGGTAATGTACGTTCTATATGTTTGGAGAAATATAAAATGACATGTATCTACTGTTATGTCATATGTGGTAGCTTAAATAGCCTACAAAAATCCTCATTGCTATGCCTGTTCATACCTCTCTCTTCTGCAATCCTCAGCTGAAATTTGTTTAAACACTCTCCATAGTTTTCCCTTTTCCAAAATGCCTGGAGTTGGAATCATAAGGTATATGGCCTTTTCAGACTGGCTTCCATTATGTAGTAATGTATAAGTTCCCTCTAGGAATTTTCATGGCTTGCTATTTTATTTCTTTCATGCTCTGATTTATATTCCATTGTTTGGATGTACCATAGGTTACCCACTCACCTAGTGCAGAGCATCTTGGCTGCTTCCAAGTTTTGACATTACGAATGAAACTACTATAAACATCTTTGTGCAGGTTTTTGTGTGGATATAAATTTTAAACTCCTTTGGGTAAATTCTAAAGAATGTGATTGATGGACTGCATGGTAAAAGTATGTTTACTTTTATAAGAAACCACCAAACTGTCTTCTGCAAACAAAGTTTTATTTCTTCCTTTCCCATCAGTACAACTTTTGTTTCCTTTTGTCTTTTGTTTCTTTTATTGAAGGATAATTGTTTTACAGAAGTTTGCTGTTTTCTGTCAAACCTCAACATGAACCAGCCACAGGTACAACACATATCCCCTCCCTTTTGAACCTCCCTCCCACCTCCCCTCCCCATCCCACCCCTCTAGGTTGATACAGAGTTGAGTGCTTTTGTCTTATATTAGCCAGGAGTTTGAGTGAGATGTTGGAAAGGAACGGTCAGAGAGGCATCCATGCCTGGCTTTCTGATCTCAGTGGAAGAGCTTCAAGTCTCTTGCCATTAAGCATAATATTAGCTGTAGGGTTTTTATAGATTTTTTTTAAAAAAACAAACTGAGCAAGATCCTTAAGTTCACTGACTTTTTAAGATCTTTATCATAAAAGAGTGTTAAATTTTGTTAAAAGCTTTGTCCACATCTATCTATATGGTCACTTGATTTTTCTTCTAGCCTACTGTGATGGGTTACTTTAACGAATTCCAAATGTTGAAACTGGCTTGCATACCTGGGGTAAATCTTTCCTAAGCTTTTTATAACTATGTATTTATCAGCTTTACATCTTATAGTGGAAATATTTTTTATAAGGAATCTTATGGTATTTGCCTTTACATTTTGTATGTAAATGTGTTCACTGATGAGAAAGAAAAGATGCATAAGACTTAAGCAACAATCTATTGAGACAATGCAAAGTTTCTTACTAAGGTTTAACTTGAAGCTTGAAAATGTCAAAATTATGAGCTTATTGTTTTGAACCTGCTACTCTGGTCAGGGTTTCATGACATTAGAATGTTAGATTATAACTGGCTCAATACAAGAGATTTCAAAGCAGTGTCTAAAGAGAAAAACCACTGAAGATGATTTATATTACTTTTAAAATGTTTAAAACAAAAAAATCATTTATTTTTAAGTGCTGTAGTGGTTTTACCATAGAATGCTATAATGTCTTTTATATTGGTATAGTGGGTAGCATTTTAATTTCAAACACTGACAGAGAAATATTATGGCAGAGGTGAAAAATACCATAAACATATTAAAAGATGATTTTTACTTTTTCTTGCTTTATTTTTTGCTGTATTGTCCTGGAAGCTAGAACACTGAGAATATACTGTTTTAAGTGGTAAATGTAGGCAAATCTGTCTTATTGCTGATATAAACAAACAAAGCATTCAGACACTTGCCATTAACGACAATGTTATCTGTAGGTCTTTCTCAGAAGTCACTCATGGTGCAGACGTTTTCTTTTATTCCTCGTTTTCAGACAATTCTTATCAGGAATGAACGATGGATTTTCTCAAGTGATTTTTCTTCATTTACTGAAATGACCATATAATTTTATTTTATTTATTTATTTTTTTTTAATTTTTTTATTAGTTGGAGGCTAATTACTTCACAACATTTCAGTGGGTTTTGTCATACATTGATATGAATCAGCCATAGATTTACACTTATGACCATATAATTTTAACTGATATTAATCTGAATTATAGTGATAGCTATTTGAAGGTTAAATCAGCTGCTAGTCCTAGGATAAACTCCACTTGATCATGATGTATTTGTCTATGGCTTAATTTGCTTCATTAAAATTGTGCTCAGAATTTAAATATGTAATAATGACATACAGTCTGCGGTTTTCTTTTTTTTTTTTTTTTTTTTTTATTTTTTATTTTTTTTTATTTTTTTAAATTTTTTTATTAGTTGGAGGCTAATTACTTCACAACATTTCAGTGGGTTTTGTCATACATTGATATGAATCAGCCATAGATTTACACTTATTCCCCATCCCGATCCCCCCTCCCACCTCCCTCTTCACCCGACTCCTCTGGGTCTTCCCAGTGCACCAGGCCCGAGCACTTGTCTCATGCATCCCACCTGGGCTGGTGATCTGTTTCACCATAGATAGTATACATGCTGTTCTTTTGAAACATCCCACCCTCACATTCTCCCACAGAGTTCAAAAGTCTGTTCTGTATTTCTGTGTCTCTTTTTCTGTTTTGCATATAGGGTTATCATTACCATCTTTCTAAATTCCATATATATGTGTTAGTATGCTGTAATGTTCTTTATCTTTCTGGCTTACTTCACTCTGTATAATGGGCTCCAGTTTCATCCATCTCATTAGGACTGATTCAAATGAATTCTTTTTGACAGCTGAGTAATATTCCATGGTGTATATGTACCACAGCTTCCTTATCCATTCATCTGCTGATGGGCATCTAGGTTGCTTCCATGTCCTGGCTATTATAAACAGTGCTGCAATGAACATTGGGGTGCACTGCGGTTTTCTTTTCCTGAAATGTTTTTGTCTAGTTATAGAATCAGTAGCAATGACCTCAGTGAGTTGAGAAGTAGTCTCCCCTTTTCATTTCTAAGAATTTGTGTAGAGCTGATGCTTCTTCTTAAAACTTTGGTATAATTAACCAGTGAAGTGATAGAGGCCTGGAGTTTTCTTAGAAGGATGGTTTCTTAGTGACCAATTCTATAAAAGATATGGGGTTATGAAGGTTGAATAAGATTTGGCAGTTTTTGTCTCAGAAAATTTTTCCATTTCATCTAAACTGTTGAATTTCTTTATATAGCCATTAAGAAAATATTACAGATATCTTTTTAGTTATGTAGAATCTGTAATGAGGTCACCTCTCTCATTCTTGATATTGGTAATTTGTGTCTTTTTTCTGAATAGTTTATGTAGAGGTTTTATTAATTTTATTAATCTCAAGGGATTCTATTGATTCCTTTTCCTATTATATTTTCCCCTTCTTTTATATAAACATTTGAGTTAATTTGCACTTAAGGTAGAAGTCAAGATCACAATTTTGAGTTCTTCCTTCTTTTCTGTGTATTTAGTGCTAGATTTACGTCCCTAAGCACTGCTTAATAGGCATCATATAAATCATATAAATACTGAGATTTTTTTTCTCATTTAGTTCAAAGTACTTTCTAAGCTCCCCTCTGACTCACTGGTCACTCAGCTATGCATTGCTTACTTTCCAGATATTTAGACACTTTTCAGAAATCGTTCTGTCCTTGAGTTTTACTTTATTTCTGTTGTGTTCACAGAACGTGTGTGTGTGTGTGCGCGCGCGCGATACTTGCTCAGTGGTGTCCGACTCTGCGCCCCCAGGGACTGTGGCTTGCCAGACTCCTCTGTCGACGGATTCTCTCCAGGCAGTACTGGAGTGGGCTGCCATTCCCCTCTCCAGGGGACGTTCCCAGCCCAGGCATCGAATCTGCATCTCTCATGTCTCCTACATTGGCAGGCGGGTAACACTAGCACCACCTGGGAAGTCACCAGAACTTAAATCTGTACAAATTTATTGAGTTTTGTTTCATGGCCCAGGATATGGTCTATCTGGGTAAACTTTCTCTATGTAGTTGAAAAGAATGTATATCTTGGTGATGTTGTATAGAGTATCCTATAAAGGTCAATACATCAAACTGACTGACAAAGTGTTATTCACATAGATATTATGACTTCCATAGTGGATATATTTATTTTTTTAAAAAACACTTACAGTAGCATCTCAGAAAACCAAATACTCAGAGAGAAGTCTGACAAAAGATGGAAAATCCTATACACTAAACTCTACAGAACCTTGCAGGGGGAAATTAAAGATCTTACTAGAAAGATGTATCATGTAGAGGGGTCAGAAGACTCAATATTGTTAAGAAGCCTATTAACCCCAAACTGATCTATAGATTCAATTTAATCCTAAACTAAATTTCAGCAACCCTTTGTATAGAAACTGAAAAACTAACGAAAAAATTGATAGTGAAATGCAAAGGACCTCTAATAGCCAAAACAATTCTAAAAAAGAATAAAGTTAGACAACTAACATTACCTGATACAAGACTTACTATGAAACTACAAGTGGTCAAGACAGTGTAGTATTGGCATTACAACAAACAGAAAGACTGACAGAAATTAGAGTCCAGAAATATGTGTGCATGTTAGTCACTCAGTCCTATGTCTGACTCTTCAGGATCCCATAGACTGTAGCCTGCCCAGCTCCTCTGTCCATGGAATTCTCCAGGCAAGAATACTGGAGTGGGCTGTCAAAAATTCCCTTCTCCAAGGGATCTTCCTGACCCAGGGACTGAACCCATGCTTCCTACACTGTAGGCAGATTCTTCACCGTCTGAGCCACCAGGGAAGTCCAGCATCCAGAAATATAATTACACACAAATATATTTTAAAAGGAAGGTCGAAAATCAGGAGAGAAAGAAGAGTCGTGATGCTGGAACAACTGGATATCTACATGCCAAAAATATGAACTTCAAACCATTCCTCACGACCATATGAAATAAACCACAGACCGAACTATAAGTTCTAAATTCTAAAACTATAAAAATTGTATAAGTAAACATAGGAGAAAAAGTTTGTAATCTGGGATTCAAAGAGTTCTTAGATTTACTATTAAAAACATGACCTGTAAAGAAAAATAATAAACTTAGAAATTTAAAAAAATCTGCTTTTTAAAAGACACTGTTAAGAGAATGAAAAAACAAGTCAAACTAAGAGAAAATATTTGATAACTATACATTTGATAAAGGACTTGTATCCAGAATTTATAAAGAATCAAGACTCAACTGCAACGTGCTTGTGTGCTAAATCGTGTTCTAGTCGTGTCTGACTCTGTTGTCATTGTGTAGTCGCTAAGTCATGTCCCACTCTTTTGTGACCCCACAAACTATAACCCGCCAGGCTCCTCTGTCCATGGGGATTTTCTGGGCAGGAATACTGGAGTGGGTTGCCATTTCCTCCTCCAGGGGATCTTCCCGACCCAGGGACTGAACCCGCATCTCCTGCAGCTCCTGCAATGGCAGGCAGGTTCTTTACCACTATCACCACCTGGAAGGCCCCAATTACAACAACGCAAATTTTTTAAAAGTGGGCAAATTATTTAAATAGAGGCTTCAAAGAAGATTATGAATGGCAAATTAACACATGACAAGATGCTCATATCATTAGTCAGTTGGGAAAGCAAATTAAAACCACAGTAAGACACTTCAACATAAAATTATAATGTCTAAAGATTGAGCATACAAAGTGTTGATGAAAATGTAGAGAAAGTGCAGTTAGGAATGTCAACTAGTATGACAACTAGTATAATGACTTTAGAGAGCAATTTAGCAACTTCTTAAAATTTTAAACATGTACATTCTATCTAATTCACTTATTCCATTCCTAGGTAAATTTTCAGCAGAAAAATGAAAGTGCATGTCAGTACAAAGACTTGTACATAAATGTTCACAGCAGCTTACTTTGCAGTAGCCCTAAACAGGAAAGAATCCAAAAGTCTATCAATAGTTGATAACAAATGGAATATATTCATATAATGCAGTTCTACTCAGTAAAAGGTGAACTTCTGAACACCATGGACAGATCTCAAATATGCTGAATGAAACAAACTAGACCCAAACAAGAAAAGAGAAGTACAGACTGTATGGTTCCACTTATATTAAATTCTAAGAAATGCCAACTAATACAGTCACAGAAAGTAGATCAGTGGTGGACGGGGACAGGAGGCGAGATTGGGGGGAGGAAGGGACTGAAGAGGCGTGAGGGAAATCTGAGGGTGAGAGGCGTGTTCATCACTTTGGCTGTGGTGACGGTTTCACAAGTGTACACATATGTCAGTATTTTATATATATGTAGTATGTCAATTACATGTCAATAAATATGTTTTCAAAAAGACTGAAAAATTATGGCTATTAAATATTAGACAGTTGACATCCTCTCAAGACTGAGTGAAGTTAAGTCCGACACTTCAAGGCAAAACAACCGACAGTGTTTGTTGCCAGGGACAACATTCCAGCTTCCCAATGCAAACTAAAATTTTGGAAAACACATACTTGCCATCAAGAAACTGACACCTCCTATTACTTTTCCAGTGAGATTAGGGATGGCAGTAATGAATGTGATCTTTTGATACTGCATAATGAATTATGTCACTGTTTGGTTACTTGATATTTTCCAAATGAGATATGACAAAGCATAATGCTATAAAAATCACGCATTCATCTTAAAAGATCAACCAGCTGAATTAATGTAACAGAGTATGAAAAGTTCAGTCTGGTTTCACATCCCACACTGCAATGAACCTTCAAGAAAGTTAAGCAAAGTCTACTGCGGTAGGCAGAATGTGAAGATGGCGTCCCAGTGGTGTCCCACCCTAACCCCTGGAGCATGTGAGCATGGTCAGATACCACTCCCATGATTATATTTTGCCATGTAGCACAGCTGCCCTAAAGGTAGGCAGCTTGGGCAGGTGAGCCTGTTCTAATCACAGAACCTCTCAAAACAGCAGAGTATTCGCTCAGCTTTTTTGAAAAACAACACAGAACGAAACAAAAAACATAAGAGCAAGTTAGAGAAATTCAGAGCATCTGAAATATGTGACACACTGGGTCTGAAGATCAAAGAGTGTAGAAACCCATAAAGAGCTGGGAGATGCCCTTGGCTCACAGCAAGAAAAGAAAGAGAATGTTAGGTCATTTCTCAACTGCAAGAGATGAGACTCTGCCACCACCCAGAAGGAGTCTGGTAGTGATTCTTCCCCAGTGCTCCAGACAAGAGCTCAGTTAGATATCCTGATTTTTGGCTTTGGGAGACCCTGAGCAGGGAACTCAGTCAAGCCTACCTGGACTTCTAACCTACACAACTGTGAGGTGATAAACGGATGTTATGTAAAGCTGCTAAGTTATGATCATTCGTTGTGCATAAACAGAAAGCTAATACACTTCCCATAAATCAAAATGCACATAAACTCAGACCCAAGTTGAACACTGTTTAAAAAAGAAAAAAAAAAAAGTAATAAAATTGGAAACAACAAAAGTGTCCATAAATAGAAGGCCCATTTAAATTATATAAAACCAAATAATGGAATATTCTGTAGCCATTATAAAGAAAAGGTAGAACTATATGGATGAATAGGAAACAATGAAACCATGTTATATTAGAGAAAAAAGAAAGCTTTATGATTTTAAATAATTAAAAGATTTGCATAAAATCATGGTATTCTATATTAAATATTTTCCTGGGGGGAAAACCACAAAAAACTAAATCGTTCGCTTTGGATTAAGATTAGATTGTTGAGTAGGAGGCTTTTATTTTTAATTTTCTGCCTTTATTACATTTTGAATTTTCTAATGAAGTTTATTATTCTCAATCATCTAAAAAAAAAATCAATAAAGGTTACTATTTAATGTCTAGATAAACACCTCCCTGGCTCTCTTCCAAAGCTATCTTTTGTTTTATTCAGTTTGGACCTCCATCAGGAATTTGTTACCATGGTCCTTTAGTCAGTTACAGTAACACCAAAATTACTTTCCTCATCAGGTCTGCCCCACCTCTCAAATCTAACTTTTTTAGTGACATCCCTTATTATCTGGGGGCATCATCTGCATTATGTAAATGTTTTATGTATTCATAATACTTAAACATACTATTTTAGGTAAAATTATAGGCTATTCAACTGTTTTTAAAATTTTAGACTATAGTCTATTTTTCATAACTGTATGAAAGCTACTTTGCAATTTAATCACAAGTAGTGTAAATCATGCAAATATATATTGCCATCTTGAGAATGAAAATGATTATAATCTAGGAATCTTGCAGTTACATGGTGATAAAGAAATATTCTAATAGCAATCAAACCAGGTGGTATAACTGGACCAACTGTCCTTAAATTATGAAAGGATTATGTGAAAAGTTTTCAGTGGGCAATCAACAATACCAGGTTTATGTGATGTATATTCAAAGCTAGAAACATTTTTCATATTCCTTTAAGTTTCTTCTTTTCAAATGAGTAAACATTTTAGGTAAACATTAAGGTAACAAAGCAAATGCTTATCAGTTATTAAATACTGTATTTGTAAATATTATAAAGATCATATTTTGCCTCTGATCATATTTTCTACAACAGAAAGATGCATCAATATAGTAAAAATAAAGATATACGATATCAGTTTGACGTTATCCTTGTTTGTTGGCAAAAGTAGTTAACCAAAATACCTGGCAGTTTTAAAAGTCACCAGAGAGAAATATAAGGATAAATTCCAAGAGAGATTACCTGTTTTTTTGGTTCACATATTAAAGAAGTTCAAAGTTTGTGACCCAAAGCATTATGGTATTATTATGTACAACTTAACAAGAGAAGGTGTGGTAATCTACTTGTAAAATGACATAAATGAACTAAATTCTTAGTGCTATCATTACTATAAAGTTGAACTAAGTAGACAACTTTTCTAAATAGTCTTTCTCACAGAAACATTATATATAACTAAATTCCACGTGGAACTGCAATGTAATAACATATCTCCTTTTAAAAAGGTTGGTTGACATTTTCTTAAAAACAGCAAGTATTAGAAGCTATAAAAACAACGAGTACATGTACAAGCTCTTCATCATGAGGAAAATGTTAAAGAAATCACAGAAAACTTCACAAGGAGAAATCAAAGAGACTATATATAAAAGCAACAAAACGACACTAAAACGCCATCGAGGAAACCGCTAAAATGGTATTACCTGGAACCAGTTCCATAATGATGTAGATAGGCTGTCTCTGTGTGCAGACCCCTATAAGTTTGACAATATTGGGGTGATCATACTGCTTGAGAATTCTGGATAAGAGAAATATAAGAATAGTCACCATTTAAGTAGTAAGCATTAATTTATGATCATGTGTAGTGTGCACAATTAGGATATACAATTTTTAAAACTTAAGTATGAACACAAATTATGATAAATGGGATGTATATAAGTTTTGATAAATCTTGGAAAAATAGATATAAATGAGTCAGCTTTTAATTATATGAGTCAGCTTTTAATTAAATATTCATTTAAAAACTAGTATCCACCCTGAAAACTAACAATCATGCTAAATCTGAATAACTTACTCAGTCCAAAATATGTAGAACTCCTTTCAAAGCATCTGCTTTTCGATGCCCTCACAAAAGCTGAAGAGTATTAGTGGACCAAAAACTGTAAGCTGTTAGGGCAGCATCTTTTTGTTTAGTTTTGTTTTATGTATACAATTCATTTAAAACAGATAAATTTAAGAACAATTCATATTGGTAAATGCTATAGAGTAATCACTTCACGTTTAGATTTCATAATACCTACTTGACAATCATGGTCAATTTCAAATAGTATAAACTCAAAAGTTTTGAGAAGCCTGGCAGAAAGGTAAACAATGAGTAATATTAGATTAAAGTTAAAGCAAATAAGTTTTGGTTTGGATAAAGGCAGAATTTCAGAGGGCTATAAAAGTAGCAAAGACTCATCTACAGGACTCCAAGCATGAGTTAAAAATAGATTAGATGCCCTCACAGGCCTGTCTGCCCTGATGATTTCTGTTATCAAATGATATTCCATATTATCCTGTTGACATAGTTATAAATTCACTCATATTTGAAAAAACACAGGTTCTTTCCTAGGAGAATGAAAAAAAATAACTTCATTTGGAGAAAGATGAAATAGTTTATATATGTGCTATACATGTACAACTAAAGCAGAGACAGCTCTAAGAAAAATGTCACAAATCGAAAATGTACAATGTTTATTAACAAATGAAGACAGACTAGGAAGAATTCTAGAGATAAAAAAATACTGTTAATAACTGAGTTTACAGTTTCTATGATGAATTAGAAAGGGAGTTTTAGAATGATTGACTTTAATCCAAAATGTCATTTCTTAGGTTGAAAACTGCTTAATAAAGAAATTCTACAAAATAGCCAGGATGAACCCAAATAACATTAAATATTTAAATATATAGATTTATCTTCTAATTAAAAGATACTTGAGAGCTTACATGGATATAACTGTCATTTTTAACAGAAAATTTCATAGTCTCACATTAGAAGAAGAAATTAAACTCTATTTTTCAATAAAACATTCACAAATTAGAAAGCAAGATACTTTAAGATATCTGTGAATAACTAAAATGATGAGCCCATGAATTTCAGTTGTAATAGGATGCTTTTAAGTTCATTATAGAATATTTTTTCTCAATTGCTGATAATATATATATGAAAAATGCTTGCAACTTTATTCCATCAGTTCAGCATAGATAACATTTAATAAATGTACCCAACTAGTGTAATACATTGCTATAAATATCTACTGTTTACATGGAGAGATGACATAAAGATGCTCCACTCCATGGGATTTAGTTCCCTCACTGCATGTCCTCTGTTCTTCCAGGGCACTTTAGGAAGCTTTGCTTTTACATACAATGCCTGAAGGAGGTAACACACCCCCCCACACACACACCTCTTTTCTCCTTCCCTTTACACCACCAATCTATGATCTATACACCCTTCTTCTCTCCCTCTCAACTATCCATCCACTCTTCCATACATCTCCTGTTCATATGTCCATTCTCTGTCCAAAGCCCCTTTCATTTGTTTTGTGTTTTGTTGTATATTTTTGTGTTAGTTGTATATTTTACAACTAACTGAATCATTGTAACTACTTGCAATATAGGTCTGGCAAGTTGCAACATTAAATTTTAACTAAAACTGAAAATTGGGAAGACAATCATTGTAGAAGATCAATTAGGAAAGAAACAATGTAAATTTTGGAACAAAGTCAGACACTGAGCTGAAGAAGAAATCTGAGATTCTAAGAAAAGAACTCTGACAGCTGGGAACAAACAATCAAGGAGAGTAAGGAAGATGTCATTAAATTCTCAAGGTATATTTACATTAAGCATTTTATTCAGAGAATACAGACTATTTTTATTATAAGGTCAATCACAACACTACATATATACATATGTGCATATGCATATGTGATAGAAGCAAGAAATACTGCAATTTTTTTTAAAGACTTGAAGAATATTTACTGTTCTTAGCATCTGGCTCTTCTGATTGTAACTGCTAAATGACCTAGAGTCTCACTTCAAAGGAGAAACTTTGTTTTCAGAATGCCTACTTTTGAAGACTCTGAAAGTACCTACTTCTAATTCATCAAGTCATAATTTAAGACATCTTCAAACATACATTTTAACGAATCACTTTTAAGTACATGTTAACATTATTTTAGAGAACTCACTTGGCTTCTTGTAAGAATTTTATTTTCAGTTCCTGAGGAAGATCTTCTTTACATGTTTTAACAGCAACAGCAGTTTTATCCTTTAATATGCCCTTAAATACTTCACCAAAATTTCCCTGAAAATACAAACAGATTTATTGTTCAGTGCATAATACAGTCACATAAGTCTTTGAAAAATTCCAGGCACGCATGTAATGATGAGCTTTGAGTTAAGAGTACTCTGTTAGCTTTATTCAGTTTCAAGCAGAAATAAAGACTGGGCAGGCTGCTCTTTCCAATTCCCCAACTTTAAATATACTACCCAATACTCCAGCCGTGCGGGAGACCGAGGCTTGAGGGGAACTGGAGAGGAAATGGAAAAAACTGAAATAGTGGAAAAGGAAAGACTAACATGGTCAGAAGCACCTAAGTCTCCCCCCGCCTAGTCCCCTTTACCTTCCAGCTCTACATTTCGGTATCAGTAGATTAAGAAGTCCTCATCAATGCTCTAAGGTAAAGCCACGGTGCTGGGAGGGGACTGGTGGCATTGACCCTCACGGTCAGGGCTCAGAGGAGGGTGTGAGAGGCAGGGGCCAGGTCAGGGCGCCAGAGCCCAGGCCCAGGAAGGGCCGGCAACAGGGCCTGCGGCGCTGTGGGCTCTGAAAAGCGCCAGGATGCAAGCAGCACTGTGAGGTCAGCTCTGCCCGCTGTCTGAGCGCCAAGCCCCACTCTGGGGCTTCAGCATACTCTGACTTAAAATGCCTTACTTCAAACACATGAAGAGATGCTCAACATCACTCATTATCAGAGAAATGCAAATCAAAACCTCAGTGAGGTACCGTGACACACCAGTCAGAATGGCTGCTATCCAAAGGTCTACAAGCAATAAATGCTGGAGAGGGTGTGGAGAAAAGGGAACCCTCTTACACTGTTGGTGGGAATGCAAACTAGTACAGCCGCTATGGAGAACAGTGTGGAGATTTCTTAAAAAACTGGAAATAGAACTGCCATGTGACCCAGCAATCACACTGCTGGGCATACACACCAAGGAAACCAGATCTGAAAGAGACACGTGCACCCCAATGTTCATCACAGCACTGTCTATAATAGCCAGGACATGGAAGCAACCTAGATGCCCATCAGCAGATGAATGGATAAGGAAGCTGTGGTACATATATACCATGGAATATTACTCAGCCGTTAAAAAGAATTCATTTGAATCAGTTCTAATGAGATGGATGAAACTGGAGCCCATTATACAGAGTGAAGTAAGCCAGAAAGATAAAGACCAATACAGTATACTAATGCATATATATGGGATTTAGAAAGATGGTAACAGTAACCCTATATGCAAGACAGAAAAAGAGACACATTTGTACAGAACAGACTTTTGGACTCTATGGGAGAAGGCGAGGGTGGGATGTTCTGAGAGAATAGCATCAAAACATGTATATTATCAAGTGTGAAACAGATCGCCAGCCCAGGTGGGATGCATGAGACAAGTGCTCGGGGCTGGTGCACTGGGAAGACCCCGAGGGAAGGGATGGGGAGGGAGGTGGGAGGGGGGATCAGGATGGGGAACACATGTAAATCCATGGCTGAGTCATGTCAATGTATGGCAAAAACCACCACAATATTGTAAAGTAATTAGCCTCCAACTAATAAAAATAAATGAAAAAAAAATAAAATGCCTTACTTCTAGTTTAAAGTTGCTTTTATGAGTATGAAAAAAAAAATTAGACAAGATCTTTAAGGTAACATGACAGCTATCTTTAAGCATTCTCTTTCTCTTTCTCTGTATGCATATGTACTTTTTACATAGCTGTAACTGTAATGAGCAAGCATCATAAATAGCTTTAATGCTACCGCTGTTGAGCAAGAAATAACTCAGTGAGGGGTCTGAAAATCAATGAGCATGAGTTCTAAGATAAACATAATTCTTAATAGTCCATGCAATATAAATTTTAAATGTTCCTAATAATTGAAAATTACTAAAATACTGATTTTAATAAACTCATTATTTATTAGATAATTGCTGTTTGCTTAAAATAACATTTATTCTATTTAATATTGAGCATACTTCAGTATTTAAGTAATGAATAGTATTACTATTAAATCTAATATTCAACTCAAATATTAATTGAAAACAATGACTGATTACCCTTACATGAAAAGTAAACATCTAATAAATTCAACACAGTACACATTCATCATAAGCTAGAAACAGAAATACCCTTCCATGTTATTCAAGGGTTTTTTCCCTTCCCACAATCATCACATCATTTATTATGTCAGAAATAGATCCAGTAGAAGGTGTTAGTATACATGATTACTGCTAGGCCTTTATTTACCTGAATGATTCTGAAGCACTAAAAATTCTTCTTGCCTAAGACTTTACATTTAATTCATTAGAAGACACTTGCTGACTAAATTACCAGGACCATTATTCTCTCTACAAGCGTTCAGATTCTCCCTCTAGAAACTTCTGTCTTCCTCCTCACATCTCACACAGCCTGCTTCATTTTTCTTACCTAAGCTGATCTCACCATCAGTTCCTCAGCCCTTCAACCCATCTACCACAGCACTACCAGATTAATCACTGCAAGAAAATACTCCTGCCTTCTTGAACATCTAGCCTTCCACGGCCATTTCTCTCTCAGCCTCTGTCTAGCTCCCTCTCGTAGCTCTTGACTGCTACATGTATCCTAAATTCAGACAGGGATTTCAAAATACGTGCTCCACCTTCTGCACATTTCCCCTCTACTTCCGATCAAAGAACAAGCTAACTGATCTGGAAGTGCGCTTCTCCTGCTCCCCCTGTATGAGAGCTTCCCGATCTTCCCCAGGTTATCCCGCCCCTCCTGAACACCTGTCATCCCATTGGCCCCTTGGTGCATTTCTGCTGGTCTCTGCCCTACAGGGACCTATAGGTCCTGGCTCATAGGAAGCATTTGAAAACTCTGACCATTCATTTAACAATCTTCACTCAGAAGACTTCCACTCTATTAACAGTGATC
The DNA here is from genome assembly GCF_910594005.1 of Cervus elaphus. Classification (NCBI taxonomy): domain Eukaryota; kingdom Metazoa; phylum Chordata; class Mammalia; order Artiodactyla; family Cervidae; genus Cervus; species Cervus elaphus. Next base: position 106,867,422 of record NC_057823.1, on the reverse strand, counting down.
AAGGGAGGACTCTCAAACAGTGAGAAAGACTCTGCTTCACAGACCACCTCTTCTTCATCCAAAGAGGTCAGGAAAAAGGACAGGACACCCACTGATCCCTACCACCTAGCAGGTACAGCTTCATCTCTGCTGCTGGCTCCAAGTCCACGAGGCTGAACTTCATGATGTCGCTTATCTCTGTTTATGACCATCCTCACAGAAGGTCCTGGTGGCCCTCGTCTCCCCCTCTCTGATCTGATTAGGCTATGCGGACTCCTGCGATCTCCAACTATTTCTCTTCTATCCCCAGCCTCCCCTGTGCCTTCGGGAACTTCTGGTCCATCATTAAAATTTTATCTAGATCAAGATCATGCTCTTCACCTTCTTGCTCTAATAGAAACTTCACTCTCACTTGAGAACACTCAAACGGTGGGTGAGTTTCTTTTGGCTTCTAAAATTGTGATTTCCTTTTAGTCCCCTATACACACAGACACCAGGCCTTCTCCCAGTGGCCTGGAGACAGAAAAAAGGATTCCACTAGCTGTCTGCCACTGCTTTTAAAACATTTTCTCTACTGCCTTCCTAAAAACCCCTAGCTTTGAAACTTTATCATTTGATTACATACCCAATACCCTAGCTAGTAGCTACTGCATTAGAAAATATTTTCCCTCATTTGTTGACTATTTGAGCTCTTGAATCACTGTGCCAGGTGTTACTCCCGTCTTAATACTTGGAAATTTCAATAGACAATTAAGGATTCTTCCAACACCTCAAACTCTGTTTTGTGACCATCTGTCCTCCAATGATCTGTGTTCCAACCTATTTTCTAGATTCAGATCTTAAACTTTGCTATCATCAGTAATGCCACTCCTCGATAACATCTATTTCATTTATCTCATCTTCTGGCTGGCTTTTATTTTTCTAGCTTACTTCCTCTAGTATCCAGACTGAAAATTCTTTGACCCTATCAGTTCAGTTCAGTCCAGTTCAGTCACTCAGTCGTGTCCGACTCTTTGTGACCCCATGGACTGCAGCACGCCAGACCTCCCTGTCCATCACCAACTTCCAGATTTTACTCAAACTCATGTCCATTGAGCCAGTGATGCCATCCAACCATCTCATCCTCTGTCATCCCCTTCTCCTTCCGCCCTCAAGAGTTCCCAGCATCAGGGTCTTTTCAGAAGAGTCAGCTCTTCGCATCAGATGGCCAAAGTACTGGAGCTGATCAGCTTCAGGAGTCTTCTCCAACACCACAGTTCAAAAGCATTAATTCTTCCGCACTCAGCTTTCTTTATAGTCCAACTCTCACATCCATACATGACCACTGGAAAAACCATAGCCTTGACTAGACAGGCCTTTGTTGGCAAAGTAAAGTCTCTGCTTTTTAATATGCTGTCTAGGTTGGTCATAACTTTCCTTCCAAGGAGCAAGTGTCTCTTAATTTCATGGCTGCAATCACCATCTGCAGTGATTCTGGAGCCCAAAACAATAAAGTCAGCCACTGTTTCCACTGTTTCCCCATCTATTTGCCATGAAGTGATGGGACCAGATGACATGATCTTAGTTTTCTGAATGTTGAGCTTTAAGCCAACTTTTTCACTCTCCTCTTTCACTTTCATCAAGAGGCTCTTTAGTTCTTCTTCACTTTCTGCCATAAGGGTGGTGTCATCTGCATATCTGAGGTTATTGATATTTCTCCCAGCAATCTTGATTCCAGCTTGTGCTTCTTCCAGCCCAGCATTTCTCATGAGAGGAACCTCCAAATATTTAGATCCTATTACTTTTTATTGTCCATAACCCCCTTAACATCCTCAGTTTCCTTCTTATTCAGCTTAAGTTCCATGGCTCATAATTACTTTCTACCATACACTCCCAACTTCTTTATTCCTCTTAATTTCTAGAACCCCCTTATCAAATACACAGCCCAGACCAGTTGTGGCATGGCCTACCCTGGACTGATACAGTTCAGTGTGGATGGAGAAAATCCACACCAATGTTGACTAGGTTCACTTTAAGAACACATACCTCTAGGGGGTCCTTAATACTGCTCAATAATTATTATACAATTCCCGAGACCATGAACACGCTCATTCTTCTAATTAACTTTTCCTCGCCCTTCAACTCTCTTCTTAAAGATTCTGTACCTCCCCTACTACAACCTCACTCTCAGCTAATAATCTTTTTGCTTCCTGATTTACTGAGAAAATTGAAGCAATTTCCGACTTTCAGGTCCACACTGACCGTCCTGCCAATCTTCCTTGCTGTTACAAGATGAACTGTGCTTCTATTAAAGTCAATCCTCCATTGTAAACTAAATTCCCTCTCCTCTTGTCTACTCGATGATATCATTTCAGCAATTCTCATCTCCTTCAAAAATCATGAATTTTTCACGACATCATTCCTAGTGTCAAACCAGCATGCTGCTTTTCTCAGGTTAACCAACAGCACACAAATCATTTCTTCTAAAACCGCCACTGTCTCTGCTTCCTTTCACAGCAAAGCCTCAGAGTTGCATCCTTGCTATCCCTGTTTCCTCTCCTCCCATTCTCTCTTACATATATTTCAGCTTGGCTTTCACATAAAACATGCCAAAGAAAGTGCTCAGTCAAGTCACCAGGAATCTCTCCATTGCTAAATTCAGTGATTCTCAGTCATCATCTCATGTGACCTCTCATCAGCAAATGCCACCACTGATCACTCCTCCTTCAAATACCTTTTTCTCTTGGAATCTGAGGCATCCTGTCTCCCGGTTTTCTGCCTTCCTGGAGATTTCTCTTCCTCAGCCTCAGTCATCTTGCTTCTCTTCTCTGCAGCCTCTTGATTTTGAAGTGACGGGGCCCAAGCTCTCTCTCCTCTACGGAGACTCACCCCACTGCTGAACGCATCGAAGCAAACCACCCAGCAAGTGCCAGTTACTGAGTCTGTAATTTGATCCACACCTCTTTTCTAAGCTTCATACCCAGCTGTTTCTCAACATCTCCACTTGGAAGTCGAACAGATAATCCTTAATATTTACACGCAAAAACCCTAATCTCAGTCCCCAAAACCCACTACACCTAAGCCGATGCCCCCACGTCTCACACCCCACGTAGAGTCCATCAGGATATTCAGCTGGGTCAACCGTGAAAATGAAGGCAGAACCCACCATATCCCCCCATCCCCACTGCCACTTCCCTGATCCGACCAGCAACCATCATCTTTAGTCAGGTAAGGACAAGAGCTTCCTAACCTTGCAACTCAGCCTACTCTCAACACAGGAGCCCGAGTGAGCTCTGTAGAAGGCATGATCATCTCGCTCCTCCAGGCAGTCATCCCCCAGCTTACCCTTTTCACACATGTTAAAGCCAGAGTGCTTCCACTGACCCGCATGGTTCTACACGATCTGTGCTGCCTCAGCCACCTGCTGCCTGAGTCTGTTCCTTCTTGCCTACTCGGCTACAACCAACTGCCTCTCCCGCTCATCAACGTAATCTGCATTCATACTCCCTCTGCCTAAAACCCCTTTCCTCATTTGACCACGTGGCCAAATCCCTTCTCACCAGCTTTTTATCAGAAAGTAACAATTTTGATAAGGCTTACCTGGATTCCCCTATTAAAAATCCCAACTCCAAACAAAAGCACTCTATAAATTCCTTATGTTTTCACAGGATTAGCATCTTTAACATTATGAAGTTTACCTATTTATTAAGTTTATTGTCTGTCTGTCTTTCCCTGCTAGATAGAATGTGAGCTTCATAAGGGCAAGGACATTTGTCTGCTTTTTTCATGGATGTATCCCAAGTTCCTTGGGGAGTGCCTAGCATACAGTAGGCATTCAATAAATATTTGAGGAATTAATATTCTTGATTACCAGCTATCAAACACAGTATAAATACGGTGGTTCAGTAAAAGTTACAGTTGCCATATTAACCTTATGATACTACTAAAATCCCAAAGTATGTAAGTATAGGCTAATTCTCTTTTTTCTCATGCACTTTCAAGCAGTATACGATAAATACTCAGAACAGGTAATGAAAATATTAAACGAAAATTTTTAACTCAGAAATATTTGCTGAAACTAAGCTATATGCTTAGTCACTCAGTTGTGTCCAACTCTTTGCAACCCCACAAACTGTAGCCCACCAGGCTCCACTGTCCATGGGGATTCTCCAGGCAATAATACTGAAGTGGGTTGCCCTGCCCTCCTTCAGGGGATCGTTCCAAACCAGGAATCAAACCTGGGTCTCCAGCACTGCTGGCAGATTCTTTACCATCTGAGTCACCAGGAAGCCTGAAATTAAGCCATACATGTCTCTAACGTTGAAGTGTTTGTTTTATTAAAATGATTAAATTTATTAAAACTGGTATATGCTACTGCCTTGTCATTGAAAATAATTATTCTTTCAAATAACCTTACTAAGTAAGGACCTAATGGATAAAATTCCTAATATGTGAAGTATCATGTATCACATAATAACTGAAATCTCTCTAACTGAAAACATTTTTTTTTTCCTTAGTACTGAAAAATCTGCCCTTCTCAACACACTTTTTCAGTAACTGGTTTAATCTTAAAACTATATTTAATTGTATTTTCATGGAAATTACTTTCTTTGTAATAATTTTTAGCCCAATCACTGATACTGAATTACTTAAAGTAATGAAAAAGTGAAATATTTCCTTAAGAATTATGGTTACATAATAGAGGAAATAAACATAATAGCTACTGTAGCTTGAAATTCTTTAGAATTTACTTACTAAATAAGTATTAGCAATCAATAGAAACTGTTTTCTAATAGCAATTTAATGCTTCTATTTGGAAAAATAATTAAAATAAAAAGAATTCTGCAAAGTATATTGTTTCAACAGGGATTCACTTTCCTAACATATAGTAAAGCTAAAAAATAGGGGAAATCTGTCAATTCATCAAGTTTGAATCAAGAAAAGTAATGGATAATCATTTTATTTCTTTACTTGAAATGCTGAGCCTTAAATTCTAGTACTGATCACTCAGAAGTGTATGAGTAACAGTTTTCCCTATCTGGATTTTACATTATTTCTTCCATTGTATTACGAATCCCAACTCAATTCAAACCTCACTAATTAAGCCATCAATAAAGAAGTTAATGCTTGTCTATTGGAACTCAATTATAAATTAATAATCAATGTCCAAATAACCCATTTAATTATTAAATATGTGCCATTATTATTAGGTATAATATACTTTCATATTGCCTATGAGTTGGAAGAAATTTCCAGCCGGTTTGTAAGAAAGTGACTTTTATCATATATAGCTACCTCCTCTGACCACTAACAGAGCTAGCTACACAATGGTATTGAAACGTGTCCTGCCCACATCATTCTCAGATTGAAACAACATGTCCCATGTTGTCACATACTGTGATTCTACATACATCCTGAGATCCCTAAATGTTGTCACATACTCATTCTACATAAATCCTGAGATCCCAAGGAGCAGTACTGCATTTTTTCTGAACTATCATGTGTAACCACAAACAAGTGGAATAAGACTATTAGGTGTTTACATTTTTATTACCTCACAGTTTCTTTCCAAATCTCAGCTCACTAGTTTTGGTTTTACTACAATGTAATAAAAATTATTGCGGCTTTTAATCCTTTCAGAGGAAAATTTACAATATACTATTTTTTTAAAAGTCAAGGTAATCCTTAAACTTTTCAAAGATTTTCACACTTCTTTTTCCATGAACATCACAGTATTTGTAACAGATACGGCACTGTGTTCTTCTAGGTTCATGTGCGAATGTACTTTGCTGTGTGCAAGAATATTAGAAAGGCTTTGAAGAAAACGAAGAATCACGGCATTCACAATCACTATAAAGACTTCTGGTCATTCAGTTCAGTGGATTACATACCTTGCCCAGTAATTCTCCCAATGTGACATCTTCGTGATTGAGAACCCACTTCTTATCCTATGGCATAAAGAAAGAATGGTATTTTTACCTTAAGTGAGAAATGCAATTTCTGTAACATGCATTTGAGGCCATGGCAAATAGACCTAAGGGATATTTCATTCATACCATTCAATCAACAGCACACAAAGAAGTTGTAACCTCAAGAGGTTATAAAACAGGTTTAAGAAGTGTTACTACACAACAGAACTTTAAGATCTACATTATAGCAAACTTTTATCAGAGTTCTCCGCCTTCAAAATGATGGTACCCCTGTAAGTAGAACACAACATACACTCTCCTCCCACCATAAAGCTTAGGCTATGCTGTTATTTGTCATTGCAGAATGCTGTGTCATCAGTACATGAGGAAATTTCATTTTGCAATGTGAAATTTCCAATCCTCACTTCATCATACAGAATTATTGTTCTACCCAAACCACATTCCTAAGATCTAATTTTTCCACAGCTGGTCATGAGTTATGGATGCCTCTTTGAGTGAATATAGTCCCATATCTTTCCCAAGTAATTTCCTACAGCATAATAAAGCAACAAACATTACAGTATCATCAAGGTACACAAGACCAATGATGCAAACAGGTTATTATAAAAGAACACCCCATTATCTGATCTCAAGAACTAATCACTACTTAGGGAATATTTTATCATCTAAAAAGTCTCAGCTATGAGAGCCCACAATGCTGCAATGGCAGAAAGACATATAAATTAAAAAAGGAGGAAAAAAGGTAGGGGACAGACTGGAGAAAGGAGGGAAGGGAAAAAGAGGTGAAAAAGAAAAATTCTGTGGTGCTATGTTTCAGTCTTTCTTTTAAAAAGCTTGCATTAGACCATAGTATTCCCCTGTTCAGTTCAGTTCAGTTCAGTTACTCAGTCATGTCCAACTCTTTGCGACCCCATGAACTTCAGCACGCCAGGCCTCCTGTCCATCATCAGCTCACGGAGTTTACCCAAACTCATGTCCATTAAGTTGGTGATGCCATCCAACCATCTCATCCTTCCACCTTCAATCTTTCCCAGCATCAGGGTCTTTTCAAATGAGTCAGTTCTTCGCATCAGGTGGCCAAAGTATTGGAGTTTCAGCTTCAACATCAGTCCTTCCAATGAACACCCAGGACTGATCTCCTTTAGGATGGACTGGTGGGATCTCCTTGCAGTCCAAGAGACTCTCAAGAGCCTTCTCCAACACCACAGTTCAAAAGCATCAATTCTTCAGCACTCAGCTTGCTTTACAGTCCAACTCTCACATCCATACATGACCACTGGAAAAACCATAGCCTTAACTAGACAGACCTTTGTTGGCAAAGTAATGTCTCTGCTTTTCAATATGCTGTCTAGGTTGGTCATAACTTTCCTTCCAAGGAGTAAGCGTCTTTTAATTTCATGGCTGCAATCAACATCTGCAGTGATTTTCGAGCTCAGAAAAATAAAGTCTGACACTGTTTCCACTGTCTCCCCATATATTTCCCATGAAGTGATGGGACCAGATGCCATGATCTTAGTTTTCTGAATGTTGAGCTTTAAGCCAACTTTTTCACTCTCCTCTTTCACTTTCATCAAGAGGCTCTTTAGTTCCTCTTCGCTTTCTACCTTAAGTGTGGTGTCATCTGCATATCTGAGGTTATTGATATTTCTCCCAGCAATCTTGATTCCAGCTTGTGCTTCTTCCAGCCCAGCGTTTCTCATGATATATTCTGCATATAAGTTAAATAAGCAGGGTGACAATATACAGCCTTGACGTACTCCTTGTCCTATTTGAAACCAGTCTGTTGTTCCACGTCCAGTTCTAACTATTGCTTCCTGACCTGCATACAGGTTTCTCAAGAGGCAGGTCAGGTGGTCTGGTATTCCCATCTCTTTCAGAATTTTCCACATTTATTGTGATCCACACAGTCAAAGGCTTTGGCATGGTCAAGAAAGCAGAAGTACATGTTTTTCTGGAACTCTCTCACTTTTTCAATGATCCAACGGATGTTGGCAATTTGATCTCTTGTTGCTTTGCCTTTTCTAAAACCAGCTTGAACATCTGAAAGTTCTCGGTTCACGTATTGCTGAAGCTTGGCTTGGAGAATTTTGAGCATTACTTTACTAGCGTGTGAGATGAGTGTAATTGCGCAGTAGTTTGAACATTTTTTGGCATTGCCTTTCTTTGGGACTGGAATGAAAACTGACCTTTTTCAGTCCTGTGGCCACTACTGAGTTTTCCAAATTTGCTGACATATTGACTGCAGCACTTTCACGTAGACTGAAATATAACTGTGATCTATAGGACCAATTGCAACAAATAGTCAAACATCTTGATGTAAAAACTCACCCCAACCATGGCTTTAAAATGTCCTGGACAGCCATTTTGAAGTATTTTACCTTCTGAAACTCTCTGTACCCAGCCAGCACCCTCTGATAGGTCAACAAAAGGAACAATAATGATTGCTTTGAAAGAACATTTTACATGTAAGATCTGCAGGGGTTCCTAACAGGCCTCCTTAAGACGTTGGCATTTGGATTATTCTGAAGTAAAGGCAACGGGGACCCTGTGGACTCAAGGGAAAATTTTACCTCCCTCTTAAGAATTGAAATGTGGTTATTTGCCCACAGTAACAGTCATTACCAGAAATAACTTTTCATGGCCTATGTGACTGACAAGGCAAACACCCATTACTAAACACCGGCTCTTCTTCTCTGAGAATCACCCTCCTCCTCTCTGAAGCCTTGGGCTCCTATACATTCCTTAGTTCAGGATGGCATATGTATCTTTTAGATTCCTAACTCTGAACTTCTCATGCCTATGGGGTTCCTATATGTACAAAATTAGATTTGATTTTTCTTCTCCTGTTAATCTGTCCTGTGTCAATTTAAATATTACACTAACCAGAGAAACTAGAAGGATAGAAGAAAGTTTTCTGCCTCCATTTCAACCCAAGTATAAAACCAGAACTATAAAGGTCCTGGAGGTAAACACAAGAGAACATCCTCATGACCAAAATTCCTTAGGATACAAAAAGCACATTAAACAAAAAATAGAATTTATCTAATTAAAAATAAGTACTTCTCCAAAATCTCATTAAAAAAAAAAAAAAGAAAAGTCCAACTACAATCTGGAAGAACATTTTTTGAAACACATATAAATGACAGATCATTTCTATGTAACACAGAGAATGCATATCTCAAAAAAAGATGACAAACAACCCAATTTTAAGAAATTAGGTAGAATACTTAACAAAAGAGGATGGAAAAATAGACAGTAAGCACATCAAAAGATGTTAACACCATCAGTCAGTAACATACAAAAACAAACCACAATAAGATGCCCCTTCACATCATTAGGATGAAGCACCTTCTGTTTACAATAGCCAAGACAGAGAGACAACCTACAGGTCCATGGGCAGGTGAATGGATAAAGGTGATGTGGTGATGTGGTGTGTGCATACACAGACACACACACACACACACACACACACACACTCAATGGACTATCACTCAGCCATAAAAAAGAATGAAATAAAGCCATCTGCTGCAACATAGACAAGCCTAGAAATTATCACATGAAGTGAAGTCAAACAGAGAAAGACAAATATCATATGATCCCACTTATATGTGGAATCTCAAAAAATGATGCAAATGAACTCACAAAACAGAAACAGATTCACAGACATAGAAAAGAAACTTATGGTTACCAAAGGGGCAAAGAGGTAGGGAGGGACAAATTAAGTAGGGGTAGGGATAAATTAAGTAGGATAAATTAAGCAAATATAAATTATCATATATAAAACAGACAAATGAAAAGTCTTATTGTATACATACAGAATTAATTTTCTGTACACCAGAAACCAGCACAGCATGTAAATCAACCATACATCAATCAGACAAAAGCAGTGCCTGGAGAGCCTCTGTCTGGGAAAGGGCCCCTAACTCTGCAATTTAAATAATGGCTGTGGTGTTACCTGGGGTTAAAGATGAGGGGCGCTACTGCCATCTTTAGGGGTATAACAGGAGAAAGGGGATCTGGAACGCTTATTATTGCCAGAATGGCTGTTATCCAGAGGGTCACTCTTGGTTTGAAGTCACGAAAATAACCTTTCTACTGATGGGCAGGAAAGCACGTTAGGTGGGGAGAAGACAAAACTGGGAGTGGACTAAACGGATGACCAAATCCCTGCAACTGAGGAGGAGTCCATTAAGAGTAGGACGCTCTCAATCTGTTTTAGCTCAAAACGAAGATCAAAAGGAAGGCGCCTGGAGCCTCAGAATTTAGATTTGTGAGTCTGTCTAAGAGGGAGGGACAAAGTACCCAAAGGGAGTCCAGTGACAGTTTGTTAGCTGCAGTTTCATAGAAACACGGACAGAGGGGCAAACTCCAATCTGTCAAACTGGGAAAAGGCAGCAGCGCTTGACACACACCCTGATGAGGGGAGCGATCCAACTCCTCCCTTAGAATAGATGAGATATTCCTGCTGGGGCTGCGAAGGGCTGAGAAAGGCAAGCCACTGGAGGCACACGATGACACTAAAGCTTCACCCAACACTGTGCCTCTGACCTGGGCTGTGATGAACATGGTAACAAAGGAGGTCTTCTGTAACTTTATCATTGGGGAAAACAGAGTCAACAGGCAGAAACTCCATCAGAATATAACTCAAAGGTAAGGCAGGGAACAGAGACACTAAGTCACATGGAGTTTGGAGAATGGAGAGGTGCTGAAGGAGACTGGATCCTTGACTTGCCCATCATCTTTATTGACCTCACTTCTTCTCCCCTTTGCTCCACAGGAAAGAAAAGCCACACTCAGAAGGACTGCCAGAAAGAACCACAGCTCGCTCCTCAACAACTGTCCCAGACTTGGTATGTCCTACAGAGATTACAGGGCTTTCCTGGTAGCTCAAAGGCAAAGAATCTGCCTGCAGTGCGGGGATGTGACTTCGATCCCTGGGTTGGGACGATCCTCTGGAGAAAGGCATGGCACCCACTCCAGTCTTCCTTCTGGAAAAACCCCATGGACAGAGGAGCCTGGTGGGATACAATCTATGGGACTGTAAAGAGCCAGACGCGACTGACTACACATGGAGATTATACCCCATATTCTTATCTTTATCTTTGCTCTGCTTTCTATAGAGGGGCAGGTAAATTTGTGCAACCTTCTTGAATGTGGAGAAGAATCAGAGGAATGGAAGCAGACTGCCTCCAAGAAACACGAGTAGCAGTGTCTTCCCTGGTTTCACAGATTTACTAGTACCGAAGGAAAATGAAAACTGTACCAAAATATAAGTCAAAAGAAATAAAAGACATAAAACTATGCATCAAAGTTGTAATGAATAGAGTTAACAGTTTTGTTTCATCTGCTTGCTAGTGATTTATCATCAATATATCTACAAACCTACAATCAAGACTAATGATTAAATTTCTCTGAGGCAAAAGCTATAAAATACTTGATTTAGACTATTCAAGTGTTCTTGACATTAGGGTTTTATGCTTTAATTCATTAAGTACTAACATTTCACTACTATGGTGAAAGAAACATACTTTCTCCACTTATCAGTTACCTGTGAAAATGAAACAAAAATTTTTTGAAACATCAAATTATTTGGTCTAAATTGGACAACTTATTTTTAAAGGAGGGAATGGAAGGAAACTCTAAGACCTTAATACATTTTTTAAACTATGAATTTCTGGGGAATTCCCTGGTGATCGAGTGGTTACGACTTGGTGATTTCACTGTCAAGGTCCCGGCTTCGATCCCCTGTCAGGAACTAAGATCCCACAAGCCTTGTGGCATGGCCAAAAAAAAAAAAAAGAGAATTTCTGGGTTTTGTCAACTGATCAGAATATTTTTTAAAACTACCCAAGAGCAGATTTAAAGTCAGCCCACAGTACAGGCAAGGGGATGTCCCAGGTGGCACCAGTGGTAAAGAACCCACCCACCGATGCAAGAGACAAAGGATGCCTGGGTCAGGAAGCTTCCCCTGGAGCAGAAAATGGCAGCTGGCTCCAGTGTTCTTGCCTGGAGAATCCCATGGACAGAGGAGCCTGGTGGGCTACAGTCCATGGGGTCACATGGGGTCATACATGGCTGAGCACACAGTCACGCGTAGTACAAGCAAAGGCAAGCAAGTATCTATCACCCCTTGTCTGAAAACCAAGCTTTTATAAAGAGAAGCTGGGGACACATTTTTAACATGCTCCCAGACACACTGGCTTGCTAAATCTCAGAAGTCACATTAGATTGAATGTATAGTCTCCACTTCACTTTGAAAACCAAAGCCTTGAGAAGATAAAATTCTGACTGTCATCACACAGGTACTAAGTTTCAGTTAAGAACTTCAGTCTTCTGTCTTTTGGCCTACTGTTCCAACATATTCTGTTTTGATTTCACTGGTCTCTTCAGTGTGGTAAAGAACATTACATTAAAATAAAACTCAGTGGTATAATAATTTTCTCACTCTAAATAATATATATATCAGGTAATTAAAAAGAAGAGTCAAATTTAGAACATACTATCTGTAACATGACTAAGTGCCATTAATTTTTAAAATCTTAAATATTTATCTACCGTATATGATAAATGAATGTTATGTTATCAAAGAGCCAATTCATGCCACGTTGTGGAACTACCATAGAGGTAAAAATTTTCAGAAAGTCTCACTGAGACCTTTAACTCTTATATTTAATATAATCAATTCCAAAAAGTTTTTTCATTTGAATTATAGAATAGGAAGGTCAATGAAGCAGTTCTGACAACTAAATCACTGGGGCAACTCAGCCAAGAGATATGAGAATTCTCCCTAAAGCACACCTGGCATAAAATTTACACACCTTCTCTATGGCAATAAGAGTGATTCCAGCTTGCTCACCTCCCAGAATTTCAACCTAATTTCTAGTTGAATTATAAGTAGTTGTCCAAGTGCCAATTTAGAAGTCTACATTGAGAGTGTAGCTCATCATTTGTTTTCATGGGTAGCCTTAAGTACAGTGTTAACAGATGGTTGTCATGGCAACATTTCTCAGTCAAAGTTTTAGGATGTGTCAAGATTATTTGTATTCTGTTCCCAAAAATCTTGTGGTCCCCATAATTGTGTTATCAAATAATGCCAAGTCCCAATTTACAATTATGTCTTAATGATTAAAAAAAATAAACCACGGGTAGACTTCATGAATGTAGCTTAAGATAATAAAGAGCTTTAGGACTATTAATAATAAGCATGAATTGCACAATTATTACTCTAATGATATATCAGTGCTTTAGTGGCAGATTAAAAAAAGAATCAGTAAATCACTGCATCACAAGTAAATACAAGACTAGAATGTAAGAAATAAAAGTGTAGAATAATTTTTTCTATCGTTGCTTACCTTTTAATTATTAGAGCTATTTTCATTTTTGCAGTATCTAATACTTACATAGAAATTCCTGGGACAGGAGAGCAAACACGTCCCTAAACTACACCGGTCAGTGGGTCTGGCACTGGACTTCAGTGAAGCGCGGCTGACTGACCTGCTGCGCGGTCTCAGGCACACAGCACGCCGCAGACTGTGCAGACACACTGGGCAGGACCCCCGTGCCTGTCTCACGGGCAGTGGTTTGCCTGTGAGCCCCACTGCCCTAGCACGGCCCCCACGCTGTGGTGATGTAAATTCACCATCTGTCTGGGGGTCGGTTTCTGTTTGTATTCACGTTCATTCGTGTATTTTTTCTAGGTTTCACATGTAAGTGATACCATGTGGTATTTGTCTTTCTCTGAATTGTCTTCACTAAGCATACTATTGTGTTCACCAATACTGCAGCGAAAGGTAACATTTCCGTCTTTTCATGACTAATATTCTATTGTGTATATAAACCACTTCTTATGCCAATCACCTGTTGATGGGCACCTGAATTGTTTGCATGTCCTGGCTATTGCAAACAGTGCTGTTATGAACATCAGGGTGCATGTATTTTTTTTTAATTAGAGTTTTTGTTTTTTCAGGATATATGCTCAGGAGTGGAACTTCTGGATCATATGGTAACTCTTAAGTTTTTTAAGGTCCTTCATACTGTTTTCCATAATGGCAGCACCAATTTGCATTCCAACCAACAATGTACAAGGGTTCCCTGTTTTCCACATCCTCTCCAACATTTATTATTTGTAGACTTTTTGACAACAGCCATTCTAACTGGGGTGAGATGCTACCTCATTGCTGTTTTGATGTGCATTTTGCTAATAACTAGAGAAGTCAAGGATCTTTTCATGTGCCTGTGTCTTCATTGGGAAAAAAGTCTATTTAGCTTTTTTTTTTGACCTGCTTATATTTTTGATACTGAGTTTGTGAGTGGTCTATATTTTAGATATTAATCCTCTGTGGGTGGAATCATTTACAAATAATGTCTCCCATTCCATAGGCTGTCTTTTGGATTTGTTAATGATTTCCTTTGTTGAGCAAAAGCTTTTAAGTTTCACTAAGTTCCATTTATTTGGTTTTGCTTTTATTTCTTTTGCCTTGACAGAATGAACGAAATAGTCCTACAATCTGTGTCAAAGAGTATTTGGTCTATGTTCTCTTCTAGGAGTTCTGTGGTGCCATGTCCTACCTCTAGGTCTTTATTTTTGTATGTGATGCGAGGGAATGGTCTAATTTCATTGTTTTACACATAACTGTCCAGCTTTCCCAGCACTACTTGTTGGGATTTTAATATTTCACAAATTCCCGAGTTTTCACACCCTTGAAGAGAAGGCAACTGAGAGGAAAAGTCGTGCAGTGAGTTTCAAGGCTGGTGTGAATAAGGTTCACACAAGACAAGCAGGGCGCCGGCAGCACCGTTCACCCACGTGTCCTGACCTTCCCAGAGACTCACCACCCTAAAGGATGCCTCTCCCCCAGAACCTCCCGCCCTGCCACCCGTGCCAAACCCCACCTTTAACAGAGCGCAGAGCTGTCACTGTCTGCCTTGAGATCTCCCCCAGAGGCATACATGTTCGCAAAGGCTACTACTCACTGAATGTAAAAACAAATTTGTTTACATTTCAAAAGGTAACACCAGTTACACCTATTTTATTAAAGATAAAAAAGAAATGGGCAATTCTAAGTTAACAGGCAAGCTAAACAATTATATGACTTAGATTAGCTAGACAAATATTCAATATGGTTAACAGAGTATTAACACTGGGGATTTTATCTTAATATTTAGTTACTATATTAATATAATATTTAGTGTCTTTTTAGTGGCCTCATCTTGAATATTGTAGTACAGTACATACCTGTGCTTGCATGGTCTCCACTAGGAGACTTATGACACTAGGAGATCTTTCACTAGGAGATTTATGACACAATATGCATCTGGAATTCATCCTCATTACTAGCAGAGGAGGTGTTTTATCACTTGGGAGAAGAAAATATTCCAACGGGCTCTGGCAGTAATACCCATAGTCTTCATATTCTTTAAGATTAGTACAATCAGCATAAAATGACTTTTTCCCTGAAAAAGCCACTGGAATGTACCTAATACCTCTGTATTTCTAAATAGATAATTTAAGTCTTATCAAAGAGACATAGTAATTACAATGACAAACATTGCCAGAAAATACTGATATCTAAAAAAGATCTTCCAAGAATAATTTTTAACACTGAATTGTTCAAATACTTAGGACACTTTAAGTTGCCTAAAAATAAACTGAAATTTGAAAAATTAAATATTCTAATGTCATATTCTTAGGAATGATGTATCTTGAGGCCAAATTTCTTATCTGTGAATGTGATCAATCCTTGTAAATCACACACTTCTAGGGAAAATGGTAATTCTGTAAGAAAATATGAATAATTCATACGCAAAACAGTTGTAAGAAATGAATTTAACTACCCAGGCTTACTGCCCATGTTTTACACAACATTTCAAAGTAAATAGAAGAATAAAATTTAAGTAAAGCAACAGAGATTAAAAGGTCCATTAAGAGTTAATCCAATTTTAGCACCATATTCTAAAGCAGAATACCGTGACCATTCTATTTGGTAACTCAAACCTTGTTTCTTTTTCTCAGAAAACCTTTGGCTTTCAGAAGTAAATTAGTAAATACAGACAAAAGTAGAAGCATATGCTGAAACATAAAACAGCAATATTGATTAAAATGCCTCACAGAGTGAATTAAAGGTAAATTTTTTCTCTGAAACAAGGTTAAAATTCATAGCTAAGCCATCAGGTAATTTCTAAATTTATTCCTTATATTAGAGTGAATTTTTATATGTCAATCTTTCTTACAATGAAACATTTCACAATAAATACCAGAGAAAGCATTTAAATCACAGAAATTCATATAAAAGAAGCATGGAAGTTTATTCAATAGATTCATTACAGACTATAATTTCTAACTTTATCCATTCTAGTCCCAGAATTGCAAAAAAAAACACAAATCTGTCTTGAGAGTCTTTTTTTTTTTTTTTGCTTTCCATTTCTTTTCTGAAAGGAATGCAAATAGATGAGGCACAGAAGAGTGAAAAGTAGAACACACCTGCCACTACCATAGTAAAATAACAATAAAATGTAATTATACTCTTCTGGGAGAAAGTAGGATTTCTGAAATGAGAGGTCAAAAGGTCTGGTCTATTTCACATAAGACACATGAATGGACTCTATACAGTCAAAGAGACTACTAGGAAAGATTTTTATAGGACTCACTTTGAGACACAATATAATACACAAAAAGATACAGAACAGTCTGGAATACACCAGGCTATGGCAACTTACTAAAACAAAGCCAAAACAGTGAAACAGCATGCTGGGGAAACAATGGAAGCTGAGATACAACTCAGACTGGCTCTGAATCCATCCTAACTTTATATCTATGCACACACACACAAACACATACCGAGTTGTACTAGAAATTCAAAGATATGTGAATTCAAAGGTACCCAGTTCCTGTTCTCAAAGGCTTTAATGTAAGCATATGGAGACTAAAGAGTCAGAAGTATGGAGAGTCTAGAGCGAGAACACTAAAATACACATGATCTATATAAAGATGCATAAAAAGGCTTCACAGAAGAGGTAGAAAGGTTTCTCAGTTTTCTCAGAGTAACTTTTCCTTAACTTCCTACAAGCAACTAAACTATGAAAACCATAAAGTTCCTGCTTCAGGTGTTCAGAAGGTGCTTACAGTGCTTGCTGCTCCCTACGGTCCTTGAAAGGATAAAGGTTAAACGGAAATTTATTTGGGGTGAAAAAACAGCACAGGCGGTAGGTGTACCTGTGCAGGAGTGGAACGCAGGGGTGGTCCGGGGTCCCGGCGTCTCTTTATCTGTAGCTGACGACTGTCACCATTCCACCGATGCTAACTTCCTTCTTCTGGAAACTAGACGGTCTGTTTTTCTAACTCCAGTCCCCAAAAAGTTTCTCCTAGTATACCAGGCAGTAGTCTCTGACATAAGCCATAAAAGTTATCACTCCTATGGAACTCAGTGTTACAACTACACTGGAGGGGAAGAGATGAAAGACTAGGGAGATACATAGTTCTGGAATTTCAAGACAGACTCAAAACTTAAGGGTATATTCTATTAGACCCTTATGACAAGGTGGTTACAATCCACACATTAAGTACATTACCAATAAATTTAAGAATCCAAATGTCACTGCAAGCACTGCTTCTCTAGGAAAGTTCATCTCCAAAGAATAAACTTTCAGAGTACACTCAGTTCAAAATGTTAAAGTGTCACATGAGTAACAGATGTTAAAAGTCAGAAAAAGTAATCCATATTGTATCTGAGAACTCAGGGGGAAAAAAATCATGAAAGAAGTAAAAAGAAAAATCTTGAACAGGGTTATAATTCTGATACACTAAAAGGAGAAAATAACTTCAGTAAATATACAGGAAAAAGTACAGATTGTCTAAAAAGAGTGAATACACCAATATTGTGTTGTTTAGTCACTAAGTCGTGTCCAAGCTTTTTGAGACCCCCTGAACCCTAGCCCACCAGACTCCTCTGTCCATGGGATCTTCCAGGAAACAGTACTGGAATGCATTGCCATTTCCTTCTCCAGGGGAATCTTCCTGACCCATGTCTCCTGCATTGGCAGGCAGATTCTTTACCACTGAGCCACCAGGGAAGCCCTCACACCAATATTGTACACCCCTAAGTTTTTAAAGGCAGTAATATTGGGTATGGCAAGTAGATGGGGAAACAGTGGCTGACTTTATTTTTGGGGGCTCCAAAATCACTGCAGATGGTGACTGCAGCCATGAAATTCAAAGACGCTTACTCCTTGGAAGGAAAGTTATGACCAACCTAGACAGCATATTAAAAAGCAGAGACATTACTTTGCCGACAAAGGTCCGTCTAGTCAAGGCTATGGTTTTTCCAGTAGTCCCGTATGGATGTACGTATGGACCACCAAAGAATTGATGCTTTTGAACTGTGGTGTTGGAGAAGACTCTTGAGAGAGTCCCTTGGACAGCAAGGAGATCCAACCAGTCCATCCTAAAGGAAATCAGTCCTGGGTGTTCATTGGAAGGACTGATGTTGAAGCTGAAACTCCAATACCTTGGCTCCCTGATCCAAAGAGCTGACTCATTTGAAAAGACCCTGATGCTGGGAAAGATTGAGGGCAGGAGGAGAAGGGGACGACAGAGGATGAGATGATTCGATGGCATCACCAACACAATGGACATGAGTTTGGGTGGGCTCTGGGAGTTGGTATTGGACAGGGAGGCCTGGCGTGCTGCGGTTCATGGGTTTGCAAAGAGTTGGACACAACTGAGCAACTGAACTGAACTGATTGGGTAGAAAAGCTAGAGATATACTTTCTGACCAAACCATGGAGAGCTTTAAGTACCAAGCAACCTAGTAGTCACTGAATCTTATACCCAACTGTCTCTAAACTTCTATCACCTTTTTTTTTTAATGTGATGCAGTCACTGGGCAAACTGGTGTAAATACAGTTGTCCCTGCTCCTCTTCATTAAGCACAACTATAAACCAGGAAATAAGGAAGAGACGATGGAAGAACTCTGAACAGCGGTAAGAGCAAAGTGAACCACGTGGGACCCCAGGATTGCGGACGCGGTCGCAGCAGGATGTCCCCCAAACGACAAAGGAGGCCTAACTCTCAGAGTGGCTACAGAAGACAGCCCAGGGAGGCCCATTCTCCTCCGGGTTCACACGTCTGTCCTGCTCAGCATCAGGTAAATCCAGCATCACCTGCGAGGGGGCCGGCGGGGAGCAGGTAAGAGCAGTCAGGGCCAACCCTCTCTTTCTCACCGGGGCTGAGACTCCCTGCCCTGCCAAAAGGTATGGGGGCAGCTCCGAAAGCAAGGGCAGGAGGGACCCCAGAACAACAGCAGCTAAGACTGGGAAGTCCTTGGTCCCAGAGACCTGATATTCCTCTCTGAGACCAAGAATTACCAAAGTAGTTAGGCTGCTGGTGAGGGAAATGCTGCCAGACAAAAGCAGCCTAGCCTGGGAAGCCTTTGTCCCCACAGAGCTAAGACTCCCATCTCCTTCCCAGACATGGGCAGCTGGTGCTGGGAGGGAAATGACAGAGAACCCGACCACAGGCAGCCAGCCCACGAAGGGCTCTCTGTTCCTCATGGGCAGCGGAGTTCAGCCAAACACACAGCAGACAGCCTACGTGCCCGACACTGTGGTACACCACAGGGAGAGGAGCAGGTGGAAACCCGGTAACCCAGCAAAGCAAAGTCATACCACAAAGTCTCCAAGAATTGAACAGTCGCTTAAACCAGTCAGCAAAAGCAAGCCAGGTCTCACACGCCAAACCTAAACCAGGTGACCGCCTGTAAAAACAGAAGATCTAAATAGGACCCAGAGTTTCCTAACAGAATAAAATGTTCAGAGTACAACACAAGTCATCCATCATAACAAGGCCAAGGAAATCACAACCTGAGTGATTGTGATAGATAGTCAACAGGCACCAAAACGGGGGCAGATCAGATGTTGGGATCATCTCTCAAGAATTTCAAAGCAGCTACAAGAATGCCTCAACAATCAAACTCTCTCAAAATAAAAACAGATTAACTCAGCAACAGAAACAGAAGTTATAAACCAGAAAAATGAAAATCATAGTACTAAGAAAATTCAGGAACAAAAATAAACTGACAGAATGAGCTGATGGTAAAATGAAGATGACAGAAGATAAAATCACTGGACTTGGCCATACCAATAGAATTTACCCACTTTAAACAAAGAAAAAAGTTTTTAAAAAGGGAACAGAGCCTTGGAGACACATGGGACAATAGAAAAGGCCCAACCTTTGTATCAGAGAGTCTCAGACAGAGGGGAGAGACAGAGTGTGTTTCATGCTGCAGAACTACTGAAACAAATAACGGTTGAAAATTTTCCAAATTTGCTCAAAGACACAAATCTACAAATTCAAGAAGCTGAAACAAATTTACATAGGATAAACACAAAGAGATTAGTTCAACTAAGACATAAAATTATATTTCTGAAAACTAACGATAAAGAAAAAGTCTAGATTCAAAGGCAGATTTCTCCTCTGAAGCTATGGAGTTCAGAAGGAGGCAGCACAATTTTTCAAATGCTGAAAGAAAAGAACTGTCCATTGCCACAACAGGTGACAAAAGCATCTTTTAAGAGTAAAGGGAAAAAAATAAAGAAATTCTTGGATGAAGGAAAACTAAAAGGGTGTGATCGAGAATAAATACAAACAGAGTTGTAATACTTTCTCTCTACTCCTCAATGAATTGCTTTGTGTACCCCAGATACTACAGACGTTAGGATAGTTGAGACATAGGAAAAGTAACTCATGGGACAATTCCCCTTCAACTTTCATTTAACTCCCTGCGAGGAAAGAGTTAACACTCTTTAAGCACGTCAGTTTCACCTTGTTCCTGCTTATCTGGATAGCATGACAGTGAAAGTGAAAGTGAAGTCGCTCAGTCGTGTCCAACTCTTTGCGACCCGGTGCACTGTAGCCCACCAGGATTCTCCGTCCATGGGATTCTTCAGGCAAGAATACTGGAGTGGGTTGCCAGTTCCTTCTCCAGGGGATCTTCCTGACCCAGGGATTGAACCCAGGTCTCCCGCATTGCAGGCAGACACTTTAACCTATGAGCCACCAGGGAAGCTCCATCTGGACAGCATACTGTTAGTCACAGCTGAGCACTTCTGCACTGTTCAGATGTTGCCGAGTAATGCTAGTCCACATGCCTGAAACGGCAGGTCAAGACGAACATGCTGCTGGCTTGTTTAAGGTAAGCATGGAGTCGTGCTGTGCATCTGGTGTCTGGGTTGGGGTCCTCATGTGGCTGGTCATGGAGCAGGTATGTGGTCCACTCCCTCGGAGAATTCTGGACTCTAAGACTCAGTATATATCTGAGTAAACTGAGTACAGTGAAAGTGAAGTGAAGCTGTTCAGTCGTGTCTGATTCTTTGCGATCCCACAGACTGACTACAGCCTACCTGACTCCTCCGTCCATGGGATTTTCCAGGCAATACTGGAGTGGGTTGCCATTTCCTTCTCCAGGAGATCTAGTATATCTCTGAGTACATCTCTTCCTGAGTATAGCTCTGCAGTTTGTAGATGGAAAGACATGCCCATAAATAGAGTAAGAAATCCTGAGCTTGACCACTCCTTTGCTATTCCTGCCGTCTCACTAGTACACTCTGCTATAATAAATCTTGGCCTTGAGTATAACTTCCTATTAAGTCACGTAAGACTTTCCAGTGAAAGCATGAACTAGTGGTGGCAGCTGAGCTACTAAGTCGCTCTTGGGGCTTGCAGGCTCTGAGAGCGAGGTTTGTGGGCAGCCAGTGGCAGAAACACCATTTGAACCCACAGCTTTCTGGCTCTGCAGGCCATGTCCTTTCTAACAAATCACGCTGCCACCCAAGATGGAGCGATATATTTAAGGCAATGCATGGACTCTTTCACGTTCAGAGATTGACTGTCATGCAGCATAAGTCACTCAGCTGTGTTCGACTCTTTGTGACCCCATGAACTAACTAGTCCATGGAATTCTCCAGGCCAGAATACTGGAGTGAGTAGCCGTTCCCCTCTCCAGAGGATCTTTCCAACCCAGGGGTCAAACCCAGATCTCCCTGAAGGCAGATTCTTTACCAGCTGAGCTACCAGGGAAGCCCATCATGCAATTATCAGTTTTAATTAACTGAAACACAATGAGTTATATGTTGTATTTCATATTCTAGTTCTAAAAGAATATTGCTGACTTACATTTCATATACTTATTTTCAGCAAACAATTGCTATGTAATTCAATCATAGATTGCTCTTCATTCACTAAATTGACTACATTATAATGTAACTTAAAGCCTTACATTTTGCATATTCACAGTTTGGGGATCAAAAAATAAACCCACAATAAAAATTTTAAGTTGCAATTAAGTAAAATGACTCCACAGAGCTAGCAAAATTATGAATCAATCTTGTAAAATTTTTATATAATCTATAACCTATAATAATGACTTCAGTCTTCAGACCACTTAGTCCGACTAGATGAGATATGACAAAAGTTCCATTTTCTCATAGTAACTCTATCAATTTTTCTATAAAGTTTAAAGAAATAAAAAACAAGAAAAAATTAAGTCATACCAATAATATTTTCCACTTTCAGGAAAACACTAGGCTTTTGTAATCCTTTATCTTTGTACATGAATAGGTATAATAGAAGGCACAAGGTGTAAAAATAGCTGCAAATAAGAAATGATGACAGCTTGAAAACATTAAAACCTGAATTGGAGAGAATTACTTTGGCTTCACAAAGTAGCTATTTTAAATGATCAAGGTAGCGAATAAGCAACTTCGCCTTTGCTCTCCTGTGGAAGGCCACCAGCCGCCGCCTGCCTGGGCCGTGGGGGCCTAATCGGGCTTCCTGGTGGCCTGCCACAGGCCGCAGATGGTCGTTACTTGCTATGCCAATTAATCCCCGCCAAACTGCTCTGCGATGGCTGTGCATTTCTTCCTACAGTTATCTTTTTAAAGAGCTTTACAGGGATACAGGGACCTATTTGAAATTAGATTAAGCCGATAACTCAGTGATTAAGAGCAGGTTTTAAATGAATAGTCAGTTCTCCAGGACGAAAACCCACCTAAAATACAACCAGGGATATTACAAACAATCTTAGCTAGTCCCATATCCTTCTCATATTCAAAATTCAATAAAAGGAGTTCTTCCATAAAAGGTGAAGAAGAGATAAATTTTAAAGCTATATTTTCACTTTTACATTTTTTTTTAGTAATGACTTCTACCTTAACCAATTACAGGACAACTCATTAATACAGTAATACAACCTATTCCCAAGCAAGAGCCAATTATTACAGGTTCAACTTAAGAATTTAGTTACCCAAAATAGTGAAAACGTAAGCTTTATACATCCCGTGGTCAAGTAGATGGAAGTAATCATCCAGGATAATGGATTTTTTTAAAGGCAAAAAACACACACTTAAAAAAAAAACAACTAACTACAATTTAGATTCACAATTTACAACTGAACACCTAAAGCAGATAAATTTCTGAACATATCGACAACATGACACTTCAGAGCTTTTATTTTGAAGCCACAAGCCCAACTATAACCTTTAGGAGGAATAATTAACAAAACGCCACAATACAGAACATAAAATGACTGTCAGAGTCTGTAATTTTTCTGCTGTTCATACTGAGAAATAATTGCTCTCTCTACTTTTCTCTTCGACACAGCTTTTCAGTCAGTCTGCTTCATTACCTGCTTAGCCTGCTTAGCACATTTGTTCCACTCAAAGTCACAGCCACAGCATATTTTTAGAGTCCAAGGATTACTCAGAATTTGATCAGCTTTGTCATTAAAGTTATCAGGGTTGCTTTAGAATAAAAATCCTCATTGACAAGTATGCAGAGAAATGTGCCACTATAGACTCCGCTTGGGCAGCTTTTAGTAATTGAATACATGTTTAAATACTCTACAAATTAATGTTAAATAATTCAAAAGTTCTTTGCTCCCAAATGGTTCTTGTTTGGGAAAGACTTCTATTTATTACCTTAGCAAATATTTCATTATTGTATCTGCAGGTTTCATAAAATACTTTCTCTATGTGTATGGTATACTTTTGTCTTTCAAAGGAAACTTAATTCTTATTTTTAATTCATGTCTACTCAAATTCCCTACTTAGAAACTTCTGTTCCTATTAGTATACTATTAGTTGAAAAAAGGTTGTATAACTTTCTGTACATATTAATATTTTCCAACTCATTTTTCATCTGAACCTTAGAACACTTCATTTTTCTTGACGAAAACTCTCACTGCCAAAGTCACCCTCCAAAGGGAGATGTGCAGCTGGAACAAGTAAAGAAAAATGCTGATACAGACCCTTTCCACGTTCTGGAAACCAAATGACCAAAAATAGCCAGTTAGAACAATATGCAGGTTCAACGTGGTCTATCAAATTCCTGCAAGACACACCTTATTCTTCACCCATTAATACCACCATTATGTCATGGATAATTATCCCTTTTGCTGACAGAACCGAGTTTAGCAAACACAGTGTGAAAGGGACAGGGGTTCATTAAAACGGCAGCAGAGTCCCGACTCTGCTCTTGGAGTCTGTTATCCAGAGAGAACAGGAGAACAGGCTGTGCAGTGCCCTCATCCCTAGAGAACAGACGAGAAAACTTCGGCTCCTTCCGTCTACTCTTGGCCCCCACCTCGCTCCTCCCTACGCACACCCTGGCCACTGAGATAAGTCCCTCTCAGGAGGGTTTGGCTCTCCCCCCGGTGCCCACTGAGGAGGAGGCGTGTCTGAGGAGCGGGTCAGAGCCTGCCCTCCGGGCCCACGTCCAGCCTGCGCGGAGGGCAGCAGCCTCACGGGCAAGAGACACGCGAGGGGTACCTCTCGCCCTCTTCTCAGGGCGGTGGGGGTGGGGGTCGGTGGGGTGACTTCTGACCCAGATACTGGTCACAGGGGGCTGAGTGGGGCTGAGGACGTGGGATTGATCAGAACCTTCCTCAACAGGTCCAAAGGCTCCAGAATCGCGGCGATCTAAGTCACTGCAGCCCGAGGCCCTGAGCTCTGCGGTGGTGGAGCCAGGAGGCGCTGGAGCCAGACTGCGCGGGCTTGACGCACGGCTGTGCGGGACTCCGCCAGCGACCTCCCCTCCTGGAGCCCCATCTCCCACCTCACGGAGAAGGCAAGAACAGCAGCTACCATACAGAGTGGCTCCAAATACTAACTGAGATTTTTACAGAGCTCAGCACAGTGCCTGACACACAGGAAACGTTTACCAAACAGTAACATTCTCCTTACTCAGAATCCCTCAAACATCTGGGAGAAGGGCAGTCCACCATCTCTCACACTCATCTACCTCCAGCGCCTCGACCGCCCTCTTAAGCAAACTGTGGCCTGTTCGGGCCTTCCTTCCCTCAATGAGCGTTTATCGAGTATCTGTTGAGTGACCATCACTGTGCTGGGCATTGGCTAAAGAAAGTGACAGAAGCCAGACCCTCTTCTTTTTTTTTTTTTTCAGTTTGAAACAATTTATTAAAACATGAAAGATATTTCCAGGAAATTATCCAATTTGGAAAATAAAAAACGTAACCCATGGTAAGAAAAATACAAATCATACACTGAACATAGGAGAACAAAAAAGGCAACCAACCTTTATAAACTTTCTAAACATATCCTGTATTATTATGGGTAGAAAACTGTAATTAAAATAAGGTAGTTTTTATTAGTCGCATAATCTAAAAATATGAATAAATTTTGGACTTTAAAGGAGATAAAGGGTTTCAGAGTTGTTACTGAAATACACATTTCTTGAGACAATGGGCAAAGTTCCCATTAATGGGAAATATGTTCTCTTCACACAGTGAAACTGAGAAAAATTATATCAAATGAGAAATCTTCTTCTCTAAAGTAATCTCCTTAAATACCTCAATAATGCAATACTTGGGAAATGTAATTTTCAACACAGACTTGAAAGTTATTATGAAACAAACATACAGAAATCTTATTGCTTGGCACCAGATTTTCCAAAAATGAAAGAACTGTTTGAACCACCATATTGTTTTCAAATCCTATTTTTTCACAGTGCTACTTTTATTTTCAGAAGGTAGACTGTTCAACCTAATGACAAGCTAGACTGAACCTTGCAATGTACAAGCAAGTCACAGTTCACTTCAAACCAAAACAAATAATTGATCTTCTGTTTCTGCCAAAATCATATGAAAATATTTGTAAAAATTAACTAGGATTTATCTGTGGCCAGTGAAGGACCCACAGAACGTTGTCTTACAGCATTCTGTGCAAAGTCTTTGTTTGTTCCTTCTTTGCTTTCAGATTCCTCTTCTGAAACATCTTCTACATCAGCCTCTTGTTCTTCCTCCACTTTTTTCAAAGGTTGAGAAGATTCTGGTAGTAATTTTCTGGAAGGGCATGCCTGGGGTCTGCGCCTTTTTGAAGGACACAGGAAGTCCGCCACAAATATCATGAAAAGTCCTAATAATAGTCCTGAAAGCAGAGTTGCTAAAGCAAACACTGTATATGATCCCCAAATCGGTAATCCAAGGTCTTCAATAAAATAGTTATGGCAAGTCCTGATCCACATAGAGAGCCGAAAGAGTGCTGACATGCTACTCATCAAAATAGAACCTGGACCAAACCATGATGAAACGGGTTCAATACTTTTCCACTCTTTGTCACTTATAAAGTTTATGAAGTCCTTCTTAGTTCTTGGACCCTGATATCGCCTAAATTCACCGTCTTTACAATGATAAATAGTAGGAAGAGCAGTTATGATAAATCGTCCACTTAGTCCTGGCTGCTCTGTGACATCAACTTTTGCAACATTAACTTCAAGATCTTCTCCCCATTCGGCAAAACTTTCCCATTCTGGTTGAAGATTCTGACAAGCAGGACACCATGGAGCATAAAATTCTATCATCCACTCTCCTTCCAGCAACTCTCTCCAGTTCTCGTCCGTGATGATGCGCACGTCGCTCCGCCTCCCATGGGCCCAGGAAGCTCCCCAAAGCAACAACAGCAACACTGCCACCGGGATCCGGAGACTCCCGGACGGCGCCATGTCGGCCGTTTCGCCCACCCACAACAACCCAGGCAGCCCCACCTCCGCGCCGCAGCCCAGCCCCTCTTCTTGAGAGCAGGAAGAAGTGAAAACACGTTTGCAAATTACAAAGTAAATTAAAAAGCACCAACAGTACTGAGATAATGAATAAAGTGGAGATAGCTATCTAAGTAGACTGGCATTTAAACTGAGTCTGAGACCAGGCGGACACAAGGGAACGACATTCCAGCCAGAAGGCGCAGCTAGGACAAAGGCTCTCAGTCATGGGGAGAGCATGGCCTGTCCAAGGAACAGAGTCCATGCTGACCCTTGGCTTCTCCACTTGGGCATACAGTTAAATACTTGACATCTGTATCTGAACGTGTGATCCTATCTCAAACTAACGATACTCGTAACAGAACTCTCTCCTCTCCAAAAACTGTGTTCTCACAATGTTCCCCATTTCAGTGTTGACGAGCTAACCAGTTCCTCAAACCAAAAATCTAAGAGTTGCTCTGGAGTCTTTTCTCTGCCTTGTCTCCCACAGACAGCCCACCAGGACATGTTGCGTCTACTTCCAGAAGATAACACATCTACCTTCTGTCTGTCTCGAGTCCCACCACTGAAGACCAAGTAAACATCATTTCTCCCCGAGAGCAATGTAAGAGCCCTTTAGCCTGATTTCTTGCTTCCATCCTTACCTCATAAATATTCTGAATGCAGGAGAGAGTTGCAAATAATCTTTTAAAAAATGTAATTAAGAACTGCCTCCCCTTTTATTAAAAATCTCCAATAACATCACACTGGTCTTAGAATGAAATGCAAACTCTCTCACAGCACAGCAGGACAAGATCTGGGTCCTGCAGTTCTGTACACTGATCTTATTCCACTCCCCCTTTTGAGGGCTTTCTTACGTTCTTTACACAGACTACGTCTCTGGTTATTGTTGATTTTGAACTCTGTACACTTGTACTGCAAAATCACTCCATCTAGAACTTACTCATCTCTGTAACTTTAACCACAGTTAATGCACTTCATGTTCTAGGTCTTTGAGTCAAACTGTATCTTTTCAAAGAAGCTTTATCTGACCATCCAATCTAAAATGGACTTCAAATGATAGTATACTATTTCTATATTATGTCATTGACATTTTGAGGACCCAGTATCACTTATCCAAATATGTAAAAGTTATTATTCTATTAACAGACTGTTACACAAAACATGTTCTACTATATTCCTGACACACGTGCCTCCCCCAATATGTGGAACGTGGTAAAAAGATGACCATTAAGAAAGCTTACTTTAAGAAGAAAACACTCGAGGCTGTAAGAAAACTTTGATCCCAGTCTTATTCCCTAAGTTTGCTGCTTCCCTCCCCACCGTGATCCCATCGCACTTCTCAAGGCGCCTGGCATGTACACATTGTGGGCGCCCCCGTCTGAGCGTCCAGGCTGCACCTGTGTGCGCCATCAACATGCACCTGTCGGTCACGCTTCAGACGGTCTACCCTTGAGAGCGTGGGCCTGGACGGGCCATGGAGGCGGGTCCAGGGGCAGTGGGGTCGGGTATCTGAAGTCCTTGAGGCCCTGAAAGGGAGCCAACCAACTCTGTGTGGTCCCACAGTCCACACCCCGGGGACTACAAGCGCCTCAACTGCAGGCAGAGCACCGCTGGCGGGGTGCCAACGCAGGGCCACAGAGGAGCTGTGTGAAGTCCTCCTGGGTCTCAGGAGCTCACCAGTCCACCTGTTTCCTTTTTAGCAACATTAAACTATAATTCTTCTAACTCATCTATTTACTTCTCTGTATGCGTGTGTGCGTGTGTGCCAAGTCACTTCAGTCGTGTCCAACTCTCTGCAAGCCCATGGATTGTGGCCCGCCAGGCTCCTCCGTAAGATTCTCCAGGCAGGAGCACTGCAGTGGGCTGCCGCAACCTTCTCCAGGGCTCTTTCCAACCCGGGGGTAGAGCTCACGACATCTCCTGCGTCTCCTGCTTTGGCACGCAGGTCCTTCACCGCTGGCGCCACCTTGGGAAGCCTCCTTTTCTGTGTCTCCTCCCTCCAAAAGGTAAGCTGCCTGCTTACAGGAGCTCTGTCTGGTTTGTAATATCTGACACATACATCACTGCTATTTCATAAATATTTGCTGGATTATAGTTCTTACAATGACAACAGAAAAATACAACAACTTTTAGAAAAAATGTTTCAAAAGGTCATGTTTGCAAATAAACACCTACCAAATCTGGACTTCCCTAGTGGCTCAGGGGTAAAGAATCTGTCTGCCAATTCAAGAAACACAGGTTTGATCCCCGGGCTGGGAAGAAGGAAATAGAACCCACTCCAGTATTCTTGCTGGGAATCCCATGGACAGAGGAGCCTGTGGGACACAGTCCATGGGGTTGCAAAGAGTCACACACAGCTTAGTGACTGAAGAACTACAAACAACTTACCAAATCTAAGAAAAGTAAGCATTTGCATTTCAACTAACCTTATCTGTGTAAGATTTACTATTTTATTTTCCTAAAGCCTTAGGAACTTTATAAAAAATTGAAATAAATACTGAGAAATCTCTCATTATAAACTAAAGATTAATGGAAAGGGGGATGACAGAGGATGAGATGGTTGGATGGCATCACCAACTCAACGAACATAAGTTTGAGCAGACTCTGGGAGATAATGAAGGACAGGGAAGCCTGGCGTGCTGCAGTTCATGGGGTCGCAAAGCATCGAACAGGACACTGAACAACAGCAACAGGTAGGAAGAAACCAGCTAATAAAAAAGTTTACTTTAAGAAAACATTCTAATATAGTTTATACTCAGCATATGCAGAATACCATATCAGAGCACTCTTCCAGTAAATTATTAGAAACTAAAAATGAAAAGCAATTTCTGCTTGTGAGTCAAATTTTCATTAAATGACTTGTTAATTATTTAAACATACCACTATACTATGCATTTTGTATTTGTACATATATATTTTGTATACGCAAATTGTATATCTTCATAGAAACTAAGTTACATGATTTCAAGATGAAAGGTTCAAGAAAATTCCACAACAGAGAATCCAATATTAAATCCCCTGATATTACTGTTATTCACGTCAAAGAAAGCTTTAAATAGGCAGATGGTTTGCCAAAATTTAATTTTACAATGCTCCTGCATACCAGCTAAAAACCTAAGTTTGTTAATTACTATGGTAATAAATAGCACCAGGTAGAACAAAAAGTCATTTGTTTCTTTGAATCTAATCATGAGTTGGGTGTGAAATATTTTTGCATATATGACACAGACATATTAAAGTAGCTACACTACAATCATCTTACTATGTGAAGCAAAATACTAAAAATAATTCGAAATAAAAAAACACAACAGATTGAAAGGAAAGAAGCTAATCAATAGGAGCTATCTCTAGGGTTTGAGTCATAATAATTTTCTTCTTTAAATTTCACTTTGACTATAGACTGCCTATATTAACAACCAGAAAATCCAATGATTTCTTATGAAAGAAATACAGTGAATGAAACAGGTAGTTGGAATTAATGCAGTTCAAATTATATAAATTTCTTTGAGTGAACTGAATAAATTGATGGTAAAGAAAAAAGGAGAATAAAGGTAGAATGATTCCTTAGTTCCACGCTACAGGTATACTAAGACCATGACAGTCTTTATGTTATGAAAGTACTAAAAATGCCATTTAACTCAAGAGTATTTCTACACTGTGGTAGAGACCAGAGACATGACTAAATATACGCTACATTATTTATGACTATAAAGCAATATTCAGTTCAGTTCCATTCAGTTGCTCAGTCATGTCCAACTCTTTGCGACCCCATGAATCGCAGCACGCCAGGCCTCCCTGTCCATCACCAACTCCCAGAGTTTACCCAAACTCATGTCCATAGAGTCGGTGATACCATCCAGCCATCTCATCCTCTGTCATCCCCTTCTCCTCTTACCCCCAATCCCTCCCAGCATTAGGGTCTTTTCCAGTGAATCAACTCTTCACGTGAAGTGGCCAAAGTACTGGAGTTTCAGCTTCAGCATCAGTCCTTCCAATGAATATTCAGGACTGATCTCCTTTAGGATGGACTGGTGGGATCTCCTTGCAGTCCAAGGGACTCTCAAGAGTCTTCTCCAACACCACAGTTCAAAACTGATTCTTAAAACACAATTTCTAAGTAAACTTACTCTACAAACACTGCTCTTGCTAAAAACAACTCTAGCAATCCATTTTAGAAACTGACTTCAGAACTTAAGAATGTTTCCAATGTTAGCAGATATCAACCTATGGAAATGGAATTTGTAAAGACAGTAATTAAGAGCCAAATCTGGTGGATGTGGTAGGTGGTAGGTAGGCCAAACCTGCTAAAAAACAACTTGACTGCCAAGCAGTGAGACCCATTTTGTACTGGTGGAAAAGTTACCCTTAAGTCAAACCTAAAAGAAATATTTTTTAAAAAATATTTATTTATTTGGCTGTGCCGAGTCTTCGTTACAGCATGTGGAATCTATTCCCTGACCAGGGATAGAACCCAGGTCTTCTGCATTGGGAGCACAGTCGTAACCACTGGGCCACCAGGGAAGTCCCCAAAAGAAATAAACTTTAAAGCATTTTTAGGAAAGCAGAACAGCAGTTAGAATTTTTTGTTCTCCAAAATTATCTTGATGAAAGTGTGAATCATTATCAGAATTCTTTACACTGGTCTTAGAAATTCATAGAAGCAGCTATATAGCTGTATTTATATGTGTAGGTATACGTTAAGCTTGGGAAGGAAAGAGCTATCAGCTTTGTGACTCACATCTTCCCTGGCACTACACGAAGAACACCAGGAGGAATGAGTGACCTCCACCAGCCTTCCTGGTAAAGTGATGGGCAGACTGGTTTTCAAACCTCAGCCTGCATCAGAATCATGTGGAGGACTTGGTAAGATTGACAGGTCTCACCCCAAGACTTTCTCATCAGTGGATCTGGCAAAGGACCCAAGAATTTGTGTATCTACTAAGTTTCCAGGTGGAGTTGATGCTGCTGGTCTGCTGATCACACTTTGACACTATTAATAATAATACTTTGATATAAACCTAGGATGACAGAGGATGAGATGGCTGGATGGCATCACCGATGTGATGGACATGAGTTTGAGTAGGCTCCGGGAGTTGGTGATGGACAGGGAGGCCTGGCCTGCTGCAGGCCATGGGGTAGCAGAGAGTTGGACACGACTGAGCGACTGAACTGAACTGAACTGATAAGCCTAGGAGAAAGTTACCAGGGAGGGCTTATCTATAAAAAGGTCTTCACCTGGTCTTCTAGATAGGTTTATCTATCTAGATAAACCTATAATTATGAGTGCATGACTAGAGAATAGGAAGTAGTTATGTAAGAATTTTTGTGTGTGGAATTAATGGACTGAAAGAACAGAATCCCCAAACCATACACTGCTTGAAACTTTTGATTCTGTTAATCCAAAACTTACCCTCCTATGATGAAAGGGAAGCTTTTGAAAGCTGTACACCGTGGACATTAGCCCCAAGGGGAGAAAGAATGCTACATTTGTGCCTGATTTCTGCTCTGGGCTTTCTTGGTGGCTCAGATGGTAAAGAATTCACCTGCAATGCAGGAGACCTGAATTTGATCCCTGTGTTGGGAAGATCCTCTGGAGAAGGGAATGGATACCTACTCTAGCCTTCTTGCCTGCAGTGTTCCATGGACAGAGGAGCCTGGCAGGCTACACAGCCCGTGGGCTTGCAGGAGGGTCGGGCGTGACCGCGCATCTGACTCCCTCACTCCCTGCGTCGCCCTCTGAATCATCACAGTACTCGGTGCGGGTGGCCGCCGTGGTCCGCATGAACCAGCTATGCCACGTCAGCCTTCTGTGTTAAGACAAGCCGCTTCTCAAGGTCGCATGGTCTGAAGTGCGGGCACGCTAAGTTGCTTCAGCCATGTCCCACTCGCCCCAACAGTATGTGCTGTAGCCTGCCAGGCTCCTCCAGCCGCGGGATTCTTCAGGCGAGAATACTGGAGCGGGTTGCCGTACACTCCTCCAGGGGATCTTCCCGACCCAGGGACTGAACCCTCATCTCTCAGTCTCCTGGCATTGGCAGGCAGGTTCTTCACTACTAGCACCACCTGTGAAGCCCATGATTTAACAGTGGTGTTACCCAACTAGTTATCAAACTTTCACATTTTTGTTTTGCATTTTTCCTTACTGCTTATCCAACCAAGGGGTTGGTAAAGATGATCGGAAGACAGTGTGAGGGAAATGCAACTCTACAACCTGAGCCCTTTGAAAAGCTGCTACTTTGCTCAGAGAGCACAGTGAATCCTTTAAAATGCTGTGGGAGTTAGCTGACATTTCAAAAGATTGCTTTATGCCAGACACTGTAATTTTTACATGCATATGATTTATATGATTATACACATATGGCATCTATTTAAATCTGTAAAACCTAACAGGCAGTCATAAATTCCGTTTATAGATGAGGAAACTTAAGTTTTCATTGATAAACTGACCCAACCTACATATCTGCAACATCAGGATTCAGGTATTGGATACTCATGCCTATATTCTTCACTGCCAAACTATATTGAAAAAGGCAAAAAGATAATGCGGAAGGGGGTATAAAAACCATGGTTATCTAGAGTTCTCTGTATGTATAATTCCCATGATATGGTATTAGTTTAACGCTACATCATCATAAAAAATGGATTATCTGGATATAGGTGTACCTACGGCTGAGTCCCCTTGCTGCTTACCTGAAGCTAGCACGACATTGTTAACAGGCTCAACCCCAAAACAAAATAAAAAGTTAAAGCTGATTACCAGTCCTAAATCTTCAGATGCTCAGTATGAAGACAAGTATGCTTTTAAATGGGCAGGATAAAGCAAAAGTATTGCCTTTAATGATTCTTACTGATGCTTTCTAGTCAGTGCAGATAATTTCTGTGGGTCCTCTGAATTTTTGGATAAGACAACCAAAAGCACAGGTAGTAAAAGCCAAAACAAGAAGTGGGACTACATCAAACCAAAAATCTTCTTCACAACAAAATAAATTTAAGAAAATAAAAAGGCAACCTGGGAAATGGGGAAAAAAATTTGCAGACCATATGTCAGATAAGGGGTTTAATATCCAAAATACATAAAGAATTACTAAAACTCAGTAACAAAAAAACCCAAAGAATTTCAATATTAAAAAATGGGCAGAGGAGCTAAGAGGACTTTTTTCCAAAGAAGATATCCATGCAGACCACAGGTACATGAAACTGATCCTCAGTATTCCTAGTCACCAGGGAAATGCAAACAAAAGCACAATGAGATATCACTTTGCACCCATTAGAATGGCCATCATTAGGAAGACAAGACATAACCCGTGTTGGTAGGATGTAGAGACAAGGAAGCCCTTATATACTGTTAGTAGAAATATAAACTGATTCAGTCACTATGGAAAACAGAATGGAGGTTCCTTAAATTAAAAACAGACTATGATACAATCCAGCAATCCTATTTCTTGGAGTATTTATCTGAAGGATATAAAATCACTATCTCGAGAAGATACAAGTGACCCATTGTTGACAGTAGCATTATTTACAATGGACAACTCATTAAAACAACTCAGGTAGCCATTGATGGGTGAATGGATAGAGAAGTTGTCGTGTATATTTATACAATAGAAAACTGTTCAGTCACAATAAAGAAGGAAATATTCCCATTTGCCAACAAGATAAGTGGACTCTGAGGGCATTATACTGAGACAAGTTAGAGTATGACAAATACTAAACAATGACAAACACTGTTTGTTGTCATTTATATGTGAAATCTAAAAAAAGCCAAACTCAAAAAGACAGACAGCGAATGGTGGTCACCAGAGGCTAGTGTTTGGAAGAACCGAGGATGCCTTGTTTAAGGGTAAATATTGGAACTAGCAGATCAATCAGTCCTGCAGAGCTATGGACAGAACAGTGACTATAGTCAAAAATACTCTTTCATAGAAACGTCAAAGCTGCTAAGAAACTAGACCTTAATCGTTTCCATCGCAAAGAAAGGGAGTTATAATTATGTGATGTGATAGGCATCCAATGCTACAGTGGTAATCATACTGCAATATATAAATGCATCAAATCAACACATTGTACTAAAATGTGTACTAATGTGTACTAAATGTGTACTAAAATGTGTACTAATAACTGCACCTAAAACTTACACAATGTTGTATGTCCATTACATTTCAATTAAAAGATCTATCCATGGCAAAAAAGGACATATTTTAACATAAATAAAATAATCATAATAAAGTTAAGGTCAGTAATATAATATATTCCTCCAGAAATAGTCAACAGAATAAAAGATAAATGAATTTTTTTTGGACCAAGCTAAAAGAATTAAAATTGATATTGTATAGAAATAAGTTTTATATTTTCATGTGAATTGCTACTGCAGAGGATCCAGAAATGAATAACATTATGTGTGAATATATAATGTTTATTAATACAGCATGAAAATCTTACTATGTCCTTTGTCTTAGCAATCACAGGAAACTGATTCAGCCCAGTTTTAAAAGGCTTGAATAGCAAAAACTTTAAATGGAAATGATGATTCCACTCTGATGACTGCAAAGGGGCCAGCAGATGTTGCTTTGATAAAAACACTGCCTTACTCCGTGTTAGAACCAGGGAGCTTATGAAATCACACACACACAGGAGTCAAAATTCACGCAACTGTCAAACACAAGAACAACTTTTTCTGATAACTAGATTGAGTCTGACATTATTTCTGGAAACATAAATATCATACTTTCACGTTAACACCTACAGAGACATTTAGAACAAAATGTTCTTTAAAAATCAACATTTAAAAAGATTACTTTAAAGACAAGAATAACACTAAAGTCAGAAAATGCATCTAAGACTTCACCGTTTCCAGTAACAGGTAATTCCACTTTCCATGTTCAGCAACGTGAGAAATCAGTGAGCTAAGTGCACAAAGAGAGTGTCTACCCCTGCTGTCCTTTGCTTTTGTCATCTGACATCTGTGAAACAAGATTTGGGTAGTTTTCACTTTTCTTTATTATTTATCATATTCTCCTAGACATTAGAGCATTTGCCTTTATTTTTTTCCTTTCCATTCTGACAAAAGCAAAGGAAGAAAATAACTCATAATTTAAAGGAAATAGTTGCATTTATTATCATCCACACGTTTGCATTTAATGTCCCATGAGACATAAATGTATCTCTCTGAAAAAATCTTTCCCATTTCAAGCTCTACGCATACTGCTAATGTGCCATCATAGTAACATCACAAAGAAACACCACACAGGTCTCAAAGAAGGCAAATTTTGGAATCACTTTCTGGAAATCATATTACATGAAGCAAAGTTACTGCTTTTTTAAAAAAGCTCTTACTTTGAAACAAATGAAAAAAAAGGGTACAAAACTGGAACTAGCAGATAAATCAGTCCTGGGTAGCTATGCACAGAACAGTGACTATAGTCAACAATACTGTTTCATACAAATGCCAAAGTTGCTAAGAAACTAGACCTTAATCATTTCCGCTGCAGAAAAAGGGAGTTATGTGATAGGCATCCAGTGCTACAGTGGTAATCATACTGCAGTATACAAATGTATCAAATCCACCTGCTAAGGCAGGAGACTCAGGAGACATAGGTTTGATCTCTGGGTTGAGATTTCCTGGAGAAGGAAATGGCAACCGATTCCAGTATTCTTGCCTGGGAAATCCCATGGACAGGGAAGCCTGGTGGGCTACAGCTCATAGGGTTGCAAAGAGCAGGGCATGACTTACCGACTGAATAACAACAACT
The DNA here is from genome assembly GCF_910594005.1 of Cervus elaphus. NCBI lineage: Eukaryota > Metazoa > Chordata > Mammalia > Artiodactyla > Cervidae > Cervus > Cervus elaphus. The sequence goes on along the minus strand of NC_057823.1, from coordinate 106,830,735 downwards.
TAACGTGACAGGCATATATTAACATATGATCTCCACATGCAAGAAGCTCACCATCACAGGCATCATCACAGTAATAAAGTGTAACATTGGCATTATGAGCCAAGTGTCAAGAGTATAAAAAAAAGAGAATGATTAACTTCTTTTGTATTTTCGCATGTCCATCTCTCTCATTTTTCAAAATAAATTCATTTCATTTGCACCAAAACCCAATGTTCAAAACTCCAAAACATTATAAAAATAATAGTCAAGTAAAGAGAATACCTTATAATTCTCTTAATACGTGAATCTTAATAACAGTTTTTCTGTAGAAAATAAGAGTAATCAGCTGTTTAAACTACAAGAGCAGCTCTGACTGGGAGACCAGGGGAGACACCCTCCCAAACCCAGAATGCTTATCTGCACAGATGGTAACTCCATGGGTCACGGGGACAACATAAAATCAGGAAAAGAGACAAAAACATAGGATCAGAAGTGAAGATAGTGAATTCTCTTTATACTGTTTTAATCTGGGACACCCAAATTTAGGTGTTCCTCCTTGGAGACAATTCTAACTACTGGTCAAAAGTTCATGAGACTTTTAAGAGAGTAGCAGCGCAGAACATCTCAAGAGGAACAGAAAAGGAGAATTAAAGAGAAAACAGAGCAAGTTTCAAAAGTCAAGAACTGTAACAGACCGCTTCATATCCACACACAGGTATATATGCCATTTTGAAGAGTAACTCCTTTTTCTCCCCTCCAGACATGGAGTTTCTTCCTCACCTTGAATCCTGGCCTGCTTTATTACTTACTTAGAACAACAGATTGTGACAGAAGTGACTCTGGGCAAATTACAAAGTCTAGACCTCAAGAAGCCTTGAAGTTTTTATTTTTACTCCCTTCAAACACTATGCCAAGATCATGATGATGTTACAGAGAGAAGCCTGGCATTAAAGACCAGTCACTGAAGCTGTCAGCTGGGCGCAGCCCTTACCTGGTCAGCAGAAAGCAAACAAACGAAACAAATGAGTGCACCCAGCTTAAACCAGCAGAACTGTCCAGAACCATGAGAAATAACAAAACATGATTTTAAGATACTAAGTCTGGGGATAGCGTTTTATATGGGAATGATCAACTGAAATGAGAACCAACAGAGAACTGCATCCCAGAAGAAGCAAAAAGCAAAGGCAGAAGACAGTTTCTACTAAAAGACAGAATTTTCACGAAGTAGCAAAGATTTTTAAACAGGCTGGGGGCTGAGAAGAGGTCACTGAAGCAAGTAAAGAGAGCTCATCTCACATACTTGAGAGCTCAGCGTCACTCAGGTGGACAGGGTGGAAGACTTTCTCAGGAGGTTCCAAATGAGCAGTTGAGGAAAAAAACGGACGGAAAATTGAATTGCTCTTCTGAGTTACTTTCTAAGAAAGACAGGAGCTCTTTTATAAGACTGAAGAGCAAGACTGGTTGAACGGAAGCTGGTGTCCACGATGGTTTAAGATGAGGATGCAGTAGCTGAGGAAAAGGTTGCAAGAGAAATGAAAAATGCTTTTTTTTTTTTTTAAATAGAGAAAACCAATGTATCAAAGGCCCAAGGGAGGTGCAAAGACACGGGACAAATCTGAGCAGTATCTTAGTTCAGGCTGTTCTAACAAGATATCATAGACTAGGTGGTTCAAACAGCAAACAGTTCTTTCTTTCTCACCGTTTTGGAGGCTGAGAAGTTGGAAGATCGAGGCCCCAGCAGGTACAGCAGATACAGAACACCCCTCCTGGTTTGCAGACAAACCCCTTCTCCAGGCTTCTTCTCTCTTTACAAAGACACTGATCCCATCGCGGAGGCTCCACCCTCATGACTTCATTTAAACTTCCCAACCCCCAAACACCCTCACCTCTTAATACCCTCCCATGGGGTGACAGGGTTTCAACGTGTGAACTGGGGGAGGGGAGGCATGAACATGCAGCCCAGAACAATGAGATAACCAGAGAAAAGTGAAAAGAAAAAAAGCTAGGTGAATTGATAACAGCTGGGATAAGAGAGCAAGCCAGGTTAGGATGGCTGAAAATAATCCTTGGTAAAATGCTCAAGATCTTCTTACCCAGGCTCTTAGAAAAAAAGAATGAAAGCAAGACCACTTTCTAAGACTGAAGGAGCAGAAAGTATTTCAAGAACATGAGAAAAATAGTTAAGTTTGGAAACAGCCGTGGGAAATGGGGAGAAGAAACAATGAGACATGGGAACTATTATGTCAAACATAACAGTTGACACATTGACAAGCAATGTGGCGAACATCTCTAATGGCAGCTGTGGTTAGGGAGAAGAACTACTATGTTGCTATTTAAACAGATAATAAGATAGTATTTTTACTCAATCCCATGTATTAGGCAGTAATATAATGTTCAAGAGGAGAACACTTTATTTCCTCCGCGAGTGCAGGATTATCGTTTAAATACACGGGTTTCTGTATTGCATGGTTGTCAATGCCCACCAAAGAAGAAGACGCCTGGTCACAGACACGCACGTGAAGCCACACGCCACATCACCATCACTGTTGCTGCTGTTTACTGGCTGTGTCATGTCCAACTCCGTGTGGCCCCGTGGGCTGCAGCCCCCAGGCTCTGACCACTGAGCCGGTTAAGGAAATGCAAATTAACCACACAGTAAGATAACTATATACCTATGAGACTGACCAAAATAATACTTCATTTTTTTAAGTGATAAAACTAAGTACTAACAAGAAGGTAGAGAGACCAAAATTCTCCAGTATCATCAGTGGGAATGCAAAATGGCACAGTCACTTTGGAAAACAGTTTGGCATTTTCTTATAAACATACATTTATCAGAAAAACCACCGGTCCCATACACAGGCATATACTCGAGAAATGAAAACATGTTCACACAAAAACCTGAATATGAATGCTTACAGCAATTAGGTTAATAATCATCAAAATACTGGAAATACCTTTCAACTGAAGAATGGAAAAACAGACTGTGGTATAGCCATAGAACAAACTGCTGCTCAGTTACAAAAAGGAGAAAACGTCTGCTCTGTGCAACAACATGGATGAAATGCATTCGCCCTTCGCTCAGTGAAGGTCAAACTTAGAAGGATATACACTGAATGATTTCTTTCTTATGATATTCTTAATAAGTTTTAAAGAGCTAGGTGGACTAGAAAAGAACAGAAGAGAATTCTGGAGGGTGTTGGAATTTGACTGTGGGTGAAGTTACATAACTACACATTTGTCTAAATCATTAGAATGCATGCTAAAAAGGATTAATTTCTCTGCTTATAAAGTATCTCCCCATAGGTATGATTAAAACAATGTAAAGGGCCTTTGCAAGATGAAATGACACTGCAAAGACTGCTGTCTCTTACTATTTTGAATGAAAACACATGGGACTACTATACTGATATAATGTCAATAACGGCTCAAGCATTTTAGAATGTGAAGTGTTACCTCACAACTCCATTGAACGAATATCAGTAGACCATGTAATTAAAACCACCTTTTAAATGCTAAATAAAGTGAAATTAAATATCATTTCTCAATTTTCCAAATAACCTATTATAGAAAACAAAACTGTTAACTATACCTTTTCCAATAATAATGACATCTGCTTAGCACATCAGAATATAAAAAAGATAGATTCCATAGTATTTTAATTTTATTAAGTACCTAAGTTAACCTTTAAAACAAATAACTGAAAAAGAATTTTACCAAATTTTTTCTCTACAAATTTACTCTCAGAATTAATACACTGCTTTAATAATCCTAATAAGTAAGGTGAGGTAGATAAGATTTTGCCATCATATAAAACATAACAATCACTTTATTTAGGCTATATAATTATTAGAAAATAATAAAAAAGTAGATTTATTCAAGAAGAAACCTAAAATTACAATTTTTTACTCATCTTTACAAAGATATATCACATACATATACAGTGTGATACTTAAACATATAAATATACCAACTAACACTAAATTTCGAATGAAACTTACCACCTAAAATGACCACAATTACCAACTGCTTCATAAGGTTCAAAACCAGACATATCCCAAACAAAGGTACTTTTTATTTTTTAATTTTTGTGATGATGAAAGTAATATATGAGTGGGTTTGTGTGTCTGATAGAAAATATTACCAAAAATGTGCAACACTACCATGCTATTGCTATAAACAATGTCTGTTGCCTATTTGTTCAGTTAACAGTATATTATGAGCATATTTCCATGACATTTAACAAATGCAAAAATGTATTTTAATAGGCTTTATAATATCCTCATACATGAATTTATAATCATTTATCTGTTCCTTTTTGCAGACATCTGAATTACTTCCAAAATTTTACTACTGTTTTCAGTGCTTTGAGAATGATCCTTAAACTTCTAGTAATTCTTTTATAGACTACATCCCCAGAAGTAGGGCTACTGGGGTAAAAGGATGTGAATATTCTGAAAGTAACGGTAAGTGACCTCCAATAAAACACCTGTGACTACGGAAACTCTGTGTCTGCGATGTGCAGTATGCAGCCCCTCGCAGCATGTCTGAGCTTCCCTGGGCTCAGAGGTAGAGAAGCCGCCTGCCGAGGTAGCAGACACGGGTTCAACCCTGGTTCAGGAAGACGCCCTGGAGAAGGAAATGGTAACCCCCTCTAGTATTCCTGCCTGGGAAACCCCATGGACAGGGAAGTCTGGTGGACGACAGCCCATGCGGGTGCAAGACTTGGACATGGCTTAGCGACTAGACAACAAGTTGTAAGTCTATTGAGCACTTGAAATGTGGTGAGTTAGACTGAAGAAATAAGTATTTGACTTAAACAGCCAACGTGGCTGCTGGCTGTGAAGTACTGCACAGCATGAGACACCGAATGTCCAAACGTCATCTAGAAAAAGCACAATTTACATTTTCACCAGCAGAGAATGAGTGTTCATTTCCTCATACATTCATTAGCTATGACATCTCTTATTTTCTATTATTTGTCAATTTGCTAGGCAAAGATAGAGGGAATTGTTTCTTAATTTATATTTCTTTAAATGCATGGTTTAAACATTTTTCACGTTTTCAGTTTCTTGTGTGAGTGTGTGTGAACTATTCTTTTCCTTTGTCAATTTTTCTACTAGAGGGAGAATTTGCTTTTCTTAGAATAAATGGTCTCTATATATTAAATAAATGAATTCTTGCTCATATCTGTTTCAAACAATTTTCCAATTCTATTACGATGCTTTTTGATACACAGAAGTATCATATTTTAATTTACATTTATTGATCTTATGCTTGTATTTTCGTCTCAAGCCGATTCAGATAAAATGTCAACTTATACAGTTTATCCACCACTTTTAGGAAAAAAAGGGTCAAAATGAAACAGTGAATTCATAGTTTAAAACATGACCCCTGCCTCAAACACACACAAATGACAGGTAAAATATAAAAATAGTCAAAAAGGCTGTGCTGGATTCAGAACAAAATACATACTTTCAAGGAACGCAGACACAAAGCAGTGAGTGCAGTTAATGCTGCGCCTGCTGTGTTTCTGTGTTATGTGTCTGGAATTAGATAGTTACACTAAAGTCACTTCCTTCTCCTTAGTGAAAGGAACTAAAAATAGATCCAGGAGCTCAGCTTGAAACAGCAAATATACAACTCACAAAAGTGGAAACCAGAACAGACAATACGTACAGAAAAAGATTTTCAATCTCTCTAGTGATGGTGGGATATAATTGAAATTATATCTATCAGAATCAGTTCAGTCGCTCAGTCGTGTCCAACTCTTTGCGACCCCATGGACTGCAGCATGCCAGGCTTCCCAGTCCATCACCAACTCCCGGAGAATAGCAAAATATATATATCAGAATATATCTATCAGAATATCAAAAAAATAATAAGCATGGCAGAGATGTAGGGAAATGAAAACATTTTTACTCTATTGACAGGAGTATAAATTGGTACAAACACATCAGGAAGCAATTCAGCAACATCCAAAGAAATTAGACATATGCATACCCTTTCATCTTGCTACTCCACTTTTTAGGTATAAATAATAAGAGAAGAAAAATTGATACTTTTGAACTGTGATGTTGGAGAAGACTCTTGAGAGTCCCTTGGACTGCAAGGAGATCCAACCAGTCCATCCTAAAGGAGATCAGTCCTGGGTGTTCACTGGAAGGACTGATGTTGAAGCTGAAACTCCAATACTTTGGCCACCTGATGTGAAGAGCTGACTCATTGGAAAAGACCCTGATGCTGGGAAAGATTGAAAGCGGGAGGAGAAGGGGATGACAGAGAATGAGATGGTTGGATGGCATCACTGACTCGATGGACATGAGTTTGAGTAAACTCCGGGAGTTGGTGAGGGACAGGGAGGCCTGGCGTGCTGCAGTCCATGGGATCGCAAAGAGTCGGACACAACTGAGCCACTGAACTGAACTGAACTGAATAAGAGAAACTCACACACATACCTCACATCTACATAAAGGATATTCTTTATTCATTATTTGTGTCAGTGATAACTAAAAGAAATTTTAAAAAATAGAATATTAACAAGAAAATATATGAATTGTGTTATAGCCCTAAAGTTTTTAAATGATTCAAAAATTAAAACCAGTTAAAATAAATAAACCTGAGCTAAACTATTAATGGGCTTCCCATGTGGTTTAGAGGTAAAGAGCCCAGATCCCCGGGTCCGGAAGGTCACTTGGAGAAGGAAATGGCAACCCACTTGAGTATTCCTGCCTGCAAAATCTCACGGACAAAGGAGCCTGGCACGCTACAGTGAATGGGGTCACAGAAGGGTTGGACGTGGCTTAGTGACTAAACCACAATGACAGTATTAATATGGGCAAATGTAACTTTTAAAAATGTTTACTATAGAAAGCAAGTTGCAGAATGATACAGCTTTATAAATATTGAAAAACATGCAACAAATATAAAACAAAAAAATATTGTACTTGGTTAGTACAAAAAGCATAGAATAAAATAAATAGAATAAAATAAAATAAATAAATAGAATAGCATAAATAGAATAAATAGCATAAATAGCATAAATAGAATAAATAGAATAAAAAGCATAGAATAAAATAAAATAAATAAATAAATAAATAGAATAGCATAAAAATATAAGGAAAAATTAAGTAGGGAGCAAGGAGACTAAAAAGTAGCAGAATCAAGGAGGGCTTCACATTTATCCACATTGTTTCAATTCTTCTTAAAAATTAAGTAAGTATGATAAAATGTCAGAAAAAATTTTAAATGAGTTTGGATATGGGTACATACTATTTTATTCTCTGTAGTTTTTCATGTTTGAAATAATTCATATTACCAAACTAATAAAAAAAAGAACCTACAAAGAATTCTCTAGAAGCTTTTTCAAAAATAAACTGTATATAAATCAATTAAAAAGCACTTTGAGTAGAGACTTCCAGTAACAAATAAGATGAAGCAATCTTACTACCATCTATTTCTTCCATCGCTTACAACTAAAACTCTGGACCAAATACGTAAACCAATGATCTGAGGACACTGAAAAGTTACCAATGGCAGGCAGACTGGGAAGAGATGCAAAACATAAAAACTCACAGCAAGGATGCGTTTCCTGGTTAATTCTGTGTGTGTGTGCCCTGACTTGGACCCACAAGGGAATTCACAGAGAAAATGTTTTAATAGGAAAAGGTACAAAAAAAAAAAAAAAAAAAAGAGAGAGAGAGAGAAACCCTGCGTTTATGAGCAGGGGACCTTTCACTAACTCTGTTATTTTTTAACAGAGACTAGATTTTACTTCTTAAGGATTCTGTTATCTGTTGCAGATCTGTAAGCCTCTTTCTGGGTATAGCTTTACCTCAATTCATCTTATTCATCGTATTTGTTATCACTATTGATCAACATTCATCAAGCATCCCCAGCATGTAGAGGGCACAGAATGATGATTAAATGTTAAATATAAGCTCAAAGTTCCTTTCCTTTCATTCACCTTCAAAACTGGTCTCAAGTTTGACATTAAGCTTTCAATACAAAGACAGATAAGGATGAACTGGCGGGACAATATATATCATTCAAATATTCAATATCAGAAGAACATCCTCATCTTGAATTTGAGATATACGGTGGGGAAAAAGAACTAGACGAGACAAAGGAAGAGAAAACTTTGAGATGATTTAATGTATTTCTGTGGCTGAGCCATATAGCTTGAGGGCTTGAAACTGCTTAGAGAGAGCTTTTCCTCAGTAAAATAGCAAGTGCTAAAAAAAAAAGAGAGAAATCAGCACTTAATAAAAATATTGAATAAAAATGAGTAAAGGAGGAGATCTCGAGGTACAAAAAAAATTGTTCATCTGTTTGAGATGACAAATTTTGCAAAAATGTGGTATAAATGACAATGCTAAAAACCATATATATCTCTTAAAAAATAAGATATCAAAGGTGGTCCATCTATTTGAAAAGTGTTTTATTTAGATTAAATCTATATCTTTTCATTAAATTTTATAGTCATATATAGATAACAAAATCAATAATTTTTCATCAATTTGAGTTTTTTTGTTTTGTAGGAAACATGATAACTCATTATTTATAATCATTGAGGATTAAAAAATATGCCTATACTTTTTTCATTTACCTTGCTAGTAACTAGAACAATTAAACTATGTTATAATCCAGTCAACTCCTTCCATGATAAACTAGAATCCCGGTGAAACACAGGTGAGTGTGTATGTGTGCACACACGGGGTGCAACCTGGGTACTGAGTGTCAACACCGACATTTTCACCAATACACAGTACTGTTAATAATGCTCCTTCTGTCTCCTTATAAACAAAAGTACCATTGTACAAGATGTATCTTTTTGTATGTATGTATATACCTATGCACGTGTGGACACATTTTCAAAAAGCTTTATTTCATGCCACATTAAGTTTGGTACATATTTTAATGTTAAGTGTAGTGTACTGAGACAATTTTAGTAGCTATCAGTATGACAAATCATGAATGTCTGTCTAAAATGAACAGTTCTGCAGTATACTTGGGTAAAGGGTTTCTGTACTGCCCGGTTTTATTTAAGCTTTATTTCACAGACGCTAAAGAAAATGACTCAGCTCTCCACTTCACTGAGTAATAACTCTCATCATGCTCTCCCTTATTTCCAGCCTTATAAAGATGCATTTTCCATGGCTCTACTGACACTAGTACCCACGTCATCTCTTTCAAACACCAAAAATATTGATGCCTCTAAAATACTCATAAGGTATTAACTTAATTTATGCTACCCTCACCTCCATTCCTTCCATTCTCTCTTCATTTGCAGTATTTTTTCAAATCCCCATCCCTTTTTGTTGCTTCTCTGAACCGTAAGTGGACAGGTAGGATGCAGGTATCTCTACATACACACATGCATACCCTAATACTGTAACAAGCGTCACCACAATCTTCTAAGCTGAAATACATTACTAAGTATAAATCAAGATGCCATTCATAATACTTTTTACAGAATTTAGTTCTGGCATTTTGAAATTTCATCAAATCATTTATCAACCATGCTTTATACATTATGATTACAATATTTATCTACACAAGTGGAATATAAATGAGAAGTACCAGGTTAAAGTAGGCTAGTAAAGTCATACATTTTCCTTTTAATATTGCTTGACTTGACTAACTGCAAAAAGAAACTTAGAAGTATTAGTGTGGTTTCAGATTCATCAATGTTTTATTTCATGACTTAGCTAATTGTTTTTAAAAAATATTTTTTGGCTTTTACTGACATAGATTAATGTTAAGAAGCAGCTTATTTTGTATGTTTTCAGTAGAAAAAAATTAAGTGGATTGTATCTGTGGTGTGGCCCAAATTACCTAATGAATTCTTAAAAGAAACATGTATTGATCCCTTAGCAAGTACAGGCACTTTAAGAATACAAAATTATTATGATATACATCTTGTCCTAGGCTGACTACAAGGACAATATGAGTGTTTGCAAATAACCAAAACAAACACTGGTGAACAGAGCACAAGTGTTCTTATTCAAATGAACAGAAATGTACTAAATGTCTACCTGTCATGTGCATGCTAAGTTGCTTCAGCAGTGTCTGATTCTTTGCAACCCTATGGACTGTAGCCCACCGGGCTCCACTGTCCATGGGATTCTCCAGACAGGAATACTGGAGTGGGTTGCCGTTCCCTTCTCCAGGGCATCTTCCTGACCCAGAGATCGAACCCGCTTCTCTTGTCTTCTGCATTGGCAGGCACTGCTAGCGCCACCAGAGAAGCCCAAATGTCTCCCTATAGCATATTAAACTCCTTCATATTAATAGTTTTGTATTACCATGCTTATCCCACATACAATTTAATAATGGAAATACTACTAATATAATAATTATATTTACATGTTTTTTTCTTGAACATTTTTCAAAGGCTTATACTAATCATCAAGACACAGTGAAAGAAATAGTCATATACAAGAATGGAAAAAAATGTAAAAATCCTAATCTGATTAAGTAAACAAAAATACACACATGCAGCTTAGTTAAGTTTGTGATTTGTTCTTTTATCTGAGACTTTTTTTCTTTTAAAATTTAAGATTAGTACATTGTTAGATAATCAAAATTGGTCACATTATCCTTATTAATTTTCTATGTTTTCTAACCTTTGAAGGTTTCATCTCCATCTCTAGAAGTTCATAAATATTAAATTCTATTTTTTCTTTTATTATGATTTAATTTTTATATGTAATTCTGCCTGCATGTGCACAATCAGTCATGTCCGACTCTTTGCGATCCCATGGACTGTAGCCCACCAGGCTCCTCTGTCCATGGGATTTCTGCCAGGAGCCATTGTGGGAGATCCCACCCATGACGAGGTCATGAAGAAAATACCTGACACGTAAGGCCTTTCAGGATCCCATCCATGACGAGGTCATGAGGAAAAAACCTGACAGGCAAGGCCGTTCAGGATACAAGGGACCCTCCAGGTTGGCCTCGGCCTCTACCCCACCCTGTATCCTCCCCCCTTTTCTGCTGTTGTTCTTATTTGCCCTGCTGCAGATTCTTGTGTTGCCTGCGGAGAGCTCTCCTGCTCCCCTTTCATTGAATAAAGACCAACTTAAAAGCTAATTAATAAATCTCCTAGACGGTGGTACCCTATGAAGGGGACAGGGATGAAAGAAATGCTTCAATTCAACCCTCTTGCCGGCATTCTGGCTCGTTTGATAAATGTGTGCTCCCATTGCAAGAGATTAGCTGGTGACTTCTTGCAGGTAGTTAACTTTTAGACTAAGAGCCCGTTTTGTGCTATATCTGCTGTTTTTGCAATCCTTTGCATTTCTGTTCCGTAATAATGTAATCCTATCTAGTTCCCATAGAGATGATGCCTCATAGAAAGAAAATAGATTAACCACAAAAAAAGACAGGGTCAGCTATTGAAGTTGCTTAAAGTTACACCAGGTGCAAGCCATAAATTGTCAACAGGCCTGAAGGCCAAAAGATATTATACATAGAGATTAACCATAAAAAAGGCCGTAATAGGCACAGAGCCCTTTGGGGGGTGAGGAAGCCCTATTAGAGAACACAAAAAATATTGTTTTAAAAGTGGTTATTGGATCAACGTTTGATTGCTGTTAATGTGCTGAGGTTGTGCAGTGGAAACTATTGTTAATATAGTTAAAGATCTAGAAAAATAAGACTTTAGCCCTAGTGTAAAAACAATAAGATAATTGTTAATTTTAACCGGGAGTGCTAAACAGGGGCTGCCTCACCAGAGCCGCAGAGTCTTTGTGTGTTAAACTTTTTAGATAAATTTAGCTGAGAACTTCTGCAAAAAGACTGACCTTTGTGTTAACAGGATTGTAGTTCTACAATGGTACAGCAACCTGCTGTACCATGAAACTGCCACTTTTCTGTTTTCTGCTAACCTCAAGGCCAGAAGATAATGTACAAAAAATCTACGGGAAAAGACTCTCATAAACAAAAATATACAGAGCACACCTGGTTTCATGAAGGACAAGCTGATGTTGTTAAACTAAGTCTGTGTGCTCATCTCCCCCTTAGAAATGTACCAACACAGGGTATAAAGGCTACGGTGAAAAATACAGCAACTGCCAGACTCTGCTGCACATCCCAGTCTGGTCTCTCCCTTTCTTTCTCTCTCTCTCTCTCATTCGCCGACGCCGTTCATCCTGAGGGTTCCCCTGGATCCTGCTGGGGCTGGACCCCAACAGATTTCCCAGGCTAGAATACTGGAGTGGGTCGCCATTTCCTTCTCCAGATGATCTTCCCAAGGCAGGAGTTGAACCTGTGTCTCCTGCACCTCCTGCACTGGCAGGCAGGTTCTTTCCCACTGGCACTACCTGGGAAAGCCTATAGGTAATTCTAACCAATTCTAAACATATAATATTGCAACAAGCAGTGTCTAACTTGTTGCTTTACTAAACTAACTAGTCTACCACACTGCCATTGATTGAGAGAAAATCCCCTTTCCAACGGATTTTAGACACATTCTTTATCGTATTTTCCCATATGCTTTTACACAAAGAGTAACTGGTTACATCTGTGTGTTTTTAAGTGTAAGGAAAAGACATGAGCATAATACTCAATGAAATCGAACTATGAAGAATGTAGAGAAATAACTACTGACTGGCATTTATTCACTGTACAGTATAATGTCTTCATTTAAGAACAATTTCATTTCCCAGATTTTTTTTCTATATTTTCAAATATGCTCAGTTAAACCTCCATTCAAATTTTATACTTTTTAAGACACTGATGAAAGTAACTGAAGGACTGGTGGAAAGTTATACCATGTTCTTGGATTAGAACTATTAATATTGCTATAATGACCAAAGGTAATTTACAGATTCAAATGCAGTCCCTGTCACTGGAATCTGTAAATGGTATTTTTCACAGAACTAGAACAAAACTCAAAAAAACCCAACTGCCAAAACAATCTTGAAAAAAAAAGAGCAGAGCTGGAAGACTCATGCTCCTTGGCTTCAGACTACTACAAACCTACAGTCATCAAAACAATATAGCGCTATCAAAACAAGATAGTTCTGACACAAAAACAGACACACAGATCAATAACACAGAATGGAGAGCCCAGAAACAAACCAACGCGCTGTAGGCCAGTTAGTCTACGGCAAAGGAGGGAGTAACATACAACAGAGGAAATTCAGTTTCTTCAGTAAGTGGTGCTGGGAAAACTGGACAGCTACAGGAAGAAGACAGAAATTAGAACATTACAAAATTAAACTCAAATACATTAAATACCTAAATGTAACAAGACTGGAAAACAGAAAACTCCTAGACAAAAACATAGGTAGAACACTCTTTGACATAAATCACAGCAATATTTTTTTGAGCTGTACCCTAGAACAAAGAAAATAAAAGCAAAAAAAAAACCAAAAAAACCAGATTTAATCAAACTTAAAAGCTTTTGCATACAAACGAAAACCATCAGCAAAATGAAAAGATAACCTACTGTCTATGATAGAAAATGTTTGCAAAAGATATGACTGACAAGGGATTAATATCCAAAATATAGGAACAGCTCATATTATTCAACATAAAAAAAAAAAAAAACAATAAAAAATTGGGCAGAAGACCTGAGTAGATATTTTTCCGAAGAGGACATTCAGATGGCAACAGGCACTTGAAAATGTGTTCAACATCACTAATCATCAGGGAACTACAAATCAAAACCACAATGAGATAACACCTCACACCTGCCATAATGTCTGTTATCAAAAAGAACACAAATAACTATGTTGGCAAGGATGCAGGGAAAAGGAAGCCCTGGGACACTATTAGTGAGAATGTCAATGGGTGTACCCTCTGTGGGAAACAAAATGCAGGTTTCCCAAAAACTCCAAACTACAAGCAGGGCCTTCGCTGGTGGTGCAGCGGTTAAGACTCTGAACTCCCAGTGCAGGGGCCTGGGTTCAGTCACTGGTCAGGGAACCATATCCCACACGCCTCAACTAAAGATCCCACTGATGCAACTAAGATCTGGGGCAGCCAAACAAAGAGCAGAATTACCACATGACCCAGCGATTCCACTCCTGAGAATCTATATACATGTGAAATAAAAACAGTAATTTAAAGAGACACATGCACTCTGATGTTCATAGCAGCATGACTTATAATTCTCAAGATACGGAAGCAACCTAAGTGTCCATCAGCAGATAAACGGATAAAGAAGATGTGTGTACATACACAATACAATACTACTCAGCCATAAAAAAAAAGAAACTTCACCATTTGCAACAACATGGAGGGACTTGGAGGGTATTATACTGTGAATAAATCAAGCAGAGAAAAACAAATGCTGTGTGATAGCACTCCTATGTGGACTCTAAAAGATTCAGCAAACTACTGAACATAACAAGAGAGAAACAAACATATAGATACAGAGAACAAAGTCATGGTTATCAGTAAGGAGCAGCAAGGGAGAAGCGGCAATATACCGGTGGGATACTGGGAGGTAAAAACTATTAGAAAAATAAGCTGCAAAGATACATTGTACAACAGTGAATAAGCCAATATTTTATAACAACTATAAACGGAGTATAATGTTTAACAAGTTGAGTCATTCTGAATACCTGTAAATATCATATTAAGCATGTATACCTCAATAAAAATTTTATTTTGATTTTTTAATTTTTATTGAAGGATGGTTGATATACAATGTTGTGTTTAGTGTTCAGCTACAGCAAAGTGGATGAGTTATACATATACCTGCTCCTGTTAGATTCATTTCACCCACAGGTCATTACAGAGGATTGAGTAGAGTCTCCTGTGCCTAACGGTAGGTCCTTCCTACTCACCTGTTCTATATATAGTAGTCCATATATGTCAACCCCAACCTCCCAAGTTATCCCATCCTTCCTGGTAATCATTAAATTTGTTTTCTACATTCGTGATTCTGTTTCTTTTTTAAAATATGTTCTTTATACCACTTTTATTTTTTTTTCCACACATAAGGGATATCATCCGATATTTGTCTTTCTCTGTCTGAGTTACTTCACTCAGTATGACGATCTCTGTCCATCCATGCTGTTGCAAATGACATTATCACACTCTTTTTTTCTGGCAGATTAATATTCCATTGTGTGTGTGTGTGTGTATATATATATATATACTGCATGCTGCAGTCCATGGGGATGTGGAGTCAGACTCGACTTAGCAAGCGAACAACAACTACCAAGTTATTTTTAACTCAACTAATTGAGTAGTTTCTGGAAGCAGTTTTCTGGTGAGTATATTCCCAACTCCTTTTCTCACATGCCTCTAGATTTTGGCCTTCATTAACTTTGATTCTCCAGAAAGAGAAGTTTAGGGCATGAGAAAGGTAAGATAGAGAGCTCTTGGCAGTCTCTCAGGGGTTTTTCACCTCTGCAGAAGTGCTCAGAAAGGCAGGCAGGCAAGGGAGCAGAGAAGCCCCAGTAGGACTGGGCGGCTCAAGAGAAGCCTCCTGAAGGATCACGAAACAGAGAGCACAGCCGTCAAGAGCAGGCAGCACGTCTCCTGCGTTGTGACTGCAAGGCCGGCACCAGCTGCACCGCGGCCGCTCAGTAAATAACGCAGGCGGCACGAAGAGACCGCGAGAGCAGCAGGAGGAGGAGAGGTGACAGAGAAAGGGGGAAGGGACGTGTGAGCGTGCGTTGTACCTGGGCTAGCGCGTCTTGGGCAGGATTCTTGAGTTGTCTCACAATTCTATCCTTTCTTGGGAGAAGGACCCGGGTAAGACACTCTAACTGATCTAGGACCTGTAACTTTTTAAACCACCATTTATCTTCTGACTGCTCTTAAATTCTGCTGATTCTTTTGCTCCTCTGTGACCTCGATGCTACAAATAAAATTCTGAAGTGCCTAAAATCAAATTTTACTGGCAGTCTCCTGATGAGTAATCCACAGTTTCCTCTGCTCTGATGGCTCAGAAACACCATTCGTCTGCTCCACCTGCTGATGAAACCGCTAACCATGACTGCCCAGTCAAATATTTCATTGTCATGAGAGGCCAAAAGTTAATTTACTACTTTGCATGTATTTCATATTTATGAATAAAGTAGATATGATAAAAATATCAAGAATACTATGAATCAGCTGTCCAGATTTCTTCCAAAAATCAACTCAATTTCAAAACATGATTAGATTTCAACTTGCTTTAGACCAAAAGCACCAAGATATTTTACGCGAGCAGAGAATAAAGTAAGAGGATAGGGGTTTTGAGGAAGCAGAAAACCAGTAGGACAGGGGGAACATGCTATGTCATCGTCTACCTGTAAATCTTGGTTAAAGATGCTATCAGTCTGAAAATTTTGTGCCAGTGACTCGTTCACCAGAAGTGCTGGTGAAGCTACAAACGAGGCTCAACGATCTCTAAAACTGTTACTGGTGCTGTACACAACCTCACACTGCCATGGCCTCTCATAAAGTTAGAGTCATTCAGTCCATCAAGCCATTCAACGAATACTTGATAATCAAAAAGTGCTACAGGACCCAGCAGCGCATGCCCTCGTGAGGCTTACTGTGTGGTAGTATACAGTATTATATCAGCAGTCTTAAACAAATGACTACAAAACAACTACACGTTTTCCAAGCATGTTATCTCATTTGATAGAACAGAACCAGTAAGGTAAGAATATTACCATTTTATGGGTAAGGGAATGAGGCTTAAACAGGGTCACACTAGTAAATGTAGAATTACAAAAAATGGAAAATACTGAGGAGGAAATTCAAAATGTGTAGCAGGGTATCTGATTTTGTCTAGAGGTCAAAGGACATTTCTCTGAAAAAATAATTGTTACAGTTTAGTTTTCTTCACCACATTACAATTAACCAAACACAGGGTTAAAAATTATAATTTATCAACCGTGCTATGATGAATATTGGGGTGCATGTGTCTCTTTCAGATCTGGTTTCCTCGCTGTGTATGCCCAGGAGTGGGTTTATAATAGCCAGGACATGGAAGCAACCTAGATGCCCATCAGCAGATGAATGGATAAGGAAGCTGTGGTACATACACACCATGGAATATTACTCAGCCATTAAAAAGAATTCATTTGAATCAGTTCTAATGAGATGGATGAAACTGGAGCCCATTATACAGAGTGAAGTAAGCCAGAAAGATAAAGACCAATACAGTATACTAATGCATATATATGGAATTTAGAAAGATGGTAACGATAACCCTATATGCAAAACAGAAAAAGAGACACATTTGTACAGAACAGACTTTTGGACTCTGTGGGAAGAGGCAAGGGTGGGAAGTTCTGAGAGAATAGCATCAAAACATGTATATTATCAAGGGTGAAACAGATCACCAGTCCAGGTTGGTTGCATGAGACAAGTGCTTGGGGCTGGTGCACTGGGAAGACCCAGAGGGATGGGGTGGGGAGGGAGGTGGGAGGGGGGATCGGGATGGGGAATACATGTAAATCCATGGCTGATTCGTGTCAATGTATGACAAAAACCACTACAATACTGTAAAGTAATTAGCCTCCAACTAATAAAAATAAATGAAAAAAAAAGTATAATTTAAGTAGATGAACTTTATCATTTTCTGTCTTAGAATCACTTCAGAATTACAGTAAACATACAGCTCATAAAAAAGAAGACCAAAAAAATACAGTGTTCATGCAGAATATCATTTTAGATATCTTTATTCTGATGAGACTGCAAAAATCAACTTTGGAACATCAGCTTCTCCAAAAAGTCATAAAATAGGCATTTCTGCTTCACTGACTCTTGATCATTAGGATATTTTAAGATGATTAAAGTTTAAAGAGGTCATTGCTTATACCTCAAATAATTATCAACCTATTACCTGATAAATGTGATTTCTTCTCTTATTTCCAAAGGCAGAATACACATATCATTATTTCAAATTCCTCCTATATTCTCCCTATATATATGTCTGTCTAAGTTATAGACATAAGGGAATTTAGAGAATTTGTAGGTTAAGGACAGCTCTTCTTTACTCATCTAAATTAATGGTGCTTATACCTCCGGGAGCATCAGAATCACCTACAGTGAAGTGAAAGTGTTGGTCGCTCAGTCATGTCTGACTATTTGCGACCCCAGGGACTGTAGCTCACCAGGGTCCTCTGTCCATGGGATTCTCCAGGCAAGAATACTGGAGTGGGTTGCCATTCCCTTCGCCAGGAGATCTTCCCGACCCAGGGATCAAATCAGTCTCCTGCACTGCAGGCAGATTTTTTACCATCTGAGCAACCTGGGAAGCCCTAAAGGACTTGGCCCCACTCCAGAGTTTTTGAGTCTGTAGGTCTGGGATGAGGCCAGGAAATAGGCATTTTAAACAAGTTCCCAGGGAATGTTGATGCTACTGATCCAGAGAACGCACTTTCAAAACCACAGGTCTAGGGGGTAAACTTCAGGGAGCTCTACAACTAGGAGTGGAAAGTACTGATACTTCTTAAAGTAACTCAGTTTCACTGGTCCTTAATTGGCGTCACTGACAGCGGTAATGAGCACAATCACACAAAAGTCAGTATACTCGCTACAAAGATGGCGTTACAGCCACTGTCCTCCGTACACACTGGAAAGGCAGGACAGCACAGTGTTAAGGGCCAGGCAAGCTGCTTCCGTCGGCATCCAGGGTCTGCCGTACTTCCCGTAACACCTAAGTATGCTTGAGAAAACTAGTTAGCTTCTCAGGGCTTCACTTCCCTCATCTACAGAAGTGGGAAAATAATAATACCGCCGCAGAGGGGTTTTCTTAGACCAGCACCTGACTTAGAGTACACATAAGTATTAATACAAAGTGTATATCAATATGAAGAGCTAACTCTTTGGAAGAACCCCGATGCTGGGAAGGACCGAGGGCAGGAGGAGAAGGGGGAGGCGGAGCCTGAGATGGTGAGGCAGCATCCGACACGACGGACACGAGTGTGAGCGGACTCTGGGAGCTGGTGAAGGACAGAGGGGCCTGGCGTGCTGCCGCCACAGGGCCACAGAGTCGGACACGACCGAGCGACTGGGCAACACCTTCTCAGTAAAGACTTCCCAGGTGCTGCTTCTCAGATTTCAGAACTATGGATTTTCGTTCTTCCGAGCAGCTTCCTTTCTTCCTACTTTTGTTGTTTATTAACTCACAAAGTCTCATAAACATTGTTATATAACAATTATTTCCTGATTAAACATGTTAACTGTGGTTTTTTCTCTTCATTCTAGTGTCATCATCAGCTAATTTTAAGTCTTTTATTAACCATATATTTGCAAGAGTCTCCAAATGAA
This sequence comes from Cervus elaphus, assembly GCF_910594005.1. Classification (NCBI taxonomy): domain Eukaryota; kingdom Metazoa; phylum Chordata; class Mammalia; order Artiodactyla; family Cervidae; genus Cervus; species Cervus elaphus. Next base: position 106,811,523 of record NC_057823.1, on the reverse strand, counting down.
GTATGTTATGCATAAATAAGCCAATAAATATTATAGCTCTTTTTAATGTTTACCATAATTATTATACAATGGAAGTAAACTAAAACAAATTAAACTTCAATTATGAACAAAAAAACTACTTCAGCTACTCTTTAGTGCCTTTGACAAAAGGATGAAGTATAACAGGCTATTCTATCCATTTACTTCAAATGACGACCTAAATCCCTTCTAGAAAAACTTCTCTAAAAAACCCTCCCAATAGAAACAGACATTCAATTTTCACTAAAGTGTGAACCAATGGCAAGAGACTTTATTAGGGTGCATATTTGTGCAACAAAATGTGAGGCCAGCATTCACTGGTTTCTTTGCTTCTTCATATCATTCAGGAAGACCCACTGCAGATATTCAACGACTGCTTGAGGACTAAGGGAATCTGGTGACAATAATAAGTATGCTCAACTTGGGTGTTTGGAAATTCACATTTTCTTATTAGTCCAAACCCTCAGGCACAGTATTTTCACTGTGACTTCTAGGTATATCCTATATTCTTGCCAAACTGCCTAAATAATCAACCAATTTGAAAATGACTTCAAATACATTAGTTTCTTGACATAGGAATCCGGGATGAAGTTATACACTTTTATATATTTCAGGTGAAACAGCATTAGAGAAATAGTATTAAAAGTATTTTGGCTTGAGTGGTTTCTATTAGACAGAGGAATTGGAACAGAGAAGTTATCAAAACAGGACATACTATCTTTCATGGCCACTTAGTTGACATAGCAAAATTAGCCTGTAGTATGAAATATTTTTTAAAAGTAATGGAGGAAAGTAATATTGCATAATATCCAGTATTAACAGAACTAGGATTTTTATACCACAGTTAGTGATATATTTAGATAAGAAAGGGATATTACAACACGGATTACTTTTTAAAATAAATTTTAAAAATTATATCCTCTTCATTCAACGTAATATTATATAACATTTCTTGAACTCTTCAATATTTGACAATATATAATATTTGACTAAATACATATGTGAAATATGCCTTAATACATAAATATGAAATATACCACCTATAAATTAAACAGCCTTTCTAAATTCTTCACTTTCCAATTATAGCTCCACTTTTCTGTTTTAATAACTCTGACTTCCATGTGTTTCTCCACTACTGTCTTTTAGTTTATTAAACGAGAGACCTCACCATTGAAATATACCTAGTTTCTTTTCTGTTTTCAGAACGCATTCAGTATAACTCATTATTTCAATCTATTACCCACACAATGATATAGAGTCTTCCCTGTCTTTTGTCCCAGATTGCAAGGATATGTGTTTAATATATCTGGGTCAAACTTACTTTTCTGTAATAGGAACCTAATGAATACTAAGGAAGTGTACATTATAATGGAAACGATTACCAGTAGCCAGATATCTTGATTTTTTAAAAGCTCTCAAAGCGTAATGGATAGTACATTTTCCCAAGTCTATGGATATTAAACCTTCCAACCTAGTTAGCCACAATTTCATTGCATGCTATATGATAATATTAATATGTGACTTTTTAAAATATTTGAGAATTTACAAAGTGCTTTCACCACTGTGTCTTTATAACTGCACTGCATAAACTGGGTCTCAAAGAGATCAAGTGTGTTGTCTCAAGTATTTTAAGAAACAGAATCAGTGAACATACATTTGATGGAGCAGGTGTCAACCTGAATCAGCCTCTGAACAGCCCTTCTTGCCTAATCAGCTCCAGGAAATAATCAGGAAAAATCTTAATGGGAAGAGCACTGCTTTATTGCCTCTAACGCCAAGGGTTAATAAGAAAATACAACTTGCCACCAATTAAATCAGTGATGTGGGCTTCTCCAAAATATCTAAGAAAATATTTTGATTCACATGATCTGTGCTAGCTGGGAATAATTTGCACACTCTTTTAACAGCCTAGAAATGTACTCCATTATCGATAAATATGTCCTGAGAGGCTGACACACATAAAAAACCACTGAAACACTGAAGAACAATTGTTTCCTTAATTGTTGGTAGTTGTATAACATTTCCACCACTGCAGTAATCCCTACAATTCTCCCAATCTGGGTCTTCGCTAGTTTCATTGCCTCTTTCTTGAAGGTGGCTACTAGTATTATAGTCTAACTCACCTAGGTACTACTATATACACTGAACAAGGACTAGACTATCACCCAGTTTATTAATTATAACATTTCTATTAATACCTAGATATTTTTGGACATCTTGTACACAACAGCATCTATGAGTTTATGCTATCCTATGTTCTTTAAAGTATTCTTTCAATTCCTATTTATTTAGGGCCTTTTATAAACCACAATTAAGGCTCAAGGAAGACAAAAATAAATAAATATAGTCCATGACTTCACAGATCCACTAGTTGAAGTATGGAGAAAGTAAAATAATTGAAATACTACAAAATAAGTGCTATTGTCATGGCTTGTACAGAATTCTATGGAAGCACAAGGAAAGGAGAACCTAATTTGAACTGGTGGGGTGAAGAAAGGCTTCAAAAGAAAATGACAGTCAAAATGTGTGCCAGGTACAAAGATGGAAAGGTGGGAAGCAGCAAATCCCATTCTGAGAAGTGACAGGGATTCCAGACACGTGAAGGACTGGAGGGGAAAGCAACTGGAAAGGCTGAAAGGAGCCAGGTCACAAAAGGTCCCTGCATGCTAGGATGCTTCCACCCGAGTGACAGGAGACGCAGATTCCTGAGAGTATTTGAAGCATCTCCCAGACGTTGCCATTTCCTTCTCCAGGAGATCTTCCCAACCCAGGGTTTGAACCCAGGTCTCCCACATTGTAGGCAGACGCTTTACCGTCTGAGCCACCAGGGAAGATCAGTTATTACAGAGGTACCCCAAAGATCTAAACCTGGCAATAGGGCAAAGGACTAGCAAGCACGTGAAGCAAAGGGCCTTTCACCAGCATCTTCGGACCCACCTCCACGACTGCCTGAGCTGAGGGAGCAGCAGCAAGGGGCTGGACGGGAGGAAAGGAGACTGGGAAGTCATTTGTGAGGCTGAAGTTTCAATGAATATTCATTGGAAGGACTGATGCTGAAGCTGAAACTCCAATACTTTGGCCACCCGATGCGAAGAGCTGACTCATTTGAAAAGACCCTGATGCTGGGAAAGATTGAAGGTTGGAGGAGAAGGGGACAACAGAGGATGAGATGGTTGGATGGCATCACCGACTTGATGGACATGAGTTTTTGAGTAAACTCCGGTGTTGGTGATGGACAGGGAGGCCTGGCGTGCTGCGGTTCATGGGGTCACAGAGAGTCAGACATGACTGAGCAGCTGAACAGAACTGAAAGTTTCAGGAACTCATGATTCATTAACTGTGAAGACGGAGGGAAAACAAGGGTTAGATGAATATTCCAATTAATTTTTTTGTATCTTACAAGTCTGAATGAATGGTGTTAACAAAACCAAGAGTGAGAAGCAGGGCCATGGTGGGGGAACGAAGGAGAGACTCAACACAGTGAGTTCACGCTTGTACATATTGACTTTGGGGGTCTAAATTCTCACATATAAGCCTATGTCATCCAAAGGGATGACAGAAGGAAAAGGGAAAAACAGAAGCAAGGAAGAAGGGGCTGAATCAGGCAGATGAACAAGGATCAAACTAGAGATAATCCTAAACAGACCCATAACCCTGCACTGATTCACAAAAGGAAAAAAAAAATATCATAGGCATAGCTGTTTAAAATAGGAGACTGCTATGATAAAATGTTATTTTTAGAAAGATAAATCTAGTGAAAAGAGGAAAGAAAAAAGGATCCTGAAGGAAAGACAGGTAAATGAGTTGTCAGCAGTGCAGATGTGAAGTGACCGAGGGCAGCAGGCGTGGCTGAAGGGCCGGGCCAGGCGGGGGTCTGGACTCCCCCGTCCTCCACCCCGGGGCCAGCTGTCAGAGGCGCTCCTCTCCTGTGTTGGCTCATCTTCTCTCGGCTTTCAGGCACCGTCTCTAAATGCTAGTGACTTCCTGGCTATATCTGCATCTCTGAGATTGCTCCAAAATTCTAAATATATATACCCATCTCCTTAGGGACCATCTATCTGGAAGTGTCACATACACTTCACACTCAACATGCCTGAAATTTCCCCCTAAATCTCGTTTATGACCACATCTCGGTCTACAACATCACCCCCGAGTGGCTGAAATTACAAACCTGAAAGTAATCCCTGAAACCTCTCTCTCACCCATGTTCTTTGACAAGTCTTATTGACTCTGAAGTGTAACTAAGCTAACCATCTGCAGTTTCACCCAATCCTCAATGCCTCCACAAACATCCAATCATTGTTTAAATCCCATCCCTATGTTTTACATGCATCCCAACTTTGAAATCCCATCTGTCAATCACTCACTAACAGGTTTCTACAGTGAAGCACACGATCTATCTGATCTTGATGTTTTCCCACAATAAAATAATTCAAAACTTCATATGGCCTGCAAGACCAAAGACCAGATCCTCCAGCATGAAGCAGTGACTGCTTGGCGCCTCTGGACCTCTCCAATCTCACTTTGAGTCTTAGTTTTCTAATCTGATGTTAAAAAATGATCATAAACACAGTGGCTTAAAGCAACACAAACTTATCCTGCAATTCTGGAGCTCAGAAGCCTGAAAGGGGCTTCCTGGGGCTGAAATCAAGGTGTTGGCAGAGCTCCACTCCTTCTGGAAACTCCAGAGGAGAATCCTTTCCTCGCCTGTTCCAGTCTCCAGAGACTGCCTGCCTTCCTTGGCGCTTAGACACATGACTCCAAACAATCCTCTTATAGCCGCACTTCTCTGTCTCCGACTCTCCTGCCCCCTCTCTGCCTTAGAAGGATCTTTGTGAAGACACGGGGCCCACCTGGATGACACACAATCATTTCTTCACCTCAAGATGCTGGACATCATCATATCTACAAAGTCCCTTCTGCTATGTGACAGAACACATCCACAGGTTCTGGGGATCAGGACACAGACACATGTGGGGAGGCATTACTTTGCCCACCGTATTTATTCTCCCCTCCTCCCTGACTGCGAGTATATTCTCCACTCCAGGTGCACAAACTGGAATTCTTATATCTTCAGCTGTTGCACAGAATCTCTCACCCCAAGACCAGCTGCTTTGTTTAAAACACTATGTTCTGCAGGCTCCTCACAGCACACTCAGTCATCCTGCACAAGTCTTGGAAGCGTTCCCTGAACTGTCAAGGTAAGAGGCCCCTCTTATGTCCTCTACAAAGACCATAAATTTCCTCCAGAATAAGGTTTAGCACCTCAGTCATAATTCTTGTTTACTTGTCTGTCTTCCCAACCAGACTCTAATTTCTTTGGGGATAAACCAGTAGCTAATATAATTTCTATTATAAGATAGACGCAATACACATTTACTGAATGCTAATTAAAGAGACATGCTTAAAACCTGTGAATTCCTAGAAAAGTTTGACCTATTTACTTTAGATGAACACTGATGACCTTCCAGAAACTCTACTTTCAAGATTGCAAGAGGAATGGAGGACATTTTTTTTTAGAAATTATTTCTAGAAAAGACTTTTAAAACTATTGACTCTCTCACAGTCCAGTGTTACAGACATTAAAAAATTACTCTTTTAGTCACCAACTGAAATTATTCTAGGGGCAGAAAAAGACACAGATTTATTATTTAAAAGAGAGCATAGCATTACTAGAAAGTATTAGTAAAATCATACCTCTTGAGTTCACCATTACAAAATATTTCCAATAATAAAACCACAAAACAGTGAAGGCCATGACTTGAACATGACGGTCTTTTATTACTAAGAGAGAGAGAAGCTGTAACTGATCTTTGTTGGTTTTAAGTCTATTTCTCATTAAATAGTTATCAATCAAGATTCAAAGATGTCTACTAGATTATTATTTCCCAGCATGGGTATTTCTCTTATAAGACCTTAATTTTTGGTATAGTCTTAATGTATGCCAGTTGTTATATAAATAACAGAAAGAAAACCTTAAAGTTTCATTTTCTCTAAGGCTTATATACGAACAAGGCTTTCCATTTTAAAAAATCACTTGAAGATATCTTTTTAACGTCCTTGGTCTAATTTAAATCCTATTATTTTCAAGTCATTAAAATTCTTGGCATGCATATTTAGTCACTGTAAAGTAGGATGTGGGACAAGTCTTTTGTGGCACAATTAAATTGTTCCCCTCAAGGACAATGTAGCAGAAGGGAGCACTAATTTAGCCAATATGGTAAAGAATGATTAGTGGTTTTTTTAAAAAGTGAAAATAAGCAATGTCAATTCTTGTATTTCATTTTCACTTCTGAAATGGGTTAATACAGGATAATAATTTGCAAACAAGAAATACTAAATATTATACAAGATTGCTTCACTATTTTAAAGTTAATATCAGAGAGAAATCTCATTGAGGTGTCCAATGAATTTTATGAAACCAATCATATACAGTTCACAGTAGTATGAAATACATATAAGCTAAATAAGAGAACATTAAAAATACTTCCTATCTGTCCTTAAAAGTATTTATGAAATTTACAAGGGAAAAATAACTACATGAAAAAGCAACTTCTAATATAACGCCATATAGAAGGAAATGAAAAATATAACAAAAAAGCTATTATACAAAAAGAATTGAAATGAAGTGTGTCATTTCCAAAGGAATCTCATTCATAAATCTAAACCATGCTAACATTTTTACAGTTTCTATAAAAACAGAATAGTAATATCTTTAAGTTACAAGACTTTTTCAAATATTTATCAAGCATTTATTAAGTGTCCAGATTTTCTCAAAAAGAACAACAGATATTTGGTGAATGATGCGTCAGATGGGGTAAGGCACATGAAGGGTGAGTAAACCACCCTGCAGATGGGCAGGGACAGCGGACGGCACGTGAGCGCCGTGCCTTCTGCACAGGGGGCAGACCCGGAGGAGGAGGACATGCTCATGGACTGGTGGACGGAAGGGAGAGCTGCTCAGGCGTGTCCGACTCTGCAACCCCATGCACGGTACAGTCCACGGGATTCTCCAGGCCAGAATCCTGGAGTGGGCAGCCTTTCCCTTCTCCAGGGGATCTTCCCAACCCAGGGATTGAACCCCGCTCTCCTGCATTGCAGGCGGATTCTTTACCAGCTGAGCCACCAGGGAAGCCCTCATTTTGCTTATAAGGGAGCAGTTATGGACGGAATAGTAAATACATATATTAACTAAAACTGACTAACAGTGAAGTGGAAATGACAGACCGCCATCAGAGGTTTTCCACCTCAGAAGTTTCTGTGGGCTGCAGGCTCCAGGGGCACAGGCAGAGGGTGGTTATAGGGAAAAGCGAGCATGTGACTCAAGAGACTAACCCGGCTCGGAGGCAGAGCAGGCCCGTCTGTTCTCTCTGTCTCCTTACCAGCTCACCTCCCTCACTCCTGACCACCTCTCATCCGTCCCTCCTACCCTGCCCACCACGTCTCTACAACTTTGAGATCAGACAAGTCCCAACGTTAAGAACAGGCTGCATTGAGACACGGATGTAAAGAACAGACTTTTGGACTCAGTGGGAGAAGGTGAGGGTGGGGTGATTTGAGGGAATAGCGTTGAAACGTGTATATGACCATATGTGAAAGAGATGGCCAGTGCAAGTCCCATGCAAGAAGCAGGGCACCCAAAGGTGGTGCTCTGGGACAACCCAGCGGGATGGGGTGCGGAGGGAGGTGGGAGGGGGACAGTGTACACCTGTGGCCGATTCATGCCATTCATGGCAAAGACCATCACAATACTGCAAAGTCATTATCCTCCAATTAAAATAAATCAATTAAAAAAAAATACTCTGCATCAGAATGCCTTTGTCTTCTTCTTGGTACAGACTTGCCTTGCTTTCCAGATCTCACTAACTTAAATCCATTGTATTCTGGGGTTTCAGAACAATTAAATATATTCTCAGTATCTAAGTTCAAGATTTGAAAAGTAAGACAGTAAAAGACATGGTAACCTCCATTAAATTATCCAGAAAAGGTAATTTACAAAATTTTGAATGATCAATTATTGGCAACAGATTGAGGGCTCTTTTTTTTTCCCCCATTAAGGGCAAAGTATGAATGAAAACAACACTTCAACAATACCTCATTCCATGTTAAGATATTTTGCACTCAGTGTGTGGATCTTCTACCAACTTGGCTAAATTTAAATTGTTCAGGTATATAATTAAGAGAGAGATTTATAAATATCGTATGTGTGATCTTTTGGTATTCTGGTACTTGTTTAAATTTCGACTGCATTTAGTGATAACTTTGTTACTATTTTGACTGTAAATCTGGACCCTAGAATTCCATTATTCTATTCAGCAGAAACTGAAAACAGACAAAAAACATCAGTGCAGGATGTGTCTCATTGCATTGTATAAAATACAACTTAATACGACGCCCTTGGCTATTATGAAAGGACACTAAACGCAACAATCTATGCAATCTGTCCTTAAACTTCTGCAGAAACATTTTTAAGGACATTGCTACATCTAAAATCCCAAGGGAGAAATCTCCTTTAGAACTTATTGGCAGTAAAACTTTACTTTAAACAAATTAATATCCTTCCTCCTCTCTAACCATGACACTAGTTAACTTTTTCTACAATGACTTATAGATAAATTTCAAGCTCAACACGGAAATTATTATAGGTCTTTAAGAAACTACATTTTGCTTGTTAGTTAAAAACCATACATTTTATTAAAATATATAAAATATCCTCTTTTCTTAATTCAAGTTATTTTATCTCAAGCATCAACAACTATAACAATTTAAGATTAAACTTCTAATTAGACAAAACCACATTCAAATCACCTATTATTTACTAGATATTTGATTTGAGCAAGTAGCCTGGCATATGTAAATCTTAACTATTTTAAACAAATACAGACAATTAATTGTTGGTATTTCATAAAATGAAGATAAAATTTTATTGTACAGCTTAGGTGATATGCTCTGTGTACAATAAAATAGATCAATAAAAATAAAGTTAATTCTTTATATCCTTTCATGTAATAATTTGGTGAACAAGTAATATTCTTCCTCAATTGACCATCCTGTTAATAATTTCATTAATCATGTCTGTTTCAAATATTTGCTCTTCCAGGGACTATAACCGTTGTTTTGCTTATGTATTCTTATTTTGAAAATTTAAATTTGTGGTTACATATGCCAGCCTTTCTGTGAGCTGGATACAAGCTAAACTATATGTTCTTTCCAATAAAATGTACAATGATGAGACCAACAACATGCAATTTAATAAGAAATATATTTTTACTGAAAGGAATCTGGAAATCTGACTTTAACATTTAGTTATTCTGTGACTTTGAGCATGAGCCGCTTGCCTTAGAGATTACTACCTCACTTGTAAAATAACAGGGGATGAACTGTCTAATCTTGAAATTTCACCTAGTTCTTTTATTCTTTGATTTTAGCAGACTACTCTAACAAGAGTCTCTGGGTTTTTATATTTAATAACAAAACAAAACTGCATTTTGTATTTTATTTACTGCTGTTAAATTTCCACTATTGATTATTTTTTCCTGGTATTGATATTTTTTCTATATATATTTTGACATTATTCACTGAAATATAATTTGGATATGGCTACACAAGTTCTTTGTGACGCACAGTAAAATCAAAATTGATTTATTGATTTTATAAATGTGCCAATAAATAATTTAACAGGCTGGATGAGTGACAGTTGCTCAGTCATGCTTGACTCTTTGCGACCTCATGGACTGTGGCCCACCAGGCTCTTCTGTCCACAGGGTGCTCCAGGCAAGAATCCTGGAGTGGGTTGCCACGCCCTCCTCCAGTCCCTTACCGTAACCCCAAACAATTTCCCTAGTCTTTTCGCCTATCCTCGAGACCTACTTCAAGCCCACATTTCTCTGTGAATCATTCCTAGGCTGTATGTTCTTCTAAATTCACATATTGTTACTTTAAAAATCCTTTATACAAATATTTTTCAAATTGAGATTCAAAAAATCAACTTTTTGGATGTTGACTTTTTGGATGCATTCTTAATAGAATGCATCACATTAAGAAATATAAAAAGTTTCATAAAATCTCTCAATTATGAACACACATCCATACCAACATTTCCAACTCAGTATGTCCTGGGTCTCAATATAATGTGCAATTTCTATGCATTATGGGAAAAAATAGTTTTAGAAACACTGCTTCTGTATCTTGGAACTCTCTCCAACCAGTATATAGATGCTTTTTCATTCACGGTATTACACTGGATGGGGTACAGTAATTGATTTAACCAGACTCCTATTAAAGAACATTTGAATTATTTCCAATTTCCTGATATTATAAATGCTGAGGTGAATAACCTTATACTGATATCATTTCATACATACACATACATAACTAAAGGATAAGTTGCAGAAGTCATATTGCTAAGCCAAAGTCAGATACATTTTATAATTTTTATAGATTGTGCTACATTGCCTTCTACAATGTGTGCGCTCAGCAGTGTCCAACTCTTTGGGACCCCATCGGCTGTAGCCAACCAGGCTCCTCTGTCCATGAGGATTTTCCAGGCAAGAATACTGGAGTGGGTAGCCTTTCCCTTCTCCAGGGGATCGTCTCAACACAGGGATCAAACCCAGGTCTTCCACATTGCAGGCGGATTCTTTACCGTCTGAGCCAACAGGGAAGCCCAAGAGAGGTTTTTCTAATTTATATCCCCATCTCCAAATTATCTAAGGGTTTTTATCTGTACATCTTTCCCAAGAAAGTAAATTATCAAACTGAGTTTATGCCAATCTGCCAGGTAAAAACATGACATCTCATTCTAGTTTTAATACTCCTTTATTCCGAGTAATATAATCATCTGTCATATTTTAAAAGCCATTTGTATTTTCATTTTTTGAACTATCCATTCATGCCCATTGCTAATTTTACTTTTTGACTGTCTTTTTCTGATAGACTGTAACCCTCCAGGCTTCTCTGTCCATGGAATTCTCCAGAAAAGAATACTGGAGTGGGTTGCCACGCCCTTCTCCAAGGGATCTTCCCAATCTAGGAATCAAACCCAGGTCTCTTGCATTGCAGGCGGACTCTTTACCATCTCAGCCACCAGGGCAGCATTCATTTCTAGAGGTTCTTTACATATTAGATATTAACCCCGTGTGGTATGTGTTTTCTTGAATAAATTAGCAAGTATTTTAATTTTCTTTTGATCTTGTAAAAAAGCAGTTATTATATATATATAGTTTTTTATTTTTATATTTTGTTTTAACTTATTCCTTTATGCTTTTACCTTTCTTAATTCTTTTCTTTTGCTTTCCTTTTAATTGTGGTGTTTTTTCCTCTCAATTTTTTGAATTAGATGTTTAACTCATTTATTTCATTCTTTTTGTTTTATCAGTGTTAACTTTTTAAGGTACTGAATTTTCCTCCAAGTGCAGTTTTGTCTGCATGACTTAGCTATATGAAAAATTTTATTTTCCCCACGTCTTGAATTCATTGATGCAAGCAAAGAATACAGAAATTGAGAGTTCTTTCCTTTGAACAGGTATTTCTGCTAGAGCTTAATAAGACCTAGAGCAACTTGGTTCTTTGATCATCTCTTTTCTTTTTTTTTTTTTTTATCATCTCTTTTCTTACCTTTGTGCTATACAACTTTCGCCTAAGCTAAGGAGCTTTTGGCTACCTAAACATGTACTTTTTTAAGTCTGTGGATAATATATAGCTCCTAGTTTCGTGAAAAATGCAGTTTATACTTTTTGCTTTACTTTTTTTACACTTTTTTGTTGTTATTGTTCTATGGTTTCCACAGGTAGCAGGGACAAAATGTTGTTATGTAAGCATGTGCATACTAGAAACCCTTCTATACTTTTTCTGTGTGCATCTCTACTTGCTTCTTGGGCTGCTCTAGTGGTTCAGACAGCAAAGAATCCACCTGCAGTGCAGGAGCCCTGGGTTCCATCTCTGGATCAGGAAGATCTCCTGGAGAAAGGAACAGCTACTCACTCCAGTATTCTTGCCTGGACAATTCCATGGATAAAGGAGTCTGGCATGCTACAGTCCAGGGGGTCGCAAAGAGTCAGACACGACTGAGCGGCTAACATCTTCCCTTTCCCAGGGTCCACATGCACAGATTTTGTAAATATTTTTAAATGATGAAATGATACACTCCAGGCAACGTTTGTGCTGTAAACACCAAATCCTATCCTTTAATCTACACTAAAAAAAACTTTAATACGTTTCTTTTAATCTCTCAGCCCCCATCTGACTATTTTATCACCCTTCCATCTATTTATATGGTAGATAAAAAGAATATTCTTATCTACCAAAAAACCTTGCTCCTCAGACTAAAAATATGATATTTAAGAAAGTCTGAGGTAGACACATGCATGAAATTCTTTTGAGACATCACATAAGAATCATCAGTGGCCTCCAAGGTCTATTGGAGAAGGAAATGGCACCCCACTCCAGTACTCTTGCCTGGAAAATCCCATGGATGGAGGAGCCTGGTAGGCTGCAGTCCATGGGGTCGCAAAGAGTCGGACACGACTGAGCGACTTCACTTTCACTTTTCACTTTCATGCATTGGAGAAGGAAATGGCAACCCACTCCAGTGTTCTTGCCTGGAGAATCCCAGGGACGGGGGAGCCTGGTGGGCTGCCGTCTATGGGGTCGCACAGAGTCGGACACGACTGAAGCGACTTAGCAGCAGCAGCCAAGGTCTATTAATTTTTTGAGTCCAACACTGCTCTTCCTCACAATACCTGCTGGTAAATTTTGAGATAAAAAGCTGAAAGTCAGTCTATGTGTTATATATTCTACGACAAGGTTATGTTATTTCATTAAATGGAACAAACCCAAAATCCAAACTTAATTTGACTTTCCAAACTATGCAAAATGAAGGGTAAATATTCAGATATTATCTGTATTTCCCTGAGTACCACATGCTATTATAGTTCTTGTTAGACTAATTTTCACACTAGATGGGACCGTAACTGTTAAGTTCACTGGTACATACTACTGCTAGAATACTGAACTACAGAAAGAATTTCTTCTTTAACTATTGACGTTACAAAGACTATAGAAGATAACTTATGCTAGCTAGGGTTGTAGTAAAAAATGATGAATAGAACAGGATCATTTTCACATTACCACTCTGAAATTTATGAGAAATGTGGTTTAGACTAATTATAATTTCTGAGTTTCCTCACTTAATAATGGGGATAATACTAATCCTCAGTTCACAGTTGTTGAAAATATTTAATAAAATAATAGAACTGGAGTGTTATTAACAGACTATATACTCTATGAATACAATTTTTCCTTCACAATTTAAAATCTTCCAAATGTGCCTTCTGTTCTGTTTGTCCTGTTAAAGTTTTTGAACAGAAAAGTATATGGTATTTTATAGTTTCCAAAATCTACAGAGAAAAATGGACTTTTCTTGAGTTATGTCCTTTTAAACAAGGTGTCTGGTAAGTATCAGAAGAAGTAACTACATGACTCAAGTATAAGGTAAAATGAACAGTCTCCAGTGGTCTGAAACCTTACAGAATGAACGGAGCACCTCAATGAAAAGCACGCTCTCCCCTCTGCTCTTCGTGGGCATGCGTCTGTCGGAGAAGCCATCACCAGAAATCGGTCACCTCTCGACATGTTAATTTCAGTCACAGGTTTACTCTCGCCACAAAAATCTGCTTCTAATATTCCGGCATACTGCACAAAATTCTGATTAAAAAACCACAATTACTTGATTTAAGCTGGCAGGCAAGTCATTTACTTAAAGGTTCAACTTCACGGCTCACTGCCTAACTTGGCCTGAACTTAATCATGAACTTTAACTTCCATTCAGGAAGAAAAAAATTTTTATAGAGCTAAATCTAAAGAAATATTAAGCTTCACAAGCCAGACTTCCAAATGTTAAAGGTGAACTAGATGTCTTCCTTACCTATATCTTACAACATCCTCTACTATACCTTAAATTCCAACTCTGTCTCCCAATATCACTGTCTAATAATTTTCTTTTTATAGAGACCTATAGTTTTTGCTGTGGTAAAGATTTTTCCAATTTAATGTTTTGTGCAACCAAAGATACTTCCTTTCCATTAAACTCACACACATGTCCCGTTAAATAAACATTTTATTCCCTACAGCCTCTGAAATTTAGGCTCTACCGCCTAGACAGATAGCAGTTAAGAAGATGGGTTGAATATCTCAACTCTGCCGACAGCTGTGTTGTTTTGTGCAAGTGATTCACCATTGTAAGCTTCAGTTTCTGATTCATAATTGTATGGGGTTAATAACAATATTTATTTCATGGGAATATGTACAGTTAAGGCATATAAGAAGCTTGGAAGCACCTGGCTTCTAGCAGTTGCTCAGTGAATTCAATTCTTCAACAGATAATTACTGAACATCTACTGGCTGGCTGGAGAAGGAAATGGTAACCCTCTCCAGTACTCTTGCCTGGAGAATCCCACAGAGGAGCCTGGCGGCCTACAGCCCACGGGGTCGGAAAGAGTCAGACACGACCGAGCAACTGAGCACATGCTAGCCAGCACTGCTTTAGGCACTGGTGGCACTGATTACTAAATGCAATTCCGGCCCTCAGAGACTTACATTTCTCTTCCAGGAGATAGACAACCAAAAATACATCCTACAGTATGATGGCAGGTAAAAATAATGAGAGAAACTGAGGAGGAGAGAGAGACATAAGGGGGTAAGGTGTTATTTCACACGCAGTAGTCAGAAAAGACCTCCCTGATGAAGTGACATTTGAACAGAGTCTGAGCTGAGGAAAGAACAGGCCCTGTGCGTCCCACCGTGCTGCTAATATGATGATGATGACTATGATCAGTAACCCCTGTGGGACACCTCCCTCACCCCCATACCTTCCCACAGGCTTTGGAGGCAGAGGAGGAAACGACAGCCAGGGCAGAGTGAGGGATGGGTGGGTGGAACATCGGTTCACTTCATCATCATGAGAAAGTTCACTTCTCTAACTCAGGCTGTCTAGTTTCGTGTGCCTCTGGGAATAAGAGAGAAATTACCCTGGTCACCGTGTCCTCTACTCAGGCATATGATGCACACGTATATTCTCATGAGTGAGAGAGAAACAAATGGAGAGAGGCGTAAGGTGCTATAAACAGAAATTATACTGAGACCAAAATAGCATTCTTTATGTAGGCTAAAAGTGAAGTCTGGCAAGATGGAGATTAGATGTTTTATAGCACATTATATGGTCAAAGACATTAACTTCTTATACAAATTAAATCAGGAGATTCCATTTATAAGACAACAAATAACTTTCCAAAAGAAGATACATAACAGATAAGACCAGCATAATAAAATCCATATCAATTTGTTCCCCACTCATGATTGAAAATTATCTGCTCTCATAACCCTGTTTTGTGATTTTCTTTTAAAAGAGTGATATGATTCTTTAAATCAAGTGCATAATAATATTTACCATAAATTGAGATAATAACTTGCATATTTCAAATATCAGTACTTTAGATCAGGTTAACAGTCAACTAGATTAACTGCAAATTTCTACCTCATAAAACAATCATATGTAGCCCCTTAATCTTTTATAGCTTTCAGTATAGTTATTTTCATAACTAAGGCTATAAAATGCTGGGATAATTGGCTCCACAGCCAGAGTTGGGAGTTTGAGAGGAAGAGAATAATTGGCCATGTAACAGTCCAGAGAATCTACTCCATTTCTCCAGGATCATTTCATGGAATATTTCATATTATGAGGGATACACAGCTTTACTTATATATTCCTACCCAAGGCCAGATAAGCATTTTTTTGCGTGCCTCTTTTAGGGCTTTGATCTCTCAATTTAGACTTGGCTAAGCAAGTAGACAATGCAAACACTAGGTTGGCTTATGAAATGAGTCAAAATCATCTGACAATATCAGTATCTCTGAAAATCCAAGTATATCTCATTAACCTAACATGGTCCAAATGCGGTATCTTCACCGCACTGACCTTTCCTTTATATTGGGATGCACTGGAGCTGAGTTCACACTTTCACATGTGCAGTTAAGGACACAAAGCTCCTGCCACTCAAAGGGCTAGAGCAAGGCAGTGGTGGGAGCTGTCAGAGGCCCCTGGGTTTATGGTCTAAGCAGCCGGGTGTTTGGTGATACCACTTACTATAAAGGAAGAACAAAGTTTGTAGTTAAATGTGATAAATTCAGTTTTAGGTGAAAAGTAGAAAAATTTTAGATTTGGGAAAGATATATATCTGAGCTGGAAACATAAATTTGCAAGTCACTGATGTATTAATAGTAAATAAAGCCATGAGAACAGACAGCAGTTATCAATGTCTTTCATCTCATCGATGAAAGATGAAACATTAATAGACCTTTTTTAACTAGAGAAAAAATATGACAACCTGTTCCAGACTAAAGGAGAATTTTTATAGGGTTTTACAAAAGTGAATGGAAAAACACTAACAAAGAATGGGTCAAACTCATAATTCTAGAAAATTATGCAAAAAGGACAACTCTTTAGCCATCAAATTAATGTTTAGCAACTGACTTTAAAATCTTCTGTGAGTGGAATGTTAAACTAAAGAGTGAGTGAGATATATATAATATAAGTACAAACACAGGCACTATATGCCAGGCTAACAAAGGGAAATATAACAACCGTTTTTTAAATTTTTAAAATTTTAGGTGAATTTAGATTACATGCTAGCATTCTTGGGAATAACACTTGCTTCATATTACAAGTCTTCCCTGGATATGTAAACTTCAAATCAGCAAATATTAACCTCCCAGGTTTTAGGACTTCCCTATTTCTACACTGTTCTTCATATGAGGTGGCCCCCTAAGGAAAAGGGCTCCTGTTGACCCCGAATCAATTCCTGGACCATTAAAACTGCTCAGAAGCTAGGCTGGCTCCACTGTTCCCCCCAGTCCAGGCTTCACCTTAAAAACACAAGCCTTCCTCAACCCACTGACTACCTCACAGATCGCTTAAAGCACATAAATGCAATCTGCTCTGTGATAGATCTTAGAGGTAACCATGACCTAGAACAATCTCTCACCCAGCTACCTGACTCTATAGTGAAGCTATGACTTACTGCCCTTGAGAAGAGTAACAGAGCTTTTAAAAATTCCAGTGTCAAAAAAAAAAAAAAAAAATTCCAGTGTCTTACAATATATCATACACTTAACATCAAAAAGTAAAATTCTAATTAACTTTTAATTGCTGGACATTTTCTTTGACATCTACATCTGGGAATCTTTTATAAACTAAACCTTTTAAAGTTTGAACCTTACAGTGTGAAGGAAAGCCTCAAGTCTTTCAAGAAACACTGGAAAGGAAAAAGAAAAAAGACAGGCCATTTGTAACCTGCAAACACTGAATAAAAAGACAACCCATCTGCCATCTAAGTAAAACCAAGGAAATGCCATGCTTTAACTATATTTGTTTCCAAACTTATAAATAACCTAAGAACTTTATTTAGTGTGGGACATAATTCACGAAGCAGTCTTTTCTTTTTTCTTTTGTTAAAAAAAAACTGAATGTAAGCACCTACCTTAGGAATAGGATTCAGCAGAATTACACCTGACTTCTTAGTGATGACCTGTTTTGTTGTATAGTGATGGTCTATAAGTTGAGGAATATTTGAAAACCCAGTGCCTTCAAAACGATACATATTCTGGAGAAAGAAAAATAAAGTAGAATAATCATGAAGACATTGCTTAAGCAACACTACAATTCATCACTAAAGTTGCATTTAAGAAAATCTATTGTACAACCATGTGAAAATACTTAACACTACTGAATTATAATACACTTAAAAATGGTTAAGACAGTAAAAATAAAGATAAATGATATTGCAACATGCTAAAAACTAACCTTTACATCAAGACACTAATTTTCATAAATGATTAAATGTAATTCAGATTGTTAAAAAAGAAAAAAAAACAGAAGACAAGAAAAATTTACAGACCTGGAATGCATTTTGCTAAAATAATAACCAAAGGAAATAAAACACAGGATACATTTAAGGAACAAGAAATATGTGTACGCATGTTTGCATATGTGTTTCATTTGATAAAGCTTTCAAGATCAAAAATAATGTCAAAAGTCTGCGGAAATATATCCAATATAATAATATTTTAAGGATACCTCTG
This sequence comes from Cervus elaphus, assembly GCF_910594005.1. NCBI lineage: Eukaryota > Metazoa > Chordata > Mammalia > Artiodactyla > Cervidae > Cervus > Cervus elaphus. Next base: position 106,793,370 of record NC_057823.1, on the reverse strand, counting down.
ATGAACATTTATTTCCCTTTCACCAATACAGTATGAGTTGATTTTTCTGTACTTGGGTTATTGACGTATTATTCTGTCATAAAACCACACAGTCAAAAAAGAAAAAAAGAAAGCCATACAGTCTTTCACATACACTTGACAGAGAAAATGCAGCAGAGACAAATCTGTACATATCAGCATAATCACACCTCGCACTTGTGATTTCAACACATCAAGTTAGTAGCATTTTCCCAAACTCTGTCGAGACCTCTTTCCTCTGTCTTCAAAAACGCACATCTGTTGGTAATCTTATGAATGAACTGATGGCAATAAATTTAGCAAAGAAAAAATATCTTATTGGGTCTATTTTTGAATGAAAGGAGCATTACGATACAGTGTCATGTAACAAAGGCTCCCATCTGATTATTCACAAAGAGCTCACATGTAGACATGCATAAATATGGATAAAAACGTGTTCCATTTTAAAAAAAATCCTATGGTAAGAAACAAGAAATTTCAGAACTCTCCAAATTTGGGTATTATTTACATTACAGGAAGGAATTTTTCCAGTTAAAGGATAAAAAAACTCAGACACCATTTGTACAATATAAAATTCAGTCAGTTCAGTTGCTGAGTTGTGTCTGACTCTTTGTGACCCCGTGAACTGCAGCACGCCAGGCCTCCCTGCCCATCACCAACTACCAGACTTTACTCAAACTTGTGTCCATTGAGTTGGTGATGCCATCCAACCATCTCATCCTCTGTCATCCTCTTCTCCCGCCTTTAACCTTTCCCAGCATCAGGGTCTTTTCGAAGGAGTCAGTTCTTCGCATCAGGTGGCCAAAGTACTGGAGCTTCAGCTTCACCATCAGTCCTTCCAAAGAATATTCAACAGTGATTTCCTTTAGGATGGACTGGTTGGATCTCCTTGCAGTCCAAGGGACTCTCAAGAGTCTTCTCCAACACCACAGTTCAAATGCATCAATTCTTCCATGCTGAGCTCTCTTTATAGTCCAAGTCTCACATCCATACATGACCACTGGAAAAACCATAGCTTTGACTAGACAGACTTTTGTTGGCAAAGTAATGTCTCTGCTTTTTAATATGCTGTCCAAGTTGGCCATGACTTTTCTACCATGGAGCAAGTGTTTTTTAATTTCATAGCTGCAGTAACCATCTGCAGTGATTTTAGAGCCCCCAAAATAAAGTCTGTCACTGGATCCCCAGCTATCTGACACGAAGTGATGGGATCAGATGCCATGATTTTAGTTTTCTGGATGTTGAGCTTTAAGCCAACTTTTTCACTCTCCTCTTTCACTTTCATTAAGAGGCTCTTTAGTTCTTCTTCACTTTCTGCCATAAGGGTGGTGTCATCTGCATATCTCAGATTATTGATATTTCTCCCAGCAATCTTGATTCCAGCTTGTGCTTCATCCAGATAAGTGCTTCTCATGATGTACTCTGCATATAAGTTAAATAAGCAGGGTGACAATGTACAGCCTTGACGTACTCCTTTCCCGACTTGGAACCAGTCTGTTGTTCCATGTCCAGTTCTAACTGTTGCTTCCTGATCTGCATACAGATTTCTCAAGAGGCAGGTCAGGTGGTATGGTATTCCCATCTCTTTAAGAGTTTTCCAAAGTTTGTGGTGATCCACACAGTGAAAGGCTTTGGCATAATCAATAAAGCAGAAATAAATGTTTTTCTGAAACTCTCTTGCTTTTTCAATGATCCAATGGATGTTGGCAATTTGATCTCTGATCAATCTGATCTCTGCCTTTTCCAAAACCAGCTTGAACATCTGGAAGTTCACAGTTCATGTACTGTTGAAGCCTGGCTTGGAGAATTTTGAGCATTATTTTGCTACCGTGTGAGATGAGTGCAATTATGTGACAGTTTGAGCATTCTTTGCCATTGCCTTTCTTTGGGAGTGGAATGAAAACTGACCTTTTCCAGTCCTGAGGGCACTGCTGAGTTTTCCAAATTTGCTGGCATATTGAGTGCAGCACTTTCACAGCATCGTCTTTCAGAATTTGAAATAGCTCAATTCCATCACCTCCACTAGCTTTGATCGTAGTGATACTTCCTAAGGCCCACTTGACTTCTCATTCCAGGATATCTGGCCATTGTGATTATCTGGGTCGTGAAGATCTTTCTTGTGTAGTTCTTCTGTGTATTCTTGCCACCTCTTCTTAATATCTTCTGCTTCTGTTAGGTCCATACCATTTCTGCCCTTTATTGAGCCCATCTTTGCATGAAATATTCCCTTGGTATCTCTAATTTTCTTGAAAAAATCTCTAGTCTTTCCCATTCTATTGTTTTCCTCTATTTCTTTGCACTGATCACTGAGGAAGGCTTTCTTATCTCCTTGTTATTCTTTGGAACTCTGCATTCAAATGGTTGTATCTCTCCTCTTCCCCTTTGCCTTTTGCTTCTCTTCTTTTCACAGCTATTTTTAAGCCCTCCTCAGACAACCATTTTGCCTTTTTGCATTTCTTTTTTTTGAGGATGGTCTTGATCACTGCCTCCTGTACAATGTCATGAGCCTCCATCCGTAGTTCATCAGGCACTCTATCTATCAGGTCTAACCCCTTGAATCTATTTGTCACTTCCAATCTATAATTGTAAGGGATTTGATTTAGGTCATACCTGAATGGTCTACTGGTTGTCCCTACTTTCTTCAATTTTAATCTGAATTTGGCAATAAGGAGTTCATGATCTGAGCCACAGTTAGCTCCCAGTCTCGTTTTTGCTGCTGTATGGAGCTTCTCTATCTTCAGCTGCAAAGAATAAAATCATCCTGATTTCCATATTGACCATCTGGTGATGACCATGTGTAGAGTTGTCTCCAGTGTTGTTGAAAGAGGGTGTTTGCTATGACCAGTGCGTTCTCTTGGCAAAACTCTGTTAACCTTTGCCCTGCTTCATCTTGTACTCCAAGGCCAAACTTGCCTGTTACTCCAGGTATTTCTTGACTTCCTACTTGTGGATTCCAGTCCCCTATGATGAAAAGGATATCTTTTTTTTTTGGTTAGTTCTACAAGGTCTGTAGGTCTTTGTAGAACTGGTCAACTTCAGCTTCTTTGGCATCAGTGGTTGGGGACTTTGACTACTATGATGTTGGATTGTTTGACTTGGAAACAAACTGAGATCATTCTGTTGTTTCTGAGTTTGCACCTAGATACTGCATTTTAGACTCTTGTTTACTATGAGGGCTTCTCCATTTCTTCTATGGAATTCCTGCCCACAATGGTCATCTGAATTAAATTTGCTCATTCCCATTCATTTTAGTTCACTGATTCCTAAGACGTCAATGTTCAGTAAAGATATGACACAAGAAAATGAGCCCCCCAAGTTGGAAGGTGTCCAATGTGCTGGGGAAGAGCAGAGGGCAATTACTAAAAGCTCCAGAAAGAACCAAGTGACTGGGCCAAAGCAGGAACGACGGTCAGTTGTGGAAGTATCTGGTGGTGAAAGTAAAGTCCGATGCTGTAAAGAACAATATTTCATAGAAACCTGGAATATTAGGTCCATGAGTCAAGGTGAACTGGATGTGGTCAGACAGGAGAATGTTTAATAAAATGTAATAATGAGATGAAGCTGCCAGAGAAAACAAAATTTCAAATTAGCCACTAGTGTCGTAAGACTTTGTATAAATTTCTAATATATGTCTTATAACTAGAGAAATAGTGAAAACAATAATGGGAATTCTCAGCCTCCCATTCTAAAGCACATATCTAGTTTTTAATCTAAAGGTAGCTTTCTGCCCCTGACACAGTAATCATGACGGAGTAATACAGAGAGTAACCCAAGCAGCAGTACCTCCTTTATGGGCTGAAAGGAGAAACTGATTCCTGGCAATTATCTGTTTAAAGCCATCCTTCTGACATCAGGGACGTCCTGATGCTAACACAGTGCAAAACCAATTAACTCCCTTGCTTAAAGAAGAAGATAAAGAATCTAAAAATTTAAAAAAAAAAAAAAAGAATCTAAAAATAATGCCAAGGCCGGTTGCTCACACAGTCCGTCTAAGCAACTATGGGGAAGAACAGCACATTCACAGAACCCTCATGCGCTGTCGATGGGAATGTAAACTGGTGCACTCACTATAGAAACAGTACACCACTTCCTCAAGAGACTAAAACTAGAACTACAGTACACGTGTGCTCAGGAATGTCTGACTCTGTGTGACCCCATGGACTACAGTCTGCCAGGCTCCTCTGTCCATGGGGTTCTCCAGGCAAGAACACTGGAGTGGGTTGCTATTTCCTCCTCCAGAGGATCTTCCCGACCCTGGGATCAGACCCTTGTCTCTTATGTCTCCTGCATTGGTAGGTGGTTTCTTTACCACTAGTGCCACCTGGGAAGAAGTATAATATGATCCAGCAATTCCACAATGTGGTATTTTTCTGAAGAAAATAAAAACACTACTTAGAAAAGATATGTGCATCGCTATGTTTATTAAAGCATTATTTACAATAGCCAAGATATCAAATCAACCTAAGCATCCATCAACAGATGAATGGATAAGAAAGAAGATACGCACGCACACACACGTTGGAATATTAACTGGATATAAAGAATAAAACCGCACCATTTGTGACAACATGGATGGGCCTAGAGGGTTTCATGCTACGTGAAATAAGTCAGAGAAAGACAAATATTATATATGGAATCTAAAAACCAAAAATGACAAAGCAGAAACAGACTCATAGATACAGAGAACAAAGTGGTCTTTGCCAAATGGGAAGAGGGTAGAAGGATGAAACAAACAGGTAAGGGAGATGAAGAGGTACAAATTTCTAGCTATACAACAAAGAAGTCCTAGGACAATCCGCATAGCACAGGCAATACAGTCAATAGATTGTAATAACTTTATGGTGACAGATCATAACTAGACTTATCATGGTGATCATTTTGTAGTGTATAAAAATATCAAATCACTATGATGTACACCTGAAACAAATGTAATATTGGAAGACAATTTACACTTCTATTTAAAAAAACAGAAAAGTACATTCAAAAACTGTTGAAGATTTGTTTCTTGATACACTCAAAATTCCAAATATTACATTTGACCTGGTACAAATCTGGTGTAAATGTATTATAATTCAGCTAAGAGGTTGGGTTCACATATAGATGGGCTCTTTTTAAAGTTTCTCTACTTTAATAATAATGTGACTGTTAATATGGCTTTAATGATAATGTGACTGAGAGAATTCATATTCATTTTTAAATAAGAGATTTCTTTTTGGAGCTACTAATGATCTCTATGTGAATTTCAAAAGAAGCAATAAAAACAGTAGTAGAGAATAAATTTCCACAAATTCTGACAAAATTGTATTGTCATTTGTATTATATTTTAAAAAAATCAAGTAATACATAATTAAAAAATAAGTATAAATAAAATATGCTATGACTCAATTTTGTAAAATAAGAATTACATAGATACATACAATTAGATATTTTTTAAAATCTCAAAGAATATTCCCTGAATCTATAAGGGGGCGTTACTATGAAGCACACATTCCATGATACATATTTCTGAATTTTCACTAAGAGTATGCATTACTTTTGTTTTTAAAACATTCACAATATCCAGAATTCATTCCTGATTTATCACTGTGCAACTTAAGAATCAGTCATGCATACTGATGAAAAACACATAAAAAGCAGAATCAGATTTTGTTGCTACACATATTTCAGAAGACTATTATTATGCAAGAAAGTCAGACAGAACAGCATAAGCACATAAAAATGAGAAGGGGATTCAATAAATGTTAATTTGAAATATTATGCCTGAGGAGACCTGAAAAAAAAATTGAGGATAAGCATGCTTCAGAAAAAAATAAAAAGGAAAGACGGAAAATCATTTCTGAAAAGAGGCCAAGATGAATAAGCTGAATAAAAGCAAAATGTTAAAACACTCCTTTCTGGGGTAATACCCAAATCTAAAAACGTAAAACATAAATTTCAGTTTTCTCAAATAAAAACAGCACAGTGACTAGTTGTGACACATTACCAGCTAGAGCAGTAAGCAGGAAAGGCTGTGGGGAGCCCGAGGAGCGATGTTAAAATAACCCTGGCATGGCACTTCCTAGGTAACGTTTTTATTAATTCCTCAGGCGTTGTCTCAAACGTTAACTTCCTTAAGTTTCCCCATTAAAAGCTTTCATAGCGCTGTATATCTTTATAGCGTTTACTATGGTTTATAAATACATATATTGTATGCGATTTACAAATGACCGTGAATCCTCCCCACTATGTAAGCTTCATCATAATGTGTCTGGGCCTTAAAAGCACTCAATTAGTATTTCCTGGAAATTAAATAATCAGGGTTTGGAATGGCTTTGTTTTATTGTTAAGAAGGAAGTCTCCTCAGTCCCTATTTGTGTGCCTGGGGCACAGAAAATGGTATCTCACGATGGTTTCATTTTGACTTCAAAGTATGTATTGCCTTCTCTTGAATCCTTGAATGGCTGGGTAGTGAAACAGTTAAAAGAATCTTAAGTGTATTCATGTCAATGTATGACAAAAACCACTACAATATTGTAATTAGCCTCCAACTAATAAAAATAAATGGAAAAAAAAAAGAATCTTAAGTGTACAAGGACAAGGCTACAAACTTGGAATTGACTGTCATCCAAACAAACTGTGGATCTGTATTTACTTTCACTTAGTCTATTCTGAAGACCCACAGTATGGACTTAAAGGGTAGTTCAAAGAGGCTGGAGACTGTGGCAACACAACAAAGCAAAGCTGTCTGGTACATTCAGAGACAAGTCCATCGGTTCAGAGCGGAACTTGGCACATGACAGACGTCCAATAAGTACCTGTTGAATGATCTGATGATATAACACGCTGAGATACCTAATTTCACATGGTTACTACTCACAGCCTCCACTTGTGTGTTATTTTTGTTTGATTGGCCCACATCCCAGGGTCCTACAGAATACTTGCTCCAACTAGTACTTCTTGATTAAAATGAATGAAGAAACAAAAAATGATGATATGCAATTACACAGAGGACTTTCCCCCAAGTTTTATTTTAAAATATTTATTATGCTGCTATTTTTCAGTTCATCATCAGATGCTAGTTCAAATGTTTGGTTCAGTCATCCCTAATTCTGCATCTTTAATGTTTCTCTGTTCATAAATTCTACTAGTGTCTCACCTACCAGGTATTAAGCTCACCAAGCAGTAGGCCATATATTTTTAATTTCAGCTTCCTACCTTGCCAACATAGATACTTCTTACCCTGCCAACCCGAATAACATAATTTACCAAAATGTGTTTTTAGCAAATGTGTCAGATAAATAAACCAGAGAAATATGAATTGGTACTTTCTTATTAATAATAGCATAAAAGTTTTCTCTGATATACTTTATCACATATTTTTATACAAAATATATATTTTATCTTTTTTTATCATTTAAACATTTATCATTTAAACATAAGATATATTTATCTTATACAAAAGCAAGGATTTGATTATAAATTAACATATCAAATGTAACAATGCTATTTGAATCTGTGAAAATCTACCAATATTTATGACACAAGATAAATAGTTTTAGGTACAAACTCTAACTGTGACTTTACATTAAGCACCATAGACAGGTTAATAACTATGGAATAGGTCAGTACGTAACACTAGAATTAAACTGAGATTCAGATACTTAGATACTCAGATACTTAGATATTCAGATACTTATCAGATACTTAGATATATTAAGCATTCAGATGCTTAATATATTAACATCCAATAAAAAGTAAAGTCGCCCCTGCTTGAACTAGCTAAAACCACAGATGTTCCCTGCTAGCACAGTAAGAAAGGTAAAAATTGAAAGTATTGCATCCATCTAGGTTAGCCATACTGTTCACAGCACACAGTTTCACATCATGTTGTAAAATAACTGACAGGCATACAAAAATAAAGCTTCAAACTAACTGCCAAACTAGACTCTAGTTGGCAGAGACAATGTTACTAAAAATAACATTATTTGTGATCAATGAATGCCTCAAACTTAAATATATAATTTCTAAAATAATACTTACACTTCTAAATTAACTTTTCCAATTACACTGATATTCCATACAAAGTACATCTGTATGTTTTCTCAAGTAAAGTGTTCAAACAATGGTAAAAATGCCTAATGATCTGCACAGCACTTAATAAGAATATATTCACTCCCTTACTCTCATAGTCACTGCATCTGCTATTACCCCCAATACACCCCAAACCACAGAGCTTATCAAGTACATATCTGGGCTTGAAACCCAAGTTTCCATTGGTCTACTACTTGACATTTTTTCCATTTTCTAAAATCCTATATGTCTTTATATTTTCCTCTCTGAGGGCACCTGTCCCCTCACTTATATACAGCTTTTATAATCCAGTAATGGATTATAAAGTCATTGATCAGAATAATATTCCAATAGGCAATATATTAAATATCTGGTAATGACTTCCCCCATTTATAAACCCCTTCCAGACAACAGGTATATGAGGAAGGAAATGGAATAATTTTAGACCAAGTAAGAATCACCTACATAAAAAGAAAAAGAATAAAAACTTCTCCCAGTAGTCTATTTCACCTCAAAACTCTTATGACTAAAGAACTCAACATTATATGAGGAGGACAAATTAAATAAAATTAGGCAGTGGAAAACTGGAGGCATTTACAGAAACATAGACTCTCTTATTTAACAGAGATCTCTGCAAAATTTCAATGTCAGAGGAAGCCAAATAAAATCTTTAAATGTAAACTTGTAACAATGTCTCATTTTTAGAATATATAATGCTGTTCATTTTAGTTACTTAAAACAAAATGGAAATATTAAAGACAAGTGATAATTTCCAAGTGGACCCTTTCCATTTTGTTTCTAAAAAAAACTAATTTAAATTCCTGTGGTTACATTTTAAACTATAATAGGTAATACCAGATATATTTCAGTCTTAACATATGAAACATTTCAAATAGTAACTTTTAGAGCTTAGAAGATAGAAGGAAACATTCATATAAGTTGTAGTTAGTTCATACTTAACCTACCCTCTTTCTTTCTAAATTCTCACACCATTTTACAAATATTGCCAACATGGTCACAGGTTGTAATAAGGAAGGGTATCTATCAACACACCCATAATTTAAAGGTAGATGCAAATTATAAAACAGTTTGCCAAGGAAATAAGGAATGACATACTATTAGAAACAGTAAGCTTGATGTATGAGAGTAGGCAATTATAATCATCAAGTTGAGATCTGAATACTATGCAAAATTAACATAATATACACTTTAAAAAACGTATCTTAACCCATCTAAACAGCATCTATTTTCCTTTAAATATAATTCTTAGATGTGACTATACTAAAGGCCGCTTTTAAATGGTTATTTTTATGATACGTGAGTTTCACCTCAGAATTATATCTATGTAACACATAGATAAAATGTAACATATTATCATTAGATGAACTTATATGTATATGAACTATGTATGAACTTGAACATACATGCTCCTAAAGCCTCTGAAATTCCTCTAATGACAATGGTCCACTCTTCTTTAAGTGCTGAGTGTCACTACAGTGCCTGGACGTTTGCTGAAACCCTACAGGCAGCCAGCTTGAAAATGCATGCTGTTTGAAATGATGCGGTTAAAAAATGTCAAACAGAAGCATTAATTCCTTCCTATGCCAAAAAGTTTAAAATTTCTCAATGGATAAAGTTAAAGAATTTTGAAATCACTCTTCATCTGTTTAGTGCTTAATAAAGAATGCAACAAAAAAGGAAGCAGCTTACAATTCTTAAACTTCAATAAATAAATCAGTATAACCAGCAATGTGACTTGATCCCTTTTAAAATTCTTCCTAATTATTTCCATTTACTGTTCATTAACACCAACAAATAAAAGCTTATACTTAAATGGGAAAAAAAACTCTTAATCCTCAATGAATCATAAAACCAATTCAACTACCACTGTCTCATTCATTAAGGTATTTCATTATTATTATTTAATAAAATATTTCTTAAAAATCCTGTGGCAACACTTTTGTGCAATTTCAAGGGCCAATATCAAGAGCATAAAAATCATAATTTTCTCTAGAAAAAACTAATAATCACATATTTCATTTTTAATTTAAAGGATCATAAACAAAGTTAACTTAAAATATTAAATATTAATGCACTTAAATTTAATGCATATTGTAACTATTTTTAACTTAATATTTTTAAATGCATATTTCCTTTAAAAGATGAACATTTCAGTGCATTTTGGAGCACTGGATTTAAGGAATTTTTTTAAAAAAATTAAGTGCTAAAGTTACTGTTGTAGGCATTTACCACAAATCACTCATCATTTTATTACAAGTATGCCTCAATTAACTACATCAAAATATACATATAAACTAAATTGGAAACGTACATCAACATACTGTATGATAAAGTGTCTCCTCTGTCCATCAGAAAATACAGAAAGGACATATTCACCAGGTTTCCCATGACTCTCTCGCACCAAGAAGTCTCCTTGCTGCTTTAGCAGGTCTTGCGCTTCTATTCTGGGAATCGCACCATGGTACCAGTCCTGTTCTGCCAGAGGTTTCTCAAGTACGGGGATCGTATCACAGAACTTGAGCAAATTTTGGAAAAAAAAAAAACATTAAATTAGAGAAGACAGCAATTTTTTTCTGGTAGAACTGATAGCAATTATAAATACTTCTTACCTATGTTCCTCCCTTTAACTGACCAATTAAAAGTCATCTGAAAAATCTGAAATGTTCATAATTTTTTAATACCCCCTGGAGCACTGGTGCTGAAGCTTAATACAGATCCTTAAATACTGCAAGATTATTTGTTTTTTCTACCAGATATAGGTACACACAATATTAGCATTTAGAGTTAGCACTTATAGTCTTAGTCACCATTATCATCAAATACATATATTTAAAAATCTTCAATCAGAGAATTATGATGAAATGAGAGTATTATCAGAGAAACTTATCATAAACAACTTCATTTTTAAAGCATCAAAAGCTGAATTGTATGTTTCTATGGGATTAACTCTCGATCTCACGGGCTGCCCACGTCAGGGGCCCCAGGGACACTGAGGCCTCATCTGCGGCTGCCGTGTTGCTGCGCCTGCTCACCCTTGCTCCTCTGACTTCCTGAACCGTTACCTCTGCCACATGGCTGGTCCTGATCCCAGCCAGCAACGGCAGGCACAGGCTCAGCTGAATCAGCAGCCCTGAAACCACCAGCGTGCAACGACAAACAGACGACAGAAACAACGGGGCATATAAGCCTTGAGCACAGCGGGAAGCAGGTTATCTGCTATCGTAGGAGGCAAATGCTAACAACAAATAGAGACAACTCAAGAGCTGGTTATGTTTCCTTGAAATGTTTCTAATTAATAACAGATGAAAACATACATCTTCCGGTTACAAGGAAAAAGTTGTTTGTTCATTTATATTTAACACCCACAGAAACCAGACTGCCCAGGTCGTAAGAATTCTCCACAGGTGAGGCACGGGTGCCTTCCTGGGAAACGAGAACTAGTCTGAAGAGGGCCCGCACGCTCTATCACTTGGCGGTTTACTCGCTCAGTCGCGTCCGGCTCTTGCGACCCCATGGACTGTGGCCCACCAGGTGCCTCAGTCCATGGGATTCTCCAGGCAAGAATCAGTTCAGTCGCTCAGTCGCGTCCCACTCTTTGCGACCCCATGGACTGCAGCACACCAGGCCTCCCTGTCCATCACCAACTCCCGGAGCTTGCTCAAACTCATGTCCATTGAGTTGGTGATGCCATCCAACTATCTCATCTTCTGTTGTCCCCTTCTCCTCCTGCCTTCAATCTTTCCCAGCATCAGGGTCTTTTCAAATGAGTCAGTTCTTTGCATCAGGTGGCCAAAGTACTGGAGTGGATTGCCATTTCCTTCTCCAGGGGATCTTCGCAACCCAGGAATCAAACCCAGGTCTCCTGCATTGCAGGCAGATTCTTTCCTGACTGAGCTATGAGGGAAGCCCTCAAGTTGTATCACTTGAAGAGGCCTAAAACTTACTGGTCAAAGTTCCATTTTATATTAGCCAAAGCCTATCCTACAGACTTTAAAAACTGAGAAATCCAAAACAGAATTCAAAGAAGAGTACACAGTTTGGTTTCTACTTCTACCACTATGTGAGTGTGAATGTTAGTGGCTCAGTCATGTCCAACTCTTTGTGACCCCATGGACTGTAGCCCACTAGGCTCCTCTGTCCATGGAACTCTCCAGGCAAGAACACTGGAGTGGGTTGCTATTTCCTTCTCCAGGGGATCTTCCCAACCCAGGGATTGAACCCAGGTCTTACGCATTGCAGTCAGATTCTTTACCATCTGAGCCACCACAGAAGGCCTGCCACTATATTAATTCTTTAAATACATATTATGATGCATCTGTATATGGAAATTGTTTATAAGCTGAATAAGCCTTCTTTTTTTAGTACTAATAATGACAAATACTTTACTTTCAAAACAATTTAAATTGTATTCCCAAAATGGGTTTATAATTGAATTATATAAAAAAACTAGCCACAACTATGAGATAAAAATAATTATTTTTAAAAATAAATGCATAATCCATATAAAATTAATTTTTGTGTATACTGATACTAACAGTTTATAATTCTTAAAGTAGGTGGTCAGAATGATTAATTATTTCTTCTCTAAAATTTTGTCACAATGGATTTCAATATAGAAAACACTAAAATTTTTACTGTTATAGAAATATTTTCAAGTCTCACCGATGACGAGTGTTTTATTGATTTTTTATAATGAAAGGAATCATTATAGTAAGAAAATCAGTGTCACTTCTAGGCAAAGAAAAACCCTTGTTTTTATTACTATCTCTATTTACAAAGGCCTACATAATAGAAAAGCATTACAAACAAGGATATCATGTGCTTGATTTCCTCTCCTATCAACCTATCCTCCGAAAGGTTGATTTAGTTAGAGCTTGGACAACAAAGAGCCTGGGGAATTCATTTAAGTCAGAAGGGCATTTGAAATACAAAAGCTCAGCTAACACAGAAATTCATTTAAGGATTTGAAGCTGAGGAATACATTTGGGGGGAAAAATCATTCTGAAACATCTAAGTTTGTTTGTTTTAAAAAGAGAAATAAATGGGAAGGAACTTACAATGCTATTTCATAAGGATTATTCTTCAGTTTTTGTTTCATAAGGTCTTTTGAGTAGGAAGAAAAACTTTAGCCATCTGCTGTTCCTGGCCCTAGACAATACCGTCGTGGTATGCAGGCTGAAGTCACTATGGGTATATGCGTGTGTACATGTGAGACAGGCACACACAGGAAAAGGCTGCACATAGCCCCTGACTGCGTCTATCAAGGTCTTTCAGGAATTTCCCAGGAAACATTGGAAAAAAGCACTTTTATTAATGTGCCTTCAATTAAATTCTAATACAGCTCTGCCAGCTTGATAGTAACAGAATGAAGGACGTGCCAGCAATGGAATCCAGCATTTCAAAAGCTTTCCTAATGACATCAAAAGTGAAAGGAAGCTTTTTACTTCAAACATCACAACTTTCTCAGCCTAAGTGGGGAAAGATTTTTCCTTGTTATCTAAAATTTTTGTCAAAGACATGGGGAAAATGAAGTTTCTGTTTTCATATGTGCAGTAATATAACATAATTAACGAGTTATACATAAGACAAGCTTTCCTGATTGACTAGACCAGCTATTTACCTATTTTTCCCCAGACCTTATTCTTAAAAAATATTCCAGCAAAAACATACTGAACTTAGTGTAACAAAAATATTGTTTTAAATGAAGATGCAATGAGGAGTCAGCCCAAGAAAGTGAAAATATTTTTTCCAGATTTAAGAATAAGAGGCTATTTTTCTTTGACTTAGTCTAATTAAGACTAATTACCAAGAATTTAATGAATATTTGTATGCTTTTATCTCAAACATTTGAGCACAAGCATCTTCACGATTGTTTGCATTCATGCTAGACAAACAGGATGTAAAGCAGTGTTTCCATCTTTAACAGGCACAAAGCCCTATCTGTAAACTGACAAATCCTACTTTTTTAGCAATGAAGTAGAACTGATCTTTTTTTCATGCATTGATAGCTGTTATTTTTATTAAAAGCATACTTTATCTAATGTTCACTTTCCACTATGAAACCAGAAGCAAAACTATTAACAAATTCCTTAATTAACAATTTTTGTACGTTTTAAGACTGAGTTTGTTCAGTCTTTAGGTAATAATACAACTATGATTATCATAATGATTAGGCAGAATTACGTGCTGATCAGATTCACATTCTTATACAATTCTTCCCCAAACAATATTAATGTAACTGTTCCCCAAAGATATACAACTTCATCAAACTTGAATATTACCTTACTTCCATGAGTTTCCACTTCCTTGACTGCCTATTTGTGCACCTTCCAGGATCTCTAATAAGAGACCCTATCTCTAGCAAAATAGATTTTTTAAAGGTCATTTATTTTTGGTCTCGTACTTCTCCAATACCTTCTGATTTCTCCTGACTTTGCTCTTTCTTTCCTGCTTCTTTAGTTCCTTTACTCAACTTCTTTTATTAGTAATCGTTCTTTTTCTTCATTATTATTTTTATCCATTTACTTTTTCCAGTTGTGCTTGTGACTCTCATTCATTCTCGTTCATCTCATCACATTGCTGCCATTTTTTCTACAGCTTTATTTTTTCAAAATCAAACATCCTGACCTGAAGCTCATACAATATTACAGATAAAATGTACCACTGCATCAATAATAACATTTTAGTCCATTAACTGTCTTCAGTGCAAATGCTATACTACACATCTCAACTAAAACTATTACAAGATCATGCTAATGAATCAGTATGAAATCACAGCTCAGTAAATTTAAAAATTAATCACCAAGTTGGGATTGCCTGTACAGAACAAAGAGTCATTCTGACATGATCTGGGTCAAATGTTGTAAGCATCTGAGCAAACATATAAAAGAAGAGGCTTACGCTCTCTGTGGCTTCCTAAGTGGCACTAGTGGTGAAGAATCCACCTGCCATGCAGGAGACATAACAGACGCGGTTTCAATCCCTGGGTCAGGAAGATCCCTTGGAGGAGGGCATGGCAACCCACTCCAATGTTCTGGCCTGGATAATCCCACGGACAGAGGAGCCTGGTGGGCTACAATCCATAGGATCACAAAGAGTGGGACATGACTGAAGTGACTTAGCACACACTCTCTATGTACTGAAATTATAGAAAACAAAGCTTGATAAGCTCTTCTTGAAAATTATGTATAATACTAGTGATTCAAAACGTGTAACTCTGAGAAATTTAGTTTTCTTAAACACGACTAACTATATTGGAGAATTCAACCTATTTGTGGGCAGTGATATGATGTAAAAAGTTTAATTTTTATTTTTCCTATTTCTCATTTTTTTACATGTTACTGTCTGGGCTAAATAAATAAATATTAAGTCCTTAAGGATAAAGGAAGACAACCAAGGCTTAAAATACATAATATTTAAGTTGAACTTAACAACATCCCTTGTCAGAGGAAGTACAAGGTTGTTTTGTTGGACTTGAAGAAAAACACTAAAAAACATAAGTAGTTTATTATGTTATGAATGAAAATAACTATATTCCCTTATGCCAACAGTGAAAGCCCAGCATTATAACACCAACATGATAACCAATGTACAACAAACACCATTGAACCATAATTTGCTTATTTTCTAAACAAAAGCAAACAAGCAAATCTTACTTAGTATATTATTATATATTATGGATGCACATCATTCTTTTTCAATATTTTTATTTTCAGTAAAGTTCAAAGTAATTCAAAAATTAAAAAAACCTGGATGTCAAGAGAATCCAGAAAAATGTTACTTTTAAAGAGACAGAAGAATAATTTAATAATTCTTCTGACATCTAAAGAACAATTATCTGGACCAAAGTGTGCTTTATTCTGATTTTAAAGGACATTTTTCAAAGAGTGCTGCTATTACAAGCGTGTTCTGTACTCCACTCATCAGTGAACAACTAGTACTCAGAAGGGGCTCTAAATTGGAAGAGATTGTTCAGCCACTTATAACAAAAATTCTGCAGTAAAAAAATGGCTCTGGAGAAAGGGCAGTATTCTTGATATGACTAGAACAGATCTCATCGAATATAATGTGGTTTGAAAGACTTTCAATGGAAATGGACCCTCATGATCACCTATAGGCTTGCAGATTATACAACGGACCCTGTCTAACACCCCTGGCCTTGATTTCAGAAGCAGTCTATGAGAAATAGTCCTCAATACAAATTTATAACCTCTTGAAGCACGAAAGATGCAGGATAATGAAGCAGATGTAAGTGCCTGGAGGGACTCAGGATAGGCTATTTAACTCCTTTAGTACAGTGAAAAAAAGGAACACGTGCTTGGAGCTGATACAGCATATTAAAATACTAATCTCACTGTAACAGTAAACATTAAACATCTATCATCAGATACTATATTCTGTTAAAGTCAAATTCACCTGTGAGCTAATTATCTGACATTCTTCCTTCCAGCAACACTCCTGATTAAAGTGCTCCATCAGACTGTCTTCACAGAGAGATCTACATTTTAGCCACAGTGTAAAAAATGGCAAAATAAGTAGCTATGAATAGTTCAATGGGAATAATATCATGATTAATCCATTTCCCTTTGTATAATGCAATTAACAGTTTTATTTTATCTAAAATTATGCTCTAAGCTACCAATTTTTATGTTTGAGTAAAAAACCAGATTTCATAGTTGCTGCTTTTAGATTTTAAATTAAATATGCTTCCACACATTAAAAAATAATTTGAACATCTACTTCATGCCATATACAAATATTAACTTGCAATGGATCAAAGACCTACATGTAAAAGTAAAACTATATAACTCTAGATGGAAACACAGGTGAAAGTTTACATGGCTTTGCACTAGACAATTTTTTTAAGATATGGCCCCAAAAGTATGTGCAATGAAAGAAAATTAGATAAATGGACTTTCTCAAAATTAAAATCTTTTGTGTGTCAAGACAATTCCAAAAATGAGGGAAAAAAAATTTCCAAATTATGTATCTGATAAGAGGCTTGTATTCAGAATATATAAAGAACTCATAACTCAACAATGAAGGAAAATCACCAATTAAAACATATACAATGGATAGGAATAGTCATATCTCCAAAGAATACAAACAAGTGACCACAAATCACATTAAAAGATACTCAACATCAACAATCGTCAGGAAAATGCAAATAAAACTACAATGAGATACCATTTCATATCCACTGGGATGCCCATAATTTTTTAAAAATGGAAAAATAAAAAGTGTCAAGATTGTAGAGAAATTGGAACACTCAAATAATACACTTTGCTGGTGTGAATGCAAAATGCTACGAACACTGTGGAAAACAGTTTGGTAGTTTCTCAAAAATTAAACATAGAATTACCACATGACCCAGCAATTCCTTGGTATATAACTGAAAGAATTGAAAACATACATTCACATAAAAACTTGTATGTGAATGTTCATTGTAGCTTTATTCATAATAGCCCAAAAGTAGAACAACCCTAATGCCCATCAGCTGATGAATAGGTAAACAATGTCAGATAAATCCACATAAGGGAACATTATTCACTCATTACAAGTAATGAAGTACCAATAAATGCTACAACGTGGATGAATCAAGAAAATGGTTTCTTAAAGAAACCAGAGAGAAAAAGGTCACATATTGTATGACTCTATTTATGTGAAACATCCAGAAAAGGCAAATCCATAGGATCACAAATAGATGAGTAATTACCAGAAAATTGAAAAGGGGGGAAATTAAAACCAATTGCTAATAGGAATGGAGTTTCTTATTAGAGAGACCAAAAGGTTCTATATCTATATAATGGTGATGGTTGTACAACAATGAATATACTAAAACCACTGTGTGTATACGCTGAAATGGAGAGTTTTGCATTGTGTGAAGTATATCACAATAAAATAAATTAATTAGCTTAAGTTTGCCATTTTGGCAGGGTTCTTAAAAAGTTTTAAAGAAAAACTTGTTTACAGTAATTAAATTTTTTCCGTCTTCTACACTACCTTTTCCAAACTAGAATACTCAAAAATACTAAATTATGTCAGAAAAAAAATTTAGTTACAGTTAAATAGCCTCCAAAGTTTATTTACCTTAGATTATCATACTATCTGAAACCTTCACATTCACAGTAAGACTCAAGGACTCAGTTACCTGTTGTAGTAGAGGGGAAAATCTTCTTTAAGTAAATAGGATATTTAACACCTTACAGAAATAGGTCTGTACCTTTATTCATAGTGTACCACAGCGTCATAAAGTACAGACTATCTCAGTCTTTTTAGTTCATGAGATTTCTGAATAAACCAGGAAATGTCAAATGGCACTTAACTGATGGATATATTGACTGCCTTAATCATGAAGATAAGAATGTGGTCAAATGGGAGAGGAAGTGAATATTCCCTAGAATTCTCGATTACAGAGGGAAATTTTCTTAAATGAAATCGGCCTTCCATAGCTTCAAGGATGCTGATAAGTTTATTAAAATGTATATATGAATGAGGTACATACTTTGTGGGAAAGGCATTTCATTTCAGATAAAAGCAGTTAGTAAACACCAAATTTTAACCTATATCAATCACTGCCAATTTAGTAATTTTACTTAAGAATAAGGTAAATACCACTTTTAAGTGGAGAAAAAACATGTAAATATCTAAGGGTATTTAAAAAATTATGATTCATATCAATGAATTATGAAGATTGTGTACACTATATCTGACATAATTTTAGGAGTGCTAACCACATACAACTTCATCTTAATGAACGAACAGGATTTCTCCTTTGTTTCTAGATGTAAATCAATGTGTCTTAAAAGAAAAACCTCTTTCATCCTCTGATCAACTCTGATTTATCAAAATAGGTTCTGCCTAGAGCCAAAAGGTCTCCACCTGCAATGCAGGAGACCCCAGGTAGACTCCTGGGTCGGGAAGATCCCCAGGGTTTCCCTTGTGACTCAGCTGGTAAAGAATCACCTGCAATGCGGGAGACCTGGGTTCGATCCTGGGGTTGGGAAGATCCCTTGGAGAAGGGAAAGGTTACCCACTCCAGTATTCTGGCCTGGAGAATTACACGGACTGTATAGTCCATGTGTTCCCAAAGAGTCGGACAGGACTGAGAGACCTTCACTTTCACCAGAGCCAAAAGCTGAAGTCTCCACAACAGTGAACTGTGAGGTAACTAGGCCACATGAGGTCTCAGGGGCCACTGTTGCACTTCCAGTCATGTCTTGAGGGCACCAGGTTCTCAGGCAGCCCAAACTGTACAGGAAAAAATAAACATTGGAAATGCTACCCCACACCCACAGTCAATGCAGAAGGAAACAGCAACCCAGTCCAGTATTCTTGCCAGGGAAATTGCATGGACAGAGAGCCTGGTGGGCTATGGTCCATGAGGTCGCCAGGAGTTGGACACAACTGAAGCGACTTCACACACACACCCACAGTCAAAAAAAATTTCTTATTTTTCTGTCACTAGCTAAACTTTTAAGCTCTACATTCCACTCTCCTACCTTTCCATCTAAGAATAAAGCTGCAGGAAATGAATTGATAATGAGCCTTGGCTCTGAAGTATTTAAGACATTTTACTCAAGTCAAGCTTGATCTTTAACACCACACAGAAAGAAAAAAGTGGCGGGAGATACTTTTCATAAATAGCTCATCAATAAAGTTTTATTAGTTGCCGACACAAAGACCTCTGACCTAAGTAAAATAAAGGTGAGTTAATGACAAGTTAATTATGCCCTGTGTTTCACTGACTTAACATTAAATAATTTTATAAACAGTTCACTGAGGTATTCAAATACATCGTTTCAAGAACTGTATTTGTTTCTTTCTTTTAAAAAACACTTTATGGAATGTGTGCTGGAGAAATTTAAAATACGAGGAGTTTTGTTTGTCTAATGGTGCCTATTTTAGAGTTGGAACTTGAACAGCTGTTGCATTACATACTTTGCTTTTTTATTGAAATTTTGAAATCAAACATGTCTTGATTTTTCTGTTCTTCTTGAATAGCTACATTCAGGATGTTTTGAGATGGGGGGTGGGGGCAGGGACTTTCATAAGCACTTGTTTTATTTTGTGTGTGTGAAGTACAAAGATGACACCCTTACTGTAAAAAATAATAAAGTGAAAGAATCACCACCACCATCATTAAACTGTAAAAAAAATAAAATAAAATAAAAATTAAAAAAAATAAAATAAAAAACACTTTAAATATTTCCTTGTAAGAACTGTTTCTTTTTCTTCTAATGTGCTGTGCTTAGTCACTCAGTCATGCCTGACTCTCTGTGACGCCGTGGACTGAAGCCCACCAGGCTCCTCTGTCCATGGGATTCTCCAGGCAAGAATCCTGGAGTGGGTTGCCATGCCCTCTTCCAGAGGGTCTTCCCAACCCACGGATCAAATCGAGGTCTCCTGCATTGCAAGTGGATTGTTTATCATCTGAGAAACCCAGGAAGCCCTTTTCTTCTAATAAAGATTATCAAAAAACTCTCCTCATAGAGTCTCTGAAACTTCTCATAAATTCTTAATCAAGTCTCCTACGCTTTACTTTGACTGTCAAATCATAATAAACCAAGTCTTATGAATTACTATTTATCTGTGAAGTTATAAATTTAAGAAAACAAGAGTGGGAGATAAGACTTGAAAGAGACGTACTCTGTCATGTGGCTCTTGCACATAACTCTTGTTTTCATTTGCTACTTGATGCCACATGAGATGGTTCGCATTAGTTTCCTCCTGTGGATACTTCTGAACACTAGAGTGATGATGGCAGCATCAAAGGTTAAGAGATAAGGTGAAAATCTCTTTTATACAAAATAAACTTTTCTTCTTTTTTTAAAAATTAGAACACCTGGTGCCTTGCCACAATTGTGTATGAAAGAGTGTTGCTTGAGTGGAATAAATACAGGAATATGTCTAACATATTAAAAAGCATGTGTCTCAGTCATTAGGTCGTAACCAAAATCACTGCCGATGGTAATTGCAGCCATGAAATTAAAAGACGCTTACTCCTTGAAAGGAAAGTTATGACCAACCTAGACAGCATATTAAAAAGCAGAACATTACTCTGCCAACAAAGGTCTGTCTAGTCAAGGCTATGGTTTTTCCAGTGGTCATGTATGGATATGAGAGTTGGACTATAAAGAAAGCTGAGCGCAGAAGAATTGATGCTTTTGAACTGTGGTGTTGGAGAAGACTCTTGAGAGTCCCTTGGACTGCATGGAGATCCAACCAGTTCATCCTAAAGGAGACCAGTCCTGGGTATTCACTGGAAGGACTGACACGGAAGCTGAAACTCCAAAAGTTTGGCCACCTGATGCGAAGAGCTGACTCATTTGAAAAGACCCCGATGCTGGGAAAGACGGAGGGCGGGAAGAGAAGGGGACGACAGAGGATGAGATGGGTGGATGGCATCACTGACTCAATGGACATGAGTTTGAGTAAACTCGGGGAGCTAGTGATGGACAGGGAGGCCTGGCGTGCTGCGATTCATGGGGTCGCAGAGTCGGACACGACTGAGCAACTGAACTGAACTGAACTCTGCGACCCCATGGACTTCACCCACCAGTCTCCTCTGTCCATGGGATTTCCCAGGCAATAATACTAGAGTGGGTTGCCATTTCCTACTGCAGAGGATCTTCCTGACCCAGGGATCAAACCTGTGTCTCCTGCTTGGCAGGTGGATTCTTTACCACTGAGGCACCAGGAAACCCACATATTAAAAAGGAACTATAGCAAATATATCCAAAATGTGAATGAACATTGAACTAATCTAAGGTTGGGAAGCACTTTTTTTTTTTTAATATATGAGTAGGTCACATTGTTTTAGCTAAACTTTCAAAGAATAAGAAATAATATTAAGATATTATGTTGTAGAAATTTGGCAAGATCGGGAAAGCATGTAATTAGTTTGTACTGAATATTGTTTCAACCATCATTCAATAAAATATTATAAAGCTCTATACTGTGAGTGAGGCATGGCTAGAATAAAAAGCTTGATAACTTAGTTTTATAGGTAATGAAGTAAAAAAATACATTATACTTTTATATATAAATGGGATAAGAATATTATTTTTATCTTGCTTGGCTATAGCTGCTATTACTAGGAGTAGTGAATATTCTATACATTACCACGATGTGTCAAGCCCAAATTTCAAACGGACTTTAATTTTCTAATTAAAATGTTCTTAAAAATATGAACACATATAAACTGATACATTTTAAAAATACATATATAATAATCCCTATTATAAAAATGTTTCACTGTAAAAGAATTATATTTATAGTTTTCTTCAAATAATGCTACAAAGTACATAAAACACTGTAAGTACTTATATGTAGTACAGAAAGTCTACAATTCAAATTTATTCCTTTCCTCCCTATATCACTGTTAATACACACAGATTCACATGCACACATAAAGTTAAATTATCTACTTACCTTTCTATTGATAAATAGTAATTTACATGGTATACATATATCTGGAGAAGGCAATGGCAACCCACTCCAGTGCTCTTGCCTGGGAAATCCCATGGATGGAGGAGCCTGTTAGGCTGCAGTCCATGGGGTCAAGAAGAGTCCGACACGACTGAGCGACTTCACTTTCACTTTTCACTTTCCTGCATTGGAGAAGGAAATGGCAACCCACTCCAGTGTTCTTGCCTGGAGAATCCCAGGGACGGGGGAGCCTGGTGGGCTGCCGTCTATGGGGTCGCACAGAGTCGGACACGACTGAAGCGACTTAGCAGCAGCAGCAGCACTGATATATCAGAAAAAAGCTAGACAATGACTGTTTTCAGCGGTGTATAGAGTTCATCGTACTTACTGAAGAGCCCAGTGCAGATTTTGGAGACCTAATGATTCCAGCAATTGAGTGACGAATAGACTCAAATCGGGACAGCCTCTCCTTCCTTTCCTGGAGAGATGCAGAAGGAAACCATTAGCAGCAGTAAACTATCAGGTACGTACACAGCTACACTAGGCAATCAGGCATTTATCCGCAGCTTAAGTCCATTCACTCTGTCTTGCAAGTAAATAAAATGCAAGTTTCCTAACATTAGAAGTGATAAGTAATCAAATGCACACGAACCCTGCAGCATTTTAGTTGCCTGTTCACTCAATAAATATCATGATTTGGGGAAAAAATAAGAAATAGGAATTCATGAGATAAGAGACAACAAGAAATGCAAAGAAAACCCACAGAAACACAGGCATTACACACAGGGGAAGGAAAAAAAGACACAAACTAGAAGGAATCAGTCTAACACAGAAAATTTCTGACTGTTGTGAGGGATTTTCAAGGAAAAAAACGGGAGTGGAGGGGGCAGGAGGAGAGTTGTACAGAACGTGTTTCTAAACAGTGAATTTCACTTGAGCAGTGTGGAGGATTCCCGGAGACTGACATGATGATGAGGACAATGGCAACAGAACAGGAGAAGGTAAATCAAGCAGGCAGGGGCAGCAGCTCTACTGCGAAGGGGAGCACATCCAGGCCACTACTTGCTACGGGATGCATTTCTGCGGATCACATACCACAACGGAAGGAAACTCTTCCTTAAAATTTCAAATCCTTAGGTCCGTTCTACAAACACAGGTGATGGGAGAGGTTAGGAAAGAAGAGAAGGAAGGAAAACAAAACTGAGAGCCTGGAGGTAAGAAGAAAGACAGCAAAGCATGTGGGAGGGTAATAAATGCACTGATTAACGTTCCAATAATAACTACAGTTCAACTGCTGGCAGCAGAGAACGAGGTATCATAGTGCCGAGTTCTGGATTTCCATGTCTTCCAACAGCAGCGATGCTCGACTTTACTCGTCGGTGGAAAAATAACTAGAGCAGGCCACAAATAACATCTTCTGTTTCCTCTCATAGATAAACAGCTTCCTGCCACGTCAGTAAACAAAGGATGCCAAGGCATCGCGCCATCAGCCCCTGCGGCTGCTTCAACTGCTCACCCTGAGAGGACTCAGGATGGAGAAGAAAATGGACACTGGCCCTCGATACTTAAGATGCACATCAAAGGGACGATTTTAGTGAGCCAGACTCCTGCATCTTCCCACACGCAGAGAAGTACTCCATTCCCTAAGGTGAGATGTCTGGCTTACTTTAATCAGCAGTGATCTAATGATGGTCCAGCTGCCTGGCTGGTTGCAAATTCCTATCTGCTATGACTCCTCCCTCACCTCTTTGGCGCCGTCTCTCGAGACCTACCTGAGAGGCTGTCTCTGGGCTTAAGTCTTCAACAAGCCCATCAACAAAACATAGTTCCCAAGCTGTAGGTCATGTGTTGTTTTTTTTTTTTTTTCAATTGACACTTTGTCTCCAATACCTACAGTACAGTATGTCTTTTTATATAGTAAATATTTTTCATCACATGCTACCTGGTAAACATCATATTTCCTGAAATTTAACCTTTGTCTCTCCACTTGCTTATTGACAGGTTATTTGCTGTCATTCTACAAGTTGTGGTACTATTAGCTTTTATTATTCTACAAACATATGCCTACTAATACTTTAAAAGAATCTTTGGAGATCAATTTAGTAAATGCTCTTAAAATACTGAAAAGAGTAGAATCCCAATGTAGGAGTACGATGAGAACAGAACCGAAAATTACATGAGAGGTTATGCAGAAAGCAGAAAATTCAATGGAGAGATTTAAGTATTAGAAAGTATTTTATTTGCATATGTTTATAGCAATATTCTCTGTCATGGTAAAAATAACTCTCCTCAAGCTACATCTTGGGCATCAAACCCTACAGAAGTAAAGAGAACAATTTCTCCCCAAGCCCCTTAATAATACTAAAGAGAAACATTTTCTTAAAAAGCTATTACTAACTAGGTAAGACTAGTAGATAGGTCCAGGTGTGGAATAAAAAAATCACTTTTCTTATATCAAGTTACAAAGCATAATACAGTCTGTATTCAAAGGAATATGATCAATGAAAGCACCCTTTCATTTAAAAACACTCTTCAAATAACGTGATCTTAAAAAATGTATTATTAGAAGCAATAAATAGACTTTAAGTTTTATACAGGAATAATCAAATGCGAATAGAGTTTATAAAACATTTTAACCAGTGTCAGCTCAATCGGTGCCCAGATTTCCACAAATAAAACGTGAAATTCTTTTACCGAAAGAATTTCTGGTCAATGTAGCATTACATATCAACTTTAAATAATCCACCTAACAATACATCAGATTATGCTGATTATTGTATCAATGAATAAATGGCTACTTTAACAATTAAAAAGTTTCTCTTCAATTACCATAGACAAAGCATCTAATTTTGCCTGTAGGCCTGTCAAGGCTGGTGATGATTTAACAAGGTAAAGAGATTTCTCCAAGTAAACAGGGATCAATTCTGGCTAAAAGTCCCTCAGAGTGGAGACAGCTGCGGGCCAGTGAAGGGGGGAAAGGAGTGATGAAGTAATATATGATGTTATGAAATAATATTATGATGAGTAGCCTATAAAAATTCTACAGTACAGCTATAAAGCTATCTTGAAAGAAGAGATGCAGTATCAGTTTCACATCTCCTTTAAGAACAGCTTTTCATTACATTAAAATTAAAGCAGTTTCTCAATATCTCTCAATATGTATACATGTATATAATAACTAAGAGACCTCCATAATAATTAAAAGCCTATCTATGATAAATCTTTCAAAATATTCTGAAAGAAATAATATCTTAATTATAGTTCAAGTAAAACCAAACCTATCCAGTTTCCAAATCACTCTTCACTGAAACTCTCAAATTATAGTAAAATAGGCTCTCAAGTTACCTTCACCTCCTGTCCAAAGGCAAAGATATAAAAGGCAAGTATTGAGGTTTTGCTAACCGGAGTGACCGACAAAAATTAACAGTTCTTCCAAATGACAGTCTATATAGATGTCAAAGTAAATTACAAATAAACAACTTGAACTAACAAGCATTTAACAGGTCTCAAAGCAAGGCTCTTAAAGGAGACACTAAGGTAGAAAGAATAAGATTATTGATATCAGAAGAGAAAAAGAGTGTAAATTTGGGCAAACCACTTAACTACTCTGGCTCTTAGGTTTCCATATCAGCACAGGAGAACACCGGACTAGACAAAAATTTTCATCTCGAAAATTCTGTGACCATTGCTTAACTCCCCAGTCATCTGCCCTGCACTGATCACTAACGATGCTCTCACAGAAGAGTCCCACTGTATCAGCCTGGCAGCCAGAGTTACCCGCCTCGGGGGACTCAGTCACACCCGCCTGAGGGGCCCTCAGAACTTGTCCCCTGACAGGAAGGGGAAGAGCTATGGAGAGAGCTGGCGCCAGAGCACCGCTCGGTTAGCAGTAGCTCACTGAAGCAGTAGCCGTGTGTTATTTCTCACAGGCTTCTGTAAGTAAACTCAGTCAGCCAGAGTTACCCCCCTCGGGGGACTCAGTCACAGCCGCCTGAGGGGCCCTCAGAACTTGTCCCCTGACAGGAAGGGGAGAACTATGGACAGAGCTGGCGCCAGAGCACCGCTCGGTTAGCAGTAGCTCACTGAAGCAGTAGCCGTGTGTCATTTCTCACAGGCTTCTGTAAGTAAACTCAGTCAAATAGCATTCTTAGAAGGAACAGTGAAAGTGATTACTTGTCCCTGTAGGAACAGTCAGATGTTTATTCAAATCAGCAGGCAGTAAGATTCAAGAAAAAGATAATATTCACAATATTCACTCTCAACCTCCAGGCTGTGTGCCAAATATCTCTGGGACTTCTTATGCAAAGCAGCCATGAAATTTGGAGTGATTTTGTGAGGAATAGCTGCGGGGAAATTACAATGCTAGAGAAGACTGTCTCTCAAAAAAAAATTCTAAACTGTTGATAACTCCATAATCTAAATGAAACACTGCAAATATCAATAAGTCCTTCATAAAAGGAATGCATTTATAAATAAACAAATACTTTAGGCTTTTGCAGATGTTGATCTGCTGGAGAGAATGAAGGATACACAGTTTCTACTCCCATCGCAGTACAGAATTTAAGCATTAAAACAGTTTCTAAATGATTTATTCAAGCAATTGGGTTCTTACAGAAGACAAATCATTTTAGAAGTATTCACTGCCTGGGAAACTCATTTGTCACACTGTTTTTCTTGGATGCTTGCATATTAAGAATATTTATTAAAGGAAAGACAGTGAAAGTGAAAGTCGCTCAGTTGTGTCCAACTCTTTGCGACCCCATGGACTACACAGTCCATGAAATTCTCCAGGCCAGATTACTGGAGTGGCTAGCCTTTCCCTTCTCCCGAGGACCTTCCTAACCCAGGGATCAAACCCAGGTCTTCCATATTGCAGGCAGATTCTTTATCAGCTGAGCCACCAGGAAGGCCCAAGGATACTGGAGTGGGCAGCCTGTCCCTTCTCCAGGGGATCTTTCCAACCCAGGGATCAAACACAGGTCTCCCACATTGCAGGTGGATTCTTTACCAGCTGAGCCACAAGGGAAACCCCCCAAAGAAGAAAGACAACCCCCTTGCTAAGTCAAGCATTTTCACATTTTGAAGTAATGAAATAGGAAACTAAATGCACAAAAGGAACGGTTGAATGATTAAGATTTTGTCTTAAAATAACAATGCTAAAGAAATTTATGGTATAATAGAATGGAGTGCAATGAAACCTAGGTTGTAAAACTCCCTATCATACTGCCTGCTTTCCTGACTCTGTATCTTCTTAAATAAGATGACTTCTTCTCTAGGGAAACAAATTCCAAGCATCAGGCTATAATCAGCTCCCTTCCTATTCAATATCTAAACATAATTCGTGTCCCATGGGGCTTTTCTCAAATGTAGGAACAAATATGTATTATACTTCCTTTTATAAAGTATCCAGAAGTGCCAGATACACACAAAGCAGTTTCCTTTGAGGACCTCACTGACTCAATTTAAGGACTGATAGATTTTGCTCAGTAAGCAACTGTACATTTCAGTAATTTGAAAAAGTACACTATTATGAATTAAATTATCAAGACATCTTAACTGAAATTCTGCTATTAAAATAATTAAGGGACATAATAATAGGACCATACATTTATCCCCTTTGCTTAAACTAATACATTATAAAATGTATACATTATGATGTATAGAATATGTGGAGAATGTAAGTATTACTTCATTAGAGGTCCCTATCTCTAGTAATCAAAGCACTTTACCAACTTCAGCCTCACCCTCACTAACTCCTACGCTCATTATTATATTTAACACACTGTTTTGATCAGGCCAAAACCATCCCTTTGTCATTAGCTGGGTAAGTGGCACGTGCCTCTCCCAGCAACTTCCTTCTCTCTCTTCCTCTTCCCTCTCTGCCTCCCGTTTCCCTTCTCTCCTCCCTCTCTCTCCCATGTCACAGTGAGAACTTATAAACATTAGCTACTATTATTTGGGTTTTACTAATACTGACAAGGGCATGTGGGCAGTTGCCATCTTTTGGCTGTTGTGAATAGTGCGGTAATGAACATTCATACATACATACATACTTGAGTATCTGTTTTCAACTCTTTTGGGGATTTATCTAGGAATGGAATTGCTGGGTCATGTGGCAGACCCAGCCAGCCCACCCTGAAGGAGATCAGCCCTGGGTGTTCACTGGAAGGGCTGATGCTGAAGCTGAAGCTCCAGTCAGTACTCTGGCCTCCTGATGGGAAGAGCTGACTCATTGGAAAAGACCCCGATGCTGGGGAAGACTGAGGGCAGGAGGAGAAGGGGACGACAGAGGGTGAGACGGCTGGATGGCATCACCGACTTAATGGACATGGGTTTGAGTAAACTTGGTGATGGACAGGGAGGCCTGGCGTGCTGCAGTCCATGGGGTCGCAAACAGTCAGACACGACTGAGCAACTGGACTGACTGAGCTGACGGCAATTCTATATTTAACTTTCAGAGGAGCTGCCAAACTGGCTGACCCATTTTACAGTCCCACCAACAATGTCCGAGGCTTCTAAATTTTTCACATCCTCCCAACACTCATTGTTTCTGTTTTTCTGATTATAAACATCCAGTGACTGTAAACTGCTGCTTGCCTTCATTTTTTTAAGGATACTTTCACTGAAGACAGAAGTCAAAGTTGAGGCTTTTTTTGTTTTTTTCTTTTCTTCCAGCACTTTGTGTTCTGGTCTCCATTGTTTCTGGTATGAATTCAGCTAGAATTCACATCATTATTCTCCTGTACATAATGCTTCCTTTTTTCTGATTGCATTCTAATCAACTAGGATATAGGTACATGTAAATTTTTCTTTTAACTATTCTTCTTGAGGTCTGTTAAATTTCCTGGACTTCTGGATTGAAAGTGTTGAAAAATACTTAACCACTGTCTGTTCAAATATGTTTCTACTCCCATCTCTCTCTCCCCTTTCTTAAATTCTAATTTTTATACACGTATGTTAGTCCTTTTGATATTACCCCATGATCTCAAATACTCGGTTGTATATTTTTATCTTTTTGTTTCATTCTAAATACTCTCTATCACCTGTCTTCACAGTTCACTGCAATTTTCCTGTGTCCAGTCTACCCACAAGTCCAGCTAATGAATTTCTCAGTTCTGATAAATTTTTCATTCTAGAATTTCCATTTTTATAGCATCCACATTGCTGCTGAACTGCTCCATACACACTGTATATCTTTTCACACACATTGTATATCTTTTCTTAGACCCCTAAGCATTTTCATAAGCTATAGTAAAGACACCGATAATTCCAATACCAGGGCCATCTCTAAGTCTGCTTATTTTGAGCTGTGGGTCACATGTCTAACTTTTTAGTGGCCATACACTCTTTCTTTAACAGATGGCTTCTATTAAAAAAAAAAAAGTAGAATCTGAATTCTATATATTTACCTCAAGAAAGAGGCACACATAACTCCTTTTTTTTCTTATGCTAGAATTGGGGCTGTAGTTAATAAGCTGGGCTTGTCCTCTGCTACTGCTTTGGTTTGAATTAATTCATCACTAGCTTCAAATATTTTGGGCTAGATCAAGTTTTTCTTCAGCTCCAGGTGGAATCTGAACCGTGACAGGATTCTAGCAGGCTCTTTAAGGGGGGTGCAGGGGGCAGAAGGTGGGCTCTGGGGAGCTCTTTCCTCCCCAGGCTCACCTGCTCCTTTATATCTAAGTGAACCTTCTACCTTCTTCTCCAGCCTTCAGGAGGCCACTGCTCCGGGCTCTGTGAAGACCCGCAATGCCCTGCAGAGAATCCATCTGAGAGAGGGCTCCTCCGTTCTTTCGTCAGTAAAAACCCAGAGGGCTCAGTACTCCTGCCCCTAACCTCAAACAGCCACCCCCCCCACCAAACAATACTGCACCCCTTTTCACACATGAGGAGGATGCCACTCGGAATATCCTTCTCAAGCGCCCATCTCTGGTTCCCTGCTGAATTCGGCGAAGATGTGAGCAGAACAGAAGTTCCTCACTCTGCAGGGAGGGCGCCCCCAGATTCTAATCTGGCCCGCCAGCCTACACACTGCTCTCACCAGTGTGCTTAAAGCTTGTGCAGCTGATTTCTCCTTATTCCTTTCAGTGGGACTTTCTCATTGTCACCAGCTCCACCAAGGATGGAGGAAATCATAGGTCTTTTTTTTTTCCTAAGAAAGCTTGTCACTTTCTGGACTTTGGTTCATTTAGGTTTCTTTCTGTCCTCAGATCTCTGATGTGTCTTTTTTTAACTATTGTTTTGTACCTTATTTTCTGATAAGTAACCTACTAGTCATCATTTTATTTATCTTTATTCACAAACCAAGAAAACAAAATGACTTACTTTAAGCGTCTTCAGTATGACAAAGAAGTCACTAATTTATCAAAAAGTCACAGACTTGAATTTAACTATTTTCTAAAGCAGTCAATTATCACAAAAGGCCTTTAAAGACTATATTTCTCAGAAAATTATTCAAAGGGTTAACGTCCAACTTCTCAAAGATTTTGATTGCTATTCTGTTTTGGTTTTCTTTTGTTGACTGCTTTGGGTGGTAAGGGAGATGAAGTTTATTGGTCTTGTATTTGCTGCAGACCTCACAAGGATACTATGAAGACTTCTATGTAACATATTTCATTTTTGTAAACGGTTTTAAGTTTCCAACTTTATCTGAGAAGTTTCATGAATGGAAACATACTGTTTGATAGTCTCATACTGCACATGTATCAATAATGCTCTTATCTGTTCAGAGCTCCTTTTGTAACTGGAACTGAGAACATTTCAAGTTTCAAGGCCTCAGTCAAGACTTTGCTAGAATGAAATAAGAAACAGCAGGACTCAAAAGAAAATCCTGATTTAAAAAAGAGAAAATGACAAATTTTAAAGAAAGGAATGTGGTATGTATAATGTTACACTTCCATTATCAGCAAATAAAATCCAACTGGGAAACCTGTTTTAGAAAGCAGTAAACTAGGCTCTAAGCATTTGTCTCACCTCAGCCCCCCTGAGAAAACACCACACTACTGCACAGTGGTACCGCCCGCCTAAGACTGAAGTCGATACGATAAAAGGGACAGCTGAGAAACGAAGGCTAGTCCTTGACGACTTGGCTCTGAACGTCTGGACAGATCCAGAAATCTGAGGGGACAAACTCCCTTTTTTGCTTTAACTCATCTGCCATAGTCGACTGCTATTATGGAACGAATACAGTAGGCTCTCTTAGAATATCCATGAGTAATTAAAGATTACTAGTAAATAATTACAACTACCACAATTGTCACTAACAAAATAGTGCACTAACATTTTTAATGTTTTAGACATGTTCACTTCTAACAGGAAAATGAATATTTTAATATTGAAACACATTAACATTAATGTAAAAATTCTTTGCAAAATAAACATTTACTGTGTTGTGGTGATCCTTCTTAGCGATTCCCATTAGTTGAACAGTTTCAGCACACGACACACAAAATAACTGCCCAGCGTGTTGGTGAAAACCCTGGTGTAGGTGGTTGTTAGTAGACATTACACTGCAAAAGGTTTAGTAATTGCACGGATTTTAGAACTGCTCAGTTAAACAAATTTAAGCAGATTTCTTAAATGCAACATGTCTCAGAGCCTCAGTAATGTGCTTTTTTTGGAGGAAATATTATTATACAAAATTCACCTTAAGAAATGATGTCATGAGGATTTCATTAAAGGCAGTAGGTGAGAAAACATTCTCCTCCACTTTATATCACTCATGGCTTTTTCCTGGACATTATCCTCACATGTAACAGGTCCAAATTAACAAATTCCAGTTTGTCTCTTTCTGGCCACAAGCACCTACCCCACTGGCGTGCTTTTAACTAGTTCCACTAAAACCATTTTTCAACTTCACTGAAGCCCTGCAGCTTTGAGTCTCCTGATTTCCTCCACTCCGTCCCCTTCTCCTTTCTTCTCCTTTCCTGACTGAGACGGCATGACACAGCACTCCACCGGCTCCTGCCACATCCAAACCCCCTGCTCTCCTGTCTCTTAAGTCGTCC
This sequence comes from Cervus elaphus, assembly GCF_910594005.1. Taxonomy (NCBI): domain Eukaryota; kingdom Metazoa; phylum Chordata; class Mammalia; order Artiodactyla; family Cervidae; genus Cervus; species Cervus elaphus. The sequence goes on along the minus strand of NC_057823.1, from coordinate 106,760,845 downwards.
CCACACGGCAAACCCCAACCGTGGAAGGATCTAACTTTCTGCTCTCTCTGAGCGAACATTTGGCAACCCACCACTGCTGAGAAAATCACATGATTATCACTTCAAATGGGCCCTAAATATCTGACGTATGATGACATCTCGCTGGTCAACGCACTTCTTAACTCTCCCACTTCCACTGTCAACCCTCTCCTACTTTCTGTGTCTAAAACCACCCTGATCTACCCTCCCCTGCGTCTTTAGGAAGAAACTACACGGCAGAAACCCCTTCAGTGTCCCTTTTCACACCCACAAACGTATTCCTTTCCCTCCATTCTAATCCCGTCCCCATGTGGACACATGGAGCTGTCTCTCCCCACCAAGGATGACCACTCTGCTTGTACTTCCTGCCTTTCTGCCCTCCCAATGACTTGACACCTTTAAAAAAACTAACAGACCTCTCTGTGACGTACTGCCCCATCGACTTTCATATCTAAGTTGCTCTCATAGGGAAACAAGAAGAGTTAGGAGGAGAGAAAGAAGGAAAAAGAGAGAAATGAAGAGAGGAGAGGATGAGCCTTTCCCTTAACCACACACTCTGCTCCAGCTACTGCACACTCTTCACAAAAGAAAAAAAAATCCCTAAAAGAGTTATCTATGTCAGCTAGGAATCTTGGGACCAAGTCTCTATCCCTAAGTAACAGGTATTAATCTGTTTAAATTAATAAAGCACCAATGATATTTACTGGTATTTTCAGAAATTCATTCACTGTTTCACCACTAAGCAACAGGCACAGCAGAATCAATAAGAAAAAGAGACACCAAACTACTAGCCTAGAATACGCAATGTGCAGCTCCAAATACCATCCTTGTAAATCATGAAGAACTCTGATTAGGTGTCACCATACAAGCCACAATTTCTCATTTGAAAAATAAGAGTGGGTATTCACCAACTAACTGTACCAATGGTCTCACAAAGTTATTAAAGTACATAATGGTATATATGAACACAATGTACATAATGGTACAATAATTCTAAATAATTAAAATTATATTTTATTATGCAAAATTATTACATTGGAGAAAAAGTTTAGAGATATGAGAATCTGAACATTCCCTAAATCCCCTTATTCCTACTGAGTTCTCCATGGATTTTATAACTAGCATTGTTTATCTCTGTCTTTATAGAGGATACCTTAGTTTATACCTATTGGAAATGTTCATAGACAAGATTATGACAAAGAAAGTATAGTCCAGAAATACTAGCAGCTTGAGGAAAAAACTCTATAGCACTGAATACAGAGTTGACTAAGCCCTCAAAAAAAAAAAAAAAAAAAGCCTCTCCAGGAAGGTTTCCTGTAGTTACCTCATTCAGAGCAAAACGTCATGAAGATTCTAATAAAAGTACCTGAAAAGTTATGAACGGTGTTTGAATTTTTATCCCTGATGGATTTCTCATCCCACAACATTCTTTTGACTCTGATTGTATCCTATCTTATTATACAAGTAGAGGCAAAAAGTGATTGGTTCAATTGGAAGTGGCGGCCCTAAAAATTGAGAGGCTGTATTTTATTAAGATAATGGCCAAAGTGAATGTCAACTGTCTTGAGTAAACTTCCCTAGGTTTGTATGACCTACATATCTTGGAAAGCACAGCTTTTAAAGGCACCTTGATTTTCTTCACTATCTTCATTTCTCAGTCAAACTGGCATTCCTATTTCAAGATATATATTCGAAATATTTTCTCCTTGCCAAGCATTAACTTCCTACCTTATAAGTAGCTTCAATGTGTTTCATCTGAGATTCAAAATAGTTTATAGAGAAGAAATTTTTCCTATAAAAGGGGAGGAAAGCTGATACAAATATATATAAAGTCTGGTAGTACTTAGATAAATTCACAACTTCTCAGGATGGGTAAGGAGAAGAGGAAGTGGTTTACAGTCTATCTAGGTCTAATTTAACATGAATAGCTATGCTCAAAGGCACATGGCAAGCTCAGCAGAAAGATATATATATATATATATATACATATGTATATATATATATATGTGTCTGTTTGTGTGTGTATATATATTATATATAATATATATACAAGAGAACTAGAATAATACTGTATAGGTGTGTTTGATTCTAATCATACTTTCATGGCCTTAGACACAGCAAAAATTTTTCCAGAGCCTCAAAATGCCATTTAGCCATACTCAAACAAGCTTCTCAGAAGACAAAATTTACCCCTCAGAAAGCATTTTAAACTTGCTTAATTCATGATAAGCTCACAAATCACATTTAAAATTCAAAGAGCATAAAGAACTTTATCTCTAACAGATATGAAGCTGAAAGAAGACAGGTATTGCTTTTTCTAATCTTCAATATAGGACTAAAATATCAATGATTTCCTTGGCCATAGAAGTAACTGAAATTGCACAATTAATTTGCATTATTTCTAATTCAGAATACTTTTGCATAGCTATACTTCATTCCAATCAAAAACCCAATTTTTATCAGTGCTACTCAATAATATCTACAGAACTGACTGACAGAAACATAATATTTTCATTTGAAATAATACCAAGAGAAATAACTCAATAAAGGATAAATCTTAATTAAACAATAATCCTCTTTATCAAAGGATAAAGAAAAAAGATTATCTCACTAAAAAGTTTTTTTTTTTTAATTCTAAAAAGGAGTTTGGAATTTTCCTCTCATTAAAAAATAAAATACAAACAATGAAATAACCCACCAGCAGCAATATGAAAGCATTATGAAAAGTACCCTAGCCTACGTTCTTTTTGCTTCAGGTGATAAAATAAAACAGATGAGTTAATGGAGGAAAATTATATAAGGGCAGCAGATAATTAGGAAGTACTGTATCAATGGATGACAGATCAATGACACCCACAATGATCAACCTCAACACTTGGACAGTGGTACAACTAAAACACTCTCCCTTTCCACAGATCACTATGCTGCGTTTCCTCCCTCTGAAACTCAGCCACCTGAAAGTGTGGATAGAAAAAGGAAAAAAGATCAACCACACGCCCGTCTCCCCATGTGCCTTGTTACCTACCCGCCCCACACGTCACTGAACTTGCCCTCGCCCCCCGTACGACCTCAGCGCTGCCAGACCTCTGGGCACTGTGGTCCTCCCTTCTGAAGACGCCCCTCTCCTCCCTGGGACCAGGAACACCGCCGTCTCTGGTTTTCCCCAGTCTGTCTGGTCCACCTCATCCTCGGGCACGCGCGCATGTGTGTGTGTCTCTGTGTGTGTGTGCTTAGTCACGTCTGACCGCCTGCGACCCCACGGGCTGTAGCCTGCCAGGTTACTCTGTCTGGTTGATGCACCTCATTCGTGTGTGTGTGTGTGTGTGTGTGTGTGTGTGTGTGTCTGACAGTGCTCAGTCACGTCTGACTCCCTGTGACCCGTGGACGTAGGCTCCTCGGGTTAATGCACCTCATTCGTGTGTGTGTGTGTGTGTGTGTGTGTGTGTGTGTGTGTGTGTGTCTGACAGTGCTCAGTCACGTCTGACTCCCTGTGACCCGTGGATGTAGGCTCCTCGGCTCATGCAGTTTCCCAGGCACGTACACTGGAGTGGCTCGCCACTCCCTCCCTACACAGCGGATCTTCCCAGCCCTCCCCAATGTGTCTCCTGCACGGCAGGCAGATTCTTCCCCAATGCACCACTCGGGACGCCCTTATTACCCATCCCTCGTCTCTGCCTGGCCCTCAACACCAGTCACTCAACATTCCCTCTGTGGTCCTCCTCTCCCGCCCCACAGTCAAACACAGTTATCTCCATCACTTCATTTATAAACTGCATGCTGAGGATTCCCGAAAGCCGCATTGCAGGCTGACCTCAACTAGCACTCACCATCCTTCACCCGGTCCAACCTGTTGTACTTCTGTTCCGACGACCCTTATCTTTTGCGGCAAGCACCACCGACGACAGAACTCCCAAGGCAGAACTCTGGAGGGAAATCTTGGTAGTCCTTCCTCCCTCATATCCATCTCTAATCAGTTACCAAATTCTGAAATCTGTATCTATGAAATACCTCCAGAACTGGCCCCAGGGACTCCCTGGAAGTCCAGGGGTTACAGTTTCATGCCTCCACCGCAGGGGCCACGGGCTCAATCCCTGGTCGAGGAACTAAGATCCTGCACACTGTGCCGCACAGACAAAAACAAAGACATTTAAACGCCGGCCCCTTTCTTTCCGTGCTCCCTGATACGACCTAGTTCAGCACCAGCCTTCCTGGCCTGGATAGTTCTTTACTCCTATCCACTACAAAACCCCCAGAATCCTCTGTGTGAAAAGGTAAGCCAGATCGGTTCACTCTGCAGCTTACTGTCTTGAATGGTTCCTGCACGGTGGTCACAAGAAAACCCCAGTTTACACACAAAGGTTTTCCCATAGTATAAGCTCCGACATACTTATCCAACCTCACTTCTCTCCACTTAACTTTTCATATCCATAATGTGGTCACATATAAATGCTGAAGATTTAGAATGCACTATATTTTTGCTTACCCAAGTAACATATGATGATTCTTCCTTTTCCTGAAAAACTACTCCAATTTTTTGTCTTCTGGGCTGTCCATCTCTTGTGTCTTCTTCAGACACAAAGCAGACCTTCACCTTGAGAGCTGGGACTCTAAATCTAGGGCATCGTCTTATGTTCTGCGATGGCACCAAGGCTTTACCCTCATCGAACTCACCATACCCTTGTCATAATGATCTGTTAACTTGTCTTTCACTCAACTCTGAGCTCCTTACAGACAAGGACTTAATCTCACTCAGCTCTGTATTCAACGGTGAGACAGTGCGTGTGGCATACTGAACCTCCCAAAATGGCCTCAACAGTTATCTCCCTCACAGGTGCCCTTCTTACCATAAAGACTCTGGCTCCACTCTCTTTGAGAAGTGAGGCATATGTCCTCTCCTCTTGAGACTCTGGGTGAGTACATGACTATGGTGAAAGGGACACTTCTGAGCCCAGGTCCCACAACCAGCTTCCTTCTGCTTTCCTCAGAACACATACTCTGGAACCTGGCCACCTCAAGCTGTAATAAACCTCAAGCAGCCCACAGACAGGCCCACAAGGAGATAAACAGAGCTTGGCTGAGCCTGGAGCCAGCAGCACCCAAACTGCAAATCATGGGAGTGAACACTTAGGAGGTGGATCTGAAGGCGTCTAGTCCAACTGTTCCAGTTATGGCACATGGAAGAGAGATAAGCCTTCCACATTGAATTCTTCCCAAACAGAGACTCATGAGCAAATAAAATGACTGGGTGTTTTAAGCCTTCAAGTTTTGCAGTGATCTGTTACATAGGAATAGAAAATCAGAACAGTGCCTGTCACAGAGTACACACACACACACACACACACACACACACACACGAGTATACACATCCACAACACATAGTCACACACATACACAAAATCTGGTGAATCAGTAAATATATTCTCTATCAATTTTACTACATAAGTTAGATTTGGTAGATAGAGGAGAGAATTTCCAAGTATTTTGATTAGGACAATTAAACTATCTCAGCTTTTTCTACCATTAAAAAACTGAAAATCAAACACAAGAAATATATATGCCCTTGTAATCATAACCCAAGTCAAGAAATAGAACTTTGCTAAATACTGCAGAAGGCTTCCGGGTGACACGCCCCAGTCACAACCACCTGTATGCCTCCACTATCCTGGTGTCCATAATAAACCACACACTTACATTATTTTTACTCTTTGGTGTGCATCCCTAAACAAGATAGTTTTGGTTTTGACCATTTTTTAAACTTTATTTAAGGTACCTTTAAGCACCTTTTAATCAATAAGTTCCCTCTCTGTCCCTATATTTTACTTTCAATTTGGCTGTTTAAAGACCCAGCCAAAAAATAAATAAATAAATAAATGAAGACCCAGCCATAGATTCAGGGTTCCACAGAGTGGGTTTGCATGATTTCACACTCCAGGGGCAGTCCGGCATGTGCTCTGTCCTTTTTTCTGCAAATTAGCAGCTGGGATAAGAGGCTAGATCAGACTTGGATTCAACATCTTCAGTGAGAGCATGGTGGCATGTACCAGGAAATAACGTCTGGTTCTCTCATTGTGATGTCAGCAGAGACTGATGCTCAGCGTTTACATCTACTAGTTCACAGGCATTGTAAATGGTGGTGTTCAAATCCTATCATTTGTTTCCCATTTATTAGTTGGAATACTTCTATAAAAAGATGCATCCCCCATCAAATATTTGGTTAACCATTATTATTATCTGGCAACAGTTCATCCTTAATTACTCCTTGGATGGAAAGTTATGACCAACCTAGACAGCATATTAAAAAGCAGAGACATTACTTTGTCAACAAAGTTCCGTCTAGTCAAGCCTATGGTTTTTCCATTAGTCATGTAAAGATGTGAGAGTTGGACTATAAAGAAAGCTGAGCGCCGAAGAAATGATGCTTTTGAACTGTGGTCTTGGAGAAGACTCTTGAGAGCCCCTTGGACTGCAAGGAGATCTAACCAGTCTATCCTAAAGGAAATCAGTCCTGAATATTCATTGGAAGGACTGATGCTGAAGCTGAAACTCCAATACTTTGGTCACCTTATGCGAAGAACTGACTCATTTGAAAAGACCCTGATGCTGGGAAGACTGAAGGCAGGAGGAGGAGACAACAGAGGATGAGATGGCTGGATGGCATCACCGACTCAATGGACATGAGTTTTAGTAAACTCTGGGAGTTGGTGCTGGACAGGGAGGCCTGGCGTGCTGCAGTCCCTGGAGTCACAAAGAGTCAGACAAGACTGAGCGACTGAACTGAACTACACAGTTAATATAGAAAAGGCAGGATAAATGTTTGACCATTTTATATGGATATATTTTTTAAATCCAAAGTCTTCAAAACAGTAATAAACAAATCAAGATAAGTTTAAATATGCTCATTAACAGAATAATAATAAGGATGGTGATCATTAAAGTAAGTATAATCAAAGCTAATATTAATCCAACCAATCCATCCTGAAGGAGATAAGTCCTGGGTGTTCACTGGAAGGAATGATGCTGAAGCTGAAAGTCCAATACTTTGGCCACCTCATATGAAGAGTTGACTCACTGGAAAAGATCCTGATGCTGGGAGGGATTGGGGGCAGGAGGAGAAGGGGACGACAGAGGATGAGATGGCTGGATGGCATCACTGACTCGATGGGCATGAGTTTGAGTAAACTCCAGGAGTTTGTGATGGACAGGGAGGCCTGGCGTGCTGCGATTCATGGGGTCGCAAAGAGTCGGACACAACTGAGCGACTGAACTGAACTGAATATTAATATAAACGTTTAAACAGACTTTAAAAAAGCCTTATATATAATCCTCACAACAACTTTATCAGATAGGTACTATGGTTTTCTGTTACAGATAGGGAACATTTGCTAGGAGACATTTGACTGAAGCAAGATAGGAGCATGGGTAATATCTGTACTAGCATTTCAAGGTGGTCCAGAAATAAAATACACACATTTTCAGATTCACCGGTATATTTCTATGGACTCTTAACAGGGTTATCTCCATATAGCACCATGATATTTAGTTATGTGATAAACACAAATGATTTCATAAAAAACTTACAAAGTAGATAATCAAGGGCTGATTCTAAACTAAACCAAGAGTTATCTATAACTCTTTTGAAATTCTTTTCCTTGGTCATCTTCAATTTCTTCTCTCTCTTTGGATGGAAAGTTTTAATTCAAGTAGATGTCTTAAGTCTCTTTCTTATCCCCGGCTTGTCCAAATTCCTAACATGAAATTCAGTATACCTAAGTTCTTTCTGACTTTAGAAAATTCATATTTATTTTATGGCTTAAAATAAGTTATTATACTTTGAGCTTCAATTAAAACCTGTATTATAGTACCTAAATGCATTGATATAAGCTAACAACTATGTTATAAACTATAATGATTATTTTGCAAAGGTTAACATGAGAAATTGTCTCTAAAATCTTACATTGAAATATGTTTTCTAATAGTCTTCTGAGATAGAGTTCCAAAGCTATTACATAAAGTAATAATCTCTGTACCAGAACAAGGTGTTTTAACTCAGTCCCTACAATTTAATGTATAGATATTTGTTCTACCATTTACTTATGTTTACTTGTAAAAATTATTCCTCAGAAGTCCATTCATTTGAATTACAAAAATACCATTATCTGAAAAAGATTTTAAAGAAAAATCAAAATACATAAATTCAATACTGGCTGGCACATTATACATACTTCTCATTATTTTAAAGCTTTTACACAAGAGTGAACAAGTAGAAAGTATAATAAAAACTACATCAGCCAATGAACACAATTCAACCAGCAAAGTACTCAAGCACACTGAATCATCTCACGGGTAAAGACTCTTGAAAAACTAAATTTAAATAAAACTGTATTTTGAAAGATTCAAATCTGCTATAAATAACTTTGATTATAAAGTTTATCCTGAAATTCTTCTAACTTTAACAAAAAGCAATACTACTCAGATAATATTAGGTGTAAAAAACCAACGAGAACTCATGATTTTGAAATGCATGACGAAGAGAGATTAATGAAACAAAATAGGTTACACAGGTATAACTCTAATCATTTGGCCTAATACTAACCAGAATACTTAAGAGTGTAAAGACAATGCTTTCTTAACCAGTTTTGCTTTTATATAAACAATGCTTATATAAACGCTTATATAAAACCATTGTTTTATATAAACAACCCTTATATAGTCCATGTACAAGTACATGAATTAAATCTCATGTGGCTATCTAGATGACAACTATTACAATTTCATACTTCTGCCTTCAACAGGCAGGTACCAGCTCATTAAGAATCATCTGATAGATACATACAAGAATGTAATTTCACCAGAACTGCAACATGTAGTTCTCTTAAATAAGACATTTAACGCAGACTTAAATGAGAAATCTGTATGGGATGCCTATTCTTGATGAGCTAACTGGACTATTCTAGTACATCTATTACATTTAAGAAAATACAAGTTTCACTTGAAATTTAAACAATATTTTTACATTCTTCATACAAAGCGTAAACTAGGTATACCAGGGAAGAATGTGACTCTTCTCAAACTACTGGAGTAAGCTGCCATTCCCTTCTCCAGAGGATCTTCCTGATGCAGGGATTAAACCCAGGTCTCCTGCATTGCAGGCAGATTATTTTCCATATGAGCCACCAGGGAAGCCTGCTGTGCTAGAGGGGAAGTGCTTCTCAAATATAAATAATTAAAGACAAGTCATCAAAATAACAAGGGATATTCTACTACATACAATTACCTCAAGTATAAAAATATTTACTATAATCTTATACATTGCATTATGAAGCTGACATAATATTCTATGATAATTTACAAACTATTATTAATACACCTACAAATATATTTTTACATACAATTCCCAATTATATAATTTCCTAAATATTTACTGGGGCTTACCAGGTGGCGCTAGCAGTAAAGAACCTGCCTGCTGATCCAAGAGACCTAAGAGATGTGAGTTCAATCCCTGGGTCAGCAAGATCCCCTGGAGGAGGACATGGCAATCCACTCCAGTGTTCTTGCCTGGAGAACCCCATGGACAGAGGGGCCTGGAAGGCTACAGTCCACAGAGTTGCGCAGAGACATGACTGAAGCAACTTAGCACGCAAATATTCACTACCATTCCCCAGCTCCTGACAAATATTTATTGTGGCATATAATATTAAAAACAAATGTTAAAAATCTAAAACTTTATTTAGAACCTGCCTTTTGGAAAAAGAAACCTAAAAGAAGTTAATGTTTTTGCCATAAAAGCAGTAAAAAGGTAAAAATAATAATTATCAGAGATATTATATTGGCTGGCACGTTTTTCTGTAAAGGGCTAGGCAAGAGATATTTTAGGTTCCTGGCCCATATGGTATCTGTCATCACTACCCAGCTAGGCCAATGTATGTAGCGCTGTATTATGAAAGCAGCTACAGACAATATGCCAAAAAAATTAGCAAGCCTGTGTTCCAATAAAACTTTATTTACACACACTGAAACCTGAATTTCATATGAATTTTACATAACAGGAAGTAGTCCTTCTTTTGATATTTTTTCAGTCATTTTGGAGGAGAAGAGGGAGAAGGTGAGATGAATGGAGAGAGTAGCACAGAAGCATATACACTAACCTATGTCAACAGACAGCCAAGGCGGGTTTGCTGTGTGACCAGGGGACTCAAGCCCAAACTCTGGAATAACCCAGAAGGGTGGGAATGGGCAGGGGGTGGGAGGGAGGCTCAGGAGGGAGGGGACATATGTACACCTACGGATAATTCATGCTGATGCATGACAGAAACTGAACCAGTACTGTAAACCAATCATCAACCAATGAAAAATAAATAAAAATATAAAAACAACGCTTAGCTCACAGGCCACCCAAATAGGGACAGCAGGCCAGATGCAGCCCATGGACCATAATGCGCGACTCCTATTACCTCACTTAAATTATAGAAGCTACACAAGAGAGGCGGCTTGAGCAGATGTTAAGGGGACAGTTACACAGTCAGACTGAATGGGGTTCACACGCAATCTCTCTACTTCCAATCCACGTGACTTTGAACAAGCTGCCTAACTCTTCATCAATTTCCTTCTCTATGCCTTGAGAATAACAATAGTACTGCCTATTAGGAATAACAATAGTTCATCTAACAGTGCTACTATAAGGATTAAATGTGGCACAGAAGGGACTAAGCAAAGTTCCTAGCATCCAATAATGAGTTAAATAAATATCCTGCTGCTGTCATAATCAAAACACAGGAAAAGTTCTATCTCATAAAAGTATACATTCTAACATGCAAAGCATTCTACTTCCAAACGTCTACAGGCATAATTAGAGAAAAATCTTTTAAAAAACAGCCATAACATTTCCCAACTGGAAGGTACCATAAAAGTAATTTTGTTTCACCAGAAGCTCAAAGATGTTTCTGGTTCAAGTCTGAGTTAAAGTCAAAACCAGAACTAAAATCAAGGGTCTTCATCTGTATTTTGAGGCCAGAAAATCCTCTGTTTATTGTATCTTCGTAGCAATCTAGTAGACATTTATTGACCAAAATTCAAACAACATTCCTTTTTGAGGGATTTGGAAGAGAGTTCTTGGGAAGCATGAGGTCAGGGGCTGGCAAAAACTACTGCAGACACAGCAGCACAGTGATTAACAGCAAAAAAATCGGTATCAAAGCTGGATTAACATTTCAGCTACTCAACCACACGGCCTTGGGTAATTTACTTAATATTTCTGGGGCTCACAGAATAGGTACTCAAAAAATATTTGAATAAAAGGTCAAATGAACCAGCTTCTCTCAAAGTTAAGGGTCTTGCCCACAACCAAAGCTTCAACTTTTGAAAATTCTGATAATTAAAGAGAATACGTACACAGCTGTAATGGGCTGGATGTGAGCTCCCCCCCGCCGCCCCAGCTCCCCGCACCCAGCCAAAGACATATCCACCCAGAACCTATAAATGGGACCCTTCTTGGAAAAGGAGTTTCTGCAGATATAATCAAGGATTTCAAAGTGAAATCGACCTGGATTGTCCATGCTGGTCCGGAATCCAAAGATAAGCTTCCTCACAAGAAGACAAATGGGAAAGGAAAACACACAGAAGAAAGGGTGGTGTGAAGAAGGGGACGGAGACTGGCACGACGTGCCCACAGGTCAAGAAATGCTGGGGTTTGCCAACAGCTCCCCACCAGAAGCTTGGAGGGAGGCATTCTTACTCAGAAGGATCCAACTCTGGGGACACCTTGATTTTTAACTTCTGGCCTCTAGAATTGTGAGAGAATAAATCCATGTTGTTTTTAAGCCACCAAGTTTGTGGTCATTTGTGACAGCAGTCCTAGGAAACTAATGCCCAGCTAACAGAGAGTCACTGAATATTTACCTCATAAAGTGATCATCAGCTGCCCTGAACATCAAAAACACAACAACAACAACAAAAAAACAAGCTTACATGAACTCTATTAATCAGGAAAACTGGTCAAAAAGTTGCATTATTCTCATAAATTCTATACAGTGAGATTAAAGTGTCCACACATGCATTTTTATTGTTGTCTTTCCACTCCAGGTTTTAGACACTTATCTCAGACCAAAACAACACTGTGCCCTCAAATGCACTATCAGAAGTATAGCTGCAGTCTCAAAGACAATTTTTCTCAACAGGAACCCTGATTACTCCAAAAACTATAGAGCAATATGCACAGCTCAGAAGCAGCAAGGTCACAGGACCTTTTTATTCAGTTACAGTGCAGTAGCTGGAACAGTAGCTAACTTTTTATTTGCTTTGCTGGCATCTATGTTCACACTAATTAGCACACATGGTTTTCACATTTTTGGATCCAGTATTGTTTCCAATAATAAGGTGCCAGCAAAGAAGAAAGGAATTTCAAAGGCAACCAACCACTAATCAAAAAAATAAGTTGATCAATATAAGTTTACACATATAGGGCATGTAGAAAAAAAATTAACACTGGAAATAAGTATAAAATTACTGGGCCATAGTCTTTATTCTATCAGATCTTTTTCATGATTTATATAAATGGTATTAGAAGGAATCTTCCAAGCTAGCTATTTTTCTACTTCAAGCTTTTCACTTCATGATAGCTGAGAAAAATGGAGATCAGCGCTGAGATGACACAACTCATGACACGTGTCTGATGACGAGGCTGACTCCCTTTTCTACATGACACCGGGCTTAGGTCACATCCGCAAAGTCAGCCAGCGCTGGGCACTGGTCACTCGGTCAGAAACTTAGTGTGAGGTGAGGAGAAAAGGCTCTAATGGCATTAAAGTAGAATGTTACATAGAAACAAAGACTGCATTCAAATTTAGGACATTTAGTATAAAAATGTTGCTCATTTACACCCCAAAACATGCACTATTTTGAATACCATGTCTCAAGAATGTAATAAAAACATGAAAAGACCAGTAAATTTTTAAAATAATTATAAGTCTAAAGAATGCTGCTAGTAAGAACATACACATGCACACATGCACACACACATACACACACACACACACACACACACAGAGGCACTGGGGACTGGAATGGCAAAACGTTAGACATGACTGAAAACTACAAAACATCAGACAGATAAAATTATCTATTTTTTTCCACTAAAGATAAAAACTAAGATAGGGGAGAGGCCTTTGAATATAGATACAGGAAAGGTCAGACCCACATATCAGAAATGCTTCATTCAGTGCCTATAAATGTAATGGTACATTTCAAAGTAGTTCAGTGAGAAGCCAAATGATTTTAAGTACTGTCAAGTACTTGAATAAAACTGAGAATAACGTCTCTACTGCTAAAATTTTAGGGGCTATGTTCAAGAGGACAGTCATAACACACTGCTTGAGGTCACTGTGGAGAAAATACTGACATGCTTAGAATGCGGCTCTGACAGTAGGTAAGATTTACTGAGCACGAACTGTGTGCCGCGCACCATGCGCTCTGTCCACGCAGTCCTCTGTATATCTAATCGCCTCTAACACCACCGAGTAGGCCCTCTTAGCCCCACTGCGTAGATTAGAAAGCCGAAGTTTGAGTGGTTAAATAACTTTTGCAAGGGCAATAGTAAGTTCTCATCCAGAATACTAATTCTTACATTCAATCTTGCAATTTCAATCACATCATTTGATCTCTTCCCTACAATGACTAGGTAGGAACAAGATAATTTACAGAACCAAAAGATTAATGTCTAGAATTTATAAAAATCAGCTTCAGGGCTCTAAGAATCATACAAAGATTCAAAAGATTACCCACAAATCATCTTAAGTCTTAAAAGGTACAAAATAAAATCAAATAGCGGATTATGGTTTCTTTAAAATTCAGTAGAAATTAAGAATTTTTAAAAGAGTAACTTACTTTAGAACTAAATGGCACTAATGAGATGCCTCATTAGACTGTATTTTGAAAAAAAGACTATCCTGACAAAACAAATTTATATTTCTGTGTTCCTATCAATACACGGTTCAAAATGAACATAATCTGGCCTTGCCTTCCTAAGTCAAAACTACAAGACAACCGTTTCAGACTTTCTTCCATCTGAATTTCAGGCCTTTCCCCGCCCCCCAGATTCCTCCGGTGATGTTAAAATATGGGTTATCCCTTCTTGCTACTGACAATGCCTGATTCTGTTCCTCCCCTGGTCGCTCGCCACTCCACGCCTGCACTCGGTATAGTTACCATTTGCTCTTTCTAATCTACAATACTCTGTGAAATCATGAAAATAACTTCTTTACAACTGCTTCTAAACAAGAGTAGAAAATTCGAAGCTTATTTCTAAGTAAAGCATTTGATCTTTATTAAGTGAACTTAGATTCATCTGTGAAATCCAATACTTTTTCTCCTACTTCTCGTTTCAGAGTAGAAGTCACAGAGAGAATGATCCATAGAGAAACTGGATGCTTTCCTACTTGCTTTTAAGTGTGAAACTATGCATGTTAAGTCGCTTCAGTCCTGTCTGATTCTGTGACCCCGTGGACTGTAGCCCGCCAGGCTCCTCTGTCCATAGGATTCTCAAGGCAAGAATACTGGAGTGGGTTGCCATTTTCTCCTCCACGGGATCTTCCCGACCCAGGGATCCAACCCACGTCTCATGTCTCTGGCATTGACTGGCGGGTTCTTTACCACTACTGTCACCACCTGGGTGCCTTACTTGCATGCCTTAAATTTGGATGGTCTTTCCAGGTTTTTACTACCATCCTGGAAAAAGGTATTGCTGTATCTCCTGTTCTCTGTTCAGCTTTCATTTTACTTGAGCCCTGTGGAAGGCATATTTCTCAAATGGTCTCTAAAATTCCCACCCCTTGGCGTGCTCATCTTGCATGATCACCAGGACAGTGAACATGGTGGAGTCTGTTCCCACGATTAGGTTATGTGACACAGTTGATTTTTAAAAAGGGAGAATATTCTGAATGTGCCTGACCCAATCAGCTGAGCCCTTGAAAGAGACTGGCCTCTTCCTGAAGGCAAGCTAAAAAGAGATTGTGTGAAGAAGGTCCTCCACTGCCAGAGGGGATCATATAGCAAGGTATTCTGGTGGCCTCTGAGTGCTAAAACTAGCCCCCAGTTGAAAGCCAGCACGCAAATGAGGACCTCAATCCTCAAATGCAAGGAACTGGCTTTTGCCACAACCTCAGGAGCCTGAGGCGGACCCACAAGCTTCAGGTGAGAAGACAGCTAGCAAACAGCCTGACTTTAACAGAATCCTGAGCAAGGAGTCGGGCCAAATCTGGACTTCTGACCCACAGGAGCTAAAAACCAGGTCTTTCCTGAAGCCAGTAAAGAAGTGGAGGTTGGCACCATAGCACAGAAAACGAATCTAGGATCTCCCAGCCTCTGCATCTCACTGGTGGCTCCTTTCCCTAAATGCTTCTTTGGGTGACTCTCGTTTCCTCTCCACCGTGAGCCTTATTTGCCCCATCCACCTTAGGTTCCCCCCAAGCTTCTGGTCTGAGCCTTTTCCTCAAACTGTACCATCTTCCTGTGTGATCTCTCTCATTTTTTAGATAATGTTTGTTGACCAACTACAAAGTTCCAGATAGTAATGCAAGCTCTAGGGAGCTATCAGTGAGGTGGGGGGAAAAAAAAAAAAAACTCCTGCTCCTGTGGAAGGTTCACTGATTCTGTTGTAATCAAGACAAAATTGTCTCCTGTGTTCCAGATTCAAATCGCCAACTATTTTTTAGGAAACTCAGACTCAGGGAGGTAAGGTGGAAGTTGCTCAGTCGTGTCCGACTCTCTGCGACCCCATGGGCTGTAGCCCACCAGGCTGCTTTGTCCACAGGATTCTCCAGACAAGAACACTGGAGTGGGTTGCCATTTGCCTCTCCAGGGGAATCTTCCTGACCCAAGGATCGAACCCAGGTCTCCAGCACTGCAGGCAGATTCTTTACTGTCTGAGCTACCAGGGAAGCTCAAGTAAGTGTCTAAAGTCCCTCAGTCTGAACCCAATCTGGAATACATCTTATCCTTCAATACTCTGAAATGGTTTCCTCAGCTGAAACCCCACTTCTTCACCCATGCACTCCTGTGTCTACTGCAACCCGACCTTCTCCCTGCCCACTCCACAGCACGTACATTCCCTCTGAGCTCACTGAGAACCTCTAAAGCTGCCAAAGCCACAGAAAGCTTTTCAGCCTTATCTATCTCTCCACTGAACTGTCTACTCCTTTGTTCTTCTATCTTTCAAATTACCCTACTTTCTTCAGGACACCTCAGGTTGTGAATGTCCCACACTAAACTCAGTCCTCCCACGGCCTGGTGGTCCCCCTGCTCGGGGCACTAGGTGGACGGAGCCAGGACGACCCCAGTCACCTGTCGGTGGCCGTCCTCCACCCCACCTCTCTCACTCCCTGTCACTCACTCCACAGAGCCGGTCAGTCATATTCCTGCCCACTGAGCACCCTCTAAAAATCATACTTGCTTCTCTGCCTTAGACAGAAAAGTCTATAATAATTGATAGAATATAAACACTGACATCTATTCAAAACCTGTTTGATACTAAAGCTTATATGAACAATCAACTAAGTGTGGAGCTCAAAATTTTTGTTTATAATAAGCATTCTAGATTTCAAAAATGAATAACAGCACAGATTTGTGATTAAGTAGCAAATCATAATTTTAAAATAAGTAGTAGTTTTCCTTCTGCCTTTTATAACTATCCCTTACTCTATTGCTGTTCCCCTCATTGATAGAGAGCCCATGATAAGTAAGTCATAAGAGTCTTCATTTCTCTCTGGCCAGCCATCCTTGGTGACCTTCCCTTTAGTTTTAAAAAAAAGCAGCTATAATCGTTAAAAGCTCAATTCCATAAGATGCCTGTGTATCTTATTTCTGTTAATATAAATGAAACACAAAAGCTAACCTTCCATTGGTGATTAACGCAATAGATAAACCATGTAACCAAGGATATCTGGAATTCCAGTGAATAGTCGTTTAAATGATGTCTAGATTCTACCTAGAAACTTCTGGTTATGACAAGAATTGACTTATAAGATTTAGCTTTATTTGATGAAATGTTTTCTCTTGGTCCCATCACCACTTAAGATGGATCAGTGCAACATATCCCAGAACAGCGCAATCTACTTTTGTGTGCTTTCTTAATTCAAGATTTGGGGGGCGGGAGGGAGTGGGTACACGGAGAGGAAGAAGCTTTAAGGTGGCCAATGCTTTCTTGCTACCACAAACAAAATGACAGATGTGGACTTTACTAAGTACTGAAGGATACATACCTTTATAAAATTAGAAATGTAGAAATACTTTACCTGCTGTGATTGAGTAAAAAAAGCTAAAAAACATCTCATGCCATTTCTCTTTCATCTGTAACCTCTGGGGTCCTAGAGTACTTTGGGATGAATTTTCAACATATATCCAATGTTCTCAGATATCTATAGGTATGCTTCTTAATCAGAATAAAGTTTTATATAAATAATATTTTTAATACATAGAAAAGCATTGTAAAGAGTTAACTGTAAAGATTCTAGGGATTATTTGGCTAAATGACTAGCTACAGAGTCTAAAGTATTCATCTATCATTCTTCCTTTTGGTTTATTTTTTAATTTTGACCATACTTGCTACCACTGCCACTCTCTCTCATCCTCTTAAGAAACAAGCAAAACTAGTCTTAACAGATGTATACTTTCAAGGCAGATGCCATAAAAATCACATCATTCATACCTAGAATAAATCTTGTTCAGAAATTAATTAGAAATTGAGCATATAAAGCAATAACCTAAAACTATAAAATTAGCAAGGACAATCTGAAATATGTACAAAGACCCTGTTTTTCCCTTAATATATGTAAAAGCCCATAAAATCTTTAAATCTTTGCTTTTGTCCTCATGAAGGAGATTAAGTCCTACAATAAATCTCAAGAACTCACCAAATTAACTACCTTCATTCATATTATCATATCACCAAACACTGAAATATGTATATAACTTTAAAACATCATGTAATATGCTGTAAAGCTACCGAGGCAATTAAGTCTTCCTAATAATTCAACCAAAAACTAGGGAGGTTGGGGCAAGGTAAATTACCATGCTTTCAAAATAGAGGTATTTATAAAAACAAAACGTGATAGCCAGATTCTTCAATATTAGAATCAATAACATCTATTGATACATTAAAATTCTTCTACTTTAATAATCTCAGTGCCACAAAAGCTCCTGTGGAAGCTAGCACCTTCTCAAACATACAAATACATAAACAAGTAATAACAATAAAAATAGCAGTTTTATGCTGTGTTACATTTTCTATTTTCACTAAAATTTTACTTAATCTTCCACTCAGAACTGCATTCAAAAACATGTCTAAAGCTAACCAAATCAAATCAGGTTTTGTGTTTCTTATAAAATAAGAAGTCTATAAAGTAAGCAGTCTAGAGTTGATGCCAAATACTAGCGAGGAACAAGGGTCAAGGAGCCCTCTTCCATCTTTAAGAAAGACTCTTGACCTAAACTTGCTTACCAGCTATCAGACCTCAATCAGTACTATTTTTAGATTGATGAACAGAGAAACTATGATTTTAGATAGAACTTACACATGAATGCTAAAGTCATCCCAAATGGCTATGGGTAGAAAAAGAGACAATGAACCACAGAACACTTATTCTTTGATAAATGAATAGGAATGACCAGAAACAGAAAAGAATTCAGTAATTAATGAAAAAATTACTTCAGAGAAGAAGTAAATATAGAGTACAACCAAACGCCAAAAGCCTTGACAGCACAGAGGCTTTCACATGAAGTGAAAGAATAAAAAAGGCAGTACTTGTGAACATTTCTTAACACTGAGTTATACTGATATGAGAGGATGAATCTCTTGAAGAGAAAGCGCACTTAGCAGAATGAGATTCCAGAGGGCACAGTAAAGAAGTGTTAGAAAACGCAGAGTTGTATGAGGATGCTTTAGGGAAGTGCAAATAAGGTAAACAATGGATGTGCCACACGCAACACAAAGTTCATATGACACACTAACTGACAGAGGGAGAAGATAGCTGGAGAAAGCAACGTGGGGGGCAAAGCTCAGCAAAAGAAGACGAAGTAGGCTTGCACCTTTCACTAGCACCTACGTTTCCAGTAAAAAGAATGGCTCCTGCCTAAAATTAGCCCTCATTACTCAGTATACATCTTATGGTGATAAGGATTCACTGGAAACATCATAAAATAATAACAAAGAGTAAAAATGAAAGAGGTCAGAACATCCCTACGAAATGAGGATAAACAGTGACTCCGTGGGCTTCCCTGGTAGCTCAGCTGGTAAAGATCTGCCTGCAACACAAGAGACCCCAGTTTGATTCCTGGATCGGAAAGATCCCATGCATAAGGGATAGGCTACCAACTCCAGTTTACTTGGCCTTTCCTGGTGATTCAGATGGTGAAGAATCCACCTGCAATGAGGGAGACGTGGGTTCTAACCCTAGGTGGGGAAGATCCCCTGGAGGAGGCCATGGCAACCCACTCCAGTATTCTTGCCCAGAGAGTCCCATGGACAGAGGAATCTGGCAGGCTACAGTCCGTGGGGTCAAAAAGAGTCAGACACGACTGAGCAACTATGCACAGCACAGCACACAGTGACTTCATAAGAACACAGAACCCTCCTTTGATCAATTCAGGTAAGGAATCATCACATAAGCTAATATAAATGAATCTGAATATGTGTGTTTCTGAGTGGATGTAGTAACATCCGACTAAACCAGACTGACAATAAATGTTTACATGCTTAAAAGTATATTTATAGATTTATCATAAGTCTAAAAAGCCCCATTATATTTAGGCCAGCATTAGCTAATAACCAAAAACAAATCATCACAGTTATAGATGGAAGTCCACAGGTATGAGAGCTCAATAAATACCAATTTGAAGACAGTGTGCATACCTATACATAGTATCTACCTAAGGATGGTACCTGATAGCCATCAACACAAAAACTCTTATTCTATGTGCCTTAGGATAATGTAGGAGTAATGCAGAATGATGCAAAAATGTACATAGTAGCTAATAATAAAACTCTAATCTCTCCCACTTTATTTTGAAAATATGCAACAGAGCTGACACAAACGAAAAAAAATTGAGAGGATTAAACACAATTTCAAGAACAAATACTGAGCATAAGTCTGTTCTGCAAAAACAGTAATGAGATACACAAAAAGAAGAAGTACAGAAAAATATCAAACAAGGATCATAAAATATACCAGGAAGAGAAAAGTGAAAAGGAAGCAAGACTTTATTTTAAAGCTACAGAAAATTACAGTTGTACAAGCCACTAGCTAGCTACATGAGTCACTAATTATCTCAGTCTTCAGAGACATCGTTATATATAAAATGATAGATTAGACAGGATGACACCAATAGATTCTACATCCTCTAACATTTTTATGACTCCTTAAATCAAGATAACATAAAACTTACAAATATAAGAAATGATTCTTATGAATGGTACTTACCCAATGACTCTAAGACACTAGTATTTAGAACACCATAACTTAACTAAGAGTTTTGTAACATTAAAACAGGAATTATATGTCTATTAAATTCTCTTCAAATATAAAAGAAAAATATATGAAGCTACATACTCATCGATGTTCTTTTTGGACATTTCCCATTCTTATCTGTAGGCCAGAATTTACTTTTCTTAATGTAGAATCTAGAAGAATGACAGCCTAAAATACAGGGTCATTAACCGAGGGACTTGCGGGAGGCAGGCAATTAAATTTAAACTGCAAAAGAGCGTGTAAACCTAAGTGTTAACTAACAAACTCAAGATGGGACCCCATTCTTATATAGAAATGACAGGCACTAAAACCCTAAAATATTAGCCTGTTCCAGACAACTGAATTAAAACACAAGAACTAATGACAAAAGTAGTACTGAACTATACAGTAACATATCACAGTGAAAAGCTTTACCAGGCATCATTACTGATTACTTAATACCATCCGAGAAACATTATTTCCCTTTGCTGACAGAAAATGAAACTAAGAGGGTCAAACTGGGCTCACCAGCCAGTAAAGAAACTGAAATCTGGAGATAAAGAAATCGTAACCCCGCCACAGAAGCTAAACCGTGCATTGCTTCTCCTCAGACGGCTGACACAGCGGCCCTCTCCCTTCCCAGGACGCCTGCCTCTGCCCACTGCTTCTCCTCAGACGGCTGACAGAGCGGCCCTCTCCTTCCGAGGGCGCCTGCCTCTGCCCGCTGCTTCTCCTCAGACGGCTGACAGAGCGGCCCTCTCCCCCTTCCGAGGGCGCCTGCCTCTGCCCACTGCTTCTCCTCAGACGGCTGACAGCCGCCCTCTCCTCCCCAGGCTGAGGGAGCGCAGAGAGCAGCCTCGCTCAGGTCTGAGAGGAGACGGACACAGCACACAGGGCCGCCGGACGCCCGCCTGGCAGGCCCTCCCAGGACGCCCGCCTCTGCCCTCCGCGCCCCGGGGTGGGGGACGCCCCAGGCCGCCTTACCTGCTCCCTCCTGACCTCCGAGGTGGACGGGCGGGAGGCCGTGGAGCCGTCCTGGGGCCTGTAGGGCTCACAGGGCTGCGAGTCACAGGCAGCCTCCGGCGCGCCCTCACCCTGCGAGCTCCGAGGGTTCCTCTCCATGGCAGGCCTCCGTCGATGGCCGGGGCAGGCTCGCGGGAGGCGCCTTCTGTCGGCCTCCCCCGAGCTGGCAGCCAGGGCAGGCCCACGGGCTCTGCGGCTGGGCACTGTCTCCCCCTGTTGGCACGGAAGTCTGACACTCAGCTCCCACCCGCGAATGGAACTGCTGCACTGGGCCACAGACTGTGAAGACCCACTATTTCAGAAAGAAACCCATGCTGCAGGTGACCTTTTTAAATAAAAATGCCTTGTCTCCTCTCTATACAACCCGTAGAAGTCATCTGCTTTAGAAACTTGGATCCTGAGATCTGGAGAACAGACCAAACTTTCAAGCACTTCTTGAAACAAAAATGTTGCAAAAAGCCTTCTGAAAAAGCCTTTCTCAACCCGCTGCATTTTAATTGATTTCAAGAAGGGATACTTCTCCAATGCTTTATAATTCATCTGATTCAAAGAGAAAGAATCTAAATTACACATAAAAATAATCTTTAATAATCTACATGAAAAGCAAAGATATCTGTACAGAAATGTATTGAGCTTAACAACATACAATGAGGTGAAAGGGCTGGAGAAGCAATATCACGTTCAGGACACTTAAAACACCATAAATGTTTAATTTGAAAATAAGGCTCCTATTTTGTTAGTCTGTTTTATAATAATTCGTTCACTGCTACATAAACCCTTGTTCTATCCATTCATTTCTTTAAAAGAAGGCACTGTGCTTCCACCAGACGTCAGATACCATATTCAGATACTGTGCAGAACATTCTTTAAAACGGGCCAAAGTTTAAGAAACTTTTTTTTTTTAAACAAGTAAGAAAAAATAGGAAAAAAGCAAGAGAAACCAATTATACCAAAGTCTTACTCAATAAAACTTTCCTAGCTCACAATTCTAACATAAAGTCTCTTTCCTAAAACCCTTTGCTTCCTTTTTCAATTCCATGCACTTAAAAAAATAGAGGAGGAGCCAAGATGGCGGAGGAGTAGGACGGGCAGACCACTTTCTCTCCTACAAATTCATCGAAAGAATAACTGAACGCAGAGCAAACTTCACAGAACAACTTCTGATCGCTAGCTGAGGTCATCAGGCACCCAGAAAAGCAGCCCATTGTCTTCGAAAGGAGGTAGGACAAAATATAAAAGATAAAAAGTGAGACAAAAGAGCTGAGGACGGAGATTCGTCCCGGGAAGGGAGTCTTGGGCGGCATTGCTTGGGGTAGGGTCCGGGCCTGAGTGCCCTGAGGACAATCGGAGGGAGCTTCTGTGAGGTGCCAACTTGAACTGTGGGAGACCAAAAGAGAGAGAGAAAATTAACCGGCCGGAACACACTGCCGGCCGTTCACAGAACAAAGAGACCGAGAAAGTCCAGAGAAGAGGTCGCAGGCTGCGGACCGGCCCAGCCCCGCCGGAGGCAGGAGGCAGGGGGGAGGGGAAGGTCGCAGCGAGACACAGGGCGCAGGCACCCGACCGGCGCGGGCGGGGACTGGGGCTGGGGACGCGGAGGGCGGAAGGCACGCGCACCCGACTGGCGCCAGCGGAAACTGAGACTGGGTCCGCGGAAGGGAGTGGGCGCGCCACACCTGGGGAGAGTGCGCCCACCAAGCCCCTGGCTGCCTGGACCGCTCTGACGGGGAAGGCACAGAGAGCAGGCGCAGCTTTTCCTTCCGCGCTTTTGTGTAACACCCGAGGGCTGGAACCTCGCGCAGCGCGGGACACGCTCCATATAGAACAGCCGGGAGCCTGAGCAGCGCAGACGGAGAAAGCGGCGGCAGCCCCTCCCGGCAGCGCCAGCCCGTTCCCGCGGCGCAAGCCCGCCCTCACAGCGCCAGCCCCTCCCTGCAGCGCCAGCCCATCCCCGCAGCGTCAGCCCCTCCCCGCAGAGCGACGGAACTAGCTACCTGAATAAGAGTCCACCTCCGCCCGCCTGTGTCAGGGCGGAAATGAGGCTCTGAAGAGACCGGCAAACAGAAGCCAAATAAACAAAGGGAACCGCTTCAGAAGGGACTGGTGCAACAGATTAAAATCCCTCTAGAAAATACCGACTACACCGGAAGGGCCCTGTAGATATCGAGAAGTGTAAGCTGGAACGAGGAGCTATCTGAAACTGAGCCAAACCCACACTGACCGCAGCAGCTCCAGAGAAACTCCTAGATATAATTTTACTTTTTTCTCTTTATTTTTTTATTTTTTTTATTTTTTATTTTTTCTCTTTTATTTTCCTTTAAAATCCCCTATTACTCCCCCATTACTCCTTAACTTTCATTTTCATAGATTTTTACGATTTTTTTAATTAGGGGGAAAAAAAAATTTTTTTTTCTTTTTTTTTCTTTTTTCTTTTTTTTTTTTCTTTCCTTTTTCTCTATTTTCTATTTTTCTTTTCCTCTTATTTCTTTTAAAGTCCTCTAGTACTCCTCTACTACTCCTTAATTTTCATTTTCAATACACTATAACCTTACCAAAAAAAAAAAAAAGAAGAGAAGCCCTATTTTTAAACCGAAGATTATTCTCTCTCAATCTTGACTCTCTGTTTTCTACCTCAGAACACCTCTATTTCCTCCTTTCCCCTTCTCTTCCCAATCCAATTGTGAATCTTTGTAGGTGACTGGGCTACGGAGAACACTCTGGGAACAGACAGCTGGGTAGATCTGTCTCTCTCCTCTTGAGTCCCCCTTTTTCTCCTCCTGCTCATCTCTATCTCCCTCCTCCCTCTCCTCTTCTTCATGTAACTCTGTGAACCTCTCTGGGTATGCCTAACAGGGGAGAATCTTTTCGCCATTAACCTAGAAGTTTTCTTATCAGTGCTGTATAGCTGGAGAAGTCCTGAGACTACAGGAAGAATAAAACTGAAATCCAGAGGCAGGAGACTTAAGCCCAAAACCTGAGAACACCAGAAAACTCCTGACTATATGGAACTTTAAGTAATAAGTGACCGTCCAAAAGCCTCCATACCTACACTGAAACCAACCACCACCCAAGAGCCAATAAGTTATAGAGCAAGACATACCACACAAATTCTCCAGCAACGCAGGAACATAGCCCTGAACGTCAACATACAGGCTGCCCAAGGTCACACCTAACACATAGACCCATCTCAAAACTCATTACTGGGCAATCCATTGCTCTCCAAAGAGAAGAAATCAAGTTCCACGCACCAGAACACTGACGCACGCTTCCCTAACCAGGAAACCTTGACAAGCCAATCGTCTAACCCCACCCACTGGGTAAATCTTCCACAATAAAAAGGAACCACAGACCTCCAGAATACAGAAAGCCCACTCCAGACACAGCAATCTAAACAAGATGAAAAGACAGAGAAATACCCAACAGGTAAAGGAACATGAAAAATGCCCACCAAGTCAAACAAAAGAGGAGGAGATAGGGAATCTACCTGAAAAAGAATTTAGAATAATGATAATAAAAATGATCCAAAATCTTGAAAACAAAATGGAGTTACAGATAAATAGCCTGGAAACAAAAATTGAAAAGATACAAGAAATGTTCAATAAAGACCTAGAAGAAATAAAAAAGACTCAATTAAAAATGAGTAATGCAATGAATGAGATCAAAAACACTTTGGAGGGAACCAAGAGTAGAATAACGGAGACAGAAGATAGGATAAGTGAGGTAGAAGATAAAATGGTGGAAATAAATGAAGCAGAGAGGAAAAAAGAAAAAAGGATCAAAAGAAATGAGGACAACCTCAGGGACCTCTGGGACAATGTGAAACGCCCCAACATTCGAATCATAGGAGTCCCAGAAGAAGAAGACAAAAAGAAAGGCCATGAGAAAATACTCGAGGAGATAATAGCTGAAAACTTCCCTAAAATGGGGAAGGAAATAGCCACCCAAGTCCAAGAAACCCAGAGAGTCCCAAACAGGATAAACCCAAGGCAAAACACCCCAAGACACATATTAATCAAATTAACAAAGATCAAACACAAAGAACAAATATTAAAAGCAGCAAGGGAGAAACAACAAATAACACACAAAGGGATTCCCATAAGGATAACAGCTGATCTATCAATAGAAACCCTCCAGGCTAGAAGGGAATGGCAGGACGTACTGAAAGTAATGAAAGAGAATAACCTACAACCTAGATTACTGTATCCAGCAAAGATCTCATTCAGATATGAAGGAGAATTTAAAAGCTTTACAGATAAGCAAAAGCTGAGAGAATTCAGCACCACCAAACCAGCTCTCCAACAAATGCTAAAGGATCTTCTCTAGACAGGAAATGCAGAAAGGTTGTATAAACGTGAACCCAAAACAACAAAGTAAATGGCAACGGGACCACACCTATCAATAATTACCCTAAATGTAAATGGGTTGAATGCCCCAACCAAAAGACAAAGATTGGCTGAATGGATACAAAAACAAGACCCCTATATATGCTGTCTACAAGAGACCCACCTCAAAACAAGAGACACATACAGACTAAAAGTGAAGGGCTGGAAAAAAATATTTCATGCAAACGGAGACCAAAAGAAAGCAGGAGTCGCAATACTCATATCAGATAAAATAGACTTTCAAATAAAGGATGTGAAAAGAGACAAAGAAGGACACTACATAATGATCAAAGGATCAATCCAAGAAGAAGATATAACAATTATAAATATATATGCACCCAACATAGGAGCACCGCAATATGTACGGCAAACACTAACGAGTATGAAAGAGGAAATTAATAGTAACACAATAATAGTGGGAGACTTTAATACCCCACTCACAACTATGGATAGATCAACTAAACAGAAAATTAACAAGGAAACACAAACCTTAAATGACACAATGGACCAGCTAGACCTAATTGATATCTATAGGACATTTCACCCCAAAACAATCAACTTCACCTTTTTCTCAAGTGCACACGGAACCTTCTCCAGAATAGATCACATCCTGGGCCATAAATCTGGTCTTGGAAAATTCAAAAAAATTGAAATCATTCCAGTCATCTTTTCTGACCACAGTGCAGTAAGATTAGATCTCAATTACAGGAAAAAAATTGTTAAAAATTCAAACATATGGAGGCTAAATAACACGCTTCTGAATAACCAACAAATCATAGAAGAAATCAAAAAAGAAATCAAAATATGTATAGAAATGAATGAAAATGAAAACACAACAACCCAAAACCTATGGGACACTGTAAAAGCAGTGCTTAGGGGAAGGTTCATAGCATTACAGGCTTATATCAAGAAACAAGAAAAAAAACAAATAAATAACCTAACTCTACACTTAAAGCAATTAGAGAAGGAAGAAATGAAGAACCCCAGGGTTAGCAGAAGGAAAGAAATCTTAAAAATCAGGGCAGAAATAAATGCAAAAGAAACTAAAGAGACCATAGCAAAAATCAACAAAGCTAAAAGCTGGTTTTTTGAAAAAATAAACAAAATTGACAAACCATGAGCAAGACTCATTAAGAAGCAAAGAGAGAAGAACCAAATTAACAAAATTAGAAATGAAAATGGAGAGATCACAACAGACAACAATGAAATCCAAAGGATCATAAGAGACTACTACCAGCAGCTCTATGCCAATAAAATGGACAACTTGGATGAAATGGACAAATTCTTAGAAAAGTATAACCTTCCAAAACTGAACCAGGAAGAAATAGAAGATCTTAACAGACCCATCACAAGCAAGGAAATCGAAACTGTAATCAAAAATCTTCCAGCAAACAAAAGCCCAGGACCAGATGGCTTCACAGCTGAATTCTACCAAAAATTTAGAGAAGAGCTAACACCTATCTTACTCAAACTCTTCCAGAAAATTGCAGATGAAGGTAAGCTTCCAAACTCATTCTATGAGGCCACCATCACCCTAATTCCAAAACCTGACAAAGATGCCACAAAAAAAGAAAACTACAGGCCAATATCACTGATGAACATAGATGCAAAAATCCTTAACAAAATTCTAGCAAACAGAATCCAACAACATATTAAAAAAATCATACACCACGACCAAGTGGGCTTTATCCCAGGAATGCAAGGATTCTTTAATATCCGCAAATCAATCAATGTAATACACCACATTAACAAATTGAAAGATAAAAACCATATGATTATCTCAATAGATGCAGAGAAAGCCTTTGACAAAATTCAACACCCATTTATGATTAAAACTCTCCAGAAAGCAGGAATAGAAGGAACATACCTCAACATAATAAAAGCTATATATGACAAACCCACAGCAAGCATCACCCTCAATGGTGAAAAATTGAAAGCATTTCCCCTGAAATCAGGAACAAGACAAGGGTGCCCACTCTCACCACTACTATTCAACATAGTGTTGGAAGTTTTGGCCACAGCAATCAGAGCAGAAAAAGAAGTAAAAGGAATCCAGATAGGAAAAGAAGAAGTGAAACTCTCACTGTTTGCAGATGACATGATCATCTACATAGAAAACCCTAAAGATTCTACCAGAAAATTACTAGAGCTAATCAATGAATATAGTAAAGTTGCAGGATATAAAATTAACACACAGAAATCCCTTGCATTCCTATATACTAACAATGAAAACACAGAAAGAGAAATTAAGGAAACAATACCATTCACCATTGCAACAAAAAGAATAAAATACTTAGGAGTATATCTACCTAAAGAAACAAAAGACCTATACATAGAAAACTATAAAACACTGATGAAAGAAATCAAAGAGGACACAAACAGATGGAGAAACATACCGTGTTCATGGATTGGAAGAATCAATATTGTCAAAATGGCTATTCTACCCAAAGCAATCTATAGATTCAATGCAATCCCTATCAAGCTACCAATGGTATTTTTCACAGAACTAGACCAAATAATTTCACAATTTGTATGGAAATACAAAAAACCTCGAACAGCCAAAGTAATCCTGAGAAAGAAGAATGGAACTGGAGGAATCAACCTGCCTGACTTCAGACTCTACTACAAAGCCACAGTCATCAAGACAGTATGGTACTGGCACAAAGACAGAAATATAGATCAATGGAACAGAATAGAAAGCCCAGAGATAAATCCACGAACCTATGGACACCTTATCTTTGACAAAGGAGGCAAGGATATACAATGGAAAAAAGACAACCTCTTTAACAAGTGGTGCTGGGAAAACTGGTCAACCACTTGTCAAAGAATGAAACTAGAACACTTTCTAACACCATACACAAAAATAAACTCAAAATGGATTAAAGATCTAAATGTAAGGCCAGAAACTATAAAACTCCTAGAGGAGAACATAGGCAAAACACTCTCCGACATAAATCACAGCAAGATCCTCTATGACCCACCTCCCAGAATATTGGAAATAAAAGCAAAACTAAACAAATGGGACCTAATGAAACTTAAAAGCTTTTGCACTACAAAGGAAACTATAAGTAAGGTGAAAAGACAGCCCTCAGATTGGGAGAAAATAATAGCAAATGAAGAAACAGACAAAGGATTAATCTCAAAAATATACAAGCAACTCCTGAAGCTCAATTCCAGAAAAATAAATGACCCAATTCAAAAATGGGCCAAAGAACTAAACAGACATTTCTCCAAAGAAGACATACAGATGGCTAACAAACACATGAAAAGATGCTCAACATCACTCATTATTAGAGAAATGCAAATCAAAACCACAATGAGGTACCATTACACGCCAGTCAGGATGGCTGCTATCCAAAAGTCTACAAGCAATAAATGCTGGAGAGGGTGTGGAGAAAAGGGAACCCTCTTACACTGTTGGTGGGAATGCAAACTAGGACAGCCGCTATGGAAAACAGTGTGGAGATTTCTTAAAAAACTGGAAATAGAACTGCCATATAACCCAGCAATCCCACTTCTGGGCATACACACTGAGGAAACCAGATCTGAAAGAGACACATGCACCCCAATGTTCATTGCAGCACTGTTTATAATAGCCAGGACATGGAAGCAACCTAGATGCCCATCAGCAGATGAATGGATAAGGAAGCTGTGGTACATATACACCATGGAATATTACTCAGCCATTAAAAAGAATTCATTTGAACCAGTCCTAATGAGATGGATGAAACTGGAGCCCCTTATACAGAGTGAAGTAAGCCAGAAAGATAAAGAACATTACAGCATACTAACACATATATATGGAATTTAGAAAGATGGTAATGATAACCCTATATGCAAAACAGAAAAAGAGACACAGAAATACAGAACAGACTATTGAACTATGTGGGAGAATGTGAGGGTGGGATATTTCAAAAGAACAGCATGTATACTATCTAGGGTGAAACAGATCCCCAGCCCAGGTGGGATGCATGAGACAAGTGCTCGGGCCTGGTGCACTGGGAAGACCCAGAGGAATCGGGTGGAGAGGGAGATGGAAGGGGGGATCGGGATGGGGAATAAAAAATAAATAAATAAATAAATAAATAAGAGGTATCGCCTGTATAATTTCCTCTAGCTCTCTAGTCTAAACACATACACATTTTGATTTTACTGTCATAATAATCATTCATTTTTATATGATGTCCATTAGGGGAAAGCCTCATTTTATATTTTGAGAATAACTTAATAAAATGTTACAATTAATGAATAATAATAATAGACAACATAGGATGGGGAGCTTTTTATGAGCCAGACCTTCTTTAAAACATTCTAGGTGGATTATCTCAGCACAAGCTGTAATCAAGATTGCCGGGAGAAATATCAATAACCTCAGATACACAGATGACACCAGCCTTATGGCAGAAAGCAAAGAGGACTGAAGAGCCTCTTGATGAAAGTGAAACAGGATGAAGAAGCTGGCTTAAAACTCAATTTTCAAAAAACTAAGATCATGGCATCCAGTCCTATCACTTCATGGCAAATAGATGGGGAAACAGTGGAAACAGTGACCGAATTTATTTTCTTGGGCTCCAAAATCACTGCAGATGGTGACTGCAGCCAGGAATTTAAAAGACACTTGCTCCTTGGAAGAAAAGCTATGACCAACCTAGATAGCATATTAAAAAGCAGAGACATTACTTTGCCAACAAAGGTCCATGTAATCAAAGCTATGGTTTTTCCAGTAGTCATGTATGGATGTGAGAGTTGGACTATAAAGAAAGCTGAGTGCCGAAGAATTGATGCTTTTGAACTGCGGTGTTGGAGAAGACTCTTGAGAGTCCTTTGGACTGCAAGGAGATCCAACCAGTCCATCCTAAAGGAGATCAGTCCTGAATATTCACTGGAAGGACTGATGCTAAAGCTGAAACTCCAATACTCTGGCCCCCTGATGCGAAGAACGGACTCACTGGAAAAGACCCTGATGCTGGGAGGGATTGGGGGCAGGAGGAGAAGGGGATGACAGAGGATGAGATGGTTGGAAGGCATCACCAACTTGAAAGACATGAGTCTGAGTAAGCTCTGGGAGTTGGTGATGGACAAGGAGACCTGGCGTGCTGAAGTCCATGGGGCTGCAAAGAGTTGTGCACAACTGAACGACTGAACTGAAATCTCACTTAATACCCCACGATAACGTTATGAGACAGGTTCTATCACAAACCTTAGTTTATAGAAGAAAAAACTGAGGCACAGAAAGGTTAACTGACTTGCCTTAAGTCATACAGCCAATATGCGGTTAACTCAGAATTCAAGTCCAAGCAACTCCACTCCAAAAATCTATACAATTAACTTATACTACACTTCTTAGGTTAAATCTCTGCTCCACCCGACTAAAAGTATTCTGTTGCCAAAATAGAGCCTCAAAGGGTGTATTAGCAATTTATTAATTTTCTTTTTGCTATATGCTGACACACTCAAGAAACAATGAATTTTGATTCTCAATTTTCTTTCCTGTGCCTCACCTTTTCCCTAGACCATTTTAAAAATATAATTTGTAGTTTTACACCTACAAAGATTTACTTGTATTTTCCTACCTTTCTTTATTTCCTGTAGGTTTTATTTATTGTTTCAATATTCACTGAGCATTTACAAGATGCTTGGCATATAAATTCACAGGCTCATAAAATCACAAAACTTTAAATCTTAAAACAATCTTGGAGATAAAATAAATCAAAATTAATGTTCACAGTCAAGGAATATAAAGGCTAGAGAAGCTGGATTTCTTGCCTCTTGGTCTAGCACAGGAAAAAAGCTAATTCAGTTATTTCTCCTGTGATCATCTGTACCCATTACTTTTCATCTTCACAATTAGAAAAATTTTATGTCATCTAGATACTTCACTGGGCATCCCTGGCGGCTGAGCAGTAAAGAATCCCACCTGTCAATGCAGGAGACACAGGAGATGTGGGTTCGACTGCTGGGTCAGAAAGATTCCCTGGAGAAAGAAGAGGCAACCCACTCCAGTATTCTTGCCTGAGCAATCCCATGGACAGAGGAGCCTGCCGGGATACAGTCCATGGGGTCTCAGAAGAGTCAGACACGACTTACCTGCCTAAACAACAACAACAAGAAACCTCACTGGGGAGTCTTTCAGGTCACTTCTAAAGATAATAAGCACAATGGATGTTATATCAGTGTCCGAGGTCTGCTGTTAACAACATATCACCAACTGGGTGGCTTACAGGAAAAGAAATCTATTCTCTCACAATTCTAGAGGCTGTAAGTCTGAAATCAAGGTTCTGACAAGGTCATGCTACCCAAAACCTCTAAGGAAGTAACCTTCCTTGCTCTTCTGGCTTCTGGGACCCCAGTCAATGCCCTGCTTGGAGCAGCATAACTCCTACCTCTGCCTCCATCTTCACGTGGCTATATTCCCTGGATGTCAGTCTATCTACTCTTAAGGGCACCAGTCATACTGAATCAGAACCTACTCTAATAACCTCACCTTAGCTTGATTACATCTACAGACACTATTTCCAATTAAAGCCATATTCACAAGAACCGGGTATTGGGATTTCAATGTATCTTTTTGAGGAAACAATTCAACCTGTAACAGGTAGGATTATTAATAGCTAGGTACTTTGATACCATTCTAATGGCAGAAAGTGAAGAGGAACTAAAGAGCTTCCTGATGAGGGTGAAAGATGAGAGTGGAAAAGATGGCTTAAAACTTAACATTCAAAAAACTAAGATCATGGCAGCCAGTCCCATCACTTCATAGCAAACAGAAGGGGAAAAAATGGAAGCAATGAAAGATTTTATTTTCTTGGGCTCCAAAATCACTGCATATGGTGACCTCAGCCAGGAAATTAAAAGACACTTGCTCCTTGGAAGAAAATCTATGACAAACCTAGACAGCGTATTTAAAAACCAGAGACATCACTTTGCCAACAAAGGTCTGTATGGTCAAAGTCATGGTTTTTCCGGTAGTCACGTATGGATGTAAGAGTTGGACAATAAAAAAGGCTGACCACTGAAGAATTGATGTTTTCGAATTGTGGTGCTGGAGAAGATTCTTAACAGTCCCTTGGACTGCCAGGAAACCAAACCAGTCAATCTTAATGGAAATCAACCCTGAATATTCACTGGAAGGCCTGATGCTAAAGCTGAAGCTCCAATACTTTTGGCTAACTGATGCAAAGAGCTGACTCACTGGAAAAAGACTCTGACGCTGAGAAAGACTGAGGGCAGGAGGAAAAGGGGGCGGCAGAGGATGAAATGGTTAAATAGCATCACCAACTAAATGGACATGAATTTGAGCAAACCCTGGGAGATAGTGAGGGACACGGAAGCCTGGCGTGCTGCAGTCCATAGCATCACAAAGAGTTGGACATGACTGAGCAACTGAACACCACCACCTTAATTTTTACATTTTCCAGTTAAAGAAATACCTATTTATTCCTACCTTCTGATTTCTGAGTTTAAACCTTTTCTTGGGCCAATGCTAAAAGTATATTTCCCACCCAGTGGTGACTTAATATGTAGTAATCTTTAGTAAAGAACATTGCCAAGTCTCTCCTAAAACCTAAGTAGATGATTTTCTGTTCTCTATTACTTTCATAAAAAAGAACTCTAAGAATTATCAGCTAGGCATGATTCCTTCCTTAGAAACTATTCCCTTTCCCCTAGAATATGTTTTTACTTAAATATTTGATGATTCTATCTGTTATTATGAATTCTAACAGCCTGCCCAATATTCGAAAAATATTTACTAAGTCTCCTCTATTTGCCAAGTACTGCTCAAGGCCATGGAATTCACAGTAAACAAAATGAAAGTGCCCGTCTTTGTGGAGATACTGTTTGGGCGTCTAGTAGGGACTATAGGGAAGAAAACAGACACCAAAATCAGACACGTACGTAATAAAATTCCATAACTAAATGAATTAATAACATATAAATACATATTTTAAAGTATTTAATGCATAGAAACGCATAGAAGAAACCTGTGCATGCATGCTAAGTCACTTCAGCCATGTCTGACTCTTTGTGATCCTAAGGACCATAGCCCACCAGGCTCTTCTGTCCATGGGATTCTCCAGGCAAGAACACTGGATGGGTTGCCATGCCCTCCTCCAGGGGATCTTCCTGACCCAGGGATCAAACCCGCATCTCTTATGTCTCCTGCACTAGCGGGCAGTTTCTTTACCACTAGTGCCACCTTGGGGCTTCCCCGGTGGCTCAGCTGGTAAAGAATCCGCCTGCAATGCGGGAGACCTGGGTTCAATCCCCGGGATGCAAGGATCCCCTAAAGAAGGGAAAGGCAACTCTTTCCAGTATTCTGGCCTGGAGAATTCCATGGACTGTAGAGTCCATGGGGTCCCAAAGAGTCGGACACGACTGAATGACTTTCACACAGTGTCACCTGGAGAGCCCCAGAAAAAAACCTACCATATAGTAAGCATTAGCCAACAGGATAGTAGTAGTAGCAGCAAAGATACTAGAAGTGCTATGTAAGAAATGGAAAAGCACAGTAAGACAAATAACCATGGCAAGGTACACAGAGGTAGTCTAGAGCAGTCAGAGAGGTATCTCAAAAGAATGACATTTGAGTTGAAATGATGAAAAGAGTTCTTCCTCAAAAGAGGGAGGAAACAGAAAGGCTCTGAGATGGGAAGTAGCTTGACCTGCTCAAAGGACAAATAAAATCGGAAAGGCCAGACAGCAGGGGATGAGAAGGAGTGGGCGGCTCTGCTCAGAGGAGGGAGGCAGGGACACACCCGTGCAGTTCAAGCTGCACTAAGCCTCATTCTAATCACACTAGGATGCCCCTGGAGCATATAAGCAGGAGAGACACAAGACCTCAAGGAGGTCACTCAGCTACAACAGAAAACAGAAGGGTGGAAGGCAAGGACACAGAAGCAAGTCAGGCCGCCACTCACAGAGTGCTTTCTCAGGGTGCCCACAGTGAAGAAGCTGACAGGACGTCAGGTCTGGGGTGTATTTTGGAGGCTGCACCATGAGAAGTTACAGACACAGTACATGTGAGATTTCTGAAAGTGTGAACACAAGGGTGATGCCCACGATTTTTGGCTGTAGCAGCTGATTAAAGGTGACACCATTTACTAAGAAGTGGAATACTGTGAGAGTGGCATGTTTGAGGGTTTTGACCAATAAAATATGAGATTATCAGTCCAAAAATTAGTGAAATGATCAAATTCTAAGTCAGTCTCTTAAACAAAGTTCACTTTAAGTACATCTTCTCTATGCAAATAACTGTCACCCATTATATAACTCCAGAAATAACAAAAGAATTTTAAATGATATGAATAACCAAAGCACTATTTTTACATATTCAAGAACCAGGTGGCAGGGTGATGACTTTTGGTAGGCATGCTAAAAATAGAAAACCTTCACATATAAATATCAAAACTGTATGCATTTATTTTATTTTTAAAACATAAGGTTAAAAAATAGCTCAGTTTCAGAAATCTGGTTTCTCTGACACTGAGCTCCACCTGCTGGTAATTTCTTATCTTTAGGTATTACACTACGAAAAAAAATTAAAACATGTTTATGTAGAATATAGCTTCCAACATGAATATACTGAAAAATCACATTTAGAAGACATCATGGTAACTTTTTCTCTCTTTATGGCTACCACTTATTAGCTATATGCCAGGTACTGTGCTAAACATTTTTTAAAACATTACCTCATTAATTTTCAAAACAATTCTATGAGATTTCTATGACTTGGTACATTTTACAAGTAAGGATATTTACCTCAGAAAGGCCTTGTGACTTTGCATATGGTCATATCTTTAATAGCATAGACAGGATCTGAACTAAATTCTCTCTGACTACAAGTCTGCTGGCTTTGTAAACAGGCGACAATGCTGAGAATTTAGACAGAAAATTCTGAGCATGAATCTGCCACTTTGATTCTGATCAAATTCCTTAATCTCTCCAAGTTACAATGTTCTCATTTGTAAGGCAGGAATCACTCCTTCCTTGGAGGGTTGTTTGCCAGTGACAATATTTTATGTCTAGCATGCAGTCAGTTAGTTTCTTTTGGTAATTTTCCTGAAATAACATATTAGAGCAACCTAATGTATGAGGCTTTAATTGGCCAAATGTTAATGAATCAAATCCACTGTCTCTAAAAGAATAATCTCTCAGGAAATTTTAAATTTTGAATTGTAATAAACACTAAAAAATCTGTTCTGAAAAATCCTCCAAGATGGAACATTTCAAATAACAGCAAGATTTTCAGAATTCTTTCCTTATCTTTAAAATCCATATAGAGTGATTATACATAAAGCCAATAAAAAAATCTACCAAGTTAAATTAAGAATGATCACCTAGTAAACAGTGAGACATCAATTTATCCTGAACATTGCAAGTAAAAATTGAAGTTTAACGTTGACAATTTCCTTTTAAATCATCAATAATAGTTTCCAGCCCTAACAAAGGACAAGCTTTAGATAATTTTATGGGACCTTTGTTTTCACAAACATATCAAAAATATTTTAAACATATAAAATATTTC
The DNA here is from genome assembly GCF_910594005.1 of Cervus elaphus. Taxonomy (NCBI): domain Eukaryota; kingdom Metazoa; phylum Chordata; class Mammalia; order Artiodactyla; family Cervidae; genus Cervus; species Cervus elaphus. Next base: position 106,724,405 of record NC_057823.1, on the reverse strand, counting down.
CAATAACTTTCAAAGAATATATAGGCCTTCAACAATTTTTAAACATAAGCTAATTTACTAGTAAATCCTTCTAACCTTACAGATCTACCTGCAAACAAGTACAGGATACCAGCAGTTGAAAACTTTTTCCAGGGAAAATAATCATTCACTGCATAACCTAACTGCAGCTGAGAAAAATGGTACTAAGAATCATTAGAAGTACATACAGCTCATGAATTATTCTAAACCGAGATTGTAGTCCTGGATAGACTCAATTTATAGACAGCTGTATTTTTAGACATCCATGGACTGACTCTGATGTTACGGCCTCCACTTCCATAGAGGGAGTCTAGATTCTGAAAGAGATGGCTTTATGAATCTTCTTCCGGCGTGAGCTGTAGTGATATTGTCAAGGGCACTGTCACTGCAAAAGTCAATGTTAAAGCCTCCAGTAAGAAACTCTATTAGAGCTAAATACAGCAAAAAGCTCTGCTTCCCCTGGAATGTGACATGCTTTCTTTTATTTAACAGTAACTATTAACTTTATCTTCTTTGTCATTGTGACCTTTGGGAAGCTTAGAGACAAAATAACAGCTCTACTGTAGTAACTAAGCATGTTATAATCTACATAGTTTTTCCTCCAGTCTTAATACCCTGTTACAACCTCCATTTTTTCTGGTCCTGATTTTATTTTTTATTTATATTTTTCTGAATATCATTGTCATTAGCTACCTCAAATACGCTGAGGACTAAGGCAGGAATCGAATCAGAATGACACAAGTATATAAACGAGTAAATTTGAAATCTATACAAAAAGCCTCGTAATGTGAAGGTGACAAATTCCCAAAGTTAGCAGTCTTTTTGGCAAACAATTGAAAACAAAACCTGATTATCTAATGTTGGTGACATCACTGTCTCTGCAATTCTCAGACCCCTAGACATGGTCATTCTACCAGGCTGCTGTTTTTAGAAGTGATACAGCTGAAGCTTCCAGCACCAGCTCTTTTTCACTTCCTGTCAATCAGCTGAGGAACTCTGTGGAAACAGGAGAGGACACAAGAAGATTTCCCTGTGTTCTCTGCTTTTTAGCATTCTAGTCCCCAGCCACACTGTACAGCCACTGAGCAAGAAGTCCAGCTGTCTCTGACTGACACTAGGAGACAGGAACGAGGCAACATCCCTAAAAACCATCCAAGAGGTTCTATAAGCAATGGCAAAAAAAAACAAATTAGGCTTTCAAATTCCTATGGAAAACAACAGACCAGGGTTCTCTTCATAGCATGGCTAGTCTATGCTTGTTTTACTCCTCACATAACAAATATCTTAAGTATCTATGCAAATTATTTCATCACTTTAAAAGCATGGCTCTATCTTTCAAAACAGAAACAAGTTAATTCCTCAGCACAATTTTCAAATTATAACATGTAACCACTAAATTAAAATGAGACCTCTAAATTGGATGCTGTCATGAAACGCTAGAAAGTACAAAGATACTTTCTCTTGGTGAGTTAAAGAAACAGTGAAGGGTAAGAATCAACATATTCTGTCAATCATATCTCGTACTGACAGCATATCTACATCACTAGGTACACCAATAAAAAACAAGAAACCTCAAGGGTCTTCATTATTACCAAAAGAGACTGGCAAAGAACCTAATTAAATACATTTTTCATATACTAAGACAATTATACCAATAAAAGATGATATAAAATACTCACTGCATCATATTAGAAGACACTACATGATCAAAATGTAGGATCCCATGTTCAGTTAATTTTTATTAGTTGTAAGCTCAGGAATTAAATTATTGAAAACATGATCAAATGTGATATGAACTAATTTTGGCTACAGAAAAAGTCTATGTATTTTCTATTATGCACAAAGGGAGGACAACAAAGGATCTCAGGAAGAATTTTCATGCTGATCTGAATTTTATCTTATGTCATCCAACCATGAGTGAACATAAAGAGTTATTCAACAGGCTTCTTTACTAATAATTTACCTGTATTGGAGACTAATACATGCAAAGACTATAAATATTTTATAAATAACAAAACTGAAAAAGGCTCACAATATCAAAAGTATAGATATCTGTAACAATTAAACACTGTTAACACAAGCTATCTCAAATACCCATGATATAAGTAATAGCAAATCAAAGTAGCTATAGGTATAATGGAAGTGTATTCTCACTCATACCCTGTACCAATAAATTACAGATTTCTCTTTGGGGGAACTACTTATTTGGAACTAAGTTATTTCTGTTTGTGGGTAAACATTAAAATTTTCCATTTTATTTTTTATTATTAAATACCATCCAATAAAAACCTTTGGGAATCAATCATTATAATTTGGCTCTTGACATAAAACTTGAAAATATAAGAATGAGGTTTACTAAGTACTAGAACCACAAATCATATCCATACATTAGATATTTCTGAACTACAAAGTAAACATTTTGACACCCTTAGCTTGGTTCAATAAATATTTTTATTTTATTTTAAATTAGTGCACGGTCCTCTGCCATCTCCTTTTCCTAGTCCCCTTCTACTCTTTCCTTTACTTACCTCTTATTTCTGTATTTTGTTTCCCTCCTGTTCTTTACCTTTCTTATCTTCTTTCTCCCACCAACCCGACCCTGTTTGACCAACCCTGTTCTTAGTCCTTTGCTCACTGACCTCTTAACCAGCCGCCTCTCACCTTTCTGACCCATCTACCCCACATTCTCCTTGCTCTTACTAAGCCCATGGGTTTCCACCTGTAGCCCTCTACCGTTTCTGGTTATATCACAGAAAAAGAGGTCAGTTCTCCTTTCCAGAATTTTAAGACCTTTTCCTTTTGCTTTCTCCTCTATCCTAATTTTTTCCCCACCTCTCTCAACCTAAACTACTTCTGAAAAAGGAAAGGGACAGGCTTAAGGGCAAAATTATGAAAGACACTAAATTCATCTCCAACAATTTCTGAGTTTCCTTTCTAACACCAACACCCACTCTCTAGCTTACCTATCTATATTAGGACTTCATTCAAAGGATCTTTTCACATGCTTGCACTACCCACATTCAGGGTAACTGCCACTCTGTTTGGCCCCCAAGCCTTGATTTGAGGTACATTTTATTATCTCACAATGTTAATATGCTACTTTCGCAAGAGGCATTCAGAATTTTAAAAGAGCTCTATAAGACAAAATTCTTTACCCAGTAGTCCTCAAACTTTTTTCAACCCCAAAACACCTGAAGGACACAACACCTTCACAGCAAGCATTATAGCCAGTTATGGCTTGTTTGTAAAAGAGAAAGGAAGGGAGAAATGTTGTCCATGGAAGAAACACTCAAGTTTCAAAATGAAGGCAGATGAAAGGATCTGAATTTGTTTATCTTCTCTTGTAGCCCCTGTAACATCTACCACATAGTAAATACACAGCAGGAGTATAATGATTTCTTTCTGATAGAGTTATTTCTCCTTCCAAAGATTAAATGATTTTTAAGCAATTCTGAGAATGTATCTGCAAAAATTATCCTCTACTGTGAAAGATCTCTAGATATATTCTGACAGAGAAAATCTTCCTTAGTTCAAAATCTTATCATTTGCCTGGGATTTGCAATAAAACAATGATTTTAAAAATTAATACTTGAGTCTTAATCTTTTAACTATTAATACTGAGAAATAATTTTCTACAGAATACTATAACAAAAGAGAAAATTTATTAGGATTTAAAATTCTATCATTAGGTACCAAATGAAGCAATCCATCATAATATTCACAAATCCTCTTTATTAAACCTTTCTATTAAAGAAATTAATATGTCATAAAATAATTTTCAAAATTTAAGATGAAAGGCTTTGGAGATAAAAATATATGAATTCCTTACCACATGCAAGGTCAACTATCTACCTACAATTCAAGTCAAAAGATGATATATTCTCACGTGAATTTTAAGACAAATACTATTCAACTTAATACAGGAATTAGCAAATAAGTTGTAGAGACTGAAATAACTTTTTTCAGGTTGAAGGAAATTAGATGATTTTTAAAATTTAAAAGAATGTCCTAAACATGATATTCAAAAGTTTATATGCCAAGTAGTTGCTTTTGACTGACCTATTTTCAATGGGTACAAAAAAAAAAAAGACAAGACTATTAATGTATCATGGAAGAAAAGGAACAAATGTACTCATTATCAATAGAAACTGTTGGCAATTTTATTATTCACAATTATTATAACAAATTAGCCATGTACGTAAAAGTCTTTTTTGTTCTTCATATGATGAGATCTCTCCTCTGTTTTTTCAAATAATGTATCTGCATTAAACTACCATAAGATAGTCTAGTTTTTTTTAATTTTCAATAACAGAGATTATCAGTTAACACTACATCTATAAATAAACAGTCCAAAAAAAATACACAAAAATGAAATCTAATTAGTGTATGAATAATAATGAAATTGTCAATAAATTAAAATCTGTATTAATTTAACCTTTTTGTGTGAATCTGCACAATGCACTTAACTTCTCTGTTTTTATTTTTTATGTTTATTTTGAGTAATATTTGACTATTCCTAATTTTCTTGGACATGTAGATGGGGGGTTAACATTTAAATCATGACAGAAGGTAACAAAGCCCACAGATAACATAATTACAAGGAAAAGAAGGCCTTGGGGTGAAGGCTAAAATCTGAGGAATATTAATGATCAATTTCATCCCGTTAACTCTGATGCATTCTTGTTAATCAATTATTCATTACAACTTTCTGCCTGCTGAATGTAGATTTTTCAGTATGGAGACTTTGTTTTATTTTTCTCCATCCATGGCACTCAATAAATATTCATGCAAGTTGTTTGACTGTGTTTAATAAGAAGGCAAAGGAAGAAAGGAGAAACAGGGACAAAAGCGCAAGACACAGAGAAAAGAGGAAATCGAGAAAGGGAGGGAAGAAGGGAAAAAAAGGGGGCAAAACCGATGCATACTGAAGACCTTTCTAACGGTGTCCAGGGCTCTATTAGTGCCTCGCCTTTGCAACCCTCGTTTAGTCCTGATGACAATCCTATGAGGGGCATACTACTAACCACATTTTACAGATGAAGAAATTGAACTAAGGTGGGGGGAAGTAAAAATCTCCTTAAACACAATGAAAGTCACGACAGTTTGACTCAAGCTTCCACATTTTTCTCTACCCCATGTGCCACACGGAAAGTCGCTTCAGTCGTGTCCGACTCCGTGCGATCCCATGGACCACAGCCCCCCAGGCCCCTCTGCCCACGGGATTCTCCAGGCGAGAACACGGGTGGGCTGCCATGCCCCCTTCCAGGGCACCTTCCCGACCCAGGGACTGATCCTCTGTCTCCTGCAGGGGCAGGTGGCTTCCTTACCACTAGTGCCGGCTGGGAAGCTGACAGGAACAGGGGGTGCAGACTACCTTTTCAAGTTAGTGTTTTCATTTCCTTTGGAATAAATACACAGAAATGGAATTACCGAATTGTGTGGCAGCTTTTTTTTTAATTTTTTGAGGAACCTTCATACCATTTTCCATAGGGGCTGAACCAATTAACATTCCCACCAACAGTGCCAAAGCATTCCTGCCCATTCACATCCTTGCCAAAAACTGTTATCTATTGTTCTTTTGATAACAGCCATTCTGATCAGAGTAAGGTGATATCTCATTGTGGTTTTGACTGGTGGTTCCCCTATGGTTAGGATGTTAAGGAATCTTGACCTGAATCATTTGGAAAAATCAACAAATTTTTTATAATGTAATCATTATCACCTCCTAACATTCTTTATTTTATAAATTAAAAATCTGTCCATCAAATAAACATAAAGCACATATCTCTAAATACCCTTTAAGTATCAGATCCACTGGAGAATTTAATAATTTAATAAACTAGAGAGCTATTAAAAGTTCAGCATGATAAAAATCCATGCCAAAGGAAAACTGAAAGCAAGAATTTATGAATCTATAAGACTGAAATATTAATGTCAATATTAATATAGTAATTACTATCCATAACTTACATTGTTCTCAGATTAAGAAACTTTTGAATTATTTTAGAGTAAAATCTAAACCTATATAAACTGCACAAAAGCCTCTAAACTGGATCTTACATATAATCTCCACTTATATACATAGAAAAAGTATAGGATTTCACCAAAGCTGTCTTAATAATAACAAAATATTGTAAACCATGTAAACACGTCATTCTTTGTTAGAATCTTACTTCTCTGAGTCAGCATCACAGTGCTCACACTGGTCTGCACGACTGTATGATCTGAATGCCTCCTACTTCTCCAACCCCGCCCCTGCTCCCTCATTCTGTTCCAGGCATACTGCCTTCCTTGGTGTTCCAGCAACACAAGAAACAAACTCCTGCGTCAGAGCCTTCCCGCTGCCTTTCCCACTGCCTGAAATAGTCTCACCCCAGGCAATCTCGCCGTTTGCTCCTTAGTTATTTTAGATCTCTGTATAAACACCACTTGATCAGTGAAGCCCTATTTGACCACCATCCATATAAAACACCTCCCAGCACCCTCTTCTTCCTTCCTGTTTCATTTTTCTCCAAAGAACTTACCACCACCTGATACTATATATATATAAAAATATACTGTCTATCTCCTTCATACCCTCTTCTTCTATCATTTTATTTTCTCCAAAGAACTTACCACCATCTGACTACGTGTATGTGTGTGCGTGTGTGTGTACACACACATACAGATATATAAATTTACTGCTGTCTCCTTAAGAGTGAAAGGTCCATGAGAACAAAATAAAAAGTTTATTTTGTTTACTACTGCATCCTCAGAAGTTAAAATGGAACCTGATATCTGACATGAAATAAATACTTATTTGTTGAACAAATAAATGAAAGAAAGAAGTGTATATTCACTGTTGTAAATGATATTTAAAATATATTAAGCAGAAAAGTAAACAGAACAGTATTGTTATATGCTTTACCACTTATGTCAAAAGAGCAGAAAACATGTAATATAAATTCATGTTTATATTTGCATACAATGCTTTTGGAAAGTTACCTCTGAGGTAGCGAACTGAGGGCTAACAAAAGGACACTTAGACCCCTGTGCGTGCATATGTTCTACATATTCAGAGAAATTAATTATGATTTTTGCCTTCATAAATAAGAAATACAAAAGATAATCCAACAAAAATATCTACAATTCATAATTAAGAACTCAGTAAGTATCTAACAAATTAATGTGAACTAAGGTACATTATTAGAAAAAAAATGAAATAGAAACGTGTTTTAACAGTATTTCATAAAACATACAGTACTTTGCATAATCTCATTTCAGTGTCACAGAAATCCTGGCAGACAAGTTGAGTACACATTTTCTCCTTTTATGGGAAAAAAAAAAACACCTCAGAACGGCTAAGTAACCTCACAGGAGTTCCACAGCAGAGGCAAAGCTCGACTCAGGTCCCCTGTCCTTAGCCTGGCACTTCTCTCGGCACATTTGATAGCAAGGCTTGGAATTAACATCTACCTTATATGTTTAACGAAAGAAAATGTACCTGATGATGAAAACAGGTAAAGCTTCAATAATGTCAATATGACATCTCAATTGAGAGCACGTCAATTTAGGGACTAACTATAAACCTGAAAATACATTGAACACTATGGTAAAACGAATTACCACTGAATCACAATGGCAGACAATATTTAGTCAACAAACAAGATATTTTGTTGGTTGAAATGTAACAAAACAGGATTTTATTGACAGTGCTGTTCAATTAAGCAGAAATCAATAAAATACATAGAGAAGATAAATTTATATTGTGCATTGCTCTAGTAACAGGGCTTAAAATGTACAACTTCAGAAACATCAAAAAGGCAATTATCTTACAGTATAGCTAAAAACATTTAAAAAGAACTCATTCCATGGTGCCATCAATTCTAGATATATTTGACATATAAAGGAGATTGAACAAAAATTATTATATTTGGCCTAATGTACTCACTGCTATATAGAATGTGGTCCACTAGAGAAGGGAATGGCAAACCACTTCAGTGTTCTTGCCTTGAGAACCCCATGAACAGTATGAAAAGGCAAAATGATAGGACACTGAAAGAAAAACTCCCCAGGTCGGTAGGTGCCCAATATGCTACTGGAGATCAGTGAAGAAATAACTCCAGAAAGAATGAAGGGATGGAGCCAAAGCAATACCCAGCTGTGGGTGTGACTGGTGATAGAAGCAAGGTCCGATGTTGTAAAGAGCAATATTGCATAGGAACCTGGAATGTTATGTCCATGAATCAAGGCAAATTGGAAGTGGTCAAACAGGAGATGGCAAGAGTGAATGTCAACATTCTAGGAATCAGCAAACTAAAATGGACTGGAATGGGTGAATTTAATTCAGGTGACCATTATATCTACTACAGTGGGCAGGAATCCCTTAGAAGAAATGGAGTAGCCATTATGGTCAACAAAAGAGTCCAAAATGCAGTACTTGGATGCAATCTCAAAAACAAAAGAATGATCTCTGTTTGTTTCCAAGGCAAACCATTCAATATCACGGTAATCCAAGCCTATGCCCGAACCAGTAACGCTGAAGAAGCTGAAGTTGAATGGTTCTATGAAGACCTACAAGACCTTTTAGAACTAACACCCAAAAAGGATGTCCTTTTCATTATAGGGGACTGAAATGCAAAAGTAGGAAGTCAAGAAACACCTGGAGTAACAGGCAAATTTGGCCTTGGAGTACGGAATGAAGCAGGGCAAAGGCTAATAGAGTTTTGCCAAGAGGAAAGTGGTCCCTTCAGGACACTCTGAAGAAGGATTGAGAAAGGATGAGACCAGTATTTCCAGAGAGAGAGCATTCTGTGTTATAGATCTCCTCTTGTGCATTTGATACAGAAAGTTTAGTAAAGTCCTGCAGTCAAGTCGGGAAGTGCCCTTCCCTGGCAGGTCCCAAACTACAGAACTCATTTCTCCTTGGAATGTACTTCGAGGACACCAAACTCTTGACTTTCAACCGCCTCACTGGCCATTCCTCCTCAGTTTCTTGCTGACTCCTCCTTGTCCAGATCTAGCTTGCAGTGCCCCAGAGTGCAGCCCTTGCTTCCCTTTTCTTCTCTACCTTCTTTCACTTGGTGACCTTGTATGGTCAAATACTTTTAAACACCATTTGATGCCTGCAACTCTCAAATGTATATCTCCAGTCCAAAACACACTCTGGAACTACCAAATTTCTACACTGATTGGGTGTTTTTCAGTTTTCTTTCTTTTTGGAAAGACAAATGGAACCCGTGCTCTTCTTCATCAAGGCCGCTCTGCGCGTAGTCTTTCCACGCACTTGAAACAAATTCTATTCCTCTAGAGCTCCTCCTCAAAACCTTGCAATTGTCCTAGACTCCTTTCTCTCACACCCAACACTTAACCCACAGGAAATCTCATGGGCTTCCCTGGTGGCTCAGACGGTAAAAGCGTCTGCCTGCAATGCAGCAGACCCAGGTTCCATCCCGGGCTTGGGAAGATCCCCTTGGGAAGGAAGCGGCAACACACTCCAGTACTCTTGTTTGGAAAATCCCATGCACAGAGGAGCCTGGTGGGCTCTAATAAAGTCCATGGGGTCACAGAGAGTCGGACATGAATAAGCAACTTCACTTTCACTTTCAACCATCAAAACATACTCAGAACGAATCACTTCTCACTGCCTCCCGTGACACCATCCTCACTCTAACTGTCATATTCTATCACCTGCGTTGATAGGTAAAAATATCAGAAAAAAGAAGAATAAAAAAAAAAATAAAAAAATATATCAAAAAAAAAAAGAATAGGTAAAAACCCTATTCTTCCAGCCTTATTACCTTTAAGTATATTATCGACACAGCGATCATTGAAATCACAAGTCAGAGTGTGTCAATCTTAAATTATAACCTCCTCATCCAGTGGCTCCCCCTTTCATTCACAGAAAACGCGTGACCCTTCATTATGTTCCCGGGACCTGAGACCTGCTCTCACCGCTTCTCACTCTCATTCCCTATCCTCTCAGCTCCCCCTGCTCAGAGCTCCTCACTGCACCCCAGACAGTCCAGATATGTCCCTGCCTTTGCCTTTGAAATAAACACATCCTCTGACTAGAATGTTCTTTCCCCAGAAATTAAGCAGTTTAGTTTACTAGCTTCCCAGTTCAAGGTTTTGGTCAAATGTCACTTTCTTGTGTAAAAATTGATCAGTGGATGCCTCTGCATGGTAAGCATGAGATATTTTATTTTATCTACTATTTTTATTTTATGTAGTAGGAATATATTGTATTTATTTAATAACATTCACTCTTTTGCAGTTATTAAAGCAGCATATATCCTGCTTTGTTTTTATGCCCTGGCATTTAGCATCTTCCAATATAATATATAGTTTATTTATTAAGTGCCACTCAGCATAGAATGTAACTCCCAAGAAAGAGTCTTCATTAGTTTTATTCACTATTACAAGCATCTGAAAATATCTTTGACACACAGTAGGTGATCAATAAATACTACTTTAAGTGTATAAATGAAACATACGTGTCCACAAGTAATAGAGAACGACTGTGTGATGTTTCTGTTGTGTTAGTTGCTCAGTCGTGTCAGACTCTTTGTGACTCCGTGGACTGTAGCCTGCGAGTCTCCTCAGCCTGCGAGTCTCCTCTGGCCATGAAATTCTCTAGGCAAGAATACTGTAGAGGGTAGCTATTTCTTTTTCCAGGCATCGAACTCACGTCTCCTGCTTTGCAGGCAGAGTCCCGACTGTCTGAGCTACCAAGGAAGCCCTTACTGTTCAACACTTGACATTTATCATTTTCTCCTTAGTATTTTGGCAAAAATTAGACCTAGGTGAAAAAGACAACATTAGAGGATCGGCTTCCCTGGTGACTCAGACGGTAAAGAATCTGCCTGCAATGAAGGAGAATCGAGTTCAATCCCTGGGTCGGGAAGATCCCCTAGAGAAGGGAATGGCTACCCACTCCAGTATTCTTGCCTGGAAAATTACATGGACATAGGAGCCTGGTGGGCTACAGTCTGTGGGGTCACAAAGAGTTTGGACACAATTGAGCAACTTTCACTCTTGCTTTCCTGGCAAAAATGTTTATATTACTTGCCTACACAATTTTTTAGATTTCTGTAAATTAACAGATGGGCCTTAATTCTCATAAAATTAAAAGTTGAAATAAACATCAATACATCTAAGAGCCTAACGAGACTTCTAACCATGTATCTGAATCACCTTGGAATTTTTGTAAGAATATATCATCTATGGCCCATCTCAGCAGAACAGTTCCTTAAGGACGCTCTTGCACAGAAGCAATCACCACTGAGGAGTCTGTGTTTTGGTTAACACCGCCAATAACCAGGAAATGTAGAATAGTTAATGGGCTTCCCTGGTAGCTCAGCTAGTAAAGAATCCGCCTGCCATCAGGAGACCCCGGTTCCATTCCTGGGTCAGTAAGATCCCCTGGAGAAGGGACAGGCTACTTACTGCAGTGTTCTTGGGCTTCCCCAGTGTCCAGATGGTAGAGAATCCACCTGCAAAGCAGGAGACCTTGGTTCGATCCCTGGGTTGGGCAGATCCCCTGGAAGAGGGCCTGGCAACCCACTCCAGTACTCTTGCCCGGAGAATCCCATGGACAGAGGATCCTGGCGGGCTGCAGTCCCCGGGGTCGCAAACAGTTGGACACAACTAAGCGACTAAGTACAGCACACAATAGTTAATACTTACTCTTAAAGAATATTTAGGCCAAGCTTTACTATTTCTCACTGTTATGGTTTCATTTTTAGTTCTTCCAATTCTTCCAATATTCAACTAAATTTTCCTTGTGGAAATTCTTCCAATACTCAACTAAATTTCCCTTATTGAAATACAAAGATATCTTTTATAAAGATAGAATTTATAAAGAGGAAAAACCAATGGGCCTGCTTACCTGAATTTCAAGCATTTTGGTAAAATTACTCATAATGCTTAAAGAGACATTTGGGGAAAAACCATTTATAGTTTTAATATTTTGACTTTTTGAATAAAATGGAAAGTTATATTCTAATTATTACTGAAAGGTTGAATTATGCAAAAATTTCACTGATATATGTGGGAGTATTATTTAGTTGTAAGAACTATGAACTGAAAATAGTTTTTATTTGTTTTATAAAACATACTGTAGAACCTCATTAATTGGCATCAATTGGTGGAAAGTGCTGTTTGATTTATAAAATGTTGCTTTATTACTTTAAACTACACACAGCATTTCTTTGTAAATCGCTTAAAGACTTACTAAAGGCATTGCTCCAATGAATAGATAAGATGTATAGAAACAAACAGCATTTCAGCTATTTAAAATAAATTGGGTGAAATGAAGCACCTGACATCACTTTCTAGAAGTTCACAAGACATTATCAGCATTTAATCAGTGGGCAGAAGAGAAGGCTTGAAAGTACCAGGAAGCAGCTCAGCCTCTAAACTGTCCCATGCTGTGTTTCAGTTGGACTCTCTGCGGCCCTACGGACCCTTACTGGCCTGGCTCCTCTGTCCAAGGGCTTCTCCAAGGCAAGAATACTGGAGTGGGTTTCCATGCCCTCCTCTAGGGGATCTTCCCAATCCAGGCATCAAACCACATCTCTTGTTTCTCCTGCACTGGCAGGAGGGTTTTTACTACTAGTGCCCCTTGGGATCACAAACTGTACTCTTTAAAACACTGTTTATTCATTTATTGAAAAACCTCTTCTTCAATGATTATCAAAGATAAAACGCTAAAGGATTATGAGTTCCTAATGAAACACTTAATGAACTGTTATGTTTTAAATTGCAAACTCTAGATTTTAGTTGTAGTTATAAAATGGGGATATGCTACCCTTTAGTGACAATCTACCACTAAGTCAGGCTATGAAGTAACCACTTCCACAGCCACATGGGGACAAGGAAATATCATAAACCATACTCAGAGAATAAAAGCTTTACTAAGGTCTGAAAGCCAAGCAAAAGAATAACCTTCAGAAATTTCTCTGAAAAAAAAAAAGGCATATACCAAATAGTTACCAAAAATCATGAAATAAGAAAATTAACCTAGTAGGGTCCTTGGTCTATATAATAAGATCCTTATTATCTTATAGGACAGTAAAGGAGAGTAAAAAATTATAATTCACAATGTACTGCATAGATCACTATGGCTCAATTAATTTAAAAATCACAATAATCATGATAATTTAAACACTTCATATTCATATCCAGATTTATCTGGAATTGGAAATTTCAAATGCAATCTTTTTTCCTATGGAGACATTTCCTGTGAATTCATTTAACAATCAAACTATACTACTTAGAAAAACATAAACTAAAAATTATTCAAATATCATCTATAGTATCATTAACTATAACAGTTCTACGTATGGACTGCATCCAGTTACTCAGAAAAAACCAAGGACACAGCTCAGGCTTTTCAACCCTGGCATTGTTAACCTTTGAGGTTGAGTATTTCTTTGTTGGGAATAAGAAGAGGGGCTGTGATGGGCACTGTGTGATATTTAGCAGCATCACTGGCCTCTATCAACTAGATGCCAAGAGCATCCACCAGCTGAGAAAATCGAACATGTCTGGAGATACTTCGAAATGACTCACGGGTGTCAAAATTGTCCCTCGATAGAAACCACCAACATAAGATGAAAGGAGGAGGAAAGGAAGGGGAAGACAGAAAACGTATTTACACCAAGCATTCTTAAACAGTTAATAAATCTATATAAAATAAAGTTGAATTGCTAGTTGCTAGATTTAAATGTGTTTATTGTAGTTAAAAGATATTTATAAGAAAAAATCTTTTTAAGGAAAATCAATGTTTTATATTGTGAAAACAATAAAAACGTCATCAATCTCAGATAAACGTCTACTGTTCTTAATAAGAAAAAATTAATAAGTATCTTTTTCTTATTTCTTATTTCTACCTTAAGAATAACACCCTACCTTCCTGCTGTATCCCAGCAATAAAAACAATTGCAGTCTTTGTTTTCAGACTTAAAGGCAAGAGAAGAGCTTTTTCCTCTGACTCTACAGGTGGTTTCTGAAAGCGCTCTCCAGGTGACCTGAGGTGCCCGACAAGTTTATTTTGCATTTACACACAAGTTTAATAGGACCTGCATATTAACAAGAGTAACAACTTGTTATAGCAGCCCAAATTAATTTTTGCACTCACTTATTACCCATATACAACTCTCTCAAGTTTCCCCGTCGTTTCCTCTTTCCTTACCATAGACGTAACCGACCGTGCGTCTTCTTCGTAATTGACGACGGGAGGCGGCTCTTTCCCGTCGTTTTCCTGCACCTTTTGCTCCAGCAGTTCTTTCTGTGCTGCAAACTTCGCCTCGGTGCATCTCAGCTGCTGGACTGACTGCTTCAGCTCTTCAAGGGCCTGTTTTTGGCTTAGCAGAAGTACAATGCTAAAAGAGAACACATTTAATATAAGCTATTTCAACTACTTTCAGAAATAAAGACTTTGAAGGAAACTATATACTGTATATATGTAGATTATGTTCCTTTCTTCATTTTCCTCTTTGCAAGAGTCTTTCAGAACTATATGAAACTAAACAGACTTTGAGTCATCACAGTAGTTGTTAAACGCTAGCATTAACAAAATTGAGGGAAGCGTTTGGAAGCAAAAACCAAATTCAAAATGCTTTCAAATTATTACGATCTATGGCACTCATTTTATTTTATAGCTAAACCGTCTACCTCACAAAGTACAGACATTTTGGTCCAGAAATGTAGAGACTAAAGTGAATTAATATGACTGAAGCAGAATCTTAATTTATTTCAAATCTCAAATGGAATATAGCTAAAATCAGATCTGTGCCTAGAGAAGAATAAATCAAATCAAGGTGACAGTTGAAAGCAAGCTGTGTGCCTACTGTGAGGATTGTGTGCTTAGAGCTAGGGAAAGTTTTCCTTACAAGGACTAAACAAGTGTAAGTCCTCAAATCTTTCCAATATACACCACTATAAAGACAGTAGACCTCTTCATTCCTTCTTTAGAGAACTACAGAGGCCACACGTTACCTTATTGTGATTTTTTTTACCCTTCAAGGCTGTCCCTAATAGGAATTTCAAATTAATTTGCCCATCTTAAAGCCATCAGAAAACAGGCAGCAGTGATGAGAAACACCTTGAAAATGCTGTCATATTTAGTATATTAGTATCTGAAAGAACTGTGCCGTGCACTGCTGAAAGCAAGTTAATAACAGATTACAGACAGTCTGGAAAAAGACAGTCTCTTCAGCAAATGCTGCTGGGAAAGTTGGACAGGGCATGTAAATCGATGAGGTTACAACACGCTCACCACACACAAAATAAACTTAAAATGGCCTAAAGACTTAAACGTAAAACAAGATGCCTAAAAACCATAGAAGCGATCATAGGCACCATGGTCCTACTGCATAACATAGAGAACTATATTCAACACTCTGTGACAAACTGTCATGGAAAAGAACATTTTTTAAAAGTATATTTGTGTATAACTAAATCACTTTGCTGTACAGGAGAAATTAATACAATTGTAAATCAATTACCCATCAATTTAAATAACTGATCAAAAACCTGAGAAGATAAGACATAGACTAGGAGAAGAGATTTACAAAAGACATATCTGATAAAGGACTGTTATCCAACATATACGAAGATTTCTTAAATTTCAATAATAAGAAAACAAGCAAACTTCTTTAAAAATGAGCCAAAGACCTTAACAGATAACCTTACCCAAGAAGATATACAAATGACAAATAAGCATTTGAGAAAACGCTTCACATTATATGCCACCAGGAAAACGCAAATTGAAACAACCATGAGAGAGTATTAGACATTATGAGAAAGGCCAAACCCCGGAACACTGACAACGCCAAACGCTGGTGAAGGTGTGGACTGGGATTACTGACTGGGGTGCACAGGTACAGCCACTCTGGAGGACAGGCTGGCAGTTTCCCGCAAACTAGGCATGCTTCCACCATGTGATCCAGCAATCCTATTCCCTGCTGTTTACCCAAATAAGCTGCAAACTTACGCTCACACAAAAGCCCACACATGGATATTTACAGCAGCTTTATTCATAATTGCCAAAACTAGGAAGCAACCAATATGTCAGTCATCAGAAGAAAGGATAACTCCAAGGGAATACTTTTCATGACTCAAAAGAAACAAGCTACTAGACCACTGAAGACATGGAGGACCCTTAAAAGGACATTATTAAGTGAAAGAAGCCAATCTGAAAGGCTACATAATGCATGATTCCAACTATGTGACATTCTGTACAAGGCAAAGCTATATAGAGACAGTAAAAGGATCACGGCTACCAACAGCTGGGGATGGGGGGTGGATGAATGTGTGGGGTACAGAATATCTTAGTAAAAAACACCCTATATGATGCCATAATGATGGGCATACGTCATTATACATTAATTCAAACCCACAGAATGTACAACACCAAGAGTGAAACTCAATGTAAACTACGGACTTAGAATGATAAGAATGTGTCATTCTAGATTCATCAACTGTAACAAATCTGATGCTCTGGTAGGCAGTGCTGATAATGTGGGAGACTATGTGTTGTGGGAGCAGAGGGATATCAGAAATCTCTGTACCTTTCCCTCAGTTTTGCTGTGAAATTTCAACTCCTCTAAAAAAGTCTTAAATTTGAATCATGATACATCAGTACAGATTTAACAGAATGGCTCAGATAAAAAGTAATGACAATATCAAATGCTGGTGAAGATGAGGAGAGATTATCACCAACACATTGCGAGTGGGAATGCATAATGGTATGTGCATGCATGCAAGACGCCTCAGTCGTGTCTGACTCTTTGTGACCCTAGGGACTGTAGCCTGTCAGACTCTTCTGGCCATGGGGTTCTCCAGGCAAGGATACTGGAGTGGGTTGCTCCTCCAGGGGATCTTCCCGACCCATGGATCAAAGCTATGTCTCTTATGTCTCCTGCACTGGCATAGGGTTTATGGGATCTTTCTGCATTAATTCTTCCAATGATATGAGTGAGTGAGAGTCACTCAGTCATATCCAACTTTCTGCAAACCTATGGACTGTAGCCCACCAGGCTTCTCTGTCCATGGGATTCTCCAGGCAAGAATACTGGAGTAGGTTGCCATTTCCTTCTCCAATGGTAATTATCTCCATTAAAAATTAATTTAAAAATATGTATCACTGGGAGTTCCCTGAGAGTCTAGTGGTTAGGATTCAGCACTTTCACTGCCACGGCCTAGGTTCAATCCCCGGTTGGAGAACTGACATGCCACAAGCCACACGATGCAAGCAAAAAGAGAAAAAAAAGTTTCACTACTATTGGCGCTTCCTGTTGGAATGTGAGGTTTTTATTATCTCATCTACCTTGGGTTCTTATATAATCTCTTTTACAAACAGGCCTTTTATAATACTTATTCAGGAGTTCTAAATATCTATTGTGCCATATAAGCAATCACTTGGACATTTTGAGACACTATCCTAACACCAAGAATAGGAAATACATAAATGGAATACTATGCAGCCATAAAAAAGAATGAAATACTGCCATTTGCAGCAACATGGCTGGTACCTAGTGATTATCATACTAAGTGATATAAATCAGAATATAGACAAATATCATATGCTATCACTTACATATAGACTCTAAAACAGAAATGATAGAAATGAACTTATTTATAAAACAGAAAAAGACTCACAGATGTAGAAAACAAACTTATGATCACCAAAGTAGAAAGGTGGCAGAGAGGGATAAGTCAGGAGTTTGGGATTCATATATATACACTCTACTATAAACAATGGGAAACAGATGAGGAAACAGTGGCTGACTTTATTTTGGGGGGCTCCAAAATCACTGCAGATGGGGACTGCAGCCATGAAATTAAAAGACGCTTACTCCTTGGAAGGAAAGTTATGACCAACCTGGATAGCATGTTAAAAAGCAGAAACATTACTTTGCCAACAAAGGTCCGTCTAGTCAAGGCTATGGTTTTTCCAGTGGTCATGTATGGATGTGAGAGTTGGATGGTGAAGAAAGCTGAGTGCAGAAGAATTGATGCTTTTGAACTGTGGTGTTGGAGAAGACTCTTGAGAGTCCCTTGGACTGCAAGGAGATCCAACTGGGTGTTCATTGGAAGGACTGACGCTGAAGTTGAAACTCCAATACTCTGTCCACCTCATGTGAAGAGTTGACTCATTGGAAAAGACCCTGATGCTGGGAGGGGTTGGGGGCAGGAGGAGAAGGGGACGACAGAGGATGAGATGGCTGGATGGCATCACCGACTCGATGGACATGAGTTTGGGTAAACTCCGGGAGGTGGTGATGGACAGGGAGGCCTGGCGTGCTGCAACTCATGGGGTCGCAAAGAGTCGGACACGACTGAGGAACTGAACTGAACTGGACTATAAATAAAGTACATAATCAACAAGGACCTACTGTATAGCACAGGGAAGTATACTCAATATCCTGTACTAACCGACATAAGAAAATAATCTGAAACAGAATGGATATATATGCAGATAAACGAACCACTTTGCTGTACCCCTGACACTAATACATTACAAATCAAGTATATTCCAACATAAAATAAAAATTTAATTTACTAAACAAGTAAGTAAATAGATAAGTATCCTGGCTTTTAATTTAGTTGTTTTTAAGAACAATGAGATTTGGGAGAGATATATGCCGTATTATATTGTTCTAGTCCAAACTTCTTTTAGTTAATACATCTGATCAGAAAATTAAGGAGCAATATTACCTTCATCCAATTAAGTTCACTGAGCTTTATGTATAATGACCATTTCAAATACATTATCATCTTATTATTGTTTAATAATTACCTTTTAAAAAAATTGCTGTAATCACTGATTATTTTATATGCTTACAACACCATTCAACAAAAAAGCTATACATATTTCAGTAAGTTAATTATAATAAATGCATGACTGTATCAAACAAGATGCACAGGAAACTACAAATAAACCTGAAGCGTGGAAAGGATCAGGACTTCTGCATGTGCTGTTTACTCCCATTTCTAACTACTCTTCCCACGCGCTCTTCACTTGGAGGACAGCTTCTGTCCTTAAAGTGAAAGTGTGAGATGCTCAGTCGGGTCCAACTCTTCGCGATCCCACGGACTGCAGCCCACCGGGCTCCTCTGTCCATGGGACTCTCCAGGCAAGAACACTGGAGTGGGCTGCCGTTTCCTTCTCCAGGGGATAGTCCTGAGCCAGAAATCAAACCCAGGTCTCCCGCACTACGGGCACATTCTTTACCATCTAAGCCACCAGCGAAGCCCTTCTACCCTCGGGTCTCAGCAAAAACGCCATTTCCTAGAAGACCCCTGATCACCTATGTTAAGTGAGTGCTCCTCTGTTATCCTCCTACCTGAGCTCCTTGTTTCATAGTAATTACCAAAATGGTTAATTTCTCGTTTTACTGGTCTACTCTACAGAAGCACAAGCTTCATGAGCCATATGCCCATATGTCTTACATTTCACTGCATTCATAGCACCTAGTAGATACAACAGAAACATTCTGAGACAAAAATAAAAAACAGATACCTGAATTTGCAAACCAGAACAACACTCCAGATGGTTCAAGCATTACCTTCACTATAAGCTAGATGTGAATCTTTGCAAGTCTCTGAAAATTTCTGGCCCTCAGATATCACATAATTTTCAAGATTAGACAATCAAATGATCTCTCTAGATTCCACATGGCTCTAAAAGTTATGATTTTATAATGTGTAGAGTATTTCTAAGTACCAGGTGATAACGGTACATAACAATACAAAACTGAATTACCATTCACTTTCTGGAGTCAAATCAAGCATTAAAACAAGTAGCAACATTACCAGTTCTTTATGCCAATGAGTCATAAATGACATATGCTTGGTGTATTTTCCCATAAACTATTTTCTAATACAATAGTCAAGGATCATAAATCAGGAAAAAATGGATATTACTTCCACTTGAATAAATATGTTTTGGAAGTAGTAAATAAAGATATGTATAATAGAGTGACACTTTGTGTTGTATTAAATTATACCATTTCAAAAAGTTGGTTTTATTTCTTTCATCTTATTTCTTTAAATAAAAATTTGCAATAGCTATATTTCAACTAAGACCTGCATTATTTATATAAGCCAAAAATCTGTGTTTCTTAGTGTGAATTTAATGTCACATAAAAACCATTCTTTAAGTTCATTTTTCACTTTATATAATTCAATTATAAGAATCAAAGTTATCAAATGATTTTGCAAGTAGTTTATTTTTTCACTGTTATTATGTTTTGGAAAAACTTATGCCAAATCTAAATTCAAAGGTTTTAACATTAGTCTCTCATATATTATACTTTCATAAGAACATGAGTGCTATTGCTAATAAGTAAAAATTCACATAATTTCATTAATTTGGAGATAACTTAAAAAGGCAAATATATTATATAGGGTATTTTTAGTATTGGGGAAATGTAGTTTTGTTTCATTGTTTTATTACTTTTAATTAACATGATATTTGAAGCTAAAAAATTTCTGGAGTAAAAATAAATCTTTGAAATTAGATGAAAATTGCTTTTAATCATACATTTAAATAAGTATCTGTAGACATATATACAGGGCTTCCCAGTGGCTCAGTGGTAAAGAATCTGTCTGCAATGCAGGAGAAGTAGGTTTGAGCCTTGGGTCTAAAAGATCCCCTGGAGAAGGAAATGGCAATCCACTGCAGTATTCTTTCCTGGAAATTTCCATGGATAGAGGAACTTGGCAGGTACAGTCCATGGGAGTCACAAAAAAGTTGGACATGACTTAGTGACTAAACAGCAACAGACATACATAGAAATAAAAATGTTTAAGAAATATTCAGAAGATGAAATGCAAACATTTACCCTAGAATTCATTTCAGACTGTTTGTTTTGCAAATTATTTTAACATATAGTTCAAAGACAAACTTCAACCCTACCAATGTCTAAATTAATGAGATTTCACAATGACTACTTAGTTATATAAATATACTTAACATTTTCAACATTTTCAAGATTATGCTCTGAAGTTAACAACAAAAACTCCATGATAACAGAGTGCAAACAGAACTTGGGTTAAACCAGACTCATTTGTTGAACTTCCAGACATATTTATCCTTTCTAACTTACTCTCCTAAGAACCCTACTAAAATCATGAAATCAAGCAATTGCTGTGATCAGACAGAAACTTTGGAGTCAGGAACTCATGCGTTTTCTATCCCTTCCTAGGTGTGTGATTTTAAGTTATCTAAATTCTCTAAGTCTTAAAGGTAAAATCCACATAATTACATGGAGAACATAATGAAGATAGCATTAAAGTGAACTAATATATATAAAATATCCAGCATAATATGTGGAATAGAGTAAGAACTCAAGAGGTGTTGTTTCCCACATATCCATCACCCTTTAAGCCTCCTCTCCTCGCATCCCATTCTTATCTCCTGATAAATGTAAACAGGTGGAGAAACGCAGATCACACTGATTATGCAGATGAAGAGAGAACTGAAGATATGAGCCCAGAAAACATACCAAAAAAATAAAGAATCTCACAAATTCTAGGTTAAGATAACCCTTAAAGTTTGTCTCCTCCAACAATATATAACCAGACATGCTGGTGAGAGGCTCCTACTGTATTTCTTTATATCTAACAAAGTTTAAAACAAGTCATTTACAATGTGTACATTTACAAAACTGTAAAAAGTAGAACTACTTAGTCATTGGTAGACCGTGCAGAGATTCAGTTGCAAATAAAGAAAAACAAAAGATAATTATATTTTTAATTTTATATGTGCAATGGTTGATAAAATTTATTTTCATAATCCAAAGGAAATCTAACCCTGATTCAATACTGAAAATTTTCAGATTTATTAAAGGAATATCCAGAGTAACTCATATTTTCCTGTTCTCACCTTTAAAAGGCTCAACAATTTCAATATGACATTTAATACCAAGTTGTAATAAGAGCCATAGTAATAAGTGGGAGTGGAGAAGGAAATGGCAACCCGCTCCAGTACTCTTGCCTGGAAAATCCCATGGACAAAGGAGCCTGGTGGGCTACAGTCCATGGCACTGCAAAGAGCCGGACACGACTGAGCGACTTCACTTTCACTTTAAGTGGGAGAGGTAGGCTCCTACTCATCTGAGTTCCATACTAGAATGATGGTGTTGCCATTCACTAAAATTGAAAAATAAATAAATAAAATACTAAAAGTGAACTAGGTTGGGCTGGGCTGGATTGTATTTAGAGGATTTTTAATTCAGTCTTTTAGACATGAGAAATGTAGGGTACTACTAAGACATCCAAGGAGGCATGTCAAGTAAGCAACCGATTACGTGGGCATAGCGTTCCCAGAGGAAACCTGAGCTCAAGTACTAAGCACGCATCATCTTCGGGGACCACCCGGGGCAGAGCACAGGAAGGAGGGCGGCACGGCCCGGGACCACGCCGTGGGTGACTCCAAAATAAACTGGCCAGGGGGGAGAACGAGCTTATAAAGGAGGAGGGGCCAGAAAGGGAGAAGTAAGAGCTGGTATCTTGGTTCACAAAGGCCAAGGGGAAAGAAGGCAACAAAGATACTTTGAGGAGGTCAAGCAAGACAGTTGCAAAATTTATCGATGTAAATATTGTCATTGAGTATTGTCGGCCTTTACACTGTATACTGGAAAGGCTGTATATAGTCACCTTGCTTATTTAACTTACATGCAGAGTACATCATGAGAAACACTGGGCTGAATGAAGCACAATCTGGATTCAAGACTGCTGGGAGAAATATCAATAACCTTAGATATGCAGATGACACCACGCTTATGGCCAAAAGCATAGAGGAACTACGCTTTCCTCTGAAAGAGGAGAGTGAAAAAGCTGGCCTAAAAAACAACATTCAAAAAATGAAGATCATGGCATCTGGTCCCATCACTTCATGGCAAATGAATGGGGAAACAATGGAAACAGTGAGAGACTTTATTTTCTTGGGCTCCAAAATCACTGTAGATGGTGTCTGCAGTCATGAACTTAAAAGACACTTACTCCTTGGAAGAAAAGCTATGACCAAGCTAGACAGCATTACTTTGCCAGCAAAGGTCCATCTAGTCAAAGCTATGGTTTTTCCAGTAGTCATGTATGGATGTGAGAGCTGGACCATAATGATGGATGAGTTTGGAAGGACTGATGCTTTTGAACCATGGTGCTAGAAAAGACTCTTGAGAGTCCCTTGGACTGCAAGGAGACCAAACTAGTCCATCCTAAAGGAAATCAGTCCTGAATAGTCATTAGAAGCACTGATGCTGAAGCTGAAACTCTAATACTTCGGCTACCTGATGCAAAGAACTGACTCCCTGGAAAAGACCCTGATTCTGGGAAAGATTGAAGGCAGGAGGAAAAGGGGATAACAGATGAGATGGTTGGATGGCATCATCAACTTAGTGGGCATAAGACTGAGCAAGCTCCGGGAGTTGGTGATGGACAGGGAGGCCTGGCGTGCTGAAGTCCTTGGGGGTTGCAAAAAGGAGGACACAACTGAGCGATTTAACTGAATTTAGCTGAAAGGTCATTGATCTTTTTTGTATAGTTCTTCTGTGTATTCTTGCCACCTCTTCTTAATATCTTCTGCTTCTGTTAGGTCGGTACCATATCTGTCCTTCATTGTCCCTATCTTTGCATGGAATGTTCCCTTGGTATCTCTAATTTTCTTGAAGAGATCTCTCATCTTTCCCATTCTATTGTTTTCCTCTATTTCTCTGCACTGATCACTGAGGAAGGCTTTCTTATCTCTCTTTGCTATTCTCTGGAACTCTTCATTCACCTAGAGCCAGACATCTTGGAGTGTGAAGTCAAGTGGGCCTTAGGAAGCATTACCACGAACAAAGTCAATGGAGGTGATAGAATTCCAGTTAAATTATTTAAAATCCTAAAAGATGATGCTGTTAAAGTGCTACACTCAATATGCTAGCAAATTTGGAGAACTCAGCAGTGGCCACAGGACTGGAAAAGGTCAGTTTTCATTCCAATCCCAGAGAAAGGCAATGCCAAAGAATGCTCAAACTACTGCACTACTGTACTCATTTCACATGCTAGCAAAGTAATGCTCAAATTCCTTCAAGCTAGGCTTCTATAGTATGTGAACCAAGAACTTCCAAATGTACAAGCTGATTTAGAAAAGTCAGAAGAAGCAGAGATCAAACTGCCAACATCTGCTGGATCATAGAAAAAGGTAGAGAGTTCCAGAAAAATATCTACTTCTCCATCATTGACTACACTAAAGCCTCTGACTGTGTAGATCACAACAAACTGTGGAAAATTCTTAAAGAAAAGGGAATTCCAGACCACCTTACCTGCCTCCAGAAAAATCTGTATATAGGTTAAGAAGAAACAGAACCATACATAGAACAATGGACTGGTTCAAAACTGGGAAAGGAGTATGTCAAGGCTATGTATTATCACCCTGCTTTTTTAATTTATATGCAGTGTATATCATGTGAAATGCTGGTCTGGATGAAGCACAGCCAGAATCAAGACTGCCAGGAGAAATATCAATAACCTCTGATATGCAGATGACAACATCCTTATGGCAGAAAGCAAAGAGGAACTCAAGAGCCTCCTAATGGAGGAGGAAGATCAAGGAGATCAAACCAGTCAATCCTAAAGGAGATAAACCCTGAATATTCGTTGGAAGGATGCTGAAGCCAAAGCTCTAATACTTTGTCCACCTGATGCGAAGAGACAACACATTTAAAAAGACCCTGATGCTGGGAAAGATTGAAGGCAGGAGGAGAAGGGGACGACAGAGGATGAGATGGCTGGATGGCATCACCGACCTAAAGGACATGAGTTTGAGCAAGCTCTGGGAGAAGGTGATGGACAGGGAGGCCTGGCATGCTGCAGTCCACAGGGTCGCAAAGAGTTGGACTGACTGAGCAGCTGAACAAGAAAGTCGTTGAGAATCTTACAGATACCTACTTCAGTAATGCTGGGGCAGAAACCAGGTGTTCGTGGGTTAAGTCCTAAGTGAGAGTCGAGGAAATGAGTGCACATTAGCACTCTTAGAACAAGTCTGACTAAGAAAACAGAAGGCAAACACAGTAACTGAGAGAGAATACGAGGTTAAAGAAGGGTTATCTAGGGTGGGCAGAGAGGTGAGATTGTCTTTAGGAGTCGGGACTTACAAATATTTAAAAAGTGAGCACAGGACACAGTTGAGAAGAAAAGGTAAACATAATATACAAAACAATGCAAAATTTCAGGGAAAGTAAGAAACGATGTGATATAAAATAGGGACAAGAAATAGACGGGACAAGGAACAGACCCTTTATGAAAGGAAGGAAAGAGAGTGAGTACAGATGTGGTGAATTTAGACATGTAATCACAAAAAATGAGGCATGTGCCACCTGCTGATTTTCATTTTTTCCGTAATGTAGGAGACATCCATTTGTTGACTCTGATCAGGCATATAACAGGATCAGAGATTTGAGAGACATGGAAAATATCTGAAAAGTTGCACAGAGAGTGTGAGCAAGTCGTAGAGACCAGAGAAATGCCACACATCACAATTTCCTTGGAAGTCTTGACAAATCAAGCCAATTGTAAAAGTACGACAGCAGAGAAATGTACATGTTCTAGTCAGGGATTAGAGAAACCATACAAAAGTAACCCTTGCTGAAGATGCAAACAATGACCAAAGTCAGACTAGAAATTTTAAAGTTCAGATCAAAATTTAATCCGCAAACAACAGAGAACATAAGTACTGAAATCAGTAAACACAGGAGTACAGCAAAACGAGCCAGAGGATCCATGAGCATGTTTACTGATTCAGACACCAACACAAAAAGCAAGAGTAAGGCAACAGCACGGCGAACCTCAGGAGGACAGATGAGGCACGCTACTCCTTTTTCATAAGCTTACTTGCTTCCTCCTAACACAGCAGAAGCCAGCTTCCTGATTATCCAAGGGCACCCCACTCCAGTACTGTTGCCTGGAAAATCCCATGGATGGAGGAGCCTGGTGGGCTGCAGTCCATGGGGTCGCTAAGAGTCGGACACGACTGAGCGACTTCACTTTCACTTTTCACTTTGACGCACTGGAGAAGGAAATGGCAACTCACTCCAGCATTCTTGCCTGGAGAATCCCAGGGACGGGGGAGCCTGGTGGGCTGCCGTCCATGGGGTCGAGCAGAGTCGGACACGACTGAAGCGACTTAGCAGCAGCAGCAGCAGTTTCTTAGGGGCTTCCCTGGGGGCTCAGATGGAAAAGACAAGGAACTCACAGTGAGTATGCTGGGCTTTGACCTGTGCTGCGCTAAGTCGCTTCAGTCACATCCGCCTCTTTGTGACCCCATGGACGGGAGCCTGCCAGGTTGCTCTGTCCACGAGATTCTCCAGCCCAGAATACTGGAATGGGTCACCATTTAAGGCGGAGAAAAGACAAGTTTTAACGGGGCTCTTCAGAAAATAATTCAAGCCACTAAAACATCAAGACAAATGATAGGTAACATTATACGGATAAAAACACAAAATCATTCCTCTAGAGCCCTCGAAAGTAACTCAACCATACACAGCTTCATACTTTTATACATGAAATTTCAACTTCCGGAAATTTTATGTCTCTAATTCCATGTAAAATGAAGTACTTCTGTTAAATACATCAATTAAACTTTCTTCAAATTACTCCTGCTTTACTCACTCAGACTTCTTTTCATAGGTCTTGGAAGACTCCTCAATCCTCTTCTCCAGCTCCAGCACAGCCTCCTCCTTGTTTAAAAGCATCTGCTGTGTCTGCATTAGTTCCTCTGCTAAAGTTCTCAACCTAGAACGAAGTTTCCTCATTATCAGTCGACACATTAATTATGCTCACTTTATACTTACCAAAAAAAGCAATCATACACCTAAGGTTGCAATGTCCAAAAACAGCAGCCACATGTAGTTTAATTTAAATTAAATAAGAGTAAAATTTCAATTCCTCAGCTGCATTAGCCACATTTCAAGCACTGAACAGACACATACGGCTAATGGCTACCTCTCTGGACAGAGAAAAGAACATTTCAATAATCACAGTGAGTACTCTTGGGCAGTCTGTTTTAGAGGATTTTATTCATCAAATAGCAAAAGAGAAAAACAGGAAATGGAGAAAGAGAAAAGGACTAAAGAAAAAATACCTGTAATTCTCCCAGGAAGAGTGTATGGTGAAATAACGATTTTTGTTTTCAGACTAACATGTATTTATATTCTGTCTTTACCATTTTTTTTTTATGAGATCCTATGAAACTTGCTTAAGCTCACTGAATCTATTTTCTCACTCATATTTTAGGTACTGTAACACCTGTTTCAGTGCATTGTTTTGAAGCTGAAATACACTTATGTGTAAATAATGAATGGTACTTAATAGGCATCTGAGTAAATAACATCTAGTATTATTTGCATATGTTATCTCATTTAATTCTCACAACAAGCTATCAGATATATATTGTTATCCTTAAAGAAAGTAAGCCTCAGTCACATGGTAATTTAAATTAATATAAGCTATTTCTGTTTTCACATGTTGCAATAATGTTTTGGAGGTACTGTCTATACAGATTTGAAATTAGTATGTATAAAATTAGTATGTACCCACAGATCAGACATTTTCTGGTTACATAAAATACATCTGGTCCTGAATAGAAATATTTCTACCACAAAAACACACAACTGGAATCTAAAAAATAATACAAATGAACTTATTTTCAATACAGAAACAGACTGATAGACAGAAAATGAATTTATGGTTATCAAATGTGATAGAGAGGGGAGAAACAAATTAGGAGTGCAGCATTAACAGACACACATCACTGTATGTAAAACGGGTAAACAACAAGGGTTTCCTGTGTAGCACAGGCAACTGTATTTAATACCCTATAATAGTACACACTGCAAACAATCTATAAACAATATAATATTGGAAACTATAATAATATACACTGGCAATCTGAAAAAGGATAAATATATATGTGTAACTGAATCACTTTGCTATATACCTGAAACTAACACAGTATTTTGAATCAACTATAGCTCAATTAAAAAAACAAAAAATAAAATTGCTATAATCATAAAATATACACACACAGCTATCATATCACATTAAAATTTTTATTCTCTTTAAGCCTTTTAAAGCAAGACAGGAAACCCAAACTATACAAAATACTAAATAACCCAAGTATATGAAAATTTGAATAAAGTCAAACCATGAAGAAATATTTGTAATGGAAGTTACAAGTAAAAGCTCATGTAGAAAAATTCTTAGAAAAAAGTCAATCTACAATGAAAATGAACAAAAAACACAACTGGAAGTTCAAGAAAACTTCGAATGATCCATAAGTACACGCAGATATTTACAACCTGAACCACAATTTAAAATCTTCAGATTAAATAAACAGTAAATTATTTTTCACCTACTAAAATTGACAAGCATGAAAACGAGTGATAATATACGGTATTCTCAAAACTGTAGAAAGAATGAGAGGGGAAGGAAGGTAGGAAAGGAGACAGGAAGAAGGAAGACACACACTCTGTTGATGTGACAAAACCGACTCGAATTTTTTAGAGGTCAACTTGGAATTGTCTCTCAAACTTCATATTAGAATATCACTTGACCATCTAAAAATCTGTCTTATCAAAATACTTTACACGTGCTCACAATTAGTCCATATGAAGATGTTTGTACTACAATGTTTATAAAACTAGAAAATATTTAATTTTCCATCAACAGGGGAATAGCTGAATAAATCTTGATCCGATCTGAGAGTAACGATGCCATATACACACTGCCATCTGTAGAAGAGCCAGCCAGTGGGAACGTGCTGAGTGACCCAGAGGAGCCAGAGCTGGGGCTCTGTGGCGGGCTGGAGGGCTGGCTAAAAGGGCGGGGAGGTGCGAGGGGGGCTTCAGGGAGGGGCTGTGTACACTCGAGGCTGGTTCCTGCTGATGGACCGCAGGAGTCGTCACAACACTGCAATTATCCTCCAATTAAAGATGAAATAAGAGGTCTTAAAGAAACATAATAGTCATTCAAAAGAATGAGGTACACACATAAAAGGTTCTTCCAAGGCATAACTTAACTTAAAAGGCAGGAGGCAGAAAAGTACGTACAGCATGGCTCCACTTATACTGAAATAAATGTATGTGTATACATGCTACTGACTGAATTGCATTCCCTTAAAATTCTTATTTTGAAATTCTAACCCCCCAGTGATGATATCTGGAGAGGGGACTTCAGAAGGTAACTAGGGTTAGACAAGCTCACAAAGGTGGACCCTCATGATGGGATTAAGGTCCTCAGAGGAGATACCTGAGAGTTTTGCTCTCTCTCCCCAAGCCTAGCTGAAGCAGAGGTCATGTGTGTGCACAAGAAGGCAGCAGTCTACAAGCAGGAAAAGACTCTCGCCAGGACCCAAACTGGCTGTCACCTTGGTCTGGAGCTTGTAACATCCAGGACAATGAGAAATAAATTGTTATTGTTTAATCCACTCATTCATGGTATTTTATCATGGTGGCCATAGCACAGTAATACACTATGATATATTTATGTGTGGAGAAGAACCAGACTACTACAAACCAAACTTTCATCATCACTCTGATGGGTATGGGATTAGAATAGGGGGTGATTTAAGGACAAAAGGGCTTCCCTAGTAGCTCAGTTGGTAAAGAATCCACCTGCAATGCAGGAGACGCCAGTTTGATTCCTTGGCTGAGTAGATCTGCTGGAGAAGGGATAGGCTACCCACTCCAGTCTTCTTGGGCTCAGCTGATAAAGAATCAGCCTGCAATGCAGGAGACCCAGGTTCGATCCCTAGGTTGGGAAGATCCCCTGGAAAAGAGAAAGGCTACCCATTCCAGTATTCTGGCCTGGAGAATTCCATGGACTGTATAGTCCATGGGATCACAAAGAGTCGGACACAACTGAGTGACTTTCACTTTTGGACAAAAAAGTCTCTCATATTTTACTCTGTATTTATCTATATTATATTTAAATCTCATAACAAAAGTGAATTTGAATTTAAGCTATTAAATAAAAGGTAATGGAGACAGAAAAGGCAGAAAAACCATGAAACATGATAAGAACTCAAAATATAGTAATCCAGGTTATCTCATCCATGTTTAGAGTTAAGCAACATAATAAACCTCAACAGGTTTCTGAGGGCATTTTATACAAAACATAATCAGCGATGCTTATAATAATGATCCAGAATTGCAAGAGAAAAATTAAAGTATTTTTCATTAAGAATATACATATATTTATAAGAGACATACATCAAATCTAGTAAAATTATTTTGTTGATAGCAATACAAGGTTGGGTTAACTGGAAAATGCACTTCTGTGGAATAGTTCATACCCTGACTACTAGCCACAGAAAGTTACTATATTAAAACCTGAGGTCATTCTCAAGAAATCTACACTTCAACTTCTGGCTTCAAGTTACTCATTAATAACTACAAAACTATAAATTAATAACAGACATAATGCTTTGCTCTTTATAAAACTCTGCCGCATGCATGATCTGATTTCACCCTCACGGAAGTCTGGATCACAGGCCCCACCTCTGCGCCTGAGGGCCTAAGGACCAGCCTCCCTCACCGCCCTGGCCATGCTGCGCCAGAGACGACCCGGACAGACAGCTCCCCTCTCTGGCCGCCCTCCGCCCCGCTGTTCGTTTACTTCCCTCTCCACACCTTTCCCGAAGCTCTTCCTGCTCAGTCTCCGTTCACCCCGCTCTTCAACTCCTCACTCACTCATTTAAACCAGGTGCTTGCCAACCCCACCCCCTGTGTCAGGCACTCTGTTAAGACCCTAGGGTACAACCGTGAACAAGCTTGGCTTCAGGGAACTTAGATGCTAGGAGAAGAGACAGGGACCGTCTTCTTCCTCCAACCCTCTCTTCTCGTCCCCTTCTCTCCTCTCTTTGACTATTAGTGTTTCTGCCCTATTTCTTCCCAGTTCGCACTGTACCACACTCTCTGCTCCACCCTGGAACAAACACCTAACCCCACCGATCTGCAGCCGCAGGCTCCGCGGCCTCCCCTTCCCTGCTCAGCCCTCTCACCAAACTCTGTGTCTTTCACACTCCGCTCTGCACGTCCTGTTTCTCTCATCAGAATCTCACCCAGTTAGCTTTTTATGCAATTTCCTAATAACTCCCAAGGCTCTCCTGATTCCTATCGGTCTGAATTATCTAGAAAGAGAAACCAAAGAGCTACCTCAGTGTGGGAACAGCACAGTTTACGACTTTCCCCACCACGACAGCTAAACTGATACAGGAACCACACTGCAGTGAAGGAAGCCTTACTTCTCTACACAGACGTCATTAATACAGGACTGATTCTTCTCACGTAAACATTTTGTCATCAAGCTGATCACTTTACCTTCCACCTCAGAGTAAGAAAATTATTTGTGTTTGCAACTCTACACGTCTCTGCTGCATTCTGTAAAGCTCCTTACTCTGGTAAAAGAGACACCAGATCTAGAAGCAGACACCTTCAGGTTCAGTATTTACTCGGCTTTTCTAGACTTCCGTTTTCTCCTCTAATAAAATGGAAATTAATTTAATATCTAACCTAAAGGGTTCAGGTAGCTATGATACATGTTTTTAAAGTTTCTAGTATGGATTTTTAAGCATAGTATGTTCCCTATAAATGTAACTATATACTATTAACCAATTTTACTACTGATATCAAGAAATATTTTTCTGAAAAGTAACTAAATTTTGTCTTCTACCTTTTTTAAAGAATGTTTTGTTAACATTGGATGCAAAAATAAACACAGCTCCCAAGGCAGGGGTCAGACTGAATGTATTTTAAATAAAGCTTAAGAACAGGTTATACTATTTATACATTTTTCCCAGTTAAGGACAAGTAAAGAAATATTGTAAGAATTCTATATTAAAAGTAAATGACTTACTCATAATTCAAAGTTGTTTTTCCCTTAACAACAATGTCATTTCCAAGAACATTAACTTTTTGGAAATGTGAAAAACTTTAGTTCAAGAGAAATTAATGTAAGCCTGCGTGTCACTGCTATCCTTGACACAAAACAATAAAAAAATCTCTATACACAGACATACACCCTGATTTGATGTGACATAACAGTTAATAATATCAAAACAAGTCAAACACTGAGGAGTTTTATTACTGATTTCTTCACATATATGATTTAGGAAAATTAAAGGGAAGACACCCGATTGTGGTGAACACCACGTTTACCCTAGCTAACTGCAGTACAGCCCTCTTTTCACTTTGAAACGGGGTAAGAAGGGAGGAATGAGGGGAAAGCCAGAGAGTCCTGATCCGCTGTTTAAACCACCTGATACAGCCTAATTCTATTTCTCAGAGGTCACTGGCAAGTGTGAATTCTAACAAAGGATATTAAAATCCAAATCTGCTAATACTCTCACTTCCTCTAGCAAGCATTCAGCTTCCGAAAAATATCCCTTAGGCTTTCAAGGAGGAATCAGATTTGAAGTTTTGTACATGCTCAACTTTTGGAGGACACATGTACGCTCATTTGTGAGAAGACTGAGGTGGTCCTCATGCTTACTTCTCTTTTCAAATGTCTGATCTGTGCTAAAACTTTAACCCAGAAAGAAAGAAAACTGTTGCTGTTGTTCAGTCGCGAAGTCTTCGCAACTCCAGGGACTGCAGCACGCCACTCGCCCCGTCCCTCACTGTCTCCCGGACTCTGCCCAAGTGCACGCCCACTGAATCGGCGATGCCACCCAACCACCTCACCCTTTGTTGCCCTCTTCTTATGCCCCCAACCTTTCCCAGCATCAGGGTCTTTTCCAGTGAGTCAGCCGTTTGCATCAGGTGGCCAGAGTACTGGAGCTTCAGCATCAGGCCCTCCGATGTGCACTCAGGACGGATCTCCTTTAGGTCTGACTGGTGTGAACTCCCTGCCGTCCAAGGGACTCTCAAGCATCTTTTCCAGCCCCACAGTTGGAAAGGATCCTAACACCAGCTTATTAGATTCTCTAAAGAGTTGGAAACTCTAGAAGTTAAAACAAAGTCCTAGAAAAGCTAACAGTACTCCTGTTCTCTGGCTGGTCTGTTAGCTAGAGTTTACCACCTGTTTCGCTAAGCAGTGAAGGTTGGAAAAAGAAAGGAGATAAGAATAAGAAAAGAAAAGGGAGATCAGAGGAAAAGAAATGATAATATTAGCCAACTTTCCTTTTTCTAACTCTTAATCATACAAAGAAAACAGTGGTGCTTCTTGAGGCCTTAATCTTTTAGAGCCTTGGCACAAACAAAACATGGCCAAGCTTTATGCAAAATTTTCTTAAATAAAAATTTGAGCAAAGATAACCCTTTGAAGTCAAAACGTCTTAATGTTTCTCAGTCTCTATAGATTCTGTAAATCCAAAGTAGAAAAGACAAATGATTTAGAAGAATAGAATTATATAGGGAAAGCATTTTGCCTTTTTCGCACTTGCAGTAGAATGGATTAAGAGAAAAACATTCTAGTAGATACAGGTTATATAAAGATGATTTTTAAAGATTTAAATGTATTTAAAGATTGTTGTTCAGTCACTAAGTCCTATCTGACTCTTTCAACCCCATGGACTGCAGCATGCCAGGCTTCCCTGTCCTTCACCATCTCCTGGAATTTGCTCAAACTCATGTCCATTGAGTTGATGATGCTATCCAACTATCTTATCCTCTGTCGTCCCCTTCTCCTCCTGCCCTCAATCTTTCCCAGCATCAGGGTCATTTCCAACCAGTCCGCTCCTTGCATCAGGTGGCCAAAGTTCTGGAGCTTCAGCATCATTCATCCTTCCAATGACTATTCAGGGTTGATCTCCTTTAGGATGGACTGGTTTGATCTCCTTGTTGTCCAAGGGACTCTAAAGAGTCTTCTCCAACACCACAACCCTAAAGCATCAATTCCTCAGCACTCAGCCTTTTTTATGATCCAGCTCTCACATGATTACTGGAAAAACCATAGCATTGACTATACAGACCTTTGTCCACAAAGTGGTATCTCTGCTTCAAAATACGCACTCTAGGTTTGTCATAGCTTTCCTTCCAAGGAGCAAGAATCTTTTACCTTCATGGCTGCAGTCACTGTCCGCAGTGATTTTAGAAACCAAGCAAATAAAATCTGCCACTGTTTTCACTTTTTACACATCTATTTGCCATGAAGTATTGGGACTGGATGTCATTATCCCCATTTTTTGAATGCTGAGCTTTAAGCCACTTTTTTCTCTCTCTGCTTTCACCCTCATCAAGAGGCTCTTTGGTTCCCTTCCACTTTTTGCTATGAGAGTGGTATCATCTGCATATCTGAGGCTGTTGATATTTCTCCCTGCAATCTTGATTCCAGCTTGCAAATCATCCAGCCTGGCATTTCACATGGTGTATTCTACATAAAAGTTAAATAAGCAGGGAGACAATATACAGCCTTGACAAACTGCTTCCCCAATTTTGAACTAGTCTGTTGCTCCATGTCTGATTCTAACTGTTGCTTCTTCACCTGTATACAGGTTTCTTGGGAGACAGGTAAAGTCTCATCTCTTTAAGAATGTTCAACAGTTTGTTGTGATCCACACAGTCAAGGTTTTAGTGTAATCAATGAAACAGAAGTAGATGTTTTTCTGGAATTCCCTTCCTTGTTCTGTGATCCAGTGGATGTTGGCAATTTGATCTCAGGTTCTGCCGTCTTTTCTAAACCCAGCCTATACTTCTGGAAGTTCTTGGTTCACGTAATGTTGAAGCCTAGCTTGAAGCATTTTGAGTATTATCTTGCTAGCATGTGAAATAAGTGCAATTGTACAGTAGTTTGAACATTCTTTGGCATTGTCTTTCCTTGGGAAAACTGACCTTTTCCAGTCCTGTGGCCACTCCTGGGTTTTCCAAATTTTGGGATTTTGTTGACACATTGAGTGTAGCACTTTAACAGCATCATCTTTTAGGATTTGAAATAGCTCAGCTGGAATCCCGTCACCTCCACTGGCTTTGTTCTTAGTGATGCTTCCTAAGGTCCACTTGACTTTACACCCCAGGATGTCTGGCTCTGCGAGAACCACTGTTGTCCTGGTCATTAAGACCTTTTTTGTATAGTTCTTCTGTGTATTCTTACCATGCTAAGTTGCTTCCGTCGTGTCTGACACTTTGCAACCCTTTGGACAGTAGCCTGCCAAGCTCCTCTGTCCATGGGATTCTCCAGGCAAAAATATTGGAGCAGGTTGCCATTCCCTCCTCCAGGGGATCTTTCCCGGTGGCTCAGACGGTACTCTGCCCACCTTTTCTTAATCTCTTCTGCTTCTGTTAGGTCCTTGCCTTTTCTGTCCTTTATTGAGCCCATCTTTGCATGAAATATTCCCTTGGTGTCTCCAATTTTCTTGAAGAGATCTCTAGTCTTTCCCATTCTATTGCTTTCCTCTATTTCTTTGCATTGTTGACTTAAGAAGGCTTTCTTATCTCTCCTTGCTATTCTTTGGAACTCTGCATTTAATTGGGTATATCTTTCCTTTTCTCCTTTGCCTTTCACTTCTCTCCTTTTCTTACCTATTTGTCAGGCCTCCTCATACAACTACTATGTATATTTAAAGATATAAAAGCCTAAAGCAATTATTGTGGATGATAACAAGTTTTCAGTACTCATGACAATACTTTTTATATCCTCAAACCATTTTCTATCATTATTTAAATCTTAGAGCACATCTAAAGGATCCAACTTCATAAAAAAATATAAATTAAAAATTCCTAATACTGTCCCATTAATTGTGACATTTGGGTTAATAAAAACCCAAATGCAATAAAGGTTACAGTTGCCTGATATAACTTTTTTGAGAACTCTTATTCGCTATTGTTGTTCAGTTGCCCAGTCGTGTCCAACTCTTTGTGACCCCACAGACTGCAGCACACCAGGCCTTCCTGTCCCTCAGCATCTCCCAAAGTCTGCCCAAGTTCATGTCCATTGTATTGGTGATGCCATTCAGCCATCGCATCCTCTCATACCCTCTTCTCCTTCTGCCCTCAACCTTTCCCAGCATCAGGGTCTTGTCCAATGAGTCACTGTTTGCATCAGGTGACCAAAATACTGGGGCTTCAGCTTCAGCATCAGTCCTTCCAATGAGTATTCAGGGTTGATTTCCCTTAAGATTGATTGGTTTGCTCTCCTTGCTGTCCAAGGGAGTCTCAGGAGTCTTCTCCAGCACCACAGTTCAAAGGCATCAATTTTTTAGTGCTCTGCCTTCTTAACGGTCCAGTTTTCACAACTGTACGTGACCACTGGGAAGGCCACAGCCTTGACTATACGGACCTTTGTTGGCAGAGTAACATCTCTGCTTTTCAACACGCTGTCTGGTTTGTCATAGTTTCCTGTCTAGGTTTGTCATTTGCTTTGTCAGAAGCATGTCAGATTTCATGGCTGCAGTCACCATTTGCATTGATTTCAGAGCCCAAGAAGAGGAAATCTGTCACTACTTCCCCCGTTTTCCCTTCTATTTGCCATGAAGAAACAGAACCAAATGCCAGGATCTCAGTTTTTTTTTTTAATAATTAGTTTTAAGCCAGCTCTTTCACTCTTCTCCTTCACTCTCATCGAGAGGATCTTTCGTTCCATTTCACTTTCTGCCGTTAGAGTGGTATCATCCACATATCTGAGGCTGTCGATGTTTCTCCAGCCGGTCTTGACTCCTGCTTGTGACTCATCCAGCCCGGCATTTCCCATGATGTGCTCAGCATACAGGTTAAATAAACAGGGTGACAGTGGACAGCCCTGCCATACTCCTTTCTCAATCCTGAACCAATCAGTTGTTCCATACAGGATTCTAACTGTTGCTTCTTGACCCACATACAGGTCTTTGTTCAGCTAAACCTCTTTCTGATCTACAAATATTCTTAACACCATCAGTTGTAATACATCGTAACAGATTCCACTTCAGTCTATACTGGGTTAGTGTTTTCTCAACTTCATTGAAAATACTCCTGTTTGCAGATGATCCACAAAGGACATTCACTGAAAGTAATTCTTCAATCGCTTCAAACCTGGTTTGATTTCTCAAGTAAACAACTGAGTAGTTTTGATCATATCTGCTGACTCGTCAAGAGCCACAGAAAAACACTGTGAATGATTTGTCATGTTTTTTATTAATTAACTAATGATGCAGCTCCCAAAGTTCTCAAACCCTCAAGCAAATGTTCTTACTGAAAATGTAATGGTCATAAACAAACTTACTTCCTCTGAACATACTTCTTCAGTTATTCTTTAAAACACTATTTAATTAAACGACCACTGATAAATGGCTTTCCTTGCCTGGCTAACAAATAAGTCACCCAGAAACGTATTTCCGTTTGGTTTTATCTTCATTCACATTTTATTTTTCTGAAGAAAGTCTGCTGTGATGAAGCACTTCAGTTTGACTTTTATAGTCTGCCCTGACTCTTGCTGCCCTGCGTGTCAGTAACACTGAGACAAGTGGTGAATCTGGTAATGTCAACATACATCACCTTAGCGCAGCCACAGAGCCCACGCGTGAGGAACACAATGCTTTGCCATCTAATTCAACAACAAAATAACCCACACTCTATTGTGTCTTAAAGTGTGACAGCCAAAATCCATTTTCTCTTCTCTTCTCGTTTTGACACGACATGCATGCACTGATAGTAAAAAGGGAACAAACGCTGTAGCCCAGTGATGTGTGTGGCATTCAAAGCACTGCTGAGTTACAACCGTGCCGCTGCGACCTGCCGCGCGCCAAGCAGCGTGAAGCGAGAGGACGCCGTGCGAGGTCCCCGTCTTACCGCCCGACTCTGCCCGGGGCAGGAAGCCAGCCCCAGACAGCCGGCAAAGGACGGACGTGGCTGCGCCCCAGTGTGACCTGTGCACTCTCAGGTTTGAGGTTCACGTGGCTTTCATGTGTCACAGAATATAGCTCTTCTTTTGATTCTTTTAACCATTTGAAAATGTAAAAAGCAGTATTAGCTCACAGACTGCACAAGATAGGCGGCTAGCTGGATGTGACCTACAGGCTATAGTTCGCTCATTCACAGCTCAAAAAATCCAAAATAATCACTTTCCCATGTAGAGAATTATCATTTTTCAATTAAGAGATCTTATTTATATTTCACTGTAAAAGCTAAACACATTTTGACTTTAAATTTTTTTAAATAATCTGGGAAACATGAGACCTGAAATTGGGCTTTACTTTAGAATATAAAACTAGACATTTAACACAATCTTCTAAAATTCAAATATATTTCCTACTGCTAGGTAGTAACAACTTATGATAAAGAGACCGCATTTGAAACTAGAAAACGGACTCAACAAAAAGGTAGAGGACCTTTGCTCTCTACCATTCTAGTAAAATTAATAAAAATTCCTATTTTGGCAGACATGTTACTGTTCATAGTTTGGAACAACTTGCTATCCATAACTTGCCTATCTTAAACTATGGATTCATAACTCCATTTACCCTGCTTTAAGTTTGCAATGGATCACAAATCAATGCCTCATCGATCCAGAATGCCAAAATCCACACAACAGATACTTAAATATATTCTTCTAATGTTCAAACTTTCACAGACTCGACTTTTTCAAGTAATTTTGATGAACTAAATTAATCCCAGATTAGTCAATTAAATAGTGATTAGATGAGAGGAAATATTTACATATATAACCTTAAACAAAAAGTTTAGTATTCTCTTTCAGCCTTTGGCCAAGAAGGGAGACCCAAAAATGAGGCAGATGTGAAAGGGGTGGTGGAGGGGAAGCAAAGAGGCTGCAGATGACAGAGACAAAGGAAGCAGTCTCAGATTCAAGCCTGAAGGGGAGGCAGCCTGAATGCATGTGTGGTGGCAAGTGCATGATCAGACGCCAGAATTTATCAGAGGCTGAGAAACAGCCCTCTCCCACGTGGCAATCTACCATTCAAAACCATTTCCAATATACAGGAGCTGAACAAACAACCTACAAAGAGCTGAGATGAATTCCTCTCTCTCTCCATATACGCTGGGGTGGGGGCGAGCAGGGGTGACATTACACTCAGTCAAGTCCAGCTCTTCGCAACCCTGTGTCCTGTGGCTCACCAGGCTCCTCTGTCCATGGGACTTTCCTGGCAGGAATACTGCAGTGGTGTTACCTTTACAATTACAGTTGATAGACAAATAATGAGTATGATAAAAATGCTTTCTGGCACATATTTACATGGATAAATGCAGTAACTCTGGCATTTACTATTATATCATTAGATTTCTATCAGATCTGAAAAGGGGGCAAGCAGTAACACTGTATTATCTTGTTCTGGATATAAATACCAATTGTGTAATAATCTCAGAATCCCATATTTTTATTTGAAAAACCTCTACATGATACAGTAAAGAGCAACCTAAGCTATTAAATTTATGAGTGTGGTTAATGAAAACAACAATTTTTATGTTATATTTAGGAATCTAAAATAAGAAAACTTAATGGGTGTCTTTTTATGACTAGCAAAGTGAAAAAGACAACCTCAGGAAAAGAGCATCTCTTTAAACTTCAAATACTTTATCAGTCAAGACTAGACCAGAAGTATGGCAAATCAAAAGAAGAAAAAAGGTCAAAAAGAAATTCCCCGATTCACATTGTTTGTTGTATGAAAGAAATCAACACAACACTGTAAAGCAATTATCCTATTAAACATTTCTTTAAAATTCCAGTTAATAAAAACAAAGAATAAAAAAAAAAGGAAAACAAATAAAATAAAATTCCAGTTAGACTACTATAAAAAATGCGAATTTTCACCAATAATACTATAAATTTGAGTAATATAGCTTCACTAGAAAAGTTTAACAAAAAAGACACCTTTAAACATGAAAGATACTCAAGTAGAGCAGTCCTCAGGCATTTTGGGTTGAGAAACCCTCTGAAAATCTGCACACACCCTCCCCACAGAAAGTAAAACACATATTTCTACAAACAGTTTTAGTGGGCTTATGGCAGATTTTCAAACCTTTCTACACACTAAAGTCATCTGGAAAGTTTACAAAAAATTCTAATGCCTGGATCTAACCCTCAGAAAATTTGATTTAACAAGTTTGAGTCAGATTCCAAACATCAGCATTTTTAAAGGCTCCCTAAGTGATCCTAATATGAAGCCAGAGACAAGACCTGCTACTGAGAAACTCCCCGAAATCGCCATAAAATATCTCCATTCACTCACTCATTCAACAAAGATGTTCATAAATCATCTGCAACATCTGACATCTAGCCAAGAATTCTGAAGATTCCAAGAGAAATGCAGTCCAACTTTTCCTTTGTTTCATAGTCACCACTGATCAGCAGTCTGACAGACTGCCAATATGACTCTTATTTACAGAAAAGTTCTCCAGAAGTCAAAAATTAATGATTCTCACTTCCAAACTAATGTAAC
This sequence comes from Cervus elaphus, assembly GCF_910594005.1. Classification (NCBI taxonomy): domain Eukaryota; kingdom Metazoa; phylum Chordata; class Mammalia; order Artiodactyla; family Cervidae; genus Cervus; species Cervus elaphus. The sequence continues at coordinate 106,684,051 of NC_057823.1, read as the reverse complement.
CTTTCACAAAGGATAGGGTCACGGATCACTTAAACATAAAGGAATGCAAAACAAAAAGAAAAATATTTCTGAAGTTTTCTTTAATACCATTCCTTATTAATGCATTAGCACTTTTACATGGAGCAAGGAAAAACGTAGCACACAGGGAAACACAGGCCATAAAATATTAGCATTTTTAAACAGAGCTTTGAGAGTTTTCTATTATAAAACTATATAAAGCAATCTTGCTGCGGTTATTTAGTCACTAAATCATGTCCAACTCTTTTGCGACCCATGGGCTGTAGCCCACCAGGCTTCTCTGTCCATGGGATTTTCCAGGCAAGAATATTGGAGTGAGTTGCCATTTCCTTTGCCAGGGGATCCTCCCAACCCAGGGATCAAACCCACATCTCCTGCTTGGCAGGTGGATTATTTACCACTGAGCCACCAGGGAAGCCCTAAAGCAATGTTCAGTTCAGTTGCTCACTGGTGTCCGACTCTTTGTGACTCCAATACTTTGGCCCCCTGATGCAAAGAGCCGACTCACTGGAAAAGACCCTGATGCTGGGAAAGATTGAGGGTAGGCGGAGAAGGGGGTAGCAGAGGATGAGATGGTTGGATGGGATCACTGACTCAATGGACATAAGTTTGAGTAAACTCTGGGAGCTGGTGATGGACAGGGAGGCCTGGCGTGCAGCAGTCCAAGGGGTCACAAAGAGTCGGACAGAACTGAGCGACTGAACTGAACTGAACTTATATAATATGTAAATCAAGTATACTTCAAAAAGAAAACAGTACATAGAACTTACCATGCTCCTCACTCACGCACACACTCTTCCTAACAACACTATGAGGCGGGTGCCATTATTATTGCCATTTTATATTTCAAGGAAAATGAAGCATAAAAGGATTAAATAAACTGTCTATTTTCACAAAGGTAATAAGTCATATTGTCAGGATTCAGACTCAATCAACTCACTGTATTCAGCTTATAAAATCTTTCAATACTTGTATGCTAAAGTTGGAGGAGAGGAATTCCTATGTTACAAGGTATATGCAAGTTGAATTTTGATATATATTGACAAACTACTCTCCAAAAAGGTTATACTTCTTTACATTTCTGCCAAGACTTTATAAGAAGGCTTATTTCTTCATAAGCTACTAAACACTGGGTACTATCAAATTATTAAATCTTTGCCAATCTGGTAGGTGAACTAACTTCTTTTTTAAAAATATATATTTATTTGCACAGGATTCCTAGTCATTTCTATTTATTTTTTCAGAAACTAATCATTTTATTCATTCATTTTTTCTTAGCTATAATATTCCAACACCACCTACAAAATTAGCAAATCAATGTGTCAGGAAAAGGATCTAAGTTTAACTTTAATACACTAATATGGCAAAAAGAAATATTTTCATCTTCAGTTCACTTCAGTTCAGTTGCTCAGTCCTGTCCGACTCTTTGTGACTCCATGAACTGCAGCACATCAGGCCTCCCTGTCCATCACCAGTTCCCAAGTTTACTCAAACTTGTGTCCATTGAGTCAGTGATGCCATCCAACCATCTCGCCCCTCTGTCGTCCCCTTCTCCTCCTGCCTTCAGTCATTCCCAGCATCAGTTCAGTTCAGTTCAGTCACGCAGTCATGTCCGACTCTTTGCAACCCCATGAACCGCAGCACGCCAGGCCTCCCAGTCCATCACCAACTCCCGGAGTCCACCCAAACCCATATCCACTGAGTCAGTGATGCCATCCAACCATCTCATCCTCTGTCATCCCCTCCTCCTCCTGCCCTCAATCTTTCCCAGCATCAGGGTCTTTTCAAATGAGTCAGTTCCTCGCATCAGGTGGCCAAAGGACTGGAGTTTCAGCTTCAATATCAGTCCTTCCAATGAATATTCAGGATTGATTTACTTTACAATGGACTGGTTGGGTTTCCTTGCAGTCCGAGGGACTCTCAAGAGCCTGCTCCAACACGACAGTTCAAAAGCATCAGTTCTTCGGGACTCAGTTTTCTTTATAGTCCAACTCTCACATCCATCCATGACTACTGGAAAAACCATTACTTTGACTAGACAGACCTCTGTCAACAAAGTAATGTCTCTGCTCTTTAAGATGCTGTCTAGGTTGATTTTAACTTTTCTTCCAAGATGCAAGTGTCTTAATTTCATGGCTGCAGTCACCATCTGCAGTGATTTTGGAGCCCCCCAAAATTAAGTCTCTCACTGTTTCCATTATTTCCACATCCAATGATGGGACCAGATGGCATGATCTTAGTTTTCTGAATGCTGAGTTTTAAGCCAACTTTTTCACTCTCCTCTTTCACTTTCTTCAAGAGGCTCTTCAGTTCTTCTTCACTTTCTGCCATAAGGGTGGTGTCATCTGCATATCTCAGGTTATTGACATTTCTCCCAGCAATCTTGATTCCAACTTGTGCTTCATCCAGCCCAGTGTTTCTCATGATGTACTCTGCATATAAGTTAAATAAGCAGGGTGACAATATACAGCCTTGACATACTCCTTTTCCTATTTGGAACCAGTCTGTTGTTCCACATCCAGTTCTAACTGTTGCTTCCTGACCTGCACACAGACTTCTCAGGAGGCAGGTCCGGTGGTCTGGTATGCCCATCTCTTTAAGAATTTTCCACAGTTTATTGTGATCCACACAGTCAAAGGCTTTGGCGTAGACAATAAAGCAGAAATAGATGTTTTTCTGGAACTCTCTTGCTTTTTCGAGGATCCAGCAGATGTTGGCAACTTGATCTCTGGTTCCTCTGCCTTTTTTAAATCCAGCTTGAACATCTAGAAGTTCTCGGTTCACATACTGTTGAAGCCTGGCTTGGAGAATTTTAAGCATTACTTTACTAGCATGTGAGATGAGTGCAATTGTGTGGTAGTTTGAGCATTCTTTGGCATTGTCTTTCTTTGGGATTGGAATGAAAACTGACCTTTTCCAGTCCTGTGGCCACTGCTGAGTTTTCCAAATTTGCTGGCATATTGACTGCAGCAGTTTCACAGCATCATCTTTCAAGATTTGAAACAGCTCCACTAGAATTCCATCACCCCCACTAGTTTTGTTCATAGTGATGCTTCCCAAGGCCCACTTGACTTCGCATTCCAGGACGTCTGGCTCTAGGTGAATGTCATACCATCCTGATTATCTGGGTCGTGATGATCTTTTCTGTACAGTTCTTCTGTGCATTCCTGTCCCCTCTTCGTAATATCTTCTGCTTTTGGTAGGTCCCTGGTGGACTTCCCTGGTGGTTCTGATGGTAAAGCGTCTGCCTACAATGTAGGAGATCTGGGTTCGATCCCTGGGTCAGGAAGATCTCCTGTAGAAGGAAATGGCAGCCAGGCAATTTTCTCACCTGGAAAACCCCATGGATGGAGGAGCCTGGTAGGCTACAGTCCATGGGGTCGCAAAGAGTCGGACACGACTGGGAGACTTCACTTTTACTTTCACTTTTGTTAGGTTGATACCATTTCTGTCCTTTACTGTGCCCATCTTTGCATGAAATGCTCCCTTAGAATCTCTAATTTTCTTTTTTTTTTTTTTGTCATACATTGATATGAATCAGCCATAGATTTACACGTATTCTAATTTTCTTGAAGAAATCTCTAGTCTTTTCCAATCTATTGTTTTCCTCTATTTCTTTGCACTGATCACTGAGGAAGCCTTTCTTGTCTCTCCTTGCTATTCTTTGGAACTCTGCATTCCAATGGGTATATCTTTCCTTTTCTCCTTTTCCTTTCGCTTCTCTTCTTTTCACAGCCATTTGTAAGGCCTCCTCAGACAACCGTCTTGCCTTCTTGCATTTCTTTTTCTTGGGGATGGTCTTGATCCCTGCCTCCTGTACAATGTCATGAACCTCCGTCCACTGTTCATCAGGCACTCTATCAGATTTAATCTCTTGAAACTATTTCTCACTTCCACTGTGTAATCATTACAAATTTGATTTAGCTCATACCTGAATGGTCTAGTGGTTTTCCATACTTTCTTCAATTTAAGTTTGAATTTGGCAATAAGGAACTCATGATCTGCTGCTAAGTCACTTCAGTCATGTCCAACTCTGTGCAACCCCATAGACGGCAGCCCACCAGGCTCCCCCATTCCTGGGATTCTCGAGGCAAGAAAACTGGAGTGGGTTGCCATTTCCTTCTCCAATGCATGAAAGTGAAAAGTAAAACGTAAGCCGCTCAGTCATGTCCGACTCCTAGCGACTCCATGGACAGCAGCCTACCAGGCTCCTCCGTCCATGGGATTTTCCAGGCAAAAGTACTGGAGTGGATTGCCATTGCCTTCTCCACTCATGATCTGAGCCATAGTCAACTCCCGGTCTTGTTTTTGCTGACTGTATAGAGCTTCTCCGTCTTTGGCTACAAAGAATGTAATCAATCTGATTTCGGTGTTGACCATCTGGTGATGTCCATGTGTAGAGTCTTCTCTTGTGTTGTTTTAAGAGGCTGTTTGCTATGACCAGTGCGTTCTCTTGACAAAACTCTATTAGCCTTTTCCCTGCTTCATTCTGTACTCCAAGGCCAAATTTGCCTGTTACTCCAAATGTTTCTTGACTTCCTACTTTTGCATTCCAGTCCCCTGTAATGAAAAGGATATCCTTTTTGGGTGTTAGCTCTAGAAGGTCTGGTCGGTCTTCAGAGAACCATTCAACTTCAGCTTCTTGTGTTTGCCTTGGAAACAAACAGAGATCATTCTGTCCTTTTTGAGACTGCATCCAAGTACTGGATTTCGGACTCTTTTGTTGACTATGATGGCTTCTCCATGTCTTCTAAGGGATTCTTGCCCACAGTAGTAGATATAATGGTCATCTGAGTTAAATTCACCCATTCTAGTCCATTTTAAATTGCTGATTCCTAAAATGTCAATGTTACTCTTGCTATCTCCTGTAGTGACCACTTCCAATTTGCCTTGATTCATGGACCTAACATTCCAGGTATCTATGCAATATTGTTCTTTACAGCATCGGACCTTGCTTCTATCACCAGTCACATCCACAACTGGGTGTTGTTTTTGCTTTGGCTCTGTCTTTTCTTTCCTTCTGGAGTTATTTCTCCACTGATCTCCGGTAGCATATTGAGCATCTACCGACCTAGGGAGTTCATCTTTCAGTGTCCTATTTTTTTTTGCCTTCTCATACTGTTCATGGCGTTCTCAAGGCAAGAACACTGAAGAGGTTTGCCATTCCCATCTCCAGTGGACCATGTTTTGTCAGACCTCTCCACCATGACCCATCTGTCTTGGGTGGCGCTACATGGCATGGCTCATAGTTTCATTGAGTTAGACAAGGCTGTGATCCATGTGAATAGATTGGTTAGTTTTCTGTGATTGTGGTTTTCAGTCTGTCTGCCCTCCAATGGAAAGGATAAGAGGCTTATGGAAGCTTCCTGATGGGAGAGACTGACTGAGGGGGAAACTGGGTCTTGTTCTGACTGGCGGGGCCATGCTCAGTAAATCTTTAATAAATCTTTCATCTTGCATTGTGTTAAAATATATACATATATACACACATATATTTTTTAATGGAACTGAATTATTTTAACAGTGCCTATAGACACACTGAATAACTCATTCTGGGAATAAAATTCTTAAGGATATTCTAATCATAAACTCAGAACCTGAATTTAGACACTGTTCATTGAAACGTAGCTAAAGCTTTACGCCAGTAAGATGTAAGCAATTAAATCTTCTATCACATTATCAAAGATTTATTATCTCTATTGAATTTTTGTTCATTTCTTCATCACCATAATTAAGAAATAATGATTTATGAGTATAACTAGCTTTAGCTCTAATTATACCCTAAAAAGCAATAGAACAAATTCTTCTTTGGCCACAAAATCTCTTACTTTATATATGCTTAAAACAGTTAGCAATTTTTAATTTTACCACATAACACTCCTATATCTATATGTTCATTCTTTCTTGGTATATTAAAATAAATTGTCAATTGTAGCCTAAAGTCCTTGAAAGCATTAAACCTTGCAACCTTAAACACACAGTAAGTATATCTTGATGGGGCAATATAATGGTTTAAAAA